>NC_141875.1:424394385-425019385 GCF_056163025.1 Triticum urartu | reverse complement strand
TGGGATCCTCCTAACTACTCCTGGTCGTCGTCAACGGGCATCACGTAGTAGTAGGCACCTCCGGTGTAGTAGGAGTCATCGTCGACGGTGGCGTCTGGCTCCTGGACTCCAGCATCTGGTTGCGACAACCAGAATGAAAGGAAAAGGGGGAAAAGGGGGAGAAAGCAACCGTGAGTACTCATCCAAAGTACTCGCAAGCAAGGAGCTACACTACATATGCATGGGTATCAAATGGAGTAAGGGTATCATATGTGGACTGAACTGCAGAATGCCAGAATAAGAGGGGGATAACTAATCCTTTCGAAGACTACGCTTCTGGCAGCCTCCGTCTTGCAACATGTAGAAGAGAGTAGACTGAAGTCCTCCAAGTAGCATCGCATAGCATAATCCTAACCGATGATCCTCCCCTCGTCGCCCTGTGAGAGAGCGACCACCGGTTGTATCTGGCACTTGGAAGGGTGTGTTTTATTAAGTATCCGGTTCTAGTTGTCATAAGGTCAAGGTACAACTCCAAATCGTCCTGTTACCGAAGATCACGGCTATTCGAATAGATTAACTTCCCTGCAGGGGTGCACCACATACCCCAACACGCTCGATCCCATTTGGCCGGACACACTTTCCTGGGTCATGCCCGGCCTCGGAAGATCAACACGTCGCAGCCCCACCTAGACCAACAGAGAGGTCAGCACGCCGGTCTAAACCTAAGCGCCCAGGGGTCTGGGCCCATCGCACTTAGCACACCTGCACGTTGCGAACGCGGCCAAAAGCAGACCTAGCCTAGTGGCCTTCCAGTCCAATCCGGCGCGCGCCACTCAGTCGCTGACGTCACGAAGGCTTCGACTGATACCACGACGCCGGGATACCCATAACTACTCCCGCGTAGATGGTTAGTGCGTATAGACCAAATGGCCAGACTCAGATCAAATACCCAGATCTCGTTAAGCGTGTTAAGTATCCGCGAACGCCGACCAGGGCCAGGCCCACCTCTCTCCTAGGTGGTCGGAACCTGCCCTGTCGCTCCGCCCCATAGATCCACTCGCGGGTGCTCCTACGAGCCGACCCGTCTTTAATCACCACATGTATCATGTACAAAGTAAATAGTATATACTCGTGATCACCTCCCGAGTGATCACGGCCCGATAGTATAGCATGGCAGACGGACAAGGATGTAGGGCCACTGATGATAAACTAGCATCCTATACTAAGCATTAGGATTGCAGGTAAAGGTAACAACAGTAGTAGCAAGGACAGGCTATGCATCAGTATAGGATTAACGGGAAGCAGTAACATGCTACACTACTCTAATGCAAGCAGTATAGAGAAGAGTAGGCGATATCTGGTGATCAAAGGGGGGGCTTGCCTGGTTGCTCTGGCAAGAGAGAGGGGTCGTCAACAGCGTAGTCGGTCGGGGCCCCATCAGCGACGTCGGTCTCGTGGTCTACCGGAGAGAAGAGGGGGAAGAAATAATGAATATAATGCAAACAGATGCATAACGATGCATGACATGGCAAGGCGCGATGCTAGGTGTGCCCTAACACGGTACGCGGTGGTATCAGTGAAGGGGGATAACATCCGAGAAAGTATCCCCGGTGTTTCGCGTTTTCGGACAGATGAACCGGAGGTGAAATGTTGCAGGTTTGATAGGTTAGGGATGCGTGGCGGACGAACGGGCTGCGTATTCGAATTCGTCTCGTCGTTCTGAGCAACTTTCATGTACAAAGTTTTTCCATCCGAGCTACGGTTTATTTTATATTAATTTTAAAAGATTTAAATCATTTTGAGGATTTATTTATTTAATTTAATCAACATTATCCAGAATAGTGTCTGCTGACGTCATCATGACGTCAGCATGACGTCAGCAGTCAACTGACGTGTGGGTCCCGATCGTCATACTCTGTTTTAATTATCTAACAGTTAATTAGGTAAAGTGATTAGGTTAATCTAATTATAATTAATTAACTTAATTAATTCCTTAATTAATTAATTAATTAGTTATTTATTTTTTTCCTTTTTTTTATTAAACGTTCTGTGGGGTGGGCCCCCTTTGTCATAGGCCCCTGGGGGCCGTAACAGGCGCGGTTAGCGGGCGCTAACGGCCGCGGGCGCCCGTGCACCCGAAAGGGGCAACAGGGGGCGCCGGCGGAGGCCGTAGCCCAGTGCGGCGGGGTGAGGCCGTGGCCTCGGCGAGGCTCGCCGGCCAGCCGCGGCAGGCGGAGGCGAGCGCAGGGGGCGGCGGCGCTGCGGGCCGTTGCGGGGCCGCGCGGCTGGAGCGGCAAGGCAAGGAACGGCGCAGGAGGGAGTGGAGCAGGGCAGGGTGGCTGGGTGCGGGCGCCCATCGAGGGCGAGGCCGAGGCCGTGGCCTCGGCTGGGCACGCTCGCGTAGTAGGGGGGGCCTCGGCCAGGGCGGTGGCGTGGTGGCCGGCAGGTTGGCCGCGGGGCAGATTCGGGCCGCCGCCAGCAAGGTCAGGCGGAGGCGGGTGCGGCCAGGGGGCAGCGCGGGCGCGTGGCCATGCACGGGCGAGGGGCGACGGTGAGTGAGCGTGTGCGCGTGCGGAGCACGGCGACCGCGACGACGGGGAGAGAGGGAGAGGCCAGGGGGGTGCTCATGGCGCGGAGTAGGGTTCGGGGCAGCGGGCTCGGCGGAGGTCGGGGAGGTCCGACGAGGGAGAGGATGAGGACGAAGTCGGCGGTGGTGGCGCGGGCTCCGGGCGGCGGTGTCCAATCGGCAAGGGGCGGCGCGGATCGATCTGGCGGCTTCGGGGTTGGTGACGGGGCGAGGCGACGGCGGAGAGGACGGCGACATTGGGCGCGGTGGGGGCTCGGTGCTGCGAGTCGAGGAGGAGGACGAGGAAGCGAGGTCGGGCCGGCGAGTCGGAGCGACGGGCGCCGGCGGTGCAGCGACGAGCGGCGTCAAGGGCGACGAGAAAAGCCCCGGTCCAGATCGGATCGGGGGGGGGGGGAGAGCGTAGTGGGGAGGGGCGAGTGGGGATCGTGGGATGGGGCGACGGGATCGGGGGCGAGCCCGATCCAGCTCGTGGGGGCGACGGGGGGGGGGGGGGGGAAGTTGGAGGTTGTGCGGGTGGGGCTAGGGTTCGGTGGGGAGTGTGGGGGGGGGGGGGGGTTAAGGGAGTGAGGGGGCCGGATGGGCCAGTGGGCTGGCCGGAGGGGTCAGTGGGCCGGCCGGCTGGGCCGTTTGGCCCAGTTGGCCAGGGGTTTTTTCCCCCCTTTATTTATTTTTTTTGTTTTTCTTTTCTTATTTTTCCTTTTCTGTTTTAATTCATTTTAAAATATTCAGACACTTTCTAAAAATATGTTTTCTTTATTATAATTACCCTTGTAATATTCGGCACCCATCGAACATTTTGTTTCAACTTTTGAAAACGTTTGTTGTTTGACATATTTAGAATTTAAATTTCAAAACGGTTTCGAATCATTACGGGGTTAGCAACAGTAACCGAGGCGACGTGGCATCATTAGCGGAGGGTTACTGTAGCCTAATTATCGGGGCGTCACAGCTGGATGTACTTCTGGAGGCTCTCTCCTGGCTGTTGCTTGATGCGGCGTAGGTCGCCCGCGACCGGTGAGCGGTCACGAGTGCCCTGGAAGTTGGCGATGAAGCGGTCGCTCATCTCGTCCCAGGAGGAGATCGAGCCGTGCTGCAGGTTCAGGCGCCAGGAGCGGGCCCCATCCTTGAGAGCCATGGGAAACCAGTTCGCCATGTCCTTCTCGTCGCCGTTGCCCACTTTGATGCTCAACTCATAGAGCTGCAGGAACTCCGTGGGGGCGGAGGTGCTGTCGCACCGTGGAGGAAGGTCTGGCTTGAACTTGCCTGGCCAGGCAACACTACGCAGCTCAGGGGTGAAGGCGCGGCAGCCCGCCAAGGTTGCCGGGGCCCGTCTCGGGGGCGGAGCTTGGTTTGGCGAGGTCCGCATTACGCCACTGCAGGCGGTGCGCGGTTTTGACGAGGTGGCACGGGGAGCGCTGGTGCGGCATCTCGCGGTCGCGGGACTTCTTGGCAGCTCCTTTCTTCACGCGCGGGCGCCGGGCGCGGCGGATCACGTCGCGGAGGCGCGCGCCTTGGCACCAAGGCACCGTCTTGGGGTCGAGGTGGTGGAGGCGCGCCAGGGACCCCATTGCCCGCAGCCTGCTGAGGGGGAGGCAAAGAGCGAGACAGCGCCAGAGAGCCCCCCGCGGCACGGACGAGCTCGGCGACGTGGTCGAGCTACTCTTCATAGACGTCATCGACAGGGTGGTAACGCAGGAGCTCGTTTGCCGCAATGAGCGCGGCCCGCGCCTCCAGGGGAGCACGGTGCGCGTGAGACAAAGAGCCAGTAGGAGCGAGTGATGGAGTAGCGGTGCGGCCGTCCTGCCGCACCGAAGGATGTTGCGAGGATGCCTGCTGCTCGTTTCCCACCGGGCCGGTGGCTGCTTTGGCGGCGGGGGACGGAGATCTACGAGGCGGCCCACCGACGGGTGCCGTCTGAGCGACGCGGGCGGCGAGGGCGGTCCGACGCTCAGCTGGAGCACAGCGAGCGTCCGCCATGGAGACGACGGGGCGTCGGAGTGATGAGCGACGTAGAGGAAGCTATGGCGCACCCCTACCTGGCGCGCCAGATGTCGGGGTTGGGGTCCCGACAAACCCTTATGGTTCAAACACTAGGGTGCGCGCGAAGTCTATCCCTCTCAACCGATCTACGCTCTAGCTCGCTTGGGTCTTGCATACGAACTCGACAAACTCACAACACAGATGGACACAGGGTTTATACTGGTTCGGGCCACCGTTCCGGTGTAACACCCTACTCCAGTGTGGTGGTGGTGGATTGCCTCTTGGGCTGATGATGAACAATACAAGGGAAGAACGGCCTCCTGAGGTTGAGACGTTCTTGGGCTCGGTGAGCTTGTGTGTCTCCTCCCACTGTGGTGGCTAGTCCTATTTATAGAGGCCCTGGTCCTCTTACCAAATATCGAGCGGGAAGGGAGCCAACAATGGCGAGCTAATTTGAAGGGGGACAGCTAGTACAAGCTATCCTGACAAAAGTAGTCTTCGCCTGCACAAAGTTCTGGTGGTGACGCTGCTCCGGGCTCCACAATGACCTCCGTCTTGCAGTCCTTGGTCTTGGTCTTGTTGCACCGAAATGGCAACCTTTGCCTGATGCCTCGGTACTCCGTGGCTGCGCTTGCCCCCTTTGCACCAAAGAGGAAACAAGGACGCTGTGCGCGCTGGCGCCCGTCTGGCGCCTGCCTGGTGTCGATCGTCACGGCTCATGTCACGAAAGCCTCGTGAGGTTCTCCCCGCCTTGATATCTCCGCTCCTCGTGAGCCTGCCCAGCTAGGCCACTCCGAAGGAGGTCTTGCGTCGTCCCCCTCGCGAGGCTTGGCCCCTCGCGAGGGTCTTGAGTGCTTTGTTAGCTCAGCCATGTCGTGGGCCACAGGCAGGCAAGTCTGGGGACCATCATTCCTAGAACGCCAACACGTTGGCCCACAAATCCAAAATTTGCACTTCAATTGGGCACAAGATAATACATTTCTCTGCTTTCCCAATGGCATTGGATACATAGGACACCACCAAATCTTTGCTAGAATTATGCATTTTGGAAGATTTCCAACTTCCATAACTACTCCCACTAGTTGGACCAATATCTTCTCCATGCATTCGTTGTTGATCTGTGGATTCTTGATTTTGGTAGTCTTCATTCTTCTTCTTTGGTTCTAAAGAAGTAGATGTTGCTTCCCCTCTAGTTGCACATGCAACCACTTCATTACCTTCGATTCTACTAAGGAGTGCACGAACATCTATTAAGTTTCTTTCTATCAATAAATCAATGTATTCGCCTTCCCAAAACCAAAATGAGAATCCATCTTCCTACACACATGACGATGTTTGAAATGAGCTATCGCAATTCAACCAAAGACTGCGGTGCCAAAGCCGAATGAAAACAACACATACCCCATCGTTTTCATATTTCAAGAACACCCATCCGGGGTGCTTTGGCATGCCTGAAGTTAGCCGCAACACTATCCGCGTGCAGTCGTCACACTGTATGAGCGGCATCGGCGAGCCGCAGAGCTGCTGTGTGAGCCCCGAGCCCAGAGGACGGCCAGCCGAATCCATGCCAGCAAACTGTCGGCGGCGGCAATAGGACGAAACCGTACCTGCATGCGGTGATGGGGCTTTGCCGGGGCTGCGTGGGGTGCTCCTCGACCATATTCCATTGCTTGGCGCAGCCACCGGCGGCCGGAAAAGCCAAATCTGGCCACCTGCGACGAAGGGTCACAGATCTGCAACTTTCTGGCCCGCCGACGCGGGAGGGGTGGCGGAGGGCAACCTCGTGCGTGTGGTGGCCTTTCGGCGTGATCCCGCCGACTTCGTTCACCAGAATCATGGGCGGCGGCCCGGCAGCGAGGTGAGGGGGAGAGGGGAGGTGGTAGGTGGAGAAAAGCGCGGGTTGAAATGTCCTCCCCACCAACCTCTCCCTCTATATGCAGGGTGATAACCCACAGGTACAGGGGATCACAATAGTTTTCGAGGGTAGAGTATTCCGCTCAAATTTATTGATTCAACACAAGGGGAGCCAAAGAATATTTGCAAGTATTAGCAGTTGAGTTGTCAATTCAACCGCACCTAGAGATTAATTATCTGCAGCAAAGTGATCAGTAGCAAAGTGGTATGATTGTTTTGATAGTAGTAGCAATAGTAACGGTAACAGTGATAGCAATGATTTTGTAGCAAGTGCAATGGTAACAATAACAATAGTAACTGAGCAAGAAAAATATGAGAGAAATTCGTAGGCATTGGATGGGTGAATTTGTTGGATGATATTCATCGTATAACAGTCATAACCTAGGGCGATATGGCACTAGCTCTAGTTCTTAAATATAATGTAGGCCTGTATTCTCTAAATAGTCATATGTGCTTATGGAAAGAACTTGCATGACATCTGTTGTCCTACCCTCCCGTGGCAGCGGGGTCCTATTGGAAACTTAGGGATATTAAGGCCTCCTTTTAATAGAGAACTGAAACAAAGCATTAGCACACGATGAATACATGAATTCCTCAAACAACGGTCATCACCGGAAGTGTCCCGAATATTGTCACTCCGGGGTTGCCGGATCATAACACGTAGTAGGTGACTATAAGTTGCAAGATCGGATCTAGAACATAGATATAATGGTGATAACATAAACTGTTCAGATCTGAAATCATGGCACCCCGGCCCAAAGTGACAAGCATTAAGCATGGCAAAGTCATAGCAACATTAGTCTCAAAACATAATGGATACTAGGGATCAAGCCCTAACAAAACTAACTCGATTACATGATGAATCTCATCCAACTCCTCACCGACCAGTGAGCCTACAAAGGAATTACTCACTCCCGGTGGGGAGCACCATGGAATTGGCAATGGAGAAGGGTTGGTGATGACGAAGATTGAAGATCCCCCTCTCCGGAGCCCCAAATGGACTCCAGATCTGGCCTCCAGATGAAGAAAAGGAGGTGGCGGCGGCTCTGTCTCGTGAAACGCGATAATTATTTCTCCTTGGTTTTTTTGGAAATATGTGATTTTATAGTATCAGGGTTGGAGTCTGTGGGGCCACCAGGTGGGGACAACCCACCTGGGCACGCATGGAGGGCGCCCGCCCTGGTGGGTTGTGCCCACCCAGGGCCCCCCCTTTGATAGTTCTTGGATCCAGAAATTCTCTTTATTTGTATAAAAATTCCTCGCAAAGTTTCGTTCCAATTTGAGAACTTATATTTCTGCACAAAAACAACACCATGGTAGTTCTGCTGAAAACAACATCAGTCTGGGTTAGTTTCATTCAAATCATGCAAACTAGAGTCCAAAACAAGAGGAAAAGTGTTAGGAAAAGTAGATACGGTGGAGACGTATCAAATCCCCCAAGCTTAAACCTTTGCTTGTCCTCAAGCAATTCAGTTGATAAACTGAAAGTGAAAAAGAAAAACTTTTATGAACTCTTTTGCTCTTGTTTACATAAATAAGCTTAAACAGCTCCTAGGTTTTCAGCCAAGATTATAACTAACCATGTCGACAATAACTCTTAAAAATTATATTAACTCATATTAATGACATAATTGGCTAGCAAGCAATAATAAGATATCTCAAACAACAACACTTTGTCCAAACAACCATGATATAATATGACAATAGTGGTATCTCTCTAGCCCTTTCTGAGACCGCAAAACATAAATGCAGAGCACCTCCAAAGTTCAAGCAGCTACTAAACATTGTAATTCATGGTAGAAAAGATGACAATAGTGCTCTCAGGTTCTGGCGCTTATTTCAGAAGGTGATGACACAATATAAAAGTAAATAGATAGTCCCCTCGCAGAGGGAAGCAGTGATTTGCAGCGGTGCCAGAGCTCAAGTTTTTTTAAAACAGAGGTAAATGAAATTTTGAGAAATGCACCATTATTGTTTACTTTGCGACCATTAGTTTTCGGTATCTTCCATGCTAAACACATTAGCGGCAGTTCCCAAGTGATAAAAGTAAAGGTTTACCCCCCCTCCACCAACAATCACACTCCACGACTTGTCCGAAACAAGGGGTGCCATCCATACCAACAACAGTCCTGGGGGAGTTTTTTTTAATTATTTGCAATTTGAGTTCGGGACTGGGATTCCCTATTACAGCCCCTCTCGTGCAAGGACGGGTGAATAAACACTCATCGTGAGAATACCCGCTTAGCATGGAAGATACTAACCACCTCATGTTGCTCTATGAACAATCCAGTCACACAAAAGGATATTTATTTGAAGTTCTCAGAGGTGGCACATGCAAATTTACTTAGGACGGCAGGTTAATACCATATATAGGTAGGTATGGTGAACTCATCTGGAATAACTTGGGTTTCAGATTTTTGATGCACAAGTAGAATCCCCACTTAGTACAGGTGAAGGCTAGCAAATAGGTTGATAAGCGACCAGCTAGAGAGCGAAAACGGTCATGAACATGCATTATGCATAAGTAACATTGGATACTAGCATGAGTAGGATACAAACACCATGAAAATAAATATCATAGAGGCTATGTTGGTTTTGATTCAACTACATGCATGAACATGTGCCAAGTCAAGCCACTCGAACATTCAGAGGAGGATACCATATCATCATACTACATCACAATCATTTTAACGCAATGTTGACATCCAAGATAAAACATTACCCACTCCTAGCTACTTAAGCATGGCATGAGAAACTATAATCTCTAATTGTCATTGCAAACATGCTTGATCATAATAGGCTAAATCATGGGTACTAGGTTAAACATATTTACAAAAACAGAACAAGTCGAGTTCATACCCGTCTCTCTCTGCCATGTCCAGTTCATCAAATATCGTCATTATTGCCTTTCATTTGCATGATCGAACGATTCTAAAATAATAAGTGCAAGAGTGCCATGGACTAAGCTGGAATCTGCAAAAAATTTATTCAACAAGAGAAGACAAGATAATATGGACTCTTTGTTAGATCAACAATAATGCATATGAAAGCCACTCATCATTTTCATCGTGGTCTTGTCCTTGGTATGACTCAATAAAAGAAAAAGAAATTTAGAGAAACACACTGAAATATTTTTGGAGTTTTTGGTTTTTCTTGAACAAGCAAATAAAAAGGGAAAAGCAAAAACAAGAAAAACTATTTACACATGAAAGCTCCAAACAAGTAAAAGAAGAACAAGGAAATCTTTTTGGGTGTTCTTTTTAGTACTACAACAATTTAAGCTAGGAAGAAAAACCGAAAAGAAGAAGGAAATGTATTTTTGGATTTTCTCAAAGTTTTTCAAACACACAAGAAGAAAATGAGAAAATAAAATTAACATGGATGATACAATGAAAAAGTGTGGACACCGACAACTGGAATAATATGTGTGAACATGAATATAATGTCGGTGGAGATACGTGCTCCCCCAATCTTAGGCTTTTGGCCTAACTTGGTAATCACCACTCGAAGAAGCCATGAGGTACCACGTTGAAGTGCTGGGGAGCGAGCACCTGAGGATCCCACTGCTAAGGCTCCGCCTGTGCCGCAGCTAGGTTGTTCCGGTAGGAGACGATGTCCTCAGGCATAATCCTGTATCCGCCCCTGGCAATAGAACCAAACAAAGTGGGTGCAGGCAAAGGAATAACATCACAAGTAATCTCACTAAAGACCAAGTTATAAGGAACATCCATAGTGGTGACCTCGATATTAATAAAGTGGTGGTGTTCCATAGCTGCGCGATCTAGGTAAACCTTGGGCAAGGGGTAATCATGCCGGCGTATATGGATGTTAAAGTGATTCTCTAGGCGAGTAGCATAAATGCAACCATGTATTTTACCCTTGAACCTGTTAATGTGGTGGCGACGTGGTACAATAGCTCCCAAGTTATAAGTGTTGTCACCGTAAAGTGCATGGCGTAAAACAGCAAAGTCTAGAGCACTGAGTGCACCTACCTTCTCTCTAGCAAGCAAACACTTCGTAATGAATAGAGCAAAATAATGCACAACAAGAAAGTGTAAGTTAGTGGCGGTGACACCCGACACCCCTCTCTCATCCCCCATAGTCATATTGTGGTAAAAACAATCAAACTCTAAAGGCCTAGGCTCTACTGAACCACCATCAGAAGGGAGCAAGCATATGTCATAAAATTCAGTAAGAGGTATCTGATGGGGTTCAACATATAAGTTAAACTGCACCTTAGGGGGATTATTCCTAACTAGGAAATGAAAACTTTGCACAAAGGAATTTGTGAGGAGATGATAATGTTCACATTTAGCTACGATGGAGTCGGTGAGGCCGACATTAGCAGCATATTGTGCAAACTCTTGAAGGATTTGGGCCCATTCCATGAATGGGTTATGCGGCCATTCGCATGGCCGTACCTCCACCATTCTTCGGGTGTGGAGATCAATGTCAGATGACTCCCCAATAATTCCCTTGGAGTTCTTCATGGAAGCAAACTTCCTAAAGATACTCATCTTTTTCCTATGAACAAAATTCTGAAATTTTTAGTCCACAAAATTTTTCTCAACAAAACTTTACATTATTGATGGCAACTACTCATAGGTATGCATAGAGGTCATAGAAAGCATTCAAACTACTTAGAAATATAAGAATTCAACATGCAAGCTCATCTACAGCAGCACCAAGAGTAAGTAATTATTCAAAATATATACCACTAGAGCAAAAAGTAATTGGACAAATAGCGGAGTCACATACCAAGCAACAATCCCCTGAAACAGTTTCGGAAACGGAGCTTCAAGCAATGAGATCGAAATCCTCGGGTTTGAGAGCAAGAACACGATAGAGAGAGCAATGGGGATTTTTTTTCTAGAGGTAGGTGATGATGTCGGATGAAGAGATAAGTGAGAGGGCCCACGTGGGGACCACAACCCACCAGGGTGCGCCTGGGGGTCCTGGCGCGCCCAGGTGGGTTGTGCCCACCTGGTGTACCTCTCTCTGATGTTATTTGCACCAAAAATTCTTAAATATTTAGGAAAAAATCATACTAAATTTTCAGAGCATTCCGAGAACTTTTATTTTTGGGTTATTTTTTTATTGCACTGGAAATTCAAAAAATAGACAAAACATAGCATTTTATTTTATTTAACTAATAAAAATAGAAAACAAAAGGTAGGGACAAAGGTAGTGCTCACTAAATTCATCAACCTCATACCTGTAAAAAATGATCCAATAATAAGGTTGATCAAGTCTTATTAACAACCACTTTCGAATAGCATGGAACCAAAGAACTTTCATAAATCACTAAGTTACCTCAACGGGGATATGGATGTCCCCAATAATAAGCATTTCATATTTCTTTTGGCAGTAGGTAGAAGTAGTTGAAAAACTTCCAATAGTGATTGTCGGAGATTTTTCAATAACATTAATACCATTCACTTGGAATTGTTTCTTCGGAAAGTGCACCTTGTGCTCATTACCATTGATATGAAAAGTGACATTGTTTTTATTGCAATCAATAACAGCTCCTGGAGTATTCAAGAAGGGTCTACCAAGTATAATCGACATATTGTCGTCCTCGGGCATCTCAAGTATAACAAAGTCAGTCAAGATAGTAACATTAGCAACAACAATGGGCACATCCTCACAAATATCAATAGGTATGGCAGTTGATTTTTCAGCCATTTGCAAAGATATTTCAGTAGGTGTGAGCTTATTCAAATGTAACATCCCAAATTTTCAATTTGGAATGTTATACATTAGATCATCTATGCATATCATATTTTATTTTGCATTTTGGTTGATCCTAGAAATTCTACGCAACTCAATGACCCACGGAGAGAGTTGGGGATTTCGTTATTTTCATATTTGAGTTTTCTCAAATTTTGAGAATAGGATCATTTGATTTTATTTATTTTATCATCAATTATTCCTATTACAAAAATATGAGAGAGGGAATAAAATGACTTTCCCAAAATAAAGAAATATTGAGGATCAAATAATAAAATCAAATAAGATTTTATTTCGTAGTTTTTTCGGTGTTTTATTTGAATTTAGGAAAAATGTGCGTCTTTCAAAATTGCATTTAGGTCCCAAATAAATGTTCACCTTGTGCGGCTTGATTTTAGAAGCCCGTGAAAATTTATTTTGGAATTTTTGGAGTCTGTTTAGTATTTCTTTTTATTTTTCTTCTGCGCGTAATAAAAAAAACGAACCGACCTACGGGCCGTGTCCGACTAGCACTCCGGCCCGCCAGGGCTTTACAAGCCGGGGCAGCCCACCCGGGGCAAACCCTAGCCGCCAGCCCCGCCTCGAGCCCCGTGCCCCGCCGCCACCCGCGCCGCCGCTCGCCGCCGCCACGCCGCCTCGCCGCCCGCCGCCGCCGCCGCACGTCGCCCGAGGTTCGCCGCCGCCTCGATTTTCGTGCCGCCGTTTTTTTCGAAAAACCGTCGGTTTTTTGTCGGTTTCTTTTTATTTTTTTAGTTTCGATTTATTTCAAATAGATCGGTTTTTCCGGTTTATTTAAATAGTGAGCATTCGTCCGTTCGTTCGTTCTAGCGAACGTTCGTCGTTTTTCTTTTTCTCGGATTAAATCCGCGATTTTTCTAATCGCGATTCCTGATCCGATTTTCGTTTTAGTATAACTTTTCGCCCGTTTATCGGAATCAGGCGATTCAAGCGCCTGGAGTTTCGTCTCGAAACCCTCTATCCGTTTAACCAACTTAAACCATATTTTGCTACTGTAAAATTTTCCCTAGATCCAGATTAGTAGAATGAAGGTGTTTTCTTTCGCCGTTTGACTTTCGTTGCTTCGTTCGATTTGATTCTTTTTGCCAACCGGAGTTCTTAAGTTGAACCTTCTGGTTAGATCTCTTATTTGAGTTTTACCCGTGCATTAGATGAGTACTTATTGTATGCTTGTTTGTTTGTCTGCGATAGAATACCCGGAGTGCGCCGCCTGTTACTTCGAATCTCTAGGTTTCGCGGATCATCAGCAAGGCAAGTAACACTTTGATCATACCTTTCCTACTACCCAGTTTTATTGCATTAGATCAATCCTCACACATTGCATGATTAGGATCTAATTAAATTGTGGGATGGGAAGTAGTTGAGGTAGTACCTATTACCTGTTTATTATCAAACCTTTGGGAGTTACTTCTACATTTGCTTATTATGCCATGCTATGCTAGTTGACGTGGATTGGGTGAGTGATATCCATGACAGATGTGAGTTTGGTTAATTAATGGTTTATCTAAGGTGGCAAATTAAATACACATCTGGGTGGATTGAGGCACCTGGGTATTCCAGGACTTGCCTATTTTCTTTTGGACCGCCACCCAGGCTCAAAGGGATCATGAGACTATTCATACTAGAAACTTCCGTGTGCAGCCACAAGCTATTATGGGCTCTAGCATAGTTGACTAAGTCGTGCGAACTCTTACAGTGGTAGACTAGCAGATGTAGGGGATGTAGGTGGTACGGTCTACCCGATCGTAAGGTGCTAGCGCTTCTGAAAGACTATGTCTCGGTCATCCGTCTTCTCAAACACCTTGTAGTGCGAGAAACCAAATGGAGGCGATCGAGTCTTGTGGGGAAAAGTGCGCAAACCTCTGCAGAGTGTAATAATAAACCAATCATGATTAGCCGTGTCCCCGGTTATGGACATCTTGAGTATCTAGTACCTGGATTATCATGTGAATCTCAACATGTTACTCTAAATTAATTTTGTTGGGTTTTGTTTAATGATGATGCTTAATTGGGATTGAGAATGCTGTCAACCATTCTCAATGTTTAACAACTACCATGATAGTAATTAAATTTTATTCCTTTGAAGTAGGGAAAAATTGGCTTTACGCAAAACTATAACCATAGAGCTTTCCACCAGCCAAATATGCATATAGTATAGTTGTTTCATTCCATTACTCTCTATGTGTTACCTTGCCAGCATATTCCATGTGCTGACCCGTTTTTGGGCTGCAACGTTAATGTTGCAGACTTTTCAGACGACGATTAAGGAGTTTTTAGGTCGTGGTTCTATACTCAGTGATGCCATTGGAGTTGATGGACTCACTTATCTTCCAAGCCTTCCGCTGTTATCGTTATTAGATGGCCTTAAGCCATATTTATTGTAATAAGTTCTCTTATGAGACACTCGATGTAATAAGTGTGTGATTGCTACTCTGCTATAAATCGTCCGAGTACTGTGTGGTCTCAGCATTACTGATCCAGGGATGACACCGGAGCACAGAGATCAGACTGTTTGAGGTCTGGTCGCTACAGAGATGGTATCAGAGCACACACTGACTGTAGGACACGATCACTAAGCTAAAAGACCTAGATCACTATTCACTCTCTTCTCCTCTGACTCATCTTTTCTACTCTTTTAGGATGGCGAATGCAAGGAACAAGTTCACACAACCGGATGAAGATACACCCTTTGGACGTCACTTGAAGGAAGTCACTAGATACCTGAATATAGGAGTACCAAGCTTCACCGGAACCTACAACGCCACTTTACCTGAAGAAGAGCGCTGGATGATTCAAGTTCAAGTTCCAGGAAGGACGTTCATGCCAGTCACTGAGCCCATAGAGTTTTCTATTGATGCACCAACTTGGAGTCTAGGAAAGAGCATGGCAGCTCACATTGCCATGGGACGCATTGGAGAAGTCTACCGCAAGGATCTCAAGGATACTATCTACCAGATTTGTGGGTGCCGAGATGAGCACTGGGAGATGATCAGCACCAGGAAGGATAGATCAATTGCAGCTTTTATCCAGGAGTTAAACCAGCACATTCGACGACAGGAGAACCAGATGTGCGCCGACATGATAGATCTGAAGAAGGCAAGGACAAGAATCAAGGAACTGGAGGATGAACTCAAGGCTACACGTGAAGATTATGAAGAGGAAATTGAACTATTGGTGGAGAAGAATGACGACCTGATCAAGAAGATCGGGATATTTATGGGAGACCCTACACCAGTAGATGAAGACGAAGAACCCAAGGAGATTAGCCCGGAAGACTACATCATCATCGACGACACAGACTCGGACCCAGACGAAAGCGATGATGACCATGTTGATGAAGCTGGAGCAGATATCATGGAGTCTGCAACCGAAGAATATTTCCAGTAGACCACCTCATCAGTAGTAGTAGTCCACCATGTAAATATAGTAGTCCGAGCACTTTTTCGATAGATAGATCGATTGTATGCCCTTGTTTGATTGAATGAAGTGAATTGTTTGCTTTTGCCTCATGTTCATATGGGTAGTGTTTTCTCTTTAGACCCCCTCTATTCTTACATCTCATCTTTTCTAAACCCCTCAGATGCCTCCGAGACGTGACCCCGGATTTGCCTTTCCACCGGAGCTCACCCAGTTGATCCAGCAGCAGAACACATTGATGTAGTTGCTAGTTTAGAATCAGAATCAGGGGAACAACAACCACAACCCACCACCACCACCATCACCACCTGTTGACCACTTAGCCCGTTTTCTTAGGCTGAATCTGCCAGTGTTCTCCAGTAGCAGTGAGCCGATAGTAGCAGATGATTGGCTCCGCAAGATAGCTAGGGAGTTAACCACAGCAGGATGCACAGATGCAGAGAAGGTGAAGTTTGCCGCACATCAGCTAGAAGGACCCGCAACATCATGGTGGGAGAATTTCACAGCCACTTTCCCTGTCGACACTGTCACATGGGACCAGTTTCAGCAGGCTTTTCGTACTGCACATGTTTCAGCAGGAGCTATGGCCATGAAGAAGCGTGAGTTTCGCAACTTGCGCCAAGGAGGACGGACAGTTGGCCAGTATGTGGAGGATTTTAGTAAGTTAGCACGTTATGCACCAGATGACGTCGCTACGGATGCAGCTAAGCAGGAGAAGTTTCTGGAAGGACTGAATGATGAGTTGAGCATGCAGTTGATGGTAGCAACCTTCAACAACTACCAGGAGTTGGTAGATCGTGCTCTTATGATTGAAGGGAAGCAGCAGCAAATTGAGAATCGCAAGAGGAAGTATGGACAAGGGAAGTACAATTCAGGAGCTCAGCAGAAGCCACATTTTACCCCTAGACTGAGAGGACATTTTCAGCATACCCATGGAGGAGGTAGCTCGCACAATCACAATGGCACCAAGAATGGTAATGGCAATGGAGGAAGCAACGGCCAGAATCGCACCAACCCCTCAACCCCAGCCAAGAAGGACCTGAGCCAAGTCACTTGCTTTAAGTGTCAGAAGACCGGACATTATGCCAATGAATTTCCTGAAGGCCAAAATGGCAATGGAAGTTCTGGGAAGAAGCCGAACCCTTTCAACAGGGGACAGGTGAACCACGTTAGCGTGGAGGAGGTTGAAGCTCAGCCTGATGCAGTAATAGGTAAGTTTTTGGTTAAGTCATTTACTGCACTAGTTCTTTTTGATACTGGTGCATCACATTCATACATCTCAAGGGGATTTGTGGATAAGTATAACCTATCAACCCAAGCCCTTAGGTCACCCATGTTAGTAACCTCGCCTGGAGCAGAATATATGGCTAGTCTATGGTGTGATCGGTTACCATTAAGGATTCGTAACTATGTTTTTCCCTCAGACCTAATAGTATTGGAATCCCAAGGATTGGATGTGATATTAGGCATGGATTGGTTATCAAAGTATGAAGGGAATATTGAATGTGCTAGTAAGTCAATTTTGCTTACCACCCCAGAAGGGAGCAGGATCAAGTATGTATCCCGACATGTGCCAAAGAGGACTCAAGTAAATTGCCTAACAGGAGTTGTGCAGGAGGAAGTACCAGTGGTAAGGGATTTCCCTGAAGTATTTCCAGAAGAGTTGCCAGGCATGCCACCGGATAGAGATATTGAGTTTTTGATTGAGCTATTGCCAGGCACAGGGACAATATCAAAGAGACCATATAGGATGCCAGCAAAGGATTTGGTGGAAATTAAGAAGCAGATTAAGGAGTTACTGGATAAGGGATATATTCGCCCAAGTTCTTCACCTTGGGGATCGCCAGTACTTCTAGTGGAGAAGAAGGATGGATCATTAAGGATGGTTGTTGATTATCGAGGATTGAATGAAGTAACAATCAAGAACAAGTACCCACTACCAATGATTAATGATCTGTTTGATCGATTGCAAGGAGCTAAGGTATTTTCCAAGATCGATCTGCGATCAGGATACCACCAGTTGAAGATTCGAGAACAGGATATACCTAAGACAACTTTTACCACTAGGTACGGGCTATACGAGTATACCGTTATGTCATTTGGTCTGACTAACGCACCCGCATATTTTATGAACATGATGAACAAAGTATTTATGGAATTTTTGGATAAGTTCGTCATAGTGTTCATTGATGATATCCTGGTATATTCGAAGAATGAAGAGGAGCATAAGGAGCATTTGCGTTTGGTACTTGGAAAGCTCAGAGAACATCAATTATATGCCAAGTTCAGCAAATGTGAGTTTTGGTTAAAGGAAGTAGGATTCCTCAGACACGTTATATCTGGAGAAGGTATAGCAGTTGATCCCACTAAAGTTGATACCGTGACCAAGTGGGAAGCCCCAACAACAGTTGGAGAGATCCAGAGTTTCCTTGGACTCGCGGGATACTACCGAAGATTTATTGAGAATTTCTCAAAGATTGCGAAGCCTATGACTGAGTTGTTGAAGAAAGATACCAAGTTCATATGGATGGAGGAATGTGAGGCTAGTTTCCAGGAGTTGAAGAAACATTTGGTTACCTCACCAGTGTTGATTTTGCCAGACCAGACCAAAGATTATGAGGTGTATTACGACACTTCACGTCGAGGACTTGGAGCAGTGCTTATGCAGGAAGGGAGAGTTGTTTCATATGCCTCAAGACAACTGAAACCTCATGAGTTGAATTATGCCATGCATGATTTGGAGTTAGCAGCCATAGTGCATGCTTTGAAAACATGGAGGCATTTCCTCATTGGAAATCATTGTGAGGTGTACACGGATCATAAGAGTTTGAAGTACATTTTCACACAGAAGGAGTTGAATCTCAGACAAAGGAGATGGTTGGAGCTCATCAAGGATTATGATATGAGATTGCATTATCACCCCGGAAAAGCTAATGTAGTAGCTGACGCATTAAGCCGTAAGAGCCATGTCAAGACATTAATGACGGGAGAAATACCCAAGCAGTTAGCAGAAAATCTTCGTGAACTATGTTTGGAAATAGTTCCGAGAGGCTATGTAGCAGCATTGGAGATTCAGTCAACATTGATGGATAGAATCAGAGAAGCTCAAAGGACTGACAAGGAGATTGCCGCTATAAAGGAGAAACTTAGCAAAGGAAAAGCTAAGGGATTTCGTGAGGATGAACACGATACCCTATGGTTTGAAGACCGCGTTTACGTGCCCAATGACCCGGAGATCAGGAAGTTGATACTGCAAGAGGCACACGATTCACCATATTTGATTTACCCAGGAAATACCAAGATGTATTTGGATTTGAAAGATATTTTCTGGTGGACCGGAATGAAGAAGGATATTGTGGAGTATGTAGCAATTTGTGATGTATGTCAGAGAGTAAAGGCAGAGCATCAGAAGCCAGCAGGATTGTTACAACCATTGCCGATACCCGAATGGAAGTGGGATAAGTTAGGCATGGATTTTATCACGGGATTACCTAGGACTCGTTCAGGCTATGACTCAATTTGGGTTATAGTTGATCGATTGACGAAAGTAGCTCATTTCATCATAGTAAAGACCACTTACACCAGTGCTAAGTTGGCAAAGATATACATGACCAGGATCGTCTGTTTGCATGGAGTTCCAAGGAGTATCATAGCAGATAGAGGAACCCAGTTTACCTCAAAGTTCTGGAAGCAGTTGCATGAAACTTTGGGTACCAGGCTAGAATTCAGTACAGCTTTTCATCCACAGACAGATGGACAGACCGAGAGAGTTAATCAGATTTTGGAGGATATGCTGAGAGCTTGCGCGCTAGATTACGGATCTAGTTGGGATGATAATTTGCCATATGCAGAGTTCTCTTACAACAACAGTTACCAAGCCAGTTTAAAGATGGCCCCTTTCAAAGCTTTGTACGGAAGGAGGTGCAGGACATCGTTGTCATGGGATGAAGTTGGAGACCGCTAGTTGTTTGGACCTGACTTGATTAAGGAGTCTGAACGGAAGGTGAAATTGATTCGCGACAGGCTCAAGATAGCCCAGTCCAGACAGAAAAGTTATGCAGATTCTAAATGCAAGGAGACAGTTTACGAAGTCAGAGATAGAGCTTATCTTCGAGTATCTCCACTTCGGGGAACAAAGCGTTTTGGAGTTAAAGGGAAGTTAGCGCCACGATTTGTAGGACCATATCGAGTTTTGGAGCGTATGGGAGAAGTAGCCTACAAGTTGGAATTGCCCGAAGAATTGTCAGGAGTTCATGATGTGTTCCACGTTTCTCAGTTAAAGAAGTGTCACGCGGAGATGGCTGACATACCATTGAGAGACATAGTGCCATTGGAAACTATTCAGTTGGATAACGATTTGACCTACGAGGAGAAACCAGTTAAGATTCTCGAGTTTGCCAGCCGAGTTACTCGCAGCAAGGTTATCAAGTTTTGCAAGGTTCAGTGGACCCACCACACGGAGGATGAAGCCACCTGGGAACGAGACGAAGATTTGCTCAAGGACCACCCTCACCTATTTTCTAGCCAACCCGAATCTCGAGGGCGAGATTCATCTTAAGGGGGGTAGGTTTGTAACATCCCAAATTTTCAATTTGGAATGTTATACATAAGATCATCTATGCATATCATATTTTATTTTGCATTTTGGTTGATCCTAGAAATTCTACGCAACTCAATGACCCACGGAGAGAGTTGGGGATTTCGTTATTTTCATATTTGAGTTTTCTCAAATTTTGAGAATAGGATCATTTGATTTTATTTATTTTATCATCAATTATTTCTATTACAAAAATATGAGAGAGGGAATAAAATGACTTTCCCAAAATAAAGAAATATTGAGGATCAAAAAATAAAATCAAATAAGATTTTGTTTCGGAGTTTTTTCGGTGTTTTATTTGAATTTTGGAAAAATGTGCATCTTTCAAAATTGCATTTAGGTCCCAAATAAATGTTCACCTTGTGCGGCTTGATTTTAGAAGCCCGTGAAAATTTATTTCGGAATTTTTGGAGTCCATTTAGTATTTCTTTTCATTTTTCTTCTGCGCGTAATTAAAAAAAACGAACCGACCTACGGGCCGTGTCCGACTAGGACTCCGGCCCGCCAGGGCTTTATAAGCCGGGGCAGCCCACCAGGGGCAAACCCTAGCCGCCAGCCCCGCCTCGAGCCCCGTGCCCCGCCGCCACCCGCGCCGCCGCCGCCTCGATTTCCGTGCCGCCATTTTTTTCGAAAAACCGTCGGTTTCTTTTTATTTTTTTAGTTTCGGTTTTTTAAATAGATCGATTTTTCCGGTTTATTTAATTAGTGATCGTTCGTCCGTTCGTTCGTTCTAGCGAACGTTCGTCGTTTTTCTTTTTCTCGGATTAAATCCGCGATTTTTCTGATCGCGATTCCTGATCTGTAAAGTTTGCCCTAGATCCAGATTAGTAGAACGAAGTTGTTTTCTTTCGCCGTTTGACTTTCGTTGCTTCGTTCGATTTGATTCTTTTTGCCAACCGGAGTTCTTAAGTTGAACCTTCTGGTTAGATCTCTTATTTGAGTTTTACCCGTGCATTAGATGAGTACTTATTGTATGCTTGTTTGTTTGTCTGCGATAGAATACCCGGAGTGCGCCGCCTGTTACTTCGAATCTCTAGGTTTCGCGGATCATCAGCAAGGCAAGTAACACTTTGATCATACCTTTCCTACTACCCAGTTTTATTGCATTAGATCAATCCTCACACATTGCATGATTAGGATCTAATTAAATTGTGGGATGGGAAGTAGTTGAGGTAGTACCTATTACCTGTTTATTATCAAACCTTTGGGAGTTACTTCTACGTTTGCTTATTATGCCATGCTATGCTAGTTGACGTGGATTGGGTGAGTGATATCCATGACAGATGTGAGTTTGGTTAATTAATGGTTTATCTAAGGTGGCAAATTAAATACACATCTGGGTGGATTGAGGCACCTGGGTATTCCAGGACTTGCCTATTTTCTTTTGGACCGCCACCCAGGCTCAAAGGGATCATGAGACTATTCATACTAGAAACTTCCGTGTGCAGCCACAAGCTATTATGGGCTCTAGCATAGTTGACTAAGTCGTGCGAACTCTTACAGTGGTAGACTAGCAGATGTAGGGGATGTAGGTGGTACGGTCTACCCGATCGTAAGGTGCTAGCGCTTCTGAAAGACTATGTCTCGGTCATCCGTCTTCTCAAACACCTTGTAGTGCGAGAAACCAAATGGAGGCGATCGAGTCTTGTGGGGAAAAGTGCGCAAACCTCTGCAGAGTGTAATAATAAACCAATCATGATTAGCCGTGTCCCCGGTTATGGACATCTTGAGTATCTAGTACCTGGATTATCATGTGAATCTCAACATGTTACTCTAAATTAATTTTGTTGGGTTTTGTTTAATGATGATGCTTAATTGGGATTGAGAATGCTGTCAACCATTCTCAATGTTTAACAACTACCATGATAGTAATTAAATTTTATTCCTTTGAAGTAGGGAAAAATTGGCTTTACGCAAAACTATAACCATAGAGCTTTCCACCAGCCAAATATGCATATAGTATAGTTGTTTCATTCCATTACTCTCTATGTGTTACCTTGCCAACATATTCCATGTGCTGACCCGTTTTTGGGCTGCAACGTTAATGTTGCAGACTTTTCAGACGACGATTAAGGAGTTTTTAGGTCGTGGTTCTATACTCAGTGATGCCATTGGAGTTGATGGACTCACTTATCTTCCAAGCCTTCCGTTGTTATCGTTATTAGATGGCCTTAAGCCATATTTATTGTAATAAGTTCTCTTATGAGACACTCGATGTAATAAGTGTGTGATTGCTACTCTGCTATAAATCGTCCGAGTACTGTGTGGTCTCAGCATTACTGATCCAGGGATGACACCGGAGCACAGAGATCAGACTGTTTGAGGTCTGGTCGCTACATCAAATCAAGTCTTTTATATAAATAGAAATGCATAACACTAACACCAGCTCCTAAATCACATAAAGTGGTTTCCACATAGTTTCTTTTGATGAGGCAAGGTATAGTGGGGATTCCCGGATCTCCAAGTTTTTAGGTACACCATCCTTAAAAGTGTAATTAGCAGGCATGTTGGAGATTTCGGCTTCCGGTATTTTTCTCTTGTTGGTGCTGATGTCTTTCATGTACTTTGCATAAGGATGCGTTTTCAAGATATCAGTCAAGCGAGTACGCAAAAAGACTTGCCTAATCACTTCAGCAAAGCATTTAAATTCTTCATCATCTTTATTTTTAGTCGATTTAGGTGGAAAGGGCATAGGTTTTTGAACCCATGGGTCTCTTTCCTTACCATGTTTTCTAGCAACAAAGTCCCTTTTATCATAACTTTTATTCTTGGGTTGTGGGTTATCAAGATCAACTGCTGGCTCTATCTCAACATCATTGTCTGGTTCTTTATTATTTTTTGGAGTGTCTTTGTGAACATCATCATTATCTTTTTCATTATCAGAAGGTGAGTGTTCACTACCAGATTGAGTTTCAGCATCAAAGATAGAAACTTCATTATCATCAGGAGGTTTTTTACTTCAGGTTCACTAGAGGCATGCAAAATCATATCATTTTTCTTCCTTTTATTTTTAGAGGGACTAGGTGCATCAGTGTTAACCCTTTTGGGAGTCTTGTTCAACTCTTTTTGGGTGTCCCTCGGGGTAAAGTGGTTCCTGAGTCATTCTACCTCCTCTAGTCATTACTTTAATAGCATGATCATTGATATTTTTATTCATTTCATCAAGCAACTCTCTTTGAGATTTAGCAACTTGTTATAATTGAGTTTGAACCATAGAGGCATGTTTTCCTACACCTCTAACATCATTTGAGATTCAAAATAACAAGTCACTCAAGCGAGCAATCATATCAGAATTGTATTTCAATTGTTTCATAACATTTGCATTGAAGTGATCTTGTTTTCTAATATAATTTTCAAACTCATAAAGGCATTGACTAGGATGCATATTGTAAGGATTGTCACCTTCATTGAATTTCATTAAAGAATATACCTCTACCACCTTAGGTGGTGGTGGTGTATCAAGCCCATGTATTTCTTCAATAGGAGGCAAATTTTTGACTTCCTCAGCTTTAATACCTTTTTCCTTCATAGATTTCTTTGCCTCTTGCATATCTTCAGGACTGAGATATAAGATACCCCTCTTCTTCGGAGTAGGTTTGAGTGGTGGTTCGGGAAGAGTCCAATCATCATAATTTTTCAATATGTTATCCAATAATTTGTTCTGTAAAAACACAACCAGCACAACTACCTAGGAAATCCCTAGAAGCACCGGATAGTCCATTATAGAAGATATCAAGTATTTCAATTTTCTTAAGAGGATGATCAGGCAAAGCATTAAGAAATTGGAGAAGCCTCCCCCAAGCTTGTGGGAGAATCTCTTCTTCAATTTGCACAAAGTTAAATATTTCCTGTAAGGCAGCTTGTTTCTTATGAGTAGGAAAATATTTTTCACAGAAGTAATAAATCATATCCTGGGGACTACACACACAACCAGGAACAAGAGTATTATACCAAGTCTTAGCATCACCCCTTAATGAGAACGGAAATAGTTTGAGAATATAATAGTGGTGAATTTTCTCATCATTAGCAAAAAGAGTGGCTATGTCATTCACTTAGTAAGATGTGCCACAACGGTTTCAGTTTCATAACCATGGAAAGGATCAAACTCAACCAAAGTAATTAACTCTGGGTCGACAGAGAATTCATAATCCTTATCATCAACAAAGATATGTGAACAAGCAAAATGAGGATCACATTTCATTTTAGCATTCAAAGTTTTTTCTTTATACTTGCATAATAATTTCTCTAGATCATCTCTATCCTTACAAACAAGAATGTCTCTAGTTATCTCCTCATCCATAACATAGTCTTCCGGTATCTTAGGCAATTCATATCTAGGAGAACTAGTTCTAATAGGTGTTTCAATATTTTCAGTTTCAAGATCTTCATCAGTTTCAGCAATTTCATCAGTTTCAGCATTCTCAAAAGCTTTAGTTCTAGCAAGTTGTTCATCAAGAAATTCACCTAGTGGCACATTATCATCAAGCAAGGTACTAGCATCATCATGCGTATCATTCATAGCAAAAGTAGCATCATCAATAACTTGTCACATATCAGAATTAATAGCATGTGGTGGTGTTAAAAGTTTACTTATAACAGAAGGTGAATCTAAAGCGGAGCTGGATGGCAGTTCCTTACCTCCCCTCGTCTTAGAGGGAAAAATCTTAGTCTTTGCGTCCTTCAGATTCTTCATAGTGATAATTTGATAATAATACCAAGTGACTCTGCAAATATAGCTACGCTCACCGGCAACGGCGCCAGAAAAAGGTCTTGATAACCCACAAGTATAGGGGATAGCAACATTTTTCAAGGGTAGAGTATTCAGCTCAAATTTGTTGATTCGACACAAATGGGAGCCAAAGAATATTTGCAAGTATTAGCAGTTGAGTTGTCAATTCAACCACGCGTGGAGATTAATTATCTGCAGCAAAGTTATCAGTAGCAAAGTAGTATGATAGTTTTGATAGTAGTAGCAACAACAATAGTAACAGTAATAGTGATATCAATGATTTTGTAGCAAGTGCAACGATAACAATAGCAATAGTAACTTAGCAAGAACAATTTGAGAGAAATTCGTAGGCATTGGGTCAGTGAATTGGTTGGATGATATTCATCATATAACACTCATAACCTAGGGCGATACATCACTAGCTCCAGTTCATAAATATAATGTAGGCATGTATTCCGTAAACAGTCATACGTGCTTATGGAAAGAATTTGCATGACATCTTTTGTCCTACCCTCCCGTGGCAGCGGGGTCCTATTGGAAACTAAGGGATATTAAGGCCTCCTTTTAATAGAGAACCGGAATAAAGCATTAGCACACAGTGAATACATGAACTCCTCAAACTACGGTCATCACATGGAAGTGTCCCGACTATTGTCACTTCGGGGTTGCCGGATCATAACACATAGTAGGTGACTATAACTTGCAAGATCGGATCTAGAACATAGATATAATGGTGATAACATAAACGGTTTAGATCTGAAATCATGGCACCCAGGCCCAAAGTGACAAGCATTAAGCATGGCAAAGTCATAGCAACATCAATCTCAGAACATAATGGATACTAGGGATCAAGCCCTAACAAAACTAACTCGATTACATGATGAATCTCATCCTACTCCTCACCGACCAGCAAGCCAATGAAGGAATTACTCACTCCAGGTGGGGAGCATCATGGAATTGGAGATGGAGAAGGGTTGGTGATGACGAAGATCGAAGATCCCCCTCTCTAGAGCCCCAAACGGACTCCAGATTTGGCCTCCCGATGAAAAACAGGAGGTGGCGGCGGCTCCATCTCGTGAAACGTGATAATTCTTTCTCCTTGATTTTTTTCTAGAAATATGTGATTTTATAGTATCAAGGTTGGAGTCTGCGGGGCCACCAGGCAGGGACAACCCACCTGGGCGCGCCTGGAGGGGGGTGCATGAAAGTGCGTTATATCGACTAGAGGGGGTGAATAGGCGATTTTTACAAATTCGTCAGTGAGGAATTTCAGGGTGAGGAAATTCCTAAGCAACGAACTACTTAGCAGCGGAATATGTACTCAGATGCAAGCATAATAGAGTAGTAGCACAGTCATCATGGTGAAATGAAAACAAGTATAGAGTACAGGTAGCGTAAACACAAGATAAGAAGGCTGAAGACAAAGTGACTGAAGAATTAAGATTCAGGAAATTGAGAAAGTCTTCAGTCAAAGTCTTCATACAGTAACGATCAAGTACTTCTACACAGAAATGAGGAAATGGAAGGGTTGAGGAAATAGAACCAGTAGCTTGGTGAAGATAGTGATTTGGTAGACCAGTTCCAACTTCTGTGACAATCGTACGTCTGGTTAGAGCGGCTGGGTATTTAAACCTGAGGACGCACACTCCCAGATACACAGTCCTCACCATATTCTCCTTGAGCTAAGGTCATACACACCTCGCCCAATCACTGGTAAGTCTTCAGGTGACTTCCAAACCTTCACAGACTCAGTCACTCGGCGATCCACAATTTCCTCTTGGATGCTTTAGACCATGACGCCTAACCGTCTGGAGGATGCACAGTCCTCAAAGGTAACAAGCGTCGGTTCCACACAGGAACAATCTCTTCAATGATGCTCAATCACTTTGGGTTTGTAGGTGTTTGGGTTTGGGGTTTTTCCTCACTTGATGATTTTCGCTCAAAGTCCTCGGAGGATGGGATGCTCTTGATGACAAGTGTCAGTTTCTCGTGGAGCATCCAACCAACTAGTGGTTTTAAGGGGAGGCTATTTATAGCCTAGGGAGAAGCCCGACATGATAAGACATAAATGCCCTTCAATGATATGACCGTTAGGTGGGTAGATATTTTGGGACGGCTGGCGCGTAGCATAGCAACGGTCGGATATTTGATCTATCAAATTCCCCAGGGCTATCATGTTCCTCACTTGTAGGCAATCCACACTAGCGAATTCCTAACTCCTTAGTCAGAACAAATTCCTCATAGAGCAGAAGATCTTCGTCTCTGTCACTGAAGAAATTGACTGAACTGTATGAGATTTCCAATGGCTTCACTCGAAAGGATCGGTAGGTGTAGGATTTTGAGATGAGCATCACTTGGAAACTTTTCCTTAGTTTTACCTCGCCCCCTTTAACAGTACGGTGTTTCCTATGTTTCCTGTGAATCAAGAAAGAGAAAATGAAACTACGAAAACAAAAGCCTTCACGCTTCATAATCCTCGCATGAATATCAAGTCTTCAGGATCACACCAAATTCTTCACTTTCAAAGTCTTCAAAAAGCGAAAGTCTTTAGTTGAAGACATTCATTTTTAGGGGTCGAATTTCACTATAAATATCAAACTCCTCATAGACTTATGGACCTATTTACACTCACAAATGCATTAGTCCCTTAACCTATAAGTCTTCAATAGACCAAAATCACTAAGGGGCACTAGATGCACTTACAATCTCCCACTTTTGGCGATTGATGACAATATAGGTTAAGTTTTCAACGGGGTTAAACATATGAAGTGTAAATACTGATATTGAGGAGTTTGATTGCAAGATATAGAAGAACCCCCTGAAGATGTGCATATGTGAGGAATTTGCTTTGAATAGAAAATGCACATTGTAGAGTAGAATCATGGAGATCTGCCCTTATATCTTGTAATTCATACATGCATTTAACATATGATATGAAGAATTTGAAATGCATGATGAAATATGGTGATTGATGTAATTCAACATGTGTGCATTAACATATATGAGGAAATAGCATGCAGAAAAACATAGCAAAAGTATCTAACCACCATCGGACTTAAGTTTACAACTCGATCCAACAAATACTTCAAAAGAACGAGAGTTGTAACTTAGCAAAAAAACGCCCATATATAGAGACCCGCTTGAAGCTAACTCAAATTTCTCCCCCTTTGTCAACGAATGACCAAAAGGGACGAAAAGTGAGGACTAACGCCCCTGAAGAATATCATCATGAAGTCGATGGAGGAGCTCCAGCGTTGTCGGGGTCGTCTGTTGGAGTAGGGCCTGCTGCAGTGTCGCTCAAATCTTCATGCTCATCAGTCTCGCACGATGAAGAATATGAGCTGGCCACCAAGTGAGGAACTTTGACCTTCTTGAATTTCTTCGAAGGCAGCTGAGACCAGTCAAAGTCCTGCTTGAAGCCCATCTGCTTGAGATCTTCATCACCATAGAGGTGAGACAGTACAACCCAAGTGCGGTCAAAAAGTTCATGCAAATAGTAGTGGTTCTTCTTCATAATGTTTTGCGTGATTGTCATGTTCTGAAGAATTGAACCAAGCTCTCGCTTGACCCACTTGTGATTGTGATCCACCTTCTGATGAAGACTGAGGAGAAGCTCACGGTCAGTCATCACAGAGCAGTGGCTTGAGGATATTGCTTTGAAGCATTTGCGGCAGTGTCAGGAGTGGCAGAGTCATCATTGCTGGAGTAGGATGAAGCTTTGTGAAACTGTCCATCCAATGGATGAGTGCCTTATCAATAATAGCAGCCTTGCTCTTCTCATCATCTGAGGAAATAGTCTATTTGAGGACTTGAATTGGGGGTAAATAGCTGAGATGGCATTGACAATCAGCCTTGTAATGAATTGAAGACCTTGATCTGACGAATCTCATAATCGAAGGAGCATAAGGCTTCAATTCAAAAGGTGACAGAGCGACATTGGCCAAAGTCCTCATGAAGAAATCATGGTAGTTGATAGGAATACCATGTAAGATGTTGAAAAGCAAATTCTTCATGATGCCAACAACTTCTTCATCATCAGAGTTGTGGCCCTTGATTGGACTGAGGGTTTTGGTCAATATCCTGTAGATAGTCCTTGGGACATAGAGCAGTTCCTTGACGAGGAATTTGGTTCTTAGAGCTTCGCCTAGCTTCAAAGGCTTCATCAGCACTTGCATCAGATGGTTGGAGAGCTCAGGTTCATCATAGATGCGCCTTGCACCTTCAGTGGGAGGACTGACTGGGACAACATGATGCAATTCAGAGGCCGGTGCTTTGTATTGAGTATTTTCTATCATCCAGTCCAATACCCATGAATTCACATCTTCAACATTGCTAGTGATGTGCAACATGGCATAGAACTAAAGAATGAGTTCTTCATTCCATGTAGCGACCCGACCTCAGATGGTCAAGTCTCTGTGCTTCAGTGTCATCCCTGGATCGGTAATGCTGACACACACAATACCCGAAGGATTTATAACAGAGTGGCAATCACACACTTATTACATCGAATGTCTCAAGAGAGAACTTATTACAATAATATGGCTTAAGGCCACCTAATACGATAACAGTGGAAGGCTTGGAAGATAAGGTGAGTCCATCAACTCCAACGGCATAACTGAGCTGCACGGCAACGACCTAACGAACCTTACTCCTCGTCTGAAAAGTCTGCAACATAATACGTTGCGTCCCGAAAACGGGTCAGCACATGGAATATGCTGGCAATGTAACACAGTAGAGCAAGAACAAAAATAATGCTATCACTGTATGCATATATGGCTGGTGGAAAGCTCTATGGTTTATAGTTTTTGCGAAAAGCAATTTTTCCCTACAACAAAGGAATAGATTTTACTTTTACTATCATGGTAGTTGAAACATCATTGAGAAGGTTCCTCCAACTCAATCCCAATTAAAGTGATTAACAACCCAACAATATTAATTAAACATGATGAGATACATGTGATAACCCAAGTACTAGATACTCAAGAATTATCCATAACCGGGGACACAGCTAACCATGATTAGATTGTACACTCTGCAGAGGTTTGTGAACTTTTCCCCACAAGACTCGATCTCCTCCGTTGGATTTCTCGCACTACAAGATGTTTGAGAAACGAATGACCGAGACACAGTCTTTCAGAAACATTAACTCTCTACTCCGGACAGACCATACCCAACCTACATCCCACTACATGCTGATCTGCCTCTTCAAGAGCTTCACGTAACTTACTCAACTATGCTAGAGCCCATAATAGCTTGTGGCTGCACACTGAAGTTTCTAGCATGAATCATCTCAGTTCCCTTTGAGCCTGGGTGGCGGTCCATAGGAAGATCACACGGGTACTCCGGGATTTCCAAAAAAATACAGGCAACACTGGGTACTCCAGGTGCCTCAATCCACCCAGTTGTTTGATTAAGTTGCCACCTTAAGTTGAACCATTAATTTAACAATCTCACATCTGTCATGGATTTCGCTCAAACCCAAACCATGTCTACGAGCATAGCATAGCATAGTAATATAAGCAACACGTAGAGTAACTCCCAAGGGTTTGAATGTAACAGGGCAATAGGTTCTACCTCATCAACTACCTCCCAACCCACAAGTTAATGACATCCTAATCAATGCAATGTTTGAGGATTGGAACTAATGCATAAAAACTTGGTGATAAAGGGGTATGATCAAAGTGTTACTTGCCTTGCTGACGATCTGCGAAACCTAGGGACTCGTAGTAGCACGCTTCGCACTCCGGGTGTTCTATCGCAAGCAAACAATAGCATACATAAGTAACAAGCAACGATGCACAAGCAAAACTCAAATAAAAGAGGTTGACCTGAAAGTTCAAATTAAGAACTCTGGTTCGCAAAAAGAAATCAAATCAAACGGAGCAACGAAACTCAAACGGCGAAAGAAAGAAGCTTCGTTTACTAATCTGAAACTAGGTCAAATTTTACAGTAGAGAAAACTTGTTTGAGTTGGTTAAACGGAAAGAGGGTTTCGAGATGAAACTCTAGGCGCTTGAATCGCCTGATTTCGACTAACGAGCGAAAAGATAAACAGAAACTAAGATCGGATCAGAAATCGTGATCAGAGAAAATTGCGGAATAAATCCGATAAAAGAAAACTGATGAACAGACTAACAAACGAGCGTTCGTTAGTTGTATCTAACGGGCGAAGAACCGTTCGTTAAAACGAACGTTCGGATGAACATCCGCTAACTAGATGAACCGAGAAAAACTGGCGAATCCGAAAAAAACGGATCTTGGGTTTGAAAAAAAACCGAATGGTTTTATAAAAAATCGGCGGCGGAGTCCGGCGAGAGGTCCGGCGAGGCGAGGTGCGGCGGCGGAGCGGCGGCTCGAGGGGGCGGCGGCGGTGTTCGGCGGCGGCAAGCGGCGGCGGCAAGGCGGCGACGGCGCTCGGCTGCGGTGGCTGTGGGGGTGGGGCTCGGGCGGCGCGTATATAAAGGGGCGGGGCGGGGCGGCTTGGAGGAGGGGCCAAGGCGGCGGCGGTGGAGTCCGGCTCGGACTCCTTGTCCGAGTCGGCGGCGGCGGCGCGCGCGAGGGGAAGGCGGCGCCGGCGGCGGCCTGGCTCGGCTGGGCCTTAGGCCCAGTTGGGCGCGGGAACTTTTTTTTAAAAAAGTAAATAATTTCACCGACCAAAATAAAATCCTAGAAAAATAAAAAATTAAAAATTCCAAAATAAATTTTCACCGTCTAAATAAAATATTTAGAACGAGATGAACATTTTCTTGGCCCTAAAATGCAATTTTGAAAACGTGCAATTTTTTTCTAATGCAAACAAAATTGCAATAAAATCCAAATGGAACAAATATTTGATTTTAATATTTATCCTCCAATATTTCATTTATTTTGGATAAGTCATCTTATCTCCTCTCTTGTATTTTAATATGAAATATTTTTGGAGAGAAAAATAATTAAAACCAAAATCCTCGTTTCAAAATTTGATAAAAGAATCAAATATGAAAACCGGGAAATCCCCAACTCTCTCCGAGGGTCCTTGAGTTGCTTAGGATTTCGAGGATTACGGAACGGAAAAGCAATAAAACATGATATGCAATGATGATCTAATGTATAACATTCCAAAATGGAAATTTGGGATGTTACAAACCTACCCCCCTTAAGATGAATCTCGCCCTCGAGATTCGGGCTGGGTAGAAAATAGGTGCGGGTGGTCTTTGCGAAGATCATCCTCTCGTTCCCAGGTGGCTTCGTCCTCGGTATGGTGGCTCCACTAAACTTTACAAAACTTGATAACCTTACTTTGGGTGACTTTGCTGGCAAACTCAAGAATCTTAACTGGTTTCTCCTCATAAGTCAAATCACTGTCAACTGAATCGCCTCCAGGGGTACTGTATCTCTTAGCGGTATATCTGCCATCTCAGCATGACACTTCTTCAGCTGTGAAACGTGAAACACGTCATGAACTCCTGATAATCCCTCGGGTAACTCCAACTTGTAGGCAACTTCTCCCATCCGTTCCAAAATACGATACGGTCCTACAAATCTCAGGGCTAACTTTCCCTTAACTCCAAAACATTTCACTCCTCGCAAGGGTGATACTCGCAGATATGCTCGATCTCCAATTTCATAGGTTACCTCCTTGCGTTTTGAGTCAGCATAACTCTTCTGCCTGGACTGAGCAATCTTCAGTCTGTCACGAATCAATTTAACCTTCTCCTCAGACTCCTTGATCAAGTCTGGTCCAAACAACTGTCGGTCTCCTACCTCGTCCAACATTAACGGTGTTCTGCATCTTCGTCCATACAGGGCTTCAAACGGTGCCATCTTCAAACTCGCTTGATAGCTATTGTTGTAGGAAAACTCTGTGTATGGCAAATTGCCATCCCAACTAGATCCATAATCTAGCGCACAGGCTCTCAACATGTCCTCCAAAATTTGGTTGACTCTCTCTGTTTGTCCATCCGTCTGTGGGTGAAATGTTGTACTAAACTCCAATCTCGTTCCCAGGGTCTGGTGCAACTGGTGCCAAAACTTTGAGGTAAACTGTGTTCCTCGATCTGATACGATGGTCCTCGGAACTCCATGCAGACATACGATCCTGGACATATATATCTTGGCCAACTTTGCACTCGTATAGGTGGTTGTCACTGGGATGAAGTGAGCTACTTTGGTCAAGCGATCAACTACTACCCATATGGAATCATATCCTGCTTTGGTCCTGGGCAATCTGGTGATAAAGTCCATACCCAGTTTATCCCACTTCCATTCGGGTATCGGCATAGGCTGTAACAGTCCTGCTGGCTTCTGATGCTCTGCCTTCACGCGTTGACATACATCACATACGGCTACATACTCGGCAATATCCTTCTTCATACCGGTCCACCAGTAACGTTCCTTCAAATCCAAATACATCTTGGTGTTTCCGGGGTGTATCGAGTATGGTGAGTCATGGGCCTCTTGAAGTATTAACTTCCTGATCTCCTAGTTATTGGGCACATAAACTCGGTCCTCAAACCATAGGGTATTGTGCTCATCTTCACGAAAACCTTTGGCCTTTCCTTTGCTCATCTTCTCCTTTATCTCAGCAATCTCCTTGTCCTCTTTCTGGGCTTCCCGAATCTTGTCCAACAATGTCGACTGGACCTCCATTGTTGCAATAAATCCTCTAGGAACAATCTCCAATCGAAGTTCCATGATGTCCTCTGCTAATTCCTTCGGCAGTCCCTTGCTTTCAAGGATGTTAGCATAACTCTTCCGGCTCAAGGCGTCTGCTACGACATTGGCCTTCCCTGGATGATAGTGTAGCTTCATGTCATAATCCTTTATAAGCTCCAACCATCTTATCTGTCGAAGGTTCAGCTCATTCTGGGTGAAAATGTACTTCAAGCTCTTATGGTCCGTGTACACATCACAACGGTTTCCAATAAGGTAATGTATCCAGGTCTTCAATGCATGCACTACGGCTGCTAACTCCAAATCATGCGTGGCATAGTTTAACTCATGAGGTTTCAATTGTCCTGAAGCATACGAAACAACTCTCCCGTCCTGCATAAGCACACATCCAAGTCCTAAGCGTGAGGCATCGCAGTACACTTGGAACTCCTTATGTATATCTGGCAGTGTTAGCACTGGCGCTGTAGTCAAACGTTTCTTCAATTCCTGGAAACTTGCCTCGCAATCTTCTGTCCATTTAAACTTAGTATCCTTCTTCAATAGTTCAGTCATTGGCTTTGCAATCTTGGAAAAAATTCTTGATGAATCTCCAGTAGTATCCTGCAAGTCCAAGAAAACTGCGGATCTCGCTAACTGAAGTGGGTGCCAACCATTCAGTGACTGACTGAATTTTGCTGGGGTCTACTGCTATACCTTCTCACGATATAACATGTCCAAGGAACCCAACTTCCTTCAACCAAAATTCGCATTTGCTAAACTTAGCATACAACTGGTGTTCCCTGAGTTTCTCGAGAACTAAGCGCAAATGCTCCTTGTGCTCCTCCTCGTTCTTCGAGTATACCATAATATCATCAATAAACACCACAACAAACTTGTCCAAATACTCCATGAACACCTTGTTCATCATGCTCATGAAAATAGGCAGGGGCGTTAGTCAGTCCAAATGACATGACCGTGTACTTGTATAATCCATATCGTGTTGTGAACGCTGTCTTCGGTATGTCCTTCTCTCGTATCTTCAACCGATGATACCCCGATCGTAAATCGATCTTCGAAAACACTTTAGCTCCTTGCAACTGATCAAACAGATCGTTGATCATCGGCAGTGGGTACTTGTTCTTAATCGTCACTTCATTTAATGCTCGATAATCAACAACCATCCTCAGGGATTTATCCTTCTTCTCAACCAAAAGTACTGGGGCTCCCCAAGGTGATGAACTTCTTCGGATGTATCCTTTCTCCAATAACTCATTGATCTGTTTCTTAATTTCTTCCAGATCATTTGCGGGCATCCGATAGGGTCTCTTGGATATTGGTCCTGTACCCGGCAACAGCTCTATCAAAAACTCACTGTCTCTATCCGGTGGCATGCCTGGTAACTCCTCTGGAAAAACATTCGGGTAATCCTTCACTACAGGCACTTCCTCCTGAACAACTCCCGTAAGGGCATTCACTTGACTCCTCCTAGGCACATGCCTAGATACATACTTAATCCTTTTCCCTTCCGGGGTGGTGAGATAAATCGACTTACTAGCACAGTCAATGCTTCCTCCAAACTTTGACATCTAGTCCATACCCAATATCACATCGAGTCCTTGTGACTCCAAGATAATTAGGTCGGATGGAAAAACATGTGTACCAATGGTTAAGGGTATCTGGTCACACCATCGGCTGGCCATATACTCTGCTCCGGGTGAACTTACTAAAAGAGGGGTCCTAAGGGTTTGGGTTGGTAGTTTAAACTTATCCACGAATCCCCTTGATATGTATGAATGCGATGCACCAGTATCGAAAAGAACAAGAGCGGTAAATGACTTAACCAAAAACTTACCTATTACCGCGTCCGGCTGCTCTTCAACCTCCTCCACGTTAACGTGGTTCACTTGTCCTTTGTTGAATGGATTTGGCTCCTTCCCAGTGCTCCCATTTCCATTTCCATTCTTTCCTTCAGGGCACTCCGTGGCATAGTGTCCAGTCTTCCCGCACTTGAAACAAGTAACATGACTTAAGTCCCTTTTGGCGGGTGTGGCTGGGTTGGGGCGGTTATGATTATTGTTTGTTCCATTCCCATTCCCATTCTTAGAACCATTGTGGTTATGCGATCCTCCTCCAGTGTGGTTGTGACCTCCATGGTTATGAACAAGTCCTCCCGAGTTCGGGGTTAGGCGAGGTTTCTGCTGAGCTCCTGAGTTATACTTCCCTTGTCCATACTTCCTCTTGCGGCTCTCAATCTGCTGCTGCTTCCCTTCAATCATAAGAGCCTTATCTACCAACTCTTGGTAGTTGTTGAAGGTTGCTACCATCAACTGCATACTCATCTCATCATTCAGCCCTTCCATAAACTTCTCCTGCTTCGCGGCATCTGTGGCCACATCATCAGGGGCGTAGTGAGATAACTTGCTAAACTCATCCACGTACTGAGCCACAGTACGGTTCCCCTGGCGTAGGTTGGGGAACTCCCGCTTCTTCATTTGCATAGCTCCAGTGGAGACATGGGCTGTGCGGAAAGCTTGCTGAAACCGGTCCCAAGTGACATTGACTATAGGAAAAGTAGATGTGTAATTCTCCCACCATGAGGCTGCTGGTCCATCCAATTGATGTGCGGCAAAGCGCACTCTCTCAGCATCTGTGCAACCTGCGGTGGTCAACTCCCTTCCAATACGGCGTAGCCAATCGTCCGCAACTATGGGCTCGGTGCTATTGGAAAACACCGGCGGCTGTAACCTTAGAAAACGGGCTTGGTTGTCCACGGGCGGCGGGTTGTTGTTGTTGTTGTTGCCCTGATTCTGAACTAGCAATTGCATCAAAGTATTCTGCTGTTGGATCAACTGGGTGAGCTCCGGTGGGAAGGCAAAACCGGTGTCACGTCTCGGAGGCATCTGAGGGGTTTAGATGGAAGAGATTTAGAATAGAAAAGAGGTCTAATGAGAAAACACTACCCATATGCACATGAGACAAACACAATCATTTCACTCAATCAATCAAGCAAGGGCATACAAACGGTCTAGAACTATCGCACAAGTGCTCAACTACTACTAAATACATGGGGGAATACTAGTGATATATGGTAGTCATCTAGAAATTTTGATCGGTGGAAGACTCCATGATGCCTGCTCCAGCTTCGTCTTCATAGTCATCATCACTAGGATCGGAATCGGTGTCATCGATGATGATGTAGTCCTCGGGGCATATCTCCTTGGGTTCTTCTTCTTCTTCTATTGGTGCTGGTCCTCCCATTAATAGTCCGATCTTCTTGACTAGGTCGTCATTCTTCTCTAGTAGTGTCTTGATTTCCTCCTCACATCCATCGCGTACAAACTTGAGTTCTTCCTCCAGCTCGACGATTCTAGTCTTCGCCCTCTTTAAGTCCATCATGTCCGCGCACATCTAGTTTTCCTGACGTCGGATGTGCTAGTTTAACTCCTGGATGAAAGCTGCAATGGATCTATCCTTCCTGGTGCTGATTACTTCCCATTGCTCGTCTTGGTGCCCACATATTTGGTAAATAGTGTCCTTAAGCTCCTTGTTGTAAACTTCTCCAATGCGTCCAATGGTAATGTGGGCTCCCATGCTCTTGCCTAGACTCCAGGTGGGTGCTTCGAAAGAAAACTCTATGGGTTTAGAAGTTGGCGAGAACGTCCTTCCTGGAACTTGTACTTGAATCATCCAGCGCTCCTCTTCAGGTAAAGTGGCGTTGTATGTCCCGGTGAAGCTTGGTATTCCAATGTTCAAGCACCTAGTGACTTCCTTCAAGTGACATCCAAAAGGTGTGTCTTCATCCGGTTGTGCAAACTTGTTCTTCATCTCTGTCATCCTAAAGAGTAGAAAATGGAGAGGAGTCAAAAATGAGAAGAGAGGTGTGACCTAGGGTTTATCTTAGTGGTCGTGTCCTACACTCAGTGTGTGATCTGATACCATCTTGTAGCGACCCGACCTCAGATGGTCAAGTCTCTGTGCTTCAGTGTCATCCCTGGATCGGTAATGCTGACACACACAGTACTCGAAGGATTTATAACAGAGTAGCAATCACACACTTATTACATCGAATGTCTCAAGAGAGAACTTATTACAATAATATGGCTTAAGGATTTATAACAGCAGAAGGCTTGGAAGATAAGGTGAGTCCATCAACTCCAACGACATAAATGAGCTGCACGGCAATGACCTAACGAACCTTACTCCTCGTTTGAAAAGTCTGCAACATAATATGTTGCAGCCCGAAAACGGGTCAACACATGGAATATGCTGGCAATGTAACACAGTAGAGCAAGAACAAAAATAATGCTATCACTATATGCATATATGGCTGGTGGAAAGCTCTATGGTTTATAGTTTTTGCGAAAAGACAATTTTTCCCTACAAAAAAGGAATATATTTTACTTTTACTATCATGGTAGTTGAAACATCATTGAGAAGGTTCCTCCAACTCAATCCCAATTAAAGTGATTAACAACCCAACAATATTAATTAAACATGATGAGATACATGTGATAACCCAAGTACTAGATACTCAAGAATTGTCCATAACCGGGGACACGGCTAACCATGATTAGATTGTACACTCTGCAGAGGTTTGTGCACTTTTCCCCACAAGACTCGATTTCCTCCGTTGGATTTCTCGCACTACAGGATGTTTGAGAAACGGATGACCGAGACACAGTCTTTCAGAAACATTAACTCTCTACTCCGGATAGACCATACCAAACCTACATCCCACTACCTGCTGATCTGCCTCTTCAAGAGCTTCACGTAGCTTACTCAACTATGCTAGAGCCCATAATAGCTTGTGGCTGCACACGGAAGTTTCTAGCATGAATCATCTCAGTTCCCTTTGAGCCTGGGTGGCGGTCCATAGGAAGATCACATGGGTACTCCGGGATTTCCAAAAAAATACAGGCAACACTGGGTACTCCAGGTGCCTCAATCCACCCAGTTGTTTGATTAAGTTGCCACCTTAAGTTGAACCATTAATTTAACAATCTCAAATCTCTCATGGATTTTTCTCAAACCCAAACCATGTCTACGAGCATATCATAGCATAGTAATATAAGCAACACGTAGAGTAACTCCCAAGGGTTTGAATGTAACAGGGCAATAGGTTCTACCTCATCAACTACTTCCCAACCCACAAGTTAATGACGTCCTAATCAATGCAATGTTTGAGCATTGGAACTAATGCATAAAAACTGGGTGATAAAGGGGTATGATCAAAGTGTTACTTGCCTTGCTGACGATCTGCGAAACCTAGGGACTCGTAGTAGCACGCTTCGCACTCCGGGTGTTCTATCGCAAGCAAACAATAGCATACATAAGTAACAAGTAATGATGCACAAGCAAAACTCAAATAAAAGAGGTTGACCAGAAAGTTCAAATTAAGAACTCTGGTTCGCAAAAAGAAATCAAATCAAATGGAGCAACGAAACTCAAACGACGAAAGAAAGAAGTTTCGTTTACTAATCTGAAACTAGGTCAAATTTTACAGTAGAGAAAACTTGTTTGAGTTGGTTAAATGGAGGGAGGGTTTCGAGATGAAACTCTAGGCGCTTGAATCGCCTGATTTCGACTAACGAGCTAAAAGATAAACAGAAACTAAGATCGGATCAGAAATCGCGATCAGAGAAAATCGCGGAATAAATCCGATAAAAGAAAACTGACGAACAGACTAACGAACGAGCGTTCGTTAGTTGTATCTAACGGGCGAAGAACAGTTCGTTAAAACGAACGTTCGGACGAACGTCCGCTAACTAGAAGAACCGAGAAAAACCGGCGAATCCGAAAAAAGGATCTAGGGTTTCAAAAAAACCAAATGGTTTTATAAAAAAACCGGTGGCGGAGTCCGGCGACTACCTCCGGCGAGAGGTCCAGCGAGGCGAGGTGCGGCGGTGGAGCGGCGGCTCGTGGGGGCGGCGGCGGCGTTCGGTGGCGGCAAGGCGGCGGCGGCGACGGCGCTCGGCTTCTGCGGCGGCGGCTAGGCGCGGCGCGGGCGGCGGTGGCTGTGGGGGTGGGGCTCGGGCGGCGCGTATATAAAGGTGCGGGGCGGGGCGGCTTGGAGGAGGGGCCAAGGCGGCGGCGGTGGAGTCCGGCTCGAACTCCTTGTCCGAGTCGGCGGCGGCGGCGCGCGCGCTGGGAAGGCGGCGGCGGCGGCCTGGCTCGGCTGGGCCTTAGGCCCAGTCGGGCGCGGGAACTTTTTTAAAAAATAATAATTTTGCCGACCGAAATAAAATCCTAGAAAAATAAAAAAAATAAAAATGCCAAAATAAATTTTCTTCGTCTAAATAAAATATTTAGAACGAGATGAACATTTTCTTGGCCGTAAAATGCAATTTTAAAAATGTGCAATTTTTTTCTAATGCAAACAAAATTGCAATAAAACCCAAATGGAACAAATATTTGATTTTAATATTTTTCCTCCAATATTTTATTTATTTTGGAGAAGTCATCTTATCTCCTCTCTTGTATTTTAATATGAAATATTTTTGGAGAGAAAAATAATTAAAACCAAAATCCTCGTTTCAAAATTTGATAAAAGAATCAAATATGAAAACCGGGAAATCCCCAACTCTCTCCGAGGGTCCTTGAGTTGCTTAGGATTTCGAGGATTACGGAACGGAAAAGCAATTAAACATGATATGAAATGATGATCTAATGTATAACATTCCAAATTGAAAATTTGGGATGTTACATTCCAGTCGCAGATGTCGGTGTAGAAGTTGAGCAGCCCAGCGTCATGAAGAACACTGAGGACTAGGGTGAAGCATGGAAGCGACTCCATATCCACATGAGGAATTTGCTCATGGTCAAAGATCTTGTCTTTATCAAACAATAGTGAGGAATAGAAGTTCATTTGTCTCACTGTCCAGAAGCGCTTGCGTCTAAGTCTTGCAGAGTCATATGGATTGTAATCCATGAAGAATATATGCTCATTGAAAAGTCTTCAACCTTGAACTTCTGCTTCTTGGAATGGGGATTCTGTGGGTTGGGATGAAGATTTGCAGTTGATGTCTTCATAGTCTTTTGAGGTATAGCCACCGGAGCCATAGGTTTCCGTTTCTTTAGCAGCATTATCATCAGCTCTAGTGGCCGGAACTTCTTTGGTAATAGTAAGAAGAGAAGCTTGATGTTCTTCAGAGCCCGCACGAATTTCTTTAGTTTGAACCGAGGACTGAGGAATCTGCTACAGAGGGGTGTAGAGTGGTGAATTGGGGTGATGAATTTCCCAGTAGTCATCATTCAGAATTGGTGTTGAACACCCAATATCCACATCTTCATCTTCCTCATCTATTTCTTCAACGCCGACCTCTTCAGCTGTGAACTGAGGCATGGGCGATGAAGCCAGTGGAGTTGAAGTGATGTTGTCCACTTTAATTTCTTCATCAATCTGCTCTGACGTAGGAGCAGAAGGATCTTCTTCATCTGATTCATTTGGAATCACATATTCCTCACCAAAGGGGACAATCTCCTTTGATGGCATGCTTGATAAAGGAACAACATCTATGGGATTTTCATAGGAGCTTGTCAAAGTCTTCACTTTCTTCGGAGCTGAAGACTCTGAGGAAGCAGATGCTTTCCCTTTCTTCACAGCTGCTCGCTCCACAACCTTCACTTTATTCGCTTCTGATGCAGAAGGAAGGTTGATGCTTGTCGTCTATGCTAGAGGAGCATAGGAAATTGGTGCAGTTTCTTCAGGCGCAACTGATGCAGTTGCCCTGGCATGTTCAGTTTCTTCAGGCGCAGTAGCAGATGCTTTAACTGGCCTGTCTTATTCTTCAGGCGCAACTCTAGAGGTTTCCCTGGCAGTTTCTTCAGGGCTATAATATCTTCATCAGCCCTGGTGCTTTCATTTTCTTCAGCAGCCTAATTTTCATCAGTGGTGCTGGCATATTCTTCAGTAGGCTGAGCAGATGCTTCAGCCTGAGGAATTTCATGTTGCATTGGGGCGGCAACATTTAAGGTGAATCCCTTCGCCATGTTGACGAATCTGACCTTGGCTCCCAGCCAATCTGCACGGCATACGTCAAATTCATCACTGAGTGCTTTGATCTCAGCTTGCATGGTCACAATTTCATTAGTTGTCATTTTGACAACATTCTTCTTCAGAAGATGCTCCTTCTTGTACTGAGCTTTCTTTAGTTTCCTAGCCTTCTCAAACTTCCATTTTTCTTCGCCTATGAAGGCAGTCAGCATATGACTCTGGCCAGGTGTGAGATTGAAATTAGGCATAAGAGTGTTGGGGTCCTTGTGCCAGAGATCCATGAAGTCTAGGATCAACTTGGGATCCAGCATCAATGGCACATTACTGCCTTTGGCTCTAGCGGCCCTGTGCTGTCTGTCTCTGTAACGCCCCGGACACACCCGCCGGTGGTCGTTACTCCCGGCGGGATCTAGACTGGCCCCATAGATCAATACTACCCTTTTCTGCGCACTTTGTCCTCACTCGTGCGCACCCGGGAGCAACTTCCCGGTCGGTCACCCATCCTGAAACTACTCCAAGCTGAGCACGCTTAACTTTGGAGTTCTTTCGGAATGGGCTCCCAGAAAAGAAGGAATTCCTTATTGATATGAGTAGTCTATCATCCCTAATAAGCCTGGCTATCACATACACCCCCACTCAGAGGAACCGACGTCCTCATCGGGCCACAGGAACGTTCCCTCTTGGCACATATGTCTGTGCATCCAGTCCGGTACATGTGCCATGCCGTGTGCCATGACGGGTCACAAACATCATGAACAATATGACTGCGCACCTGTCTGCAAACATCCGTGTAACCGCGAGGGTCGGCTCTGATACCAACTTGTAACGCCCCAGACACACCCACCGGTGTTTGTTACTCCTAGCGGGATCTAGACTGGCCTCACCTATCAATACTACTCTTTTCTGCGCACTTTGTCGTCACTCGTGCGCACCCGAGAGCAACTTCCTGGTCGGTCACCCATCCTGAAACTACTCCAAGCTAAGCACGCTTAACTTTGGAGTTCTTTCCGAATGGGCTCCCGGAAAAGAAGGAATTCTTTATTGATATGAGTAGTCTATCATCCCTAATAAGCCAGGCTATCAGAGTCTCTGATGATTTCAGCTAGTTCCTCATCATCAGCTTCGTCTTCACTAGACGGTGCATGGAAGGCAACTTGCTTCTTGTGAGGACTTGGCCTTGTGCCTCGTCCAGCAGTGGCCTTTGTCTTCAGCAAAGTTGGGCCTGTTGAGGACTGCGGAGGAGCTGAAGAACTTGCAGATGCTCCTGAAGCAATTGAGATACCAGTTGTCCTTTGGCACGAGGCAAGGTGTGCAGGTGCCGAGGACTTTGCAGCAACAGCTGAAGGTTTTGCAACAGTGGGGACTGGAGCTGCTTGAGGAATATGCCGTGAGGGCATTGATGAGCTTGGCCGTGAGGGGATTGTTGAGGAACTGGGCTTGTGCGTAGGTTTCTTGGGCATAGCCTTCTTAGGCTTGCTAGCAAAGGCCTCAGCAGCAGCAGCAACAGAGTCTTCATTGAATTTCCTCACTGCTTCCTTGGCCATTTTGGCCAACTTGGCTTGCCATTTGGCCCATTCATCTAGATAGTACTCACCTTGCTTGAGGCTAGTGGGATCAACAATTTGGCCAAGTGCCAACGGAGGTCTTGGGAAATCAGGGTGTAAAGAGAATTTCTTCATGTACTTAGGAGTGACATATCTGTACTCCCTCCATTCTCGTACCCATCTCCTTTCGATCCTCTATATGCGCACCTTGCACTGATTCGTATTCCCCTTGCCATGTTTGGCTTCATTAGGAGTGCAATAGCCCTCATAAATGTCATCAGGGATCTCAAAAGCTATGTTCACTTCTGGTCTTTTCCCTCCCTTCTCAGGTGTCTTGCCATAAGCCATTTTCTTCAACGGAGGAATTTGAACAACATAATTCTCTGAAGAGGTATGCAATTTGTTTTCAAGGAACACTGCAAATGAGTTAAGTTGATGAGAACCTAGTGATTCAGCAGCGGACATGTGTACATGTGAATAGAGTATAGGTGCGAAGAATTTGGAGAGGTCACATGCATTCTCAGAAGTTTTTTCAAAAGAAACAAGTTCGAGGAATTTGACCAGGAGTGTCTTGAGGACTTTCACTAGCGGTCTTTGACTTAGGTTCCAGAGTTGTATAGTTTGGAAATCCACACAATTGAGGAATCTTGAAAAAAACATTGCTTAGAGAAATAGATCAAGAACAAATGCATGTGAGGTGTTTAACGAGTGGGGAGTTGAAGAATAAACACCTTTTGAAGATTTTGTGAAAATCATCAGAATCAACAAGGGCAGTAAAAATAGATTTTATTTACCCTTGACGAAGAACACGATGAACTTGGAGGTGTAGATGGGAAGTTCGTCTGTTCTGATCTTCCACGCCCTAACTCAGCGATGGAAGACATCTACGGCGGCGGCGGAGTGAAGATTTCCGCGGCCGACGCGAGTACGACGATGACGAGGTCGAGGTAGTGAAGCTCTTCCTCACCGGCGACGATGGAAGTAGTGGTGCCACTAGGTCTGAGAGCTCGAGTGAGGGGAGTGAGATCGAGCAGGGTAAATGCAGTCTGAGGACGGTGAGGGGTATTTATAACCGAGGTGAAAAAACGCTCGCCCGAGGAAATTGGATGAACATGCCCCTGACCTTTCTCATCCTATCAACATGTGTCACCCACGTACAGTGAGGTGGAGATCATGTGAGATCATGGGTGAATAGAATAATCATATTGTGGGATGTGGAACGGTTTGAGCGGCAAAAGCCGAAAATTGAGATATGCAAATTTTAATGTTTCGTTCGCAAATTCTTCAGCTGACAAGGAAACAGTGAAGATTTTGAACGGGTTTCAAATAGAACACACATGAAGAATTTGTGAACAGACTGGGTTGAGTTTAGCATAGAGGGGGAAGGGTCCGATCACATTCACTTAGCAGAAAAGTCAACTTGAAGAATTAGCAATAAGTGGATGTTGTAGAGGACTGAAAACTCAAATATATACAGCCAATGAAGAACATAGTCGGAAAGAGTGAAGACTTTGCAAAGTTGAAGAACTTGAACAACTGAGGAATTTCAAAACTGAAGAAAAACTCAAATTGAAGATTTTCAACTTTTGTTGGCGGCAAGACCCACCGTATAAGAATGGTGATTTCAGACGCCGCGTACAATTGTCGTAGGGCTCTGAGAACCAAATTCTTCGTTAATTTCTTCACACTTAGAGGGTTAGTCTTCATTGATTGAAGAAAAATGTTACTTCATGTGTTGCACATCTAAGTCATCAATTTGAATAAGCGTTCGGATGTGTGTCCTTTTCAAAGAACATTCGAAGATTCTAAGATATTTAGCTCACACTGCAACTTGCTAAATATTTTCTCATCCAAGGGCTTTGTGAAGATATTGGCTAGCTGTTCTTCAGTCTTCACGTGCTCAATAGAGATGTCGCCCTTCAACACATGATCTCGAAGAAAATGATGACAAATCTGGATGTGCTTTGTCTTTGAGTGCCGAACTGGGTTATGAGCAATGTTGATGGCACTCTCATTGTCACAGTAGAGTGGCACATTCTTCACATTGATGCCGCAGTCCTTGAGGGTTTGCTTCATCCATAGCAATTGAGCACAGCACGAACCAGCAGCAATGTACTCAGCTTGAACAGTAGAGAGTGATACGCAGTTCTTCTTCTTTGAGGACCAACATACTAAGGATCGTCCGAGGAAATGGCATGTGCCTAATGTCGACTTGCGGTCCACACGATCACCAGCATAGTAAGAGTCAGAATGTCCCGTCGGCGTTCTGGGACTAGGGGTGCCCAAACTTGCCTGACTGCGGCCCGCGGCGTGGCTCCACCAGCGGCCTGGTAAGGCCCAGTTCGGCAGCAACAACACAAGACCCTTGATACGTCTCCAACGTACCTATAATTTTTTATTGTTCCATGCTATATTATATTCTGTTTTGGACATTATTGGGCATTATTATACACTTTTATATTATTTTTGGGACTAACCTATTAACCGGAGGCCCAGCCCAGAATCGCTGTTTTTTTGCCTATTTTAGGGTTTCGCGGAAAAAGAATATCAAACGGAGTCCAAACGGAATGAAACCTTCGGGAACGTGATTTTCGGAAGGAACATGATCCAGAGGACTTGGACCCTACGTCAAGCAATCAACGAGGAGGGCACGAGGTAGGGGGCACGCCTACCCCCCAAGCGCGCCCTCCACCCTCGTGGGCCCCCTGTTGCTCCACCGACGTACTCCTTCCCCCTATTTATACCTATGTACCCCCAAACTACCAGATACGGTGCCAAAACCCTAATTCCACCGCCGTAACTTTCTGTATGCACGAGATCCCATCTTGGGTCCTTTACCGGAGCTCCGCCGGAGGGGGCATCGAACACGGAGGGCTTCTACATCAACACCATAGCCTCTCGGATGAAGTGTGAGTAGTTTACCTCAGACCTACAGGTCCATAGTTATTAGCTAGATGGCTTCTTCTCTCTTTTTGGATCTCAATACAAAGTTCTCCCCCTCTCTTGTGGAGATCTATTCGATGTAATCTTCCTTTGCGGTGTGTCTGTTGAGACCGATGAATTGTGGGTTTATGATCAAGTTTATCTATGAACAATATTTGAATCTTCTCTGTCTTCTATGTATGATTGGTTATATTTGCAAGTCTCTTTGAATTATCAGTTTGGTTTGGCCTACTAGATTGATCTTTCTTGCAATGGGAGAAGTGCTTAGCTTTGGGTTTAATCTTGCGGTGTCCTTTCCCAGTGACAGTAGGGGCAGCAAGGCACATATTGTATTGTTTCCATCGAGGATAACAAGATGGGGTTTATATCATATTGCATGAGTTTATCCCTCTACATCATGTCATCTTGCTTAAAGCGTTACTCTGTTCTCTTGAACTTAATACTCTAGATGCATGTTGGATAGCGGTCGATGTGTGGAGTAATAGTAGTAGATGCAGGCAGGAGTCGGTCTACTTATCTTGGACGTGATGCCTATATACATGATCATACCTAGATATTCTCATAACTATGCTCAATTATGTCAATTGCTCAACAGTAATTTGTTTACCCACTATGAATACTTATGCTCTTGAGAGAAGCCACTAGTGAAACCTATGGCCCCCGGGTCTATCTTCCATCATACTAATCTTTCAACACTTAGTTATTTTTATTGCCCTTTTATTTTACTTTGCATTTTTATCATAAAAATACCAAAAATATTATCTTATCATATCTATCATATCTCACTCTCGTAAGTGACCATGTAGGGATTGACAACCCCTTATCGTGTTGGTTGCGAGGATTTAATTGTTTGTGTCGGTGCGAGGGACTCGTGGGTGGCCTCCTACTGGATTGATACCTTGGTTCTCAAAAACTGAGGGAAATACTTAAGCTACTTTGCTGCATCACCCTTTCCTCTTCAAGGGAAAACCAACGCAGTGCTCAAGAGGTAGCAAGAAGGATTTCTGGCGCCGTTGCCGGGGAGGTCTACGCAAAAGTCAACACACCAAGTACCCATCACAAACCCTTATCTCCCACATTACATTATTTGCCATTTGCCTCTCGTTTTCCTCTCCCCCACTTCACCCTTGCCGTTTTATTCGCCCTCTCTTTTCCGTTCGCCTCTTATTTGCTTGCTTGTTGTTATGGATTGTCCCCTATCTTCTCCGTTATCTCCCGTTAATGAAGTTCTAAATTTTAAACAAAGGGAAGGAGAAAATTTAAAAGATGCTTGGTATAGGATTTGCAATGCTCAAAATAGATCTACCAGGAAGCAATCCACTTCCGTTCTTCTCCGCAATTTTTATGTAGGCACTACTCCTTGGTATAGATATATCCTTGATACCATTACTGGAGGGAATTTCTTGGGTAGCCATACTTTTGATTCTTATAATGCTATGATATATTTGTTTGGCTCACCCCCTCTTATGATTAATGGAACTATGTTAACTTTGGAGCATGTAATGCAAAGACTTGAAATAATTGAAAATAAAGTTGCTACTGTAGAGCTAATTGAAAATTTGGATAAAAAGATCCACAACTGAATCACTCAATATGGATCTAAAGTAGGTGTCACTTTGAAAAATATTAAGGAGAAGAAACCCATAGTGAATGAGAAAATAAATCGGGATTCCACTAGAATCGATAAACTTGAGAATATCATTACCAACTTGGGAACCACTTTTTCCTCCGTAAAGAATACTCCAAGTCCTCCAACTAAAATTGCCAAGCTTATGTATGTTCCCAAAAATAAGGCTGAATCCTCTAGTAAGGAAACTGCGGATCTCAAATCTATAAGTATTCATCCCAATCTTTTTGCTATCATTAAGGAACCAATTACAAATGAATTTTTCGATCTTGTGCTTAAAAGTTTGATAATTAATAAAAATAAAGAAACTCTTAAGGATGATAGATGCCTCATTGAAGAATTTCCTACCAAAGATGGCAATACCTAGATTTATCCTTGCCTTTTATGCCTAGCTAGGGGCGTTAAACGATAGCGCTTGTTGGGAGGAAACCCAATTTTATTTTTATTCCTTGATTTTTGCTCCTGTTTAGTAATAAATAATTTATCTAGCCTCTGTTTTGGTTGTGTTTTTTGTGTTTAATTAGTGTTGGTGCCAAGTAGAACCGTTGGGAAGACTTGGGGAAAGTCTTTTTAATCTTGCTGTAAAAAACAGAAACTTTAGCGCTCACGAGAATTGCTGACATTTTTATTTGGAAAGTGATATTTAGTTAATTCTTTGTGCATAAGATTAATAGATAACTTCCTCACGTCCAGCAATTTATTTTAGAATTTTTGTGGTTCTAGATCTTGCGTTAGCTACAGATTACTACAAGCTGTTGTGTTTTTTACAGATTCTGTTTTCCGTGTGTTGTTTGCTTATTTTGATGAATATATGGCTAGTAAAATAGTTTATAAACCATAGAGAAGTTGGAATACAGTAGGTTTAACACCAACATAAATAAAGAATGAATTCATTATAGTACCTTGAAGTGGTGTTTTGTTTTCTTTTGCTAACGGAGCTCACGAGATTTTCAACTTTAAGTTTTGTGTTGTGATGTTTTCAAGTTTTGGGTGAAAGATTTGATGGATTATGGAACAAGGAGTGGCAAGAGCCTAAGCTTGGGGATTCCCATGGCACCCCAAGATAATCTAAGGACACCTAAAAGCCAAAGCTTGGGGATGCCCCGGAAGGCATCCCCTCTTTCGTCTACTTCCATCGGTAACTTTACTTGGAGCTATATTTTTATTCACCACATGATATGTGTTTTGCTTGGAGTGTCTTGTATGATTTGAATCTTTGATTTTTAGTTTACCACAATCATCCTTTCTGTACACACCTTTCGAGAGAGACACACATGATTCGGAAATTATTAGAATACTCTATGTGCTTCACTTATATCTTTTGAGTTATATAGTTTTTGCTCTAGTACTTCACTTATATCTTTTAGAGCACGGTGGTGGTTTTGTTTTATAGAAACTATTATTCTCTCATGCTTCACTTATATTATTTTGAGAGTATTAAATAGCATGGTAATTTACTTAAATAATTCTAATATGCTAGGTATTCAAGACTAGTAAAAACTTTCTTATGAGTGTGTTGAATACTAAGAGAAGTTTGATGCTTGATGATTGTTTTGAAATATGGAGGTAGTGATATCAAAGTTGTGCTAGTTGAGTAGTTGTGAATTTGAAAAATACTTGTGTTGAAGTTTGCAAGTCCCATAGCATGCACGTATGGTAAACATTATGTAACAAATTTGAAACATGAGGTGTTGTTGGATTGTCCTCCTTATGAGTGATGGTCGGGGACAAGCGATGGTCTTTTCCTACCAATCTATCCCCCTAGGAGCATGCGCATAGTTCTTGGTTTTTGATGCCTTGTAGATTTTTGCAATAATTATGTGAGTTCTTTATGACTAATGTTGAGTCCATGGATTATACGCACTCTCACCTTTCCATCATTGCTAGCCTCTTCGGTACCGTGCATTGTCCTTTCTCACATTGAGAGTTGGTGCAAACTTCGCCAGTGCATCCAAACCTCGTGATATGATACGCTCTTTCACACATAAACATCCTTATATCTTCCTCAAAACAGCCACCATACCTACCTATTATGGCATTCCCATAGCCATTCCGAGATATATTGCCATGCAACTTTCCACCGTTCCATTTATCATGACACGTTCATCATTGTCATATTGCTTTGCATGATCATGTAGTTGACATAGTATTTGTGGCAAAGCCACCATTCATAATCCTTTCATACATGTCACTCTTGGTTCATTGCATATCCCGGTACACCGCCGGAGGCATTCATATAGATTCATACTTTGTTCTAGTATCGAGTTGTAATCATTGAGTTGTAAATAAATAGAAGTGTGATGATCATCATTTTCTAGAGCACTGTCCCAAGTGAGGAAAAAAGGCTAAAAAAGAGAAGGCCCAAAAAAATGAGAGAAAAAGAGAGAAGGGACAATGTTACTATCCTTTTTACCACACTTGTGCTTCAAAGTAGCACCATAATCTTCATGATAGAGAGTCTTTTGTTTTGTCACTTTCATATACTAGTGGGAACTTTTCATTATAGAACTTGGCTTGTATATTCCAATAATGGGCTTCCTCAAATGCCCTAGGTCTTCGTGAGCAAGAAAGTTGGATGCACACCCACTTAGTTTCTTTTGTTGAGCTTTCATATATTTATAGCTCTAGTGCATCCGTTGCATGGCAATCCCTACTCCTTGCATTAACATCAATTGATGGGCATCCCCATAGCTCATTGACTAGCCTCGTTGATGTGAGACTTTCTCCCTTTTTTGTCTTCTCCACATAACCCCCATCATTATATTCTATTCCACCCATAGTGCTATATCCACGGCTCACGCTCATGTATTGCGTGAAGATTGAAAAAGTTTGAGATCACTAAAGTATGAAACAATTGCTTGGCTTGTCATCGGGGTTGTGCATGATGAGAGCATTCTTGTGTGATGAAAATGGAGCATGACTAAACTATATGATTTTGTAGGGATGAGCTTTCTTTGGCCATGTTATTTTGAGAGGACATAATTGCTTAGTTAGTATGCTTGAAATATTATTATTTTTATGTCAATATTGAACTTTTATCTTGAATCTTTCGGATCTGAATATTCATACCAAAATTAAGAAGAATTACATTGAAAATATGCCAAGTAGCATTCCACATCAAAAATGCTGTTTTTATCATTTACCTACTCGAGGACTAGCAGGAATTAAGCTTGGGGACGCTTGATACGTCTCCAACGTATCTATAATTTTTGATTGTTCCATGCTATATTATATTCTGTTTTGGACATCATTGGGGTTTGTTATACACTTTTATATTATTTTTGGGACAAACCTATTAACCGGAGGCCCAACCCAAAATTGTTATTTTTTGCCTATTTTAGGGTTTCACAGAAAAAGAATATCAAACGGAGTCCAAACGGAATGAAACCTTCGGGAACGTGATTTTCGGAACGAACATGATCCAGAGGACTTGGACCCTACGTCAAGCAATCAACGAGGAGGGCACGAGGTAGTGGGCGCGCCTACCCCCCCAGGCGCGCCCTCCACCCTCGTGGGCCCCCTGTTGCTCCACCGACGTACTCCTTCCTCCTATATATACCTACGTACCCCCAAACTACCAGATGCGGAGCCAAAACCCTAATTCCACCGCCATAACTTTCTGTATCCACGAGATCCCATTTGGGGCCTTTTCCGGAGCTCCGCCAGAGCGGGCATCGATCACAGAGGGCTTCTACGTCAACACCATAGCCTCTCCGATGAAGTGTGAGTAGTTTACCTCAGACCTACGGGTCCATAGTTATTAGCTAGATGGCTTCTTCTCTCTGTTTGGATCTCAATACAAAGTCCCCCCTCTCTTGTGGAGATCTATTCGATGTAATCTTCTTTTGCGGTGTGTTTGTTGAGACCGATGAATTGTGGGTTTATTATCAAGTTTATCTATGAACAATATTTGAATCTTCTCTGAATTCTTTTATGTATGATTGGTTATCTTTGCAAGTCTCTTCGAATTATCAGTTTGGTTTGGCCTACTAGATTGATCTTTCTTGCAATGGGAGAAGTGCTTAGCTTTGGGTTCAATCTTGCGGTGTCCTTTCCCAGTGACAGTAGGGGCAGCAAGGCACGTATTGTATTGTTGCCATCGAGGATAACAAGATGGGGTTTATATCATATTGCAGGAGTTTATCCCTCTACATCATGTCATCTTGCTTAAAGCGTTACTCTGTTCTCTTGAACTTAATACTCTAGATGCATGCTGGATAGCGGTCTTTGTGTGGAGTAATAGTAGTAGATGCAAGCAGGAGTCGGTCTACTTATCTTGGACATGATGCCTATATACACGATCATACCTAGATATTCTCATAACTATGCTCAATTCTGTCAATTGCTCAACAGTAATTTGTTTACCCACCGTGAATACTTATGCTCTTGAGAGAAGCCACTAGTGAAACCTATGGCCCCAGGGTCTATCTTCCATCATATTGATCTTTCAACACTTAGTTATTTTTATTGCCCTTTTATTTTACTTTGCATTTTTATCATAAAAATACCAAAAATATTATCTTATCATATCTATCTGATCTCACTCTCGTAAGTGACCGTGTAGGGATTGACAACCCCTTATCGTGTTGGTTGCGAGGATTTAATTGTTTGTGTAGGTGCGAGGGACTCGTGCGTGGCCTCCTACTGGATTGATACCTTGGTTCTCAAAAACTGAGTGAAATACTTACGCTACTTTGCTGCATCACCCTTTCCTCTTCAAGGGAAAACCAACAGAGTGCTCAAGAGGTAGCAACCCTCATGAGGGGCCAAGCCTCGCGAGGCGGACGACACCAAGACCTCCCTGGGGGCGGCCTCGCTAGGCTGGCTCCTGAGGAGCGGAGATATCTATGCAGGGTGCACCTCGCGAGGTGCGTATGATGTGAGCCATGACGACCAAGGCTAGGCGGGCGCTAGCAGGCGCAGTGTACCAGTTTCTTGTTTGGTGCTAAGGAGGCAAGCGCAGGCGCGGGGTCCCGAGGCATCAGGCAAAGGTTTCCATATTGGTGCAAAAAAACCAAGACCGCCAGGACGGAGGTCATCGTGGAGCCCACGACAATGTCACCATAAGAGCCTTTGTAGGCGAAGACTACTTTTGTCAGGATAACTTGTACTAGTTATCTCCCTTCGAATTTGGCCGTTGTGGGATCCCTTCCCGCCTAACATTTGGGAAGAGAACCGAGGCCACTATAAATAGGACTTAGCCACCACCATAGGGAGGGGATCGAATCCATTCCACCCTGACCAGCTCACCGGCTCATCGAGCTCAAAAACACCTCACCTCCCGAGGTTGTTCATCCATTGTACTAGTTCATCCTCAACCACTCGAGGCAATCCACCACAAAGCTGGAGTAGGGTATTACACCGCAAGGCGGTCCGAACCAGGATAAATCTCCGTGTCTCTCATTCTTTGGGTTCGTCGAGCTAGGCCGTGAGATTGTTAGCGAGTGAGCTAGGGAGAGAGTGTTCTTCGTGCACAGCCCAGTGTTCGAACCTCTCATGGGTCTGCGGAGCCCTGAATCCGACATTAGGCGTGCCAGGTAGGGGTGCTCCGAAGGCTCTCTTTCGTTAATCGGCTCGCCATCCCTGCGGCCCTGATGGCTGATGGTTCGAGGGTTCATGCCAAGCATTGGGCTGCCTGGCCCACCCGGGCGGCGCCGTCCGCTCAAGAAGGCCTCAACTCCGCGCTCCAGGCGGCTCATACGCCGCCTAACACCACTGGACGCGGGTAGTGTGGGTCAGCACCGTCCGCCCTCGCACTGCGACACACGCGCGCCACCACGCGATCTTCGGGCTATGCTGCGGCGATGGCACCACACACCCGGAGGGAGCAGGCGAACATGCGAGCCGCACTCATCGTGGCACGGGAGCTGCTGCGGTGCAGGTTGGCGGAGAGCGGTCGTGACGCGCTGCTGGAGCGCATCACCCAACTACTCAACACTGCTTGCAGGGGTACGGCGCCCTTCTGCACATTACCCACGCCTCAGGTTGTGGTAGAGGCGCGCGCCAGGCCCGAACGGGCTCACGTGCCACTCAGAGTGTTGGGGGGACCCGGCAACGTCAGCATGGTCCCCGGTGCAGCGCGTCTTACCATGGCGGCGCCACCTTCAGGAGTAACAAGCGTTGTCGGTCCCCTGCGGGGCCGTGCCGGGGTGCAGCCCGGCGCCCACCAAGGCCAGGCACCGCGGTCAGCGGCCCAAGGCGTGGGACACCCAAGCGATGGCTCCAGCGCGGCGGCCATAGACACCTACGTGCCCCGCATGATGGATCTGGAGTACACACTAGGAGAAGGTCCCAGATCATTCCCCGAGCCGGGATGGGAAGGCAGAACGCCCGAGCCACGGGTCTTCGACGAGCTGCCCGGAGGCTTCACCGACCCTTTCAGCAACGACGACAACAGGGTACAACTGGTGACTCGGGAGCACGCTTACGCTAACCTTGGGTTGCAGGTGAACCAAGTCGCAACAGCGGCCGGGGGCCCCGGGCCGGTGGCCCCCCTTCCGGCAGGAGTGGCACAGTAGGGGCTGTGCGGGAGGGGCCAGGAGCCAGGGCCTCCCCTGCGCTGCGCGGAGCAAGGCGCTGCACGGAGGTAGGTCCTATGCTGGGGGAGGTGCCGGCGAGCCCTTTCCCCATGGTAGAGGGACCGTGGTCGCCGAGGGTGCCGCTAGCATCCCCCTTGCCCCTTGGTCTCGTCCTGGTTTCCGGACGCCCCAATGGTGGTTGGGGTGCCGCATGGCGGGGTCCTCACCTGGCGATATGAAGCAAGGCTCGCGCCTGTCAAGGTCTCTGCTCATGACACCCTCACGTAATAATGAGTGGGGATGTACATGCCCCGGAGTCTCTAGAGCGCCGCACCTCAGCCTCGGGGGCTCCCGCCCACGTCCAAGTGGAAGCACCATGCTCCGCACTAGCCGTTGATACTATCCCCCAGTGACCATGCTCACATCCAGTGAAAGCACTTAGCTCCGCGCTGGTGGGAAGACAAGAAGACTAGCTAGGTGCCGGATGCGGCCGTTTGCTTTCGCCCCTTTTTCTGTAGCTCGATTTGCTGCCTTTTGGACTGGGACTTGAAGTTCTTATGTTATCTAAAAAGTGGGGGGAGTTTTTCTCTGGTTTCTGTCGGTTTTATCGCATTTTAGTTGTGTGCCCTACTTTTAAGGCTCGCACCCCCGACCCTTCGGCCCGGGGCTGGTCAGCCGACCGCGCTAGGCGTGTCTGGACAACCTGGGCAGGACCCCCTCGGGGCAAGAGTTTACGCACCGCAAGGTGGCCGCGTATGCATCCTGCCACGGTCTGTAGGACGCTCCTGGCATGGCTCTCTCGGACGGATCCGTAGGCTCCTCAGGAGGCCCAGAGCCCACGATCTCCTAAGGGTTTGGCTCAGGAGAAGGGCGCGCCAACAACCTCACAACCTGCTCAAGGCTAGCTAGGATCAAGATAAGTCATAGCGACAACCCTGCTCAGGGGCTCATGAGCTGGCGAGAGCGCGTTTCAGGTTCGACTTTAAAACAAGAAAAAGAAGAACATGACATTAATTTACATACACGACGGGCTCCGCCTCCAAAATGCTTTGAGGCCCTGCAGAGCCGTGCCCAAGTCTTTGCGTGCAGGTTCAAGGCGAGGGAGTCCGCGCTTGACTGGACATGCTGCTCGCGGCGTCGCCCTGGTCGCTCTCGTATGCGCTGCTAGCGCTGTCACTACCGTCGTCTTCGCCGTCGTCGACCGCGCCATCTTCGTCCACCGTGACCACCACCGTGTCGTCCTTGGTGGCGAACGCCCTGACCAGGGCGTCCACGTGATGGTCCACCTAGTGCGACAGGTTGTCCCGGATAGCCCCGGGCACTGGGGCTATGGTGGCGTCGAAGTTGAAGTTGGGGTCGAGGTTCTGAAGATGACTGAAGACGCATGAGAACACACGCCCTAGGAGGCTCCGACTCCTCTCCTTATCAAGGTCGTGGGCCCTCATAGCCTGGTCCTCTAGGTGCTGTAAGTGCATCTAGTGCCCCTTAGTGATTTTGGTGTATTGAAGACTTATAGGTTAAGGGACTAATGCGTTTGTGAGTGTACACAGGTCTATAAGTCTATGAGGAGTTTGATATTTATAGAGAAAGTCGACCCCTAAAAATAAAGTTCTTCGACTGAAGACTTTGGATTTCTAAAGACTTTCTGAAGATTTTGAAAGTGAAGAAATTGGTGTGACCTTGAAGACTTGGTATTCATTCGATGAACATGAAGCGTGAAGACTTTTGTTTTCGTAGTTTCATTTTCTCTTTCTTGAGTCATCGGAAACACCGTACTGTTAAAGGGGGTCGAGGAAATACTAAGGAAAAATTTACATGTGATGCTCAACTAAAAATCCTACACCTACCAATCCCTTCGAGTGAAGCCATTGGAAATCTCATACACTCCAGTCATATTCTTCAGTGACAGAGACGAAGTTCTTCTAGTCTATGAGGAATTTGTTCTGACTAAGGAGTTAGGAATTCGCCAGTGTGGATTACCTACACAGTGAGGAACATGATAGCCCTGAGGATTTTACTACTCAAAATTCCAACCGTTGATGTGCCATGTGCCAGCTGTTCCACAATATCTATCCACCTAACGGTCATATCATTGAAGGGCATTTATGTCTTATCATGTCGGGCTGCTCCCTAGGCTATAAATAGCCGCCCCCTACAACCACTAGCTGGTTGGCTGCTCCGAGAGAAACTGACACTTGTCATTTGAGAGCAACCCATCCTCAGAGGACTTTGAGCGAAAATCATCAAGTGAAGAAAAACCCAAACCCAAACACCTACAAACCCCAAGTGATTGAGCATCACTGAAGAGATTGATCCTGCGTGGATCTGACACTTGTTACCTTTGAAGACCGTGCTTCTTCCAGACGGTTAGGCATCATGGTCTAGAGCATCCAAGAGGAATTGTGGATCGCCGAGTGACCAAGTTTGTGAAGGTTCGGAAGTCACCTGAAGACTTACCACGAGTGATTCGACGAGGACTGTGTGACCTTAGTTCAAGGAGAATACGGTGAGGACTTGGTCTCCTGAGCTGCGTGTTCAGGACTGGGTGTCCGGGACTGTGTGTTCTCGAGTTTAAATACCCAGCCGCTCCAACCAGACGTACAACTGAGACAGCAGTTGGAACTGTTCTACCAAATCATTGTCTTCACCAAGCTTACTGGTTCTATTTCCTCAACTCTTTCATTTCCTCATAACTGTGTTGTGTGATTGTTCATATCTGTGTTTGAAGACTTTCTCAATTTCCTCGGTTCAATTTCTTCAGTCAGTTTGTCTTCATCCTGTGTTATCCTGTGCTTACGCTTCCTGTACTCTATGCCTGTCTTCATTTCATCATGATGACTATGCTTGTATTCTGTTATGTTTACTTTTGAGTACTTATTCTGCTGCAAGTAGTTCTTCACCAAGGAATTTCCTCATCGGAAAATTCCTCAGTGAAAAATTCATAAAAATCGCCTATTCACCCCCCTCTAGTCGATATAACGCACTTTCAATTGGTATCCGAGCAAGGTACTCCCTTGTTCTGTGTGATTTTGGTTTAACCGCCTGGAGTTTAGTTATGTTGACCGCAGGTATGATCAAGGTCTCTGCTGGGTGTCCTACCTTTGATGGGACGGACTACCCCTACAGGAAGAATAAGATGCGAATGCATCTTGAGGCAATTGATAACGATCTCTAGTATGTTGTGGAAAATGGTGTTCCCTCAGTCACACCTTCTCTGAATGCTGCTGATGTGAAGAGATTCAAGCAACTCGATTCTCAAGCGAAGAATATCATATGTGGCCATCTGAGCAAAGGACAGTATGGAAGTTGATGTTCTTCGCAATCTCTTCAACCGCTTCAAAAGACTCGACAATGAAAATGTTCAACAAACCTTCGATTGCCTCACTGACATCTCAAATGAGCTTCAAGCACTTGGTGCCACTGACATCACTGACCATGAGGTGGTGAAGAAATTGCTGAGATCGCTTGATTCCTCATTTGACACTCTAGCATTGATGATACAAGAACGTGTTGATTACAAGTCACTTGATCCCGCTGATATTCTCGAGAGGCTAAATACTCATGAGTTCCAACTTGCTGAAAAAAGGGATCTCTATGGTTCGAGCTACGGCAGATCACATGCACTGAAGGCCAAGGCAGTATATGAGTCCGAAGATGAAGACGCTGGTAGCAGCCTTGGTGATCCTAAAGAACTAAGCCATGATCTAGCTCTGCTCGTGAAGAAGTTCCAAAAGTTCTCAAGACGTGGTCGCCTTGGAAGACCCTCAAGGAGCAATGATTCCTCATCCAGTGACTACAAGAGGAGGCTCTGTCACAAATGCAAGAAACCTGGACATTACATTCAAGATTGTCGTCAGTGGGAAAAGGAATCAAAGAAGAAGAAATACAAGGATTACATTTTTGATGATGCGAAGAAAAAGAAGAAATCCACAAAATCTTCATCATCAAAATCCCCTAAGTCTTCATATCACAAGAAGAGCAGCTCCAAGAAGGCTAGGGAATTCATTGGCAAGGAAATGGACTCTGAGGCTGAATCTGAAGAAAATGAGGAAGATGAGACATCTGAGGAGTCCGAATATGGAGTGGCGAGCCTAGCTCTCACTACTGCATTCGTCAGCAAGTCTATCTTCAACACTGAAGAAAATGACCTCACCAACAAGGCTGATGAAGGCGATGATGACTACGCTCCCACCTATTGCTTCATGGCAAAGGGTGCCAAGGTACTCAAATATACCTCCTTCGAATCAAGTGAGAATGAATCTGATGAAAACCTTAAGCCCAGCTTTTCTAAACTTGCTAAGATTGCTGTAAAAAAACAAAGGGCTTTTGAAAAGGTTCAAAACATGCTGGACAAAAGTGCTGATATGTTGGGTGAAGAAATGGATCACACTGAAACCTTGACTGAAAACCTTCAGAGACTTCAGACTAGGTTTGACAATCTTCAAGGTCATCATAACACTCTCTTATCTGATCATGAGAAGCTTTCTTATGAATTTCTTCAAAGAAAGCAATACCTTGAGAAACTAAGAGTGAGTTATGAAGATCTTCAGAAGGAGCGCGATTCATTACTTGCTCAACAAATCAGCGCTTCTCAGGAAGAATTTGTTCCTCCTTGTTTGAAATGCATTGAACGTGAATCTGCTAATTCTTCACCTGAATGTTCAAATGCTGCTAATGTTTCAAATTCTTCACATGCCTCTACTATCACTAATTCCTCATCTGAGGACATTGCTAGTATCACTAACGATGCAGGGCTAAAGGAATTGTACATGAAAGGCATGTACAAAAGCCTCAAAGGGCATCAGATTCTTTGTGATGTGCATAAAAAGCAGATCCTCAACAGGAACCCTAGGAAAGAGGGTATTGCCTTTGAGAGGAAACTCAATGCTGATGGTACATATTGGAAGCCTGAGCAGTACCCCAAAACTACATGGGTTGCTGCAAAGGGACCTCCAGTTGATCCTTCTAACTTATCTGGATTTGCATGTGAATCTCCTCATTCTGATGATGAATCATTTGACTGCAACTATAAACTGTTCAAAAATCGGAATGGTGAAGTATTTGCTAGATATGTTGGCACTAACTGTAGGAACGGTCCTCCTATGAAGAAAATCTGGGTTCCCAAAAGATGCCTTGAAAATCTTCAGGTGAATGTCATCATGACGCCACCTGTGAAGAATAAGAACCCCAGATCAAATTCTTCATATGGATCCAAGTCCTCATACGGACCAAACTCCTCACATGGATCATATTCCTCAAAAGGATCAAAGTCCTCATATGAACATCATCATGCTAACCCGTCTGTCTCGCAGGGAAGATCTAAGGATTATGGATATGTGCATTATTCTTCAAATCATTATGTCCATAAGTCCTCGAAGAATTTCTGTACTTACTCTTATGCTTACTCTAACCCCTCTTATGTGAAACAAAATGGACTGTCATCTATGCCACCTTTCTCTTATGGAGCTCGCAGAATGATGAACTCTTTGCCACCCCTTCAGATGTGGGTGGTGAAGAAAAAGAACTAATCTCTTCTGCAGGGTCAGGTCTCTAGACGTACGTAATCGTCTGAAGAATTTGCTGGAGACCTGAGCATGCCTGAAAGGACGCAGGCTAATCATGAAGAAATGAACTTTCAGTTCTCATGTCCTCATAATGCTTCATCTGTTCTTTTGCTTGATGATATTGATCTGATGAATTGATGTCATATTCTTCACTGATGAAGTATATGAGTTTGTAAGCTGCACTAATTCATCTGCAGGATGATCAACCCAAAGCCATTGAGTGGGTCCTTGATAGTGGATGTACAAATCACATGACTGGTGACAAGAATCTATTGATGGATGCTCCATTATCTCCGTCGCATCTGAAGCATATCATCTTTGCCGACAAAGGCAAAAGTCAGGTATTGGGTCTAGGTAAGGTTGCGATCACAAAGGATCGACACATGGACAAAGTCATGCTTGTTGAGTCCTTAGGATACAACCTTATGTCTATCTCAATGCTTTGTGATCTGGATATGGTTGTTGTCTTTGGCAAGTACCGTTGTGTTGTGGTTATGGAAGCTGACAATTCCAAAGTCTCCGAAGGCTTTAGGAGAGGAGACCTGTATATTGTTGATTTCTCTATAGGACCACAACCAGCCGTGTGCCTACTTGCAAAAGCTTCAGAAGGTTGGCTCTGGCATCGACGACTTGGTCATGCAGGCATGAGGAATCTGCACATGCTTGCGAAGAAGAAGCATGTCATCGGCATCAAGAATGTCAAATTCCTCAAGGATCACCTATGCGGAGCCTGTGAAGCTGGAAAGTTGACAAAGGCCAAGCATCCAGCGAAGACTATCATGACCACTACTCGTCCATTTGAATTGCTTCACATGGATCTCTTTGGTCCTAACCATTATTCTGCTGTTTCAAATGATGCATCTCAATATGGCTTTGTTATTGTTAATGATTACTCTCGATACACATGGGTACACATTGTTACTTACAAACATGAAGTGCATGAAGTCTTCAAATGATTTTCCTCGAGGGCTTCAACCAACTTTGGTGTGAAGATCAAGCACATCAGAAGTGACAATGGAACTGAGTTCAAGAATTCTGGTCTAGATGACTATCTTGATGAACTTGGTATTACTCATGAGTTATCTGCTACTTACAGTCCTCAGCAGAATGGCGTTGTGGAGCGCAAGAACAGGACTCTTGCTGAGATGGCTCACACTATGCTTGATGAATACAAAGCGCCTCATCGTTTCTGGATTGAGGCAATTGATACTGCGTGCCACATCATCAACAGAGTATATCTTCACAAATTCTTCAAGAAGACTGCCTATGAACTCCTCACTGACAAGAAACCCAATGTAAGTTATTTCAAAGTCTTTGGTGCTAAATGTTGGATTAGAGATCCTCATCACAACTCAAAATTTGCACCGAAAGCACATGAAGGTTTTATGCTTGATTACGGAAAGGACCCGCACACCTACAGAGTCTTCAACAATGTTCTTCACAAGGTTGTTGAAACTATAGATGTGCGGTTCGATGAAACTAATGGCTCGCAAAGAGAGCACCTACCTACTGTGATAGATGAACCAACACCTGAGGAAACTATCAAGTTCAAGGCTACTAAGGATGTCATTCCTACTGAAGAATTCATTCCAGAACATGAAGAACATCGAGCTAATGCACCTGAAGAAAATATTGAAGAAAATGGTGTTGAAGAGAATGCTGATCAAATTCCTCAACGACAACCAGCTCATCCTCGCATTGAAAAAGAAGTGCAAGTTGAAAAGATCATCAATGACATCAAAGCGCCAGGTCCTCTCACACGCTCAAAAGCTTCACATTTATCTAACTTTTGTGGGCACTGTGCTTTTGTCTCTATTACAGAGCCCACTAAGGTAGATGAAGCATTTCTGGAGCCTGAGTGGATTCAGGCCATGCAAGAAGAACTACATCAGTTCGAGCTCAACAATGTCTGGGAACTGGTCAAACGTCCAGATCCTCGCAAGCACAATATCATTGGCACAAAGTGGATCTACCACAACAAGCAAGATGAAAATGGCCTTGTGGTGAGGAATAAGGCACGGCTTGTAGCTCAAGGCTACACACAGGTTGAAGGAATTGACTTTGATGAAACTTTTGCACTTGTTGCTAGACTTGAGGCTATTCGCATATTACTTGCTTATGCTAACCATCATGATATCACTTTATATCAAATGGATGTGAAAAGTGCATTTCTCAATGGTAAGCTTGAGGAAGAAGTATATGTTGCTCAACCCCCAGGTTTTGAAGATCCAAAGAATCCTGACAAAGTCTTCAGACTCAACAAGGCCCTCTATGGCCACAAGCAGGCCCCACGGGCGTGGTATGACACCTTGAAGGAATTCTTCATGAAGAAAGGCTTCAAACCCGGTTCACTCGACCCTACTCTTTTCACTAAATCTTATGATGGTGAATTGTTTGTGTGCCAAGTATATGTTGATGATATTATCTTTGGCTGTACTAACCAGCGTTATAGTGATGAATTTGCCTATATGATGAGTGAAGAATATCAAATGTCTATGATGGGAGAGTTGAAATTCTTCTTAGGTCTTCAAATTTGTTAACAACGCAATGGCATATTCATATCTTAGGAGAAATACCTCAAGGATGTACTGAGGAAATTTGGCATGCAAGATTGCAAAGGCGTCAAAATTCCTATGCCCACAAATGGCCATTTGTGCACTGATGAAAATGGTATTGACTTCGATCATAAGGTATACCGCTCCATGATTGGCTCCTTGTTGTACTTATGTGCATCTAGGCCAGACATAATGCTTAGTGTTTGCATGTGTGCCCGATTTCAAGCTACACCGAAGGAATCACACCATAAGGCTGTGAAGCATATTCTTCGATATCTAGCTCACACACCAACACTTGGATTGTGGTACCCCAAGGGCTCGGCTTTTGATCTCATTGGATATTCTGACTCTAACTATGCTGGTGATCGTGTGGACCGCAAGTCAACATCTGGTACATGTCATTTCCTCGGACGATCTTTGGTCTGTTGGTCCTCAAAGAAACAGAGCTGCGTATCACTATCTACTGCTGAAGCTGAGTACATTGCCGCTGGTTCTTGCTGTGCTCAATTGCTGTGGATGAAGCAAACTCTCAAGGACTATGGCGTCAACATGAAGAATGTGCCTCTCTTCTGTGACAATGAGAGTGCCATCAAGATTGCTCACAACCCAGTTCAGCACTCGAAGACTAAGCACATTCAGATTCATCATCATTTTCTTCGTGATCATGTGTTGAAGGGCGACATTTCTATTGAGCATGTGAAGACTGAAGAACAGCTAGCCGATATCTTCACAAAGCCCTTGGATGAGAAGAGATTTAGCAAGTCGCGGTGTGAGCTAAATATCCTAGAATCTTCGAATTTTCTTTGAAAAGGACACTCATCCTAACACTTATGCAAAATTGATGACTTAGATGTGCAACACATGAAGAAACGTTTTTCTTCAATCAATGAAGAATAACACTCTAAGTGTGAAGAAATTAACGAAGAATTTGATTCTCAGAACCCTACGATAATTGTACGCGGTGCATGAAATCATCATTCTTATACGGTGGGTCACGCCACCACCAAAAGTTGAAATTCCTCAGTTGTTCAAATTCTTCAACTTTGCATTATCTTCACTATTTCCGTCGTTTTTCTTCATTGGCTATATATATATATATATATATATATGAGTTTATGTCCTCTATAGCATTCACTTATTGCTAATTCTTCAAGTTGGTTTTTTTCTGCTAAGTGCATGTGATCGGACCCTTCCCCCCTCTATGCTATACTCAACCCAATCTGTTCACAAATTCTTCATGTGCGTTCTATTTGAAACTCGTTCAAAATCTTCACTGTGTCCTTGTCAGCTGATGAAATTGCGAACGGAGCTTTTAACTTGTCTTATCAAATTTTCGGCTTTGCCGCTCAAACCGTTCCGCATCCCACGATACACTTACCCACTCACCCATGATCTAACATGATCTCCACTTCTCAGTACGTGGGTGACACATGTCATGCGAATGAGAAGGGTCAGGGGCACGTTTGTCCAAATTCTTTGGGCGAACGGTTTTCACCATGGCTATAAATACCCCTCTTCCCCTTCCTCACTTCTTTTACTCCGCTCGACCTCTCTCTAGCTCGAGCTTCTCAAACCCTAGCGCCGCCGCTACTTCATCATCGCCGGTGAGGAAGAGCTTCACTGCCTCGACCTCGTCGCTGCCGTACTCACGCCGGCCGCGGAAATCTTCACTCCGCCGCCACCGTAGCTGTCTTCCTCCGCCAAGTTAGGGCGTGGAAGATCCGCACTAACGAACTTCACATCTCCTCACTCCAGTTCGTCATGTTCTTCGTTCAGGGTAATTAAAAGTTACGTTTACTGCCCTCGTTGATTCGAATGATTATCTACAAAATCTTCAAAGGTGTTTTTCTTCATATCTTCACGCACTAAAACACATCTCACATCATTTGTTCTTGATTCATTTCTCTAAGCTGCGAATTTCTCTTCAAGATTCCTCAATTGTGCGGATTTTTGATCTGTACAACTCTGGAACCTAGGACTAAGAATGCTTAGTGAAATTCTTCAAGACTTATCTGGTCAAATTCCTCAAACTTGTTCTTTATAAAACCTTCTGAGAACACATATGACCTCTCCAAATTCCTCGCAACTATACTCTGTTCACATGTACTCATGTCAGCTGCTGAATCTCTAGGTTCTCATCAACTTAACTCATTTGCAGCGTTCCTCAAAGAAAAGCTGCACACTTCTTCAGAGAATTCAATTGTTCAAATTCCTCAACTGAAGAAAATGGCTGACGGTAAGAAGCCACAAAAAGGAGGAAAGAGGGCTGAGGTCAACACAGCGTTTGAAATCCCTGATGACATATACAAGGATTACTGCACTCCTGATGAGGCCAAGTTTGGAAAAGAGGACAAAAATTAGCGCAAGGTGCGCATACAGAGGATAGAAAGGAGATGGGCAAGAGAGTGGAGGGAGTACAGGTATGTTACTCCCAAGTACATGAAGAAATTCGCACTCAATCCTCCATGCCCAAGACCTCCATTGGCACCTGGCCAAATAGCTGATCCCACCAGCCTCAAGCACGGTGAGGACTATCCTGATGAATGGGCCAAGCGCCAAGCCAAGTTAGCTAAGCAATCCAGAGAAGCAGTGAGAAAATTCAATGAAGACTCTGCTGCTGCTGCTGCCTCTGCTGAGGCCTCTGCTGTCAAGCCAAAGAAGGCTATGTCAAAGAAGCATGCACGTAAGTCAAGTGCTTCACCAACAGTGCCCTCAAGGCCAAGTTCCTCAGCAATGCCCTCACGGCCAGAATCCTCAAAGCCCTCAAGGCCATTTCCTCATGCTGCTCCTGTTCCTCCCAAATCCTCAGCTCCTCACAAGTCCTCGGCTGTTCCGACAAAGTCCTCAGCACCTGTGCATCTTGCCTCGTGCCAAAGGACTGCAGGCATCTCCATTGCCTCAGGTGTCTTAGCTAGTTCCTCAGGTGCACCAAATTCCTCAACGGGACCCTCTCTACTGAAGACAAAGGCCACTGCTGGACGAGGTGCTCGCCCTAGTCCTCAAAAGAAGTTGTTGCCTTCCAAGTGACGTCTGAAGAAGATGAAGCTGATGATGATGAACTTGCTGAAATCATCAGAGATAGGCAAGTCAGGGCTGCTAGAGCCAAGGGAACAGATGTGCCACTGCTTTTGGATCCCAAGTTGATCCTCGAATACATTGATGTTTGGCACAAGAACCCCAACACTCCCATGCCTGATTTCAAGCTGACTCCTGGCCAAAGAGACATGTTGACCCACTTCATTCAAGAAGAAAAATGGAAATTTGAGAAGGCCAGGCAGATCAATAAAGCGCAGTACAAGAAGGAGCATTATCTGAAGAAAAACGTTATCTCTATGACAACTGAAGAACTTGTCACTATTCAAACTGAGATCAAGAAACTCGGTGATGAATTTAACGCATACCGCGCTGATTGGCTTGGAGCCAAGGTGCATTTTGTGAAACTTGCAGATAACTTCACTTCCAATGTTGCTGCCCCAACGCAAGAGGAAATTCCTCAGGCTGAAGCATCTGCTCAGCCGACTGAAGAACATGCCAGCACCGCTGATGAAAATCAGGCTGCTGAAGAAAATGTGAGTTCCAGGGCTGATGACTATATTCCAGCCGCTGAAGAAATTGCCAGGGCATCCACTAGTGGTGCGCCTGAAGAAAATGAAGAAGTCAGGGCAACCGCATCCGTTGTGCCTGAAGAAAATCAACTAGATTCCTTTGCTCCTCCTGCACCTACACCAACTCCGATCCCTCCATCTGCATCAGATGTGATGAAGACCAAGGCTGCAGAGCATGCAACAGTGAAGAAAAGGAAGGCATCGGCTGCATCAGATTCTTCAGCTCCGAAGAAGATGAAGGCTATGACAAGTTCATTTGCAAATCCAATCGATGTTGTTCCAATCTCAACATGCCATCGAAGAACCTTGTTCCTTTTGGTGAAGAATATGATATCCCTAGCGGATATGATGAAGAAAATCATTCTTGTCGTGGTTTTGTCACGGCAGATGTCCTCGTGAAAGGTCTTAGTCATGGAGCCATCGCAACGGGTTAGCTTGAAGGGGTTAAAGCGGACACAGGGACGCAAGAGAGTTTATACTAGTTCGGCCCCTTCGATGAAGGTAAAAGCCTACGTCTAGTTGTGATGGAATTGATGGGGTTTCGATGACTAGGGAGCAAACAAGCTTCGCCTAAGTCTCAAGTTGTCGTCTGTTCTCCTTGAACCGTCGTCGGCTCATCCCCTTATATACATGGGTAACGCCCGTCGGTTCACAGAGTCCCAACACGGCTCATATATGTGTTCGGTTTGGTCTCTACTTATTCCTAACTTACAATACAAGTTTTCATACCGACGCCGGTTTACGGCTACAGGCCTTAAACCGATCATGGGCTTTAAGCCCTCATCTACCTTCATGGGCTTTAACCTACTTAATTACTGATGAAGTTAACCCGACCTAGATATGCCGGTTTACGCCCAGTAGTAATATCCCCAACATTAGGCCCCAGATTGATTTGAACAGGCTCATGTCAATCCTTTAGCAAAAAACTTCATCTTCAACATCTTCTTGTAGTTTGTTGAACCGCCGTGACGTCATCTTCTCTGGTCGTTGTAAACCGACGTGACGTCGCCTGTTATAAAGAAACTTATCCATGATACCTTTTTTGTTTAATAGGTCTGCGACAATTGAGGCGACAGCTTCGTTTCCAAACCCACGGTCCCCTGATTTTCGCGCCTGACACATGTCCCTTGCCTTATAAATAGGACCGAAGGGTCATTTCTTTTTCCCCTTCGTGCCCTTCTGCTTCGTCTTCCCCGCGTTGTCCAGCTTCGGAGCTCCGCCGCCGTCGACGACCTCTGCTCCAACCTTGGCCGCTGCATCACCCTGATTGTACCAGAGCATCGCGGCGACCTTCTGTTTCTTCCTCGGCTCCGGTGAGTTCTTCACCTTTTCCTTTGTAGATCCATTCTAGGGTTTCCAAGTTCTTCAGTGTTCATCGTCTGCTTCGTACTCATATGATAGATCTTAGATGAACCTGTGAACCTTTGCTTTGTGTAGCGGTAGTTTTTAGCATCCGCCTTCACTTACATGCCTCAAGACCATAGATCTACCTGTATCTCTGCCCATTGATTCGGTACTGTTCTTTTTTGAACCTTGAATATTTTCCTTCTTTTCTGAACTTGCTTCAGATTCGTCGCTGTATAGAAATCTTGTGAAATATGTTTCTGTACACTTACCCATCCGCAATCTCAACTGTTTCAATGCTTAGATCCGGCGGTTTAACTTGATGTAGAAAAAATTAACAAACCGGTATATACCATTAGTCCCCTTGTTGAACCGCCAGATGCTGTTGCTTCATAAAACTCCGGTTTAGATAGAGCTGTCTCCAGTTTAACATTGTACATACCAGTGTACTTTAATCAATGCATTCTTGAACCGAAATCACCTATCTTGTAGATTTCATCATGGCCAAGCAAGTATATGAGTGCAACTGGGTTCCTTCTCACGTCACAGAGACTCAACTGAATAATTTAGTCCTGATCGGCGCTTTAGGCAGCAAAAACACCATCCATTGGATGGTCCCTGGCAAAGAATGCCCTCCCACACCTCAAGAAGGAGAGGTTGTCGTTTTCGTAGATCACTTAGCCCGGGGCTTTAAGCCGCCCGGTTCTAAATTTTACCGGGATGTTTTGGCCGATTTTCAACTCCGCCCACAAGACACTGGCCCCAACTCTGTTACAAACATGTGTCACTTCCAAGTGCTCTGTGAGGTGTTCTTTCAAGAGGAGCCCACAGTTGAGTTGTTCAGAGACTGCTTCTATCTAAACCGCCGCACTGAGTTTACTGACGGTTCCAATACAGAATTGGGTGGTGTGGCGATTCAGAAAAGGAAAGAGGTCACATACCCTCACGCCAAACTACACAGCCATCCCAAAGAGTGGAATCAAACATGGTTCTATTGCAAAGACCCCTCCCCTGCTGGTGAAAATCCTTTGCCTGGCTTTCGTCCGGAGTGGCTTAGCAATACACACCCCTTTCCGCAAAGGTTGACTACCAAGGAGAGAAGCAAATACGCTCCTCAACTGTCCAAGCTCAGAGCCTTCATGGCCAACGGTTTAACAGGGGTTGATCTCGCTCGCTGTTGGATATCGTGGAGCATACTGCCCCTTAGTCAGCGCTCCGGTTTGATGTGCGAGTATACTGGCAGTGTTGATGACCCACTGCGACATGCTAACATCCAGCTCACCGACGAAGAAATCACAGAGGCTGTGAATAAAATGCTGAATGAACCGGAACACGTCTGTGCTCGAACCGGCCTACTTCCCTTCTGTGCCACCAACAACCGCCAGCTGTAAGAGTTTGATTTTTCTTTTTACTAAACCTGTTATTGATATATCTGGTCATTGTTTAATATCAATGTCTATTTAAACAGGGTAATGATCCGTTTTGGAGCAAGAAACTTCCACAGGAGAAGCCAGAAAAAACAGACAAACCGGAACGACCAACCCGGCCAAAGACTAAAGTCGTGAAACAGCCTGCTCATAAGAAGAAAACCACTGCATCTTCTGATCCGGCCCCTGATGATGATGTGGGTAATCCGGACCTTGAGGTAGAGCTTGTCTCACTTGGCTTATTTTTCATGCGCCTTATTGATGATGATATTTGTCAGGATGATGCCGAAGCCAGCCATGCTGATGCTGCAGAGGTAATTACTCTCTCTTCCGATTCAGACCCTTTGCCTTCACTAAAAATCCGTCAGGCAAACCGGAAGGTTAAATTTTCTCATCCTCTTGCTTACTTGGATCCCAAATTTCTTATGAAGACCCAACATCACGAAGCTCGCCGCACAACCCGGCACAGCGGCCAGGTAGTTACCTCTGCCGGTTTACCGAACAGTCCGGTTCGGAAACACCGTTCAGAGGTCTCTATTTTGCTTGTCAGTGCTTGTCGTAAAGCGGGCTGTTTTCGTCAACCTCTTAATCCATCTGACTCCGATTATCAAGTTACTTCCCACTCATCCTCTGGCAAGTCATCGGCTACTCAGCTGCCACCGCTCAAAACGGTGCTTGGGTGAGCTATACTTATCATAATATTTCTGGTACATCACCTTGTAACATATGCTGTATTTGACTTTCTTATTCCTTTCAGGGCCAAGCCTAGGCCGAGCAAGAAGGCTCGCCTGGATGAAGCAGCCGAGGAGGACACCGTCCCTGAACCGGGTAAAACACCAGATCTTGAAGCGGCTATTCATGAAGATATACCCAATGATCCACCACAGCAGGATGATGATTTTATTGCTGAAGAAAGGCCTATTGACGCCTCAGGCCCTGTCAACCAGCCCACAAGCCCCATCCGGTTTGGGAGATCCACGAGTCCATCCCAGCCTGCTGACAAACCGACTACGCCAGTGCATACCGGTGATGCTAAGGATGATGAAGTTGTAATTACTGGTATTGGCCGTACAGAGCCCAACAATCCTGTTGCTCTATCCAAGCATACCGCCAAAGAAGAATTTGCTGCCATGGGCAAAGGCAAGTGGAATGTTGACTTGGCGACCTATGCTGCTCTGAATGCTCAAGATCTTCATTCTGGCTACCTGAATCGGCTGTATACCAGCCGTGATTATGAAGCTGGTCTGGTGAATATGATGAAAGAGAAATTTGAGGTAACTTTCATGTACTTTTTCCTGTTTGGATATTTCAATCTTGTTAACTCTCCTAGCCCCCAAGGGCCGGTTTAGAATCTTCATCCAAACCGGGACTTGCTAATATAAATCCCAATGCTTCGGAATTCGCTGATGTAGCCCCCAAGGGCCGGTTTAACTTAGTGTAGTTAAACCGGGACTTTAAGTAATTGAGATTGCCGCATCAGAATTTATTCAAGCAAATAGCCATTAGCCCCCAAGTGCCAAGTTGAATACTTGTATTGATCTTGGGACTTTATAATCAAGTGAAATATGAAGATCAAATAGGCATTAGCCCCCAAGCTCCAAGTGCATAACTTGTTATGTGGTTGGTGCTTCAATTCTTGCACTGCTTGCTGAATCATATAACTGTCTGTATGCAGGCTGAGCTGAAGACAAAAGAAAACCAAGTCGCCAATCTCCAAGAAAATCTGAAGTCCCAACAAGCTGAAACCTCCAAAGCAAAAGAGGAATTAACCAGCGCTTTAAGTGCCATGGAACAGCTTAAGGAGGGCTTCAAGAAGAAGCGGGAGGATTGGGCCACTAAAAAATCCGCTTTAACCAAATGAGCAGAAGATGCCGAGGCTGCACTGAAACCGGTGGTGGAAGAACTGACCAGCATAAAGAGGCAAGTGCATGCCATGACCGCTGCTATCTTTGGTAAGCTAGTTTGATTTCTGGATTGATTCGGCCGTCTTATAGAGCTGCCGGTTTGTTAACCTTTTGTAATATTTCAGGGACACGCATTGGTCACTTGGGGTCAGATGTGCGGAAGAAATTGAAAGCCGCCTACACATTGACCGAACAACTGTACACTGGTGCACAACGGATCATCTCTGCTGCATCCCACAACAATCCGGCGCCCACCTTGATTCAGGACACTCTGAAGAGACTGTCAATGCTTCCTTCCCGGGTCGAAGAGCTGAAGAAATCTGCTGCTCGAACCGGTGCGATCAATGCCTTAATCTGGGAAAAAGCTTGGGTGCCGGATTTTGATCCTATTGAAGTGGCTCAGGGCTATCCCAGCTTGAAGGAAGACGGGTCAGAGTTTAGTGAAGCAGATCTGCGAGCAATAAACCGGGAGGTGCGTCCGCTAGCTTGTCAATTGGTTGAGGAAGCAGACTTGTCGCATTATCAAGCCCAATATGACAACCAAAACAAGCGAGTAGTTGCACCAATTCCTGAAGCGGAAAATCTTATCCCTCCAATCCATAAGCATACTTACGGTCCCGATATTGAACCGTCGTTGCTGATCCATGATGAAGCTGTCTTTCAAGCATTAATGGGAATCGACTGGACAACTATTGATTTCCAGCCGCTGGGTAGAGAAGTTGAAGTTGAAGCGGCGCGGGATGACCCACAACCATCAGGCCAGGCTGGTGACCAAGCTTGAACCAGAAGCCGGTTTAAACTGCTTCTCCTTTGCGAAAAAACAATGATCTTATTTTGGGCACCGTGTTGCCTTGTAATAGGCTAGCCGATACTCTTGACTTTGATATGCCTTCGTGCATAATTACTGCAACTTGTTCTTCCTTTGGGCGATGCACTTTCCGAAGTATTTTCTGCAATACAAAAAATCTTAAAGTGCCACTGCGGTTGTACCATCAGGCGGAGTATGATGTCTTAATATATGAAATCAAAATATCTGAAATTTAAGCATATGATCAAATCTTTGGGATACATAATACCTGCCATCGTTGGGCATGAAGTTGGCTTGGCCAATCTTGAAGCGGAGGTTTATAAACCCACACTGTTGGAGGAGATAGCAGCTCCTGTATATATATAATGCCGGTTTACCATGTAAACCGTGTCGGGTTATAATAAAACACCGTGTTACTCCGTAATAGGATGTTTATAAAAAATCAAACCGGGCAAATAGTCTCCGGATTAAAAATGGTCCGTGTTCCGTCAATTGACAGTTTGAACCGGTTGAAAACTTTGTCGGTTTAAAAAACGCAACAAAAAGAAAGAAATATCTATCAAAGAAAATTGTGAAGCAAAGGCAATGATAAAACCGTTTGCAAAAAGAGGCTTATTTGAGCCGATCAGATGGCGTTACCATGGTCGGACACGACCAAGCTCCCGATAGGTGTAGCTATGGTTCAACTCAGCCAGGTCCCCAAATGAAACTGTGGCATTTATGCCGATCAAGAGGCGTGGCAATGGTTCGAGTTCGACCAAGCCCCAAAGTGATTCTGTGGCCTTAGGCCAATCAAGAGGCGTGACTGGTTCAGACTTGACCATGTCCCCAAGTGATCTGGTGGCTTTCGCCTATCAAAAGGTGTTGCATTGGTTCGGATACGACCAAGCCCCCAAGTGATATTACATGATGCTTTGAAAAGCTAACTCAAGGGGTAAACCGGAGGCCGTTTTAGAACCACTCCGTGTGACCACACATGATGTAAAAGAACAGATACCCCGCTTTAGCTGAGGTTCCGGTTTATTATATTAATCATAATATATACATCATCGTAATATGTACATGAGTAGAGCCAATGGCTCAAGTATAGTAAGGCCGAAGATGAGCTATGTTCCACGGCCTGTTGGTCTCCTCCTCTGATGTACATGAGTCTTTATGCTCTCGAATATCGATCAGATAGTATGACCCATTGTGCAGATTCTTGCTGACCACGAAAGGTCCCTCCCAAGGTGGGGATATCTTATGCATATCAGTCTGATCTTGGATGAGCCGAAGCACCAAATCTCCTTCCTGAAAGGTTCTGGTTCTGACTCGGCGACTGTTATAACGACGAAGATCCTATTGGTAAATCGCCGAGCGGGCGGCTGCTATGTCACGTTCTTCATCCAACAGGTCCAAAGCGTCTTGCCGTGCTGTCTCGTTGTCCGCTTCAACATAAGCCGCACACGAGGTGAGTCATGACGAATATCACTGGGGAGAACCGCCTCCGCTCCATAGACCATGAATAATGGTGTATATCTTGTCGATCTGTTGGGTGTGGTATTGATGCTCCATAACACAGATGGTAACTCTTCTGCCCAACAACCTGGTGTTCTCTGCAAAGGAACCATAAGCCGGGGCTTGATGCCTCTCAAGATCTCTTGATTAGCCCTTTCTGCTTGACCATTGGACTGTGGGTGCGCTACGGATGAAACGTCAAGCCGGATGTGCTCCCGTTCGCAGAACTCCTTCATGGCACCCTTGGACAAATTGGTACCATTATCTGTGATGATACTGTGTGGAAAGACAAACCGGAAAATCACTTTTTTGATGAACTGAACCGTCGTGGCCGCATCACACTTGCTAACAGGTTCTGCCTCCACCCACTTTGTAAACTTGTCAACCGCCACCAGGAGGTGGGTCTTCTTATCTTTGGACCTCTTGAAAGGCCCAACCATATCCAGCCCCCAAGTCGCAAATGGCCAAGTAATTGGAATCATTCTCAATTCTTGAGCCGGCACATGAGCACGTCTTGAAAACTTTTGGCAACCGTCACATCGTCTGACCAGATCTTCCGCATCAGCATGAGCAGTTAACCAATAGAAGCCATGGCAGAACGCTTTAGCCACCAAAGATTTTGAACCGGCATGGTGACCACAATCTCCTTCGTGGATCTCACGCAAAATTTCACAGCCTTCTTCAGGAGACACACAGCGTTGAAACGCCCCTGATACACTGCAATGATGCAACTCGCCATTGACAATAGTCCTGGATTTGGACCGCCGGATTATCTGTCAGGCCAGAGTCTCATCCTCTGGTAACTCGCCCCGGTTTTATGTACGCCAGGTAAGGAAGCGTCCAATCTGGAATGACATGAAGAGCTGCCACCAATTGAGCCTCCGGATCAGGAATAGCCAAATCCGCTTCACCAGGGAGCTTGACCGACGGGTTGTGCAGCACATCCAAAAAAACATTGGGCGGGACCGGTTTCCGCTGAGAGCCCAGCCGGCTTAAAGAGTCTGCCGCTTCATTCTTCCGTCGGTCCACGTGGTCCACCTGATAGCCTTTAAAGTGACCTGCAACAATATCCACCTCACGACGATATGCTGCCATGAGTGGGTCCTTGGAATCCCAAGTGCCAGACACTTGTTGAGCCATGAGGTCCGAGTCACCGAAGCACTTAACTCAACTTAGATTCATCTCCTTAGCCATCCGGAGACCATGGAGCAAGGCTTCATACTCAGCTACATTGTTAGTACAAGGGAACATTAAGCGGAGAACGTAACAAAACTTATCACCTCATGGGGAAGTTAATACGACTCCAACCCCCGAGCCTTCCAATTGCCTGGATCCGTCAAAATGGATGGTCCAATATGTGTGATCCGGCTTTTCTTCAGGTGCTTGCAGTTCCGTCCACTCATTGATGAAATCAACAAGTGCTTGAGACTTAACCGCCGTCCGAGGCACATATTTCAACCCGTGCGGCCCAAGCTCTATAGCCCACTTGGCAATCCGGCCAGTCGCTTCCCGGTTCTGGATAATATCCCCCAAGGGAGCAGAACTGACCACCATAATGGGGCGCCCTTGGAAGTATTGCTTGAGCTTTCGGCTTGCCACAAAAACCCCATATACCAGCTTCTGCCAATGCGGATACCTTTGCTTGGACTCAATGAGTACCTCGCTGATATAATAAACCGGACATTGAACCGGATGCTCCTTGCCTGCCTCTTTTCGCTCCACCATAATAGCCACACTGACCGCACGAGCATTAGCAGCAACATATAGCAGTAACGGCTCCTTGTCAATGGGAGCGGCGAGCACAGGCGGATTGGCCAATTGCCGCTTTAAGTCCTCAAATGCTTCATCAGCAGCAGAACTCCAGACGAATTGATCCGTCTTCTTCAACATCTGATACAAAGGGATTGCCTTCTCCCCAAGGCGGCTGATAAACTGGCTTAACGCGGCAATCCGGCGTGCCAGGCGTTGAACATCATTGATACACTTCGGTTTAGCCAGGGAGGTGATGGCTGTGATCTTCTCCGAATTAGCCTCAATTCCCCTGTTGGACACCAGAAAACCCAATAACTTGCCTGCCGGTACACCAAAGACACACTTGGCCGGATTAAGCATCATCTTGTACGTCATCAGGTTATCAAAGGTTTCCTTCAAGTCGTCAACCAGAGTCTCCTTCTCCCTGGACTTAACCACGATATCATCCATGTAAGCATGTACATTACGGCCAATCTTCTTGTGAAGACAATTTGTACACACCGTTGATAAGTTGCCTGGGCACTCTTGACCCCAAAGGGCATAGAAACATAGCAGAAGGCTCCAAAGGGAGTTATGAATGTCGTCTTCTCCTGGTCCTTAACTGCCATTTTGATTTGATGATAGCCAGAATATGCATCCAAAAAACTTAAACACTCACAACTCGCCGTAGCATCAATAATTTGATCAATACGGGGGCGGGCAAAAGGATCTGCTGGACAAGCCTTATTAAGATCTGTGTAATCCACACACATGCGCCAGGTGCCGTTTTTCTTAAGGACCAGCACCGGATTGGCAAGCCACTCAGGGTGAAAAACTTCAACAATAAAGCCAGCTGCTAAGAGCCTGGCTACCTCTTCTCCAATCGCCTTGCGTCTTTCTTCATTAAACCGGCGGAGGAACTGTTTCACCGGTTTGTATTTAGGATCCACATTAAGGGTGTGCTCAGTGAGTTGCCTCGGTACACCTGGCATGTCAGAGGGCTTCCATGCAAAAATGTCCCGATTCTCATGGATTAATTCGATGAGCGCGCTTTCCTATTTTGAATCCAAGTTGGTACTGATGCTGAACTGCTTGGACGAATCGCCAGGTACGAAGTAAACAAGCTTAGTTTCTGCTGCCGATTTGAACTTCAGGGCCGGATCATGCTCCGTAGTTGGCTTCTTTAGTGGAGTCATGTCCGCCGGATCAACATTGTCCTTATAATACTTCAGCTCCTCGGTGGCACAAACCGACTCTGCGTAGGCCGCATCTCCTTCCTCGCACTCCAAAGCGATTTTACGGCTTCCGTGAACCGTTATTGTCCCCTTGTGACCCGGCATCTTGAGCTGCAAATACACATAACAGGGCCGTGCCATAAACTTGGCGTAGGCCGGTCGCCCGAACAGGGCGTGATATGGACTTTTGATTTTTCACCACTTCAAACGTCAATGTTTCCGACCTGGAATCATGATCATCTCCAAAGGCCACTTCCAGAGCTATCTTACCAACATGGTATGCTGACTTGCCAGGTACCACATCGTGGAACACAGTATTGGACGGTTTGAGATTTTTATCTGTTAGTCCCATACGACGGAAGGTCTCATAGTACAAGATATTAATGCTGCTCCCTCCATCCATGAGCACCTTGGTGAACTTGTAACCTCCCACCTGAGGCACCACCACCAGAGCCAACTGACCCGGATTATCAACCTGGGGAGGGTGATCCTCTCTGCTCCATATGATTGGTTGTTCAGACCAGCGTAGATAACGGGGCACGGCTGGTTCAACAGAGTTGACTGCCCGCCTCTGAACCTTCCGGTCTCGCTTGTCCAAGCTAGTGGTGAAGACATGGTACTGCCCACTATTCAACTGCTTTGGGTTGCTCTGGTAACCTGACTGTTGCTGCTGCTGGTTGTAACCACCCTGGTTGTTCTGATTATTTTGATTGTTATGTCCACCCGGATTACCATTAAATCGTGAACCGGAATTTCCTCCACCGTAACCCGACCCGGATCCTGAGCCACCGCCGAGCCATGATCATACCGGAAAGCATTAGAATTCTTGAACTCCTGCATAATGAAGCAATCCTTCCAAAGGTGGTTTGCTGGCACCTCCTTCGTCCCATGCTTTGGACAGGGCTGGTTCAATAGATAATTTAAGCGGTCCGGGTTAGGGTTAGGCGCTCCACTATGATTTGGCGGTTTACCCTTGCGTCGCTGACCCTTGTCCTGTGCGTTGGTATTAGCCATGAAGTCCATGTTGCCATCCGCTTTATGCTTGCCTCCGCTACCGTTACCTGCCGAGTGATGCTGCTGACCTTTGGAGTTGCTGTTCTTCTTTCCCTTCCCTGTCTTGTCATCATCAGACTCGGGATCCTTGGTACTATCAGAATCAGCATACTTTACCAAGGCAGCCATGAGGGTCCCCATGTCAGTGCAATGGCGCTTCATCCGTCCTAACTTCAGCTTTAGGGGCCCAAACCGGCAATTGCCTTCTAGGGTTATAACCACGGTGTCAGCGTTGATGCGATCTGATGAATGCAGAACCTGCGAGACCCGGTGCACCCAATGAGTCGTCGATTCTCCTTCCTCCTGGACACAGGCAGCTAAGTCCACTATTGACATAGGCTGCTTACATGTATCCTTGAAGTTACTGATAAACCGGGCTCGTAATTGGGCCCATGAATTGATAGAATTGGCCGGTAAGCTTTTTAACCAAGTGCGGGCCGTTCCTTCAAGCATCATGGTGAAGTACTTCGCACATGCCGCATCATCCACATCAAGCATCTCCATGGCCATCTCATAGCTCTCCACCCATGTCTCTAGGGGTTGATTCGCCGTGTAATTTGGTACCTTGCGCGGGCCCTTGAAATCCTTGGGTAGGCGCACATTGCGTAAAGCGGGGACAAGGCAAGGCACCCCCAAAGAACTAGAAGTAGCACCGGGTTCGACCGAGATAGTTGGATGAACCGGCGTAAGCTGCCGAGCCTGATACTGTGCGGCTAACTCGGCCTCCCTGCGCGCTCGGGCCCGGTCCACCACTTCCTGAGCGTTATCAGCCCCACCCGCCGGGTTGTTGCCGCGGGGTGCTCCACGTCGTTCATTACTTGACACTGCTGGTTCATCCATACGCCTGCTATAGCTCCGGCTTGGACGAGGGGTCGAGTGGATCTGGTCGCGGGTGTACGAGTATGCTTCCTGTTGGACCAAAGTTGTCCTAAGAAGCTCCTTGACCCGTCGCGTCTCTACCGCCTGCGGCGAGTCACCTTCAATTGGAATGGCCTCCAGCCGTGCAGCAGCGGCAATGAGATTGTCCATTGGGTTGGAGTAGTGACCCGGAGGTGTTGAAACAGCCTGAGGTATGACAGTGTTTTGACGAGGCGGATTCATCAGACGGGGCTGAACCGGCGCGCCGGTCCCCGGAGCTTCCGGCTGGTTTCCCTCCAGCGGATTACTGGTTCCTGCTCCTGGGGTGTTGAAAAGGTCTCTGGCCTTGAAAGCCGAAGGCAAACGGGATCGGTACTTCCTCTTCATGACTTCATGCGACGCGTTCTGGTCCAACATGAGCCTGTAGGCTTGTGCGTCTAAAGCGGCCCGCTCTGTGGTCATCCTGGCATTCTCAGCTGCCAGGTCCGCCTTGGCCTGGGTGATCTGTTCCTTCACCTTTGCAATCTCCGCGTTGTGGACTTCCCGATCCGCCGGATTAGCTTCTGCCATAAGCACAGCCAATGCATCAAATAGATCTGATAGAACTTGAGCCGGCGGGCGTGCAGAGCTTCCTGCCCTGGCAGCTGTCGCCGCTACTGAACCGGAGGTTATTGGCGCAGCGGTCGAAGAATGAAGTGCTGCTTGTGTGCCGGCCATGAATATTCCAACTCGGTTGGGTAGATCAGAGGGGTCCGGAATACTGTCGCCATCGGAACAGCCCCCAATCCGGCCATCTTGTAGCTGATATAGAGATTCGGTTTCTCCGGTTGATGACTCGTCGCCGGAATAAACGACGGTCTCGCCGCGAGATTCCGATCCATCCTCATAACTTCCTCCATGGATGACTCCCACGAAGGCACGCTTCACGGCCGGTTTAACCCGGGTGGATCGCGCACGCTAAGCCGTTTCGACGAGGTCGGTGCAGATGTCCGGCTTAGGGCCCGGTTCACCGATCTTGCCGATGAAAACGTGTATGCCACCAAAGGGGACCCGGTACCCGTACTCAACTGAGCCGGCCTCGGGGCCCCAGCCTGCATCATCGATGTAGAGCTTGCCGCGATGATTCTTAGTCATCCGGCCCACAACGTAGCCCTCGAGTCCTTCAAAGCGGCCCTCCAAGAACTTGAAACCATCATGGAATAGCCCCACGGTGGGTGCCAACTATCGTGGTTTTGTCACGGCAGATGTCCTCGTGAAAGGACTTAGTCGTGGAGCCATCGCAACGGGTTAGCTTGAAGGGGTTAAAGCGGACATAGGGACGCAAGAGAGTTTATACTAGTTCAGCCCCTTCGATGAAGGTAAAAGCCTACGTCTAGTTGTGATGGAATTGATGGGGTTTTGATGACTAGGGAGCAAACAAGCTTCGCCTAAGTCTCGAGTTGTCGTCTGTTCTCCTTGAACCGCCGCCGGGTCGTCCCCTTATATACATGGGTAACGCCCGTCGGTTCATAGAGTCCCAACACCGGCTCATATACGTGTTCGGTTTGGTCTCTACTTATTCCTAACTTACAATACAAGTTTTCATACCGACGCCAGTTTACGGCTATAGGCCTTAAACCGATCATGGGCTTTAAGCCCTCATCTACCTTCCTGGGCTTTAACCTACTTAACTACTGATGAAGTTAACCCGACCCAGATAGGCCAATTTACGCCCAGTAGTAATATCCCCAACAATTATGCTGCTTCGTTAGAGCAGATTGATGAAGAAATTGAAGTGGATACGATCCCTTCAACACCTGTTATCTCCTCGCCTATGCCTCGTTCACAGCTGAAGAGGCTGGCGTTGAAGAAATGGAAGATGAAGATGTGGACGTTGGCTGCTCCACACCAGTGATGAGTGATGAATTCTGGGAAAGTCAGCATCCAAACTCTCTAATGTTCACACCGTTGCAGCAAATACCTCAGTCTCCTGCACAAACTGTTCAAATGGGCTCTGAAGAAACTACCCCACTTCTTCTGTACCTGAGGAAATTCTAGCCACTAGTGCTGAAGAAACTGCTGCTGCTGAACATTTGAAGACACAGACTGCCACTGAAGAGGAACCAGAAATTCCTCAGCCTGAAGAACCTGAGATTGCAATTCCTGAGGTCGTGATGCAACTCACTGACACTCCTCTGCCCAAGCCAAAGGATCCATTCTCACGCAAGCAAAAGTTCAAGGCTGATGATTTCTTCAGCGAGCACGTATTCTTCGAAGACTACAACCCATATGATTCTGCTTGTGTAAGGAAGAGGCGTTTCTGGACTGCTAATCAAGCAAATTTCTATTCCTTAGTGATGTTCAACAAAGAGAAAATCTTCTACCATGAGCACATTCCTCACGTGGATATGGAATCACTGCCGTGCTTCGTGCCAGTCCTCAGTGTTCTTCACGACGCTAGACTGTTAAACTTTTGCTCTGACATCTGCGATTGGAATGAAGAACTGATTCTTCAATTTTATGCGATGCTCCACATGAGAGGAGATTCTGAAGATGTGAATTCATGGGTGCTGGACTGGATGTCTGAGAACACTCACTACACTGCACCAGCTACTGAATTGCTTCATGCCTTACCACTCAGTCCTCCCCTTGAAGAAGCTCGTTGCATTTACAGTGAACCTGAGCTTACAAATCACTACATGCAGGTTCTGATGAAACCTTTGAAGCCAGGTCAGGCCCCACGAACCAAATTCCCCGTGAAGGAATTACTTTATGTGCCCAGAACTGTCTATCGTATTCTTACGAGGACAATGAGTCCTATCAAAGGCCATGACTCATCTGATGAGGAAATTGTTGGCATCATGAAGAATCTAGTATTCAATATCGTTCATGGCATTCCTGTCAATTATCACAATTTCTTCATGAGGACTCTGGAAAATGTTGCACTGTCTCCGTTTGAGCTGAAGCCTTATGCACCTTGGATTATGAGATTCCTTAGGACAAGGTCTTCACTCAGCTACAAAGCTGATTTTCAGAATCACCTTAGCTACTTGCCCCCAATTGAAGTCCTCAAGCGGACATATTCCTCAGTTAATGAAAAGGGCAAGGCACCAGCTGTTATAGATGAAGGCATTCGTCCATTGGATGGACAGTTTCGCAAAGCTGCCTCTTATTCCACCAATGATGACTCTGCCACACATGACTCTGCCAATGCACCCAAGTCTACTCCTCAAGCCACTGCTCCTCGTGTGATGACTGATTGTGAGCTTCTGCTTAGTCTTCACCAGAAGGTGGATCGAAATCATAAATGGGTTAAGCGTCAGTTTGGTTCCTTTCTTCACAACATGACGGCTACACATAATGCACTGAAGAAAAACCATTACTACCTCCATGAAGTCTTCGGTAGCACCTGGGCAATACTGTCACATCTGTATGGTGAAGAAGATCTGAAGAAAATGGGTCTCAAGGAAGATTTTGACTGGTTTGCACCTCCACCGAAGAAATTCAAGAAGGTCAAGGTTCCTTCCTTGGTGGCCAGCTCATATTCTTCATCGCGCGACACTGATGAGAATGAAGACTTGGATGACACTACGGCAGGCCCTACTACGACAAACGACCCCAACAATGCTGGCGCTCCTTCTTCAACTTGATATTCCTCAGGGGCGTTAGTCCTCATATTCGATCCTTTTGGTCATTTGATGACAACGGGGGAGAATTTTGAGTTAGTCTTCAATCGGGTCTTTCTATATGGGCGTTTTTTTGTTAAGTTACAACTCTCATTCTTCTGAGACTTTATTGGATCGAGTTGTAAACTTAAACCCGATGGTGCTCTGATACTTTTGACGTGTTTTTCTGCATGCTTATTCCTCATATATGCTAATGCACGCATGCTGAATTACATCAGTCACCATATTTCATCATGCATTTCAAATTCTTGATTGTGATATGTCAAATGCGTGTATGAATTACAAGATATAGGGGGAAATCTCCATGATTCAACTCTTCAAGTGTGCATTGCTTCAAAAGCAAATTCCTCACTATGCACATCTTCAGGGCGAGTTCTTCTATATCTTGCAATCAAATTCCTCAATATCAGTATTTACACTTCATATGTTTATCCCCGTTGAAAACTTAACCTATATTGTCATCAATCACCAAAAAGGGGGAGACTGTAAGTGCATCTAGTGCCCCTTAGTGATTTTGGTGTATTGAAGACTTATAGGTTAAGGGACTAATGTGTTTGTGAGTGTACACAGGTCTATAAGTCTATGAGGAGTTTGATATTTACAGAGAAAGTCGACCCCAAAAAATAAAGTTCTTCGACTGAAGACTTTGGATTTCTGAAGACTTTCAAAGTGAAGAAATTGGTGTGACCTTGAAGACTTGGTATTCATTCGATGAACATGAAGCGTGAAGACTTTTGTTTTCGTAGTTTCATTTTCTCTTTCTTGAGTCATCGGAAACACCGTACTGTTAAAGGGGGTCGAGGAAATACTAAGGAAAAATTTACATGTGATGCTCAACTCAAAATCCTACACCTACCAATCCCTTCGAGTGAAGCCATTGGAAATCTCATACAGTCCAGTCATATTCTTCAGTGACAGAGACGAAGTTCTTTTGGTCTCTGAGGAATTTGTTCTGACTGAGGAGTTAGGAATTCGCCAGTACGGATTACCTACACAATAAGGAACATGATAGCCCTGAGGATTTTACTACTCAAAATTCTGACCGTTGCTGTGCCATGTGCCAGCTGTTCCACAATATCTATCCACCTAACGGTCATATCATTGAAGGGCATTTATGTCTTATCATGTCGGGCTGCTCCCTAGGCTATAAATAGCCGCCCCTACAACCACTAGCTGGTTGGCCGCTCTGAGAGAAACTGACACTTGTCATTTGAGAGCAACCCATCCTCTGAGGACTTTGAGCGAAAATCATCAAGTGAGGAAAAACCTAAACCCAAACACCTACAAACCCCAAGTGATTGAGCATCACTGAAGAGATTGATCCTGCGTGGATCCGACGCTTGTTACCTTTGAAGACGGTGCTTCTTCCAGACGGTTAGGCGTCATAGTCTAGAGCATCCAAGAGGAATTGTGGATCACCGAGTGACCAAGTTTGTGAAGGTTCGGAAGTCACCTGAAGACTTACCACGAGTGATTGGACGAGGTCTGTGTGACCTTAGTTCAAGGAGAATACGGTGAGGACTTGGTGTCCTGAGCTGCGTGTTCAGGACTGGGTGTCCGGGACTGTGTGTCCTCGAGTTTAAATACTCAGCCGCTCCAACCAGACATACAACTGAGACAGCAGTTGGAGCTGGTCTACCAAATCATTGTCTTCACCAAGCTTACTGGTTCTATTTCCTCAACTCTTTCATTTCCTCATAACTGTGTTGTGTGATTGTTCATATCTGTGTTTGAAGACTTTGACTGGAGACTTTCTCAATTTCCTCAGTTCAATTTCTTCAGTTAGTTTGTCTTCATCCTGTGTTATCCTGTGATTACGCTTCCTGTACTCTATGCCTGTCTTCAGTTCATCATGATGACTATGCTTGTATTCTGTTGTGTTTACTTTTGAGTACTTATTCTGCTGCTAGTAGTTCTTCACCAAGGAATTTCCTCACCGGAAAATTCCTCAGTGAAAAATTCATAAAAATCGCCTATTCACCCCCCTCTAGTCGATATAACGCACTTTCAGGTGCATCACGACTTCGGTGAAGAAGCGAAGGTGGCTGGCATAGTCTTCCATGCGGGGATGAGGGACATTCTCCTCACAGATGATGCCCAGGGCTCGGTTGGCCCTCATCATGAGGGCCTGGAGCATGGGGGCATGCTCACGCTCCAGTGTCTGCCAACGACACACCTCCTCCATGTTTTGCTGCGCGAGGGACACAGCGTAATCAATCTATTGCTAGAGTGAGAGCAGATCAGCACGCACGGAGGCCAGGTCTGCCTGGGCAGTTGTCTGGGCGACCGCGGCAGTCCTCTCATGCTGCTTCGCCTCGTCCAGCCTTGACCTGAGGACGGTGGTCCTGCCCTCAGCTTCGGCCTACAGGAACTTCAACTTCAGGTCGTACTCGTTCGCAAGCTCTGCGTGAGCCTTCGCCACCCTCTAGTCAACCTCCTCCTGGATCTTGGCTTCGCGTGCGGTGATGGCATCTTCGGCCATGGCCAATTGGCGCTCCCTCATCTCCAGCCGCTCAAGCTCGAGGCTGCGCTCTGAGGCCTCTAACAACAGCGCCTCCTCACGCTTCTAGATCTCCTTCTCTTCGGGAGGCACCCCCTCATTGATGCCAAGATGGCTCTGCACGCCTCGACCTGCTGCTCGAGGGTAGCATTCAAGGCCCAGAGCTCTTGTTCGTGCTCTTCGGCGACCTCGTGGCGGCGATCAGCCTCCCTAGCCTCCTCCAAGGCCCGGGCGCTAGCCTCGCATGAGGTCCTATGGGACGCCTCGGCCTTCGCGTTGGCGCGTTCGTGCTGAAGACGCCTGAGGTTGATGGCCACCTTCAACTGATGCCACTCATCCGCCAACCGAAGGTCTTCCGCCTCGAGGTGGGCGTCAACGGTGGCAAGCTCTTCTCCAAGCCGACTTAGTGCACCCATCGCCTGCCGGAAGATCTCGTGGCGGACAGCACCGCGCCCACGCGCAAGCTCAAACGCGCGGCCGGGTCCGTCCTCCGCGCTAGGAATGGTTGGAGAAGCTTGAGTGGCTGGCCTGCTCCTAGCAGGGGGCTGGAGACCGGCGCCTTCCCTGCCGCCTCTCGGGCCTCGGTAGAGGCACTGCAGGACGGGGCCTCGCTGCTTGAAGACGAAGCCAGGTCTGAGGTCGTCCAACTACGGGCAATGACCAATGGAGGGGCCCTCGGCACGCCTTCAGCACCCCAGGTAGGACCGCGAAGGAAGGGCAACAAAAACGTAGGATCAAGACCCCTGGTCGACGCGCCCTCCTTAGGAATGGGCCCCGAGCCACATGCAGCGGTCATGCAAGGAGAGCTCGGGATCAGTGGCGAGCCAGGAACTGGCGAAGGCCGCTCCTCAGGAGATCTCGCCGCTCCAACCGAAGGGACCCTCGGGAGCCATGGTCAGAAAAGGATGCAGCACTCGGAGAATGATGGAGATGAGGTACTTACTCGTCTATGGCAATGTATTTCCTTTGATTCAACGGCCGGTAGGCGTTACCACTGCAGCTTGGAGATCCCTTCCTCTTGCGGAGCGCTTCGAAGTTCAAGCGGAGCTGACTGAATCCCGTAGCACGACCGCCAGCACCCAAGGCGGTTGGGGCCTCAGGGGTGGTGACCTCGGGAGCATCGGACCACAGCGGTTCCTCAGCCCTTGCCTCGGGACCGCCAGCCCGAGCCTCGGAAGCTTTCGCCTCAGGAGCCTTGGACCACGCCGGCTCTCGGTGAAGGGGCGGCTCACCCAAGCCTCAGGAGCCTCATCCGATGCCGCTCCTTCAGCAGCCACCTCATCGGCGTCTCGCGGCACGCGCCCCCCTGCGCCTACCTCTAGGGTGTGCACCGCGGCGGCTGCAGGCAGGGGAACCACAAGGATGGGGTTCTCGCGTGACCCTTCAAGGACAGCCGGGCGCAGCCCCCATTCATCAAAGAGGAGCATGTGCCTCACGAACTCCACCTTATTCAAGCAATAGTACAGGAGGCAACCCTCCTCCGGCAAATTGGCTGGCGTCGGGTCGCCCATCAGGATCTCGAGCATTGTCTGCAGCTCCTCGGAAGGAAGTGCGGGCGTTTGAAGCCTCAGGGGGTCCCTCCAGCCGGAGAAGGTCCACATCGGCGAAGAGTGATGCTGGAGTGGAGCAACGCGGCACCGGACGAACTCCTTCACCACCATGGGCGCCGTCACCCCGAGGTCCTTCAGCTTGGCCAGCCAGCACCAGACATGGGCGAGCCGTCGGTAGACAAGCCTCGCATGCCCCCAACCGGAGCTGGGGGTGGCTGGTGCCCGTGGGAGCAAGAGAAAGGGGCAGAGCATGCAAACATCAACAAACACCCATCGCTTTCGAAACCCGCCTGCAACTGGTGAAGAGAAAAGAAATGGCGAAACAAGGCCACGGAAGGGGCAATGCCCACCATGGCCTCGCAGACAAAGGCGAAGACGGAGAGGAGAATGATGCATTGGGGATCTAGATGCAGCGCATGGATTTGATAATGCGAGAGCACGGCGTTGAAGAAAGCAGAGAAAGGCGGAATCAGGCCGGCCCAGAGGGCATGAAGATGGATGGGGATCTCGGTGGCTGTCATATCAACCATGGCACGGGAAGCAGGACCGGCCACCATCGCCCCCCATTCGTTGGAGTCGGAGGCAAGCGTTGGTCGAACCTTGTCCAGCCCTTCCTGATTGACCACCACCGACTGCTCGACGATGGGCTCGAAGGCCGGAGGCGATTCCACCGGAGCGCGGGTTTTCCCCTTTCCCTTCTTCTTTGGGCGCGGCGCCATAGCGACAAAGAGGACCGATGCCGTGGTCAGAGAAGGGAAGGAAGCTTCTACCTCTCTGGAAGGAGAAGAGGCCAGGGGAATACACATCAAGGCAATGAGAGCGGAGATGTGTTGGCAGCGGCAGCCGCCAGGCCAGCGAATATCAAGGCTGCGTGGGGAAGTGGGGTTGCCCACGTCCCATCAGTCGCCACGCGTCGACCGAGGCCGCGGGCGGTTGGGGCCCGCGGCGCTCTGCACTTTCCCTTTGGCTTCACATCGAAGCCAAGTCCAAGTGCGCCTTTTGCCCGGGGGCTACTGTCGGTGTTCTGGGACCGGGGGTGCCCAGACTTGCCTGCCTATGGCCCGCGACGTGGCTCCACCAGCGGCCTGGTACGGCCCAGTTTGGTAGCAATAACACAAGACCCTCGCGAGGGGCCAAGCCTCGCAAGGCAGACGACACCAAGACCTCCCTGGGGGTGGCCTCGCTAGGCTGGCTCCCAAGGAGCAGAGATATCTGTGCAGGGTGCACCTCGCGAGGTTCGCATGACGTGAGCCATGATGAGCAAGGCCAGGCGGGCGCTAGCGGGCGCAGTGTACCAGTTTCCTCTTTGGTGCTAAGGAGGTAAGCGCAGGTGCGGGGTCCCAAGGCATCAGGTAAAGGTTTCCATGTCGGTGCTGTCGGATTTCGGGTTCCGGCAGACCCTCGAGGTTCGAACACTGGGGTGCGCACGGAGATTTCGCCCCCTACCTACCTGCACCCCTCCGCCATGCTAGGATCTAAACTAAGGAAAGAACAACACAAGAGACACAGGGTTTATACTGGTTCGGGCCACCGTTGTGGTGTAATACCCTACTCCAGTGTGTGGTGTGGTGGATTGCCTCTTGGGCTGATGATGATGAACAATACAAGGGAGAACAGCCTCGCGAGGGTCTGTTCTTGGCTGGGGCGACGAACTGCTTGAAGGAGTTCAGTCACCTTTTTCTCTCTCTCTCTCTCTCTACTTTCCTCCAACTGACCGACCCTGATTTTGACCCCAGCTTGTTTCTGGGTTGGCTGATTCTCGATCCTCTCTACCCTGGGGGTGGCTAGTCCTATTTATAGAGGCCCTGGTCCTCTCCCCAAATATTGAGCGGGAAGGGAGCCAACAATGGCGGGCTAATTTGAAGGGGGGCAGCAAGTATCAGCTATCCTGACAAAAGCAGTCTTCACCTGTGCAAAGCTCTGGTGATGACGCCGTCTTGGGCTCCACGGTGACCTCCGTCTCGTAGTCCTCCTGGTCTTGGTCTCGTTGCACCAAAATGGCAACATTTTCCTGATGCCTCGGTACTCCGCGGCTGCGCTTGCCCCCTTTGCACCAAAGAGGGAAGGAGGACGCTGCGCGGGCTAGCACCCGCCTGGCGCCCTGAGTCGTCATGGCTTGCGTCACGGGCACCTCGTGAGGTACCCCGCCTTGATCTCTCCGCCTCCTCGTGAGCCAGCCTGACGAGGCCGTGCCTGAGGAAGCTCCGCGTCGTCTGCCCCGTGAGGCTTGGCCCCTCGTGAGGGTCTTGGGTTTGTGTTGGTGAAGACGGGCCGTGCTGGGCCCTCCTTTGAGCCACGCCGCAGGCCGCAGGCAGGCAAGTCTGGGGACCCCCGTTCCCAGAACGCCGACAGTAGCCCCCAGGCCCAAGGCGCGCCCGGGCTTGGCCGTGCAGGGTGGCGGAAGGGCAAGAGCGAAGCGCCGCGGGCCCTAACAGCCTGCGGGCTTGGGCACCGCCTGGCGGTTGACTGGACGTGGGCGGCACTGTTCCCCCACGCCCTCCTTATCTTACGCCGTGCTAGGTGGACCCGTAGTCGTACACAGCCATTCCCCTTTTATCGCTTGAGCGCCCTCTGTCCTTCCTCCACTCGAACTCCGGTTTCTGTTTTCAACTCAATCTCGAACCTCCCTCCCCCCCTTCCCATCGCCATGGCTCCGACAAAGAAGGGGAGAGGGAAGAAACCCGTGTCTCCGCCTTGCCCGCCGCCGTCGGCGGCCCCCGCCGAGGGCTTGGGCAAGGTTAGCTTGGCTCTGGCCACCATCTTCAATGAATGCGGGAGGACGACGTCCTGGCCCGCGTCCCACTTCTCCATCGACAGGACAGCCACCAAGGTCCCGTATCTTGCCGACGCCTTGTGGGCGAGTCTGGTTCCCCCCTTTTCCGATTTTTTCAACGCCGTGCTTTCCCACTATCAGATCCACATGATGCATCTGGGTCCTGAATCCATCACCCTCCTTTCGGTCTTCGCCTTTGTTTGTGAAGCTATGGTGGGCATCCCTCCTTCGGTTGCCTTGCTGTGCCACTTCTTCTCATTGCATCTTGTCGATCCTACCCAATGTGGGGCTTGCGTGAGCTTCGTTGCCGTGCCTGAGACGGCAGCCTCTGGGATTGACTTCAAGCTCCCCCTGCCCGCGGTTGGGTTCCGCGAGCGGTGGCTGTATGTGGACGCAGGGGTGCCCAACCCCCCTGCTATTGGAGCCGACCTCACCTGCCGTCCCCAATTCGTGCTGGGGCCAGGAGACGCTTGAGAGCTCCCGGCTCGTCTTTGTCTGGCGCCGCTTCACGCTCTTGAGGTCGCTTGGCGTGACAGCGCCCAAGGTGGTGAAGGAGTTCCTGCTATGCCGCGTTGCTCCTCTTCAACGCCACTCTCGCTGGATGTGGGCCTTCCGTGGGCGCGAGGATCGTATGAGGCTCCAGGAAGAGGACCTGACTCCCGAGGTGCTGAGGACGGCGCTCTTGACCCTGGCTGGGGACCCCAACCCCGGCAGCGTCCGGCAGGGAGGGGCCTTGCTATACCTCTACTAGAGCAGGGGCGACTTTGTGAAGCAGATGCCTGTCTTTGATGAGTGGGGGCCGCGCCCTGCCGGCCTTTAGGGGCCTCGCGAGAACCCAGTGGTGGTGACTGCCCTTCCAGTCGGCCAAGGCGACTCATCCTCGAGTGGCGGAGCAGGGAGGCATGAGGCGCCAGAGGCCGAGGGGGCTCCCGGCACGGTGACAGTGCTGGGCGAGGCTCATGAGGAAGCAGCTCTTGGGGCCCGTGCCGCTGAGGTTGAGGGTGGCGAGCAGCTGCCCTCAGTGCCTGCGACTGGGGCCCCTGAGGCTCGAGCCACGTCTCATGGGGAGGCGATTGGCAGCGCACATCAGGCAGGCGCCTCTGCCGCAGATCGCCTTGACGCTCCATCTTCGTCGAAGGTTGATCCATGCGCCCAACTCTTGGGCCGCTTCCGCGTGAACTTCGAGGCTCTCCGGAAGAGAAGGGAGGCCCTGGGCGACGATTACCCTTGTCGCCTGCTGAAGCGTAGGAAGTACTTCGCCACTGATGAGTAAGCCTTCTCCTTTCCCGGCTCCCGATCCTTCTGTTACTTGTACTGACCCTTGCTCCGTAGGCCCCTTCCAGCCGAGCTTGTGGAGACGGCTGAGGAGCCGTCCCCCTTGGCTTCGCCCCCTCCACCGTCCTCAAGTGCTCCGAGCAGCGGAGCCCTTGTGGTGAGGGCGATCGAAGAGGCGAACCATCCCAAGGCGCCCGTGGCCCCGCGCACCTCGCAATCCTCCTTCGCGGGCCTTCTCGTGGCATAGCCAGCCTGTCATGGGCCTCTCGCCTGGTCGTGAACTGCGATTGGCTGAGGCGCTTCCTGCGCTCTTCTCCTGAGGACGGGCTGGCCCCAGGCCGGGCTTCTGACACGGCGTGCCCGGCCGTCGCGAGGGTACCGGCCCCCAGCCCCCTGCCCGGAGGGGGAGTGCTGACTCGCGGCCCCCGGCGCTTGCTTGGGGCAGATGATGGTGTGGAAGACGTACTCGAGCGTGCTCGGGAGCATCGCACTCTCTGCCAAGGATTCCTTCAAAGGGCGGCTGACGCAGTGAGCCTGCTTGGTGAGGAGCTTGCTGATGAGGACGCGCGCCTTGAGGCCGAGGGCCTGCGCCTGGCTGCAGAGAGGCGCGAGCTGGAGGGCGCCATCGCCCTTGCGCGCCGTCAGCGTGATCTTGATGAAGCAGAGGCCAAGGCGTCGTTTGTGGCCTCTCGGGAGGCCCGGTCTCGGGCCGCTGAGGAGGCTCGGGAAGCTGACCGGCGGCGAACGGCTGTGGAGGAGCGGGCTCGGGAGCTTCTGGCCTGGTGCCACTCGCTGGAGGAGTAGGTGGAGCTGCGCGAGGCAGCCCTCGCATCGATGAAGGTGGCCTCTGGCGACTCAGCAGAGCTCCAGAAGCATGAGGAGGCGCTGACACTGGAAGCCGCCGAACATACCCACGAGTACGAGCGTCTGGAGACGAGGGAGCGCTTGGTGACGCAGGCGGAGGATGATGTTGCTACACAGGAAGCCCGCGTCCTGGAGGAGGTCGGACGTCGAGTGGCGATGACGCATTTGAACCTCGAGCACGAGTTCGAAGAGAAGCTGGGGTTGATCCGGGCCGAAGCTGAAGGCAGGACTGCCGCCTTGAGGGCCAAGCTGGAGGAGGCGGCGCGGCAGGCCGATGCTTCCCAGGCCGCCCTTGAGGTGGCGCGAGGTGAGTTAACCACCTCCCAGGCTGAGGTGCTCCTTCTTTGCGAGCGGGTGGAGGAGGCTGAGGCCGTCGCGCGTCAGAATGCGGACGAGATACGTCAGCGGCGGATCTTGTAGCATGAGCACGGCCCCATGCTCACCACTCTCTGGGAGAGAGCCAACGCGGCCGTGGGCAACATCTGCGAGGAGGCCGTCGGCAAGCCGCACGCAGTCAACTACGCGGGCAATCTCCAGTTCTTCACTGATGTGGTGACGCAGCTGGAGGCGCGGTCGACCAGGGCTGACAGGTTGGTGGAGGAGAGGAGTCGCGCCCTGCTCAGGCGCGCCTTTTCCCGCGTCTTCAGTCACCTCCGGAACATGGATCCCCATTTTGATTTTGATGCCGCCATCGCCCCAGTCCCCCAGGCTGTCTGAGGCGACCTGGTGCACTGGGTGGAGGACAATGTGGACGCTCTTATCAGGGCCTTCGCCTCAGACAACGATGATGCGATCATGGCGGCCGACGAGGGTGGCGCGATGGGCGGCCCTGACGCCGCTGGCGGCGACGCGGACAGCGATGTCGAGTTCAGCGACGCCAGCAACGGCTCAGGTGGTGCTCCTGAGGACGCATTGGGGGATTCGTCCGACTAACTGTACATCGTTCCTGCTTCCTTACCCTGCATGAATAGAACTCAGGATTTGGCCTGATGACTGTGAGAGCATTTTGGAGGGGGAGGGCCTCATGTAAAACTTGTGTTTATCGTATCAGTAGAAGCTACATCGCCCATGCGCCCATGCCAAGTGGCTGGCTTAAGCGACGCACTGGTCGGCTAGTATACTTTGTTTCGCGCTGGCCTTGAGGCAGCCCGCGGGGGGTTGTGTTGTCCTGAGTGTCCCCTGATTGAATCCGTAGGATCTGTAGTAAAACACCTTCCTGAGAGGACGCGGCGGCGGCAGTCTGGGCTGCGCGCAAGCTTGGCCTGACCCGGCTCGCGAGGGGAGGCGGCTGAGGCGAAGTGGTAACCAAAACGCGAGAAATTGCTCGAACGAGACTAAGCACCCCTTCCCCAAACACACGCAAATCTCAAATTCGAATCCAACTTGAATCCAGCGGAGGAAAGCGACAACCAAGGGGAAGAGCAACAAAAGCAAACAAAAGGCCACGTCCGGCACCTAGTCTAGTCTTGGACGTCTTCTCACCAGCGCGGAACTAAGTGCTGCCACTGGGCGTGGGAGGGAGCCCTAGGGCCTGAGGCCGGCACCCCTGTGACTCCGGGGCGTGTACAACCCCACTCATTATTACGTGAGAGTGTCACGGGGCGGCGAGCTTCACAGGCACTGGGCCTTCTTCACAGGTACTGGCCTTGCTTCATATCGCCAGATGAGGGCCCCGCCTTGCGCCACACTCTAGTGCCATCAACGACGACCGGAAACCAGGACGCCGCCGATGGGGTAGAGCGGTCGCCAGCGGTTCCCCCGACGACCACGGGTCCTCCGCCGGGGGCAGGCCCTGGGGCACCTCCCCAGCGGAGGGCCTACCTCCTGAGAACACCTTGCTCTGAACGCCGTGGTGGTGATGTCGAATCCCTGCCCCTCTCCTGCAGCCCCCTGCGCCCTCCTCCCGAGGGGTAGGAGGCTGTGGGAGCGGGGCAGCTGCCCGCTGTGGCAACCTGCACCTCCTGTGATCCATGGTTAGCGTATGCCTGCTGAAGAATTAGCGATACCCGATAATCGTTGCTTCCAGCGTGCCCAGTGGGACCGTCCCAAGACTCCTGGAAGGGCTCAGCTTCTGGCGCCTCGTCCCCCCGGCTTGGGCTGAGGAGCGAGCCTGGTTCGCCCTCGTGTGAGTGTCCTTGGTCCATCATGAGGGGCACGTATTCCTCTGGCGCCGCCACCCCGAAGGCCAGGCCGTAGTGCTCTACGCGCCATGCGGTCCTGCCTGACGCGCCTACCGTGGGGTGGCAGCGCGGCTGTCCACTGGGGCCGTGGGTCGCGTCGAGCCCTTCTTCTTCGCGGACCAGGAGCGGGGGCTGCGCCGCCGCCGGTCCGGTGCTGACAGCCTCGCAGGTGTTGGAGTAGCCTTGGAGCCCGCGGGCGCGCGCGGGGCCCCCGCGCGGGCCGCCCTGGGTTGGAGATGGGAGCTGGGTGCAGAAGGGGTGAGCCCCCGAGGCGGCGAAGCCCAGGAGCTCTGCCACCCGCTCCAGCAGCACGTCGCGGCCGCCCTCCAGTAGTCTGCACTGCAGCAGCTCTCGGGCCACCGTGAGCGCGGCCCTCGAGTTTGCTTGCTCCCGGCGGGTGTACAATGTCGTGGTCGCGGCGTGATTGGAGGCCCTTGCTGCCGACCGCGCCTGCCACGGTGTGAGAGCTGTCGAAGCCTGTCCGCGTCGCCCGCGGCCCGCAGCGCCCTGCGGACCGCGAGCTGCCTAGGGCACGGGGTCGCCTGAGGCGAGCGGCTCTGCGCGGGCGGGCCATGCCGCCCATGGGTCTGGGTTGCCCTCTAGTCGCCGGGCATGGTGATGACGACGCGAGGGGGCACGGAGCGGTGGAAGACGAATTCCGGCGCACCCCTACCTGGCGCGCCAAATGTCGGATTTCGGGTTCTGGCAGACTCTTGAGGTTGGAACACTGGGGTGCGCATGGAGATTTCGTCCCCTACCTACCTGCACCCCTCCGCCATGCTAGGATCTAAACTAAGGAAAGAACAACACAAGAGACACAGGGTTTATACTGGTTCGGGCCACCGTTGTGGTGTAATATCCTACTCTAGTGTGTGGTGTGGTGGATTGCCTCTTGGGCTGATGATGATGAACAATACAAGGGAGAACAGCCTCGCGAGGGTCTGTTCTTGGCTGGGGCGACGAACTGCTCAGAGGAGTTTAGTCACCTTTTTCTCTCTCTCTCTCTCTCTGCTTTCCTCCAACTGACCGACCCTGATTTCGACCCCAGCTTGTTTCTGGGTTGGCTGATTCTCGATCCTCTCTACCCTGGGGGTGGCTAGTCCTATTTATAGAGGCCCTGGTCTTCTCCCCAAATATTGAGCAGGAAGGGAGCCGACAATGGCGGGCTAATTTGAAGGGGGACAGCAAGTATCAGCTCTCCCGACAAAAGCAGTCTTCGCCTGTGCAAAGCTCTGGTGATGACGCCGTCTTGGGCTCCACGGTGACCTTCGTCTCGTAGTCCTCCTAGTCTTGGTCTCGTTGCACCGAAATGGCAACCTTTGCCTGATGCCTCGGTACTCCGCGGCTGCGCTTGCCCCCTTTGCACCAAAGAGGGAAGGAGGACGCTGCGCGGGCTGGCACCCGCCTGGCGCCCTAAGTCGTCATGGCTTGCGTCACGGGCACCTCGTGAGGTACCCCGCCTTGATCTCTCCGCCTCCTCGTGAGCCAGCCTGACGAGGCCGTGCCTGAGGAAGCTCCGCGTCGTCCGCCTCGCGAGGCTTGGCCCCTCGTGAGGGTCTTGGGTTTGTGTTGGTGAAGACGGGCCGTGCTGGGCCCTCCTTTGAGCCACGCCGCAGGCCGCAGGCAGGCAAGTCTGGGGACCCCCGTTCCCAGAATGCCGACAGGTGCAACAAGACCAAGACCGCCAAGACGGAGGTCATTGCGGAGCCCGCAACAGCGTCACCACCAGAGCCTTTGCAGGTGAAGACTACTTTTCTCAGGATAGCTTGTACTAGTTGTCTCCCTTCAAATTTGGCCATTGTGGGATCCCTTCCTGCCTAACATTTGGGAAGAGGACCGAGGCCACTATAAATAGGACTTAGCCACCACCATAGGGAGGGGAAAGGATCCATTCCACCTTGACCAGCTCACCAGCTCATCGAGCTCAAGAACACCTCACCTCCCGTGGCTGTTCATCCATTGTACTAGTTCATCCTCATCCCCTCGAGGCAATAGAACACAAAGCTAGAGTAGGGCATTACACCACAAGGTGGCCCGAACCTGGATAAATCTCCGTGTCTCTCGTTCTTTGGGTTTGTCGAGCTAGGCCATGAGATCGTTAGCAAGCGAGCTAGGGAGAGAGTGTTCTTCGTGCGCACCCCAGTGTTCGAACCTCTCAAGGGTCTGCGGAGCCCTGAATCCGACATATCCAATGAGATCGAAAGCCGAGCCCTTGGGATACCATAGTCCAAGTGTTGGAGTGTGAGCTAGATATTGAAGAATATGCTTCACATCCTTATGGTGTGATTCCTTCGGTGTAGCTTGAAATTGGGCACACATGCAAACACTAATCATAATATCTGGCCTAGATGAACATAGATACAATAAAGAGCCAATCATGGAGCGGTATACCTTTTGATCGAAGTCAATACCATTTTCATCAGTGCATAGATGGCCATTTGTGGGCATAGGGATTTTGACGCCTTTGCAATCTTGTATGCTGAATTTCCTCAACACATCCTTGAGGTATTTCTCCTGATATATGAAGATGTCGTTGCGCTTTTGACGAATCTAAAGACCTAAGAAGAATTTCAATTCTCCCATCATATACATTTGATATTCCTCACTCATCATATAGGCAAATTTGTCAGTATATGGTTAGTACAACCAAAGATAATATCATCAACATAGATTTGACACACAAATAATTCATCATCATAGGTTTTGGTGAAAAGAGTTGCGTCAAGTGAACCGGGTTTGAAGCCTTTCTTCATGAGGAATTCCTTCAAAGTATCATACCATTCCCGAGGGGCCTGCTTGAGGCCATCACTACAAAAAAAGACACATCCGTGACATTTTGGGCCGAACGAATTTTTTTCCTGTCATGCTTATGACACTTCTATGACGATAATTGTGACAAACCCGATATCATCATAGATGCGGTGGGGTCCTACTTCTATGACAAAAAATCATGAAAAAAAATGGGCTTTTCGTCTTGGGCGGGCTGGAGACGCAGCTGCATGACATTCTTTGGGCCGTCCATGACGGAAAAAACCATGGTAGAAGCGAGGGCGAGGAAAATATAGGGGAGTTCCCGGTTACGGTGGGTGGTCGGGGGCTTCGCGATTATCTCGTACACGTACGCGCATGGGTGTGAGGGGTTCAGCTCTAACTGAACCCAAGCGAGGCGTTCGCCTAACTGAACCGAAGCGATTGCACTGCAGGCAACACGTTACTGAACCCGAGCGATCAATCGATCCCTTGCTGTTAACTGAACCCGAGTGATTCCTTCGTGAGTGTTGCTAACTGAAGCCGATCGATGCTGCCTCTGGATGAATAGTGAGCATTGTTGGGGGGTTTGGATGAACAGTTCCCGGTGGGGGTTGGATGAACAAGACCCTGTGCTAGTAGAGGTCATTGCCGCTGGATGAACAGTACCCCGATCGATCGAGCCGGTGGATGAACAGGACCCCATGGAGGGCTGGATGAACAGGACCCCATGGAGGGCTGGTTGAACAGTAGCCGGTAGAGGGCTGGATGAACAGTAGCCCATGGAGGGGTGGTTGAACATGACCCCGTGGAGAGGGCTGGTTGAACAGTAGCCGGTGGAGGAGCGCATAGTGGAGGCTGGATGAAGAGGAGCCCGTGGATGAACAGTCGTAGGTGGAGGCTGGAGGAGGTCGACGATGGATGAACAGTAGCCCATGGAGGTTGGAGGTGGTCGACGATGGAGATGAACATTATCCCGTGGAGTCCCGTTTTGTGGTACGCCACACCCCTCCCGATGAACAGGACCCTCGTTTCGACCGTAGCGCTCCAACACAAGTCTGTTTCCTCTATTTTGCGGTACGCCACACCCCTCCTGATCAACAGGACCCCATTTCCACATGCTACGTGCGTGCCTCTACATCGACTAGTACGTATGTACACATTCGTGACCAGGATGTTGGCGCTACGTACACTTCAACCAGGTGGGTCCCGACTATCACGCACTTCCTTACGTGCGAAGATGTAGCTGGTGGGTCCCAGCAGTCAGCGGGGCGAATCAGTTTTTTTGCCTGTAATATGGACGCACTTCCTTGCGTGAGAAGATGTAGCTGGTGGGTCCCAGGAGTCATGGGAAACATTTTTTCACGAAATACGGTGGCCCGTCTAGTAGGTCCCTGCTGTCAGGTGGAGGAATAATTATTTTGCGCGTAATAAGGAGGCACTTCCTTACTGCGGCCATGGACCCAGCTGTTAGCCTCTCCACGTACAGTACTCTTCCGATGGAAGTCATTCGTTGACCACATTGACCACGCCGCACTGAGAGCACCAAGGCCGTGGACGACGGCGAGGCCTACGAAGGGGACGATGCGGAGCCGGGGAAGACGTGGCAGTGGATGCCCACACGGAGAGGACTACGAGGGTTCACTGCTTCGGCTGCGGTGTGAGGCTGTCGTCGCCGCAGGGCCTGGCCGGCAGTGGGAGTAGTAGGGGGCGGTGAGGCCTCTGCGGCAGCACAGCCGACAACGGGAGGCAGGAGCAGGCGGCACGACCGGCGCTGCTTTGGGCGGCTGGAACAAGAAGACCAGAGGTTGAAGAAGCACTACGGCCGTTGGGTCGACATCGTACGGTCACTGGAGCTAGAATCATTCATATTGACTAAGTTGACAAAGCCCTCCATCCCCGTCAACTTAGTAGGCCCACATGTCAGCCTTCCACTATGTCGGATCCCAGCTAGCAGGGGGGTATTCATTTTTTTGTGCGTAATAAGGAGGCACTTCCTTACGTGCGAAGATATAGCTGGTGGGTCCGACATGTCAGTGGGGGAATGTTTTTCACGAAATACAGAGGCCCTTCCGGTGGGTCCCAGATGTCAGGTGGAGGAATCATTATTTTGCGTGTAATAAGGAGGCATTTCCTTGTGTGCGGCCGTGGACCCAGCTGTCAGCCTCTCCATGTAAAGTCCACGTCCGATGGATGTCGTTCATTGACCACGTTGACCACGGCGCGCCGAGAGCACCAGGGCGGTGGACGACGGCAAGGCCTAGGAAGGGAACGACATGGAGCCGGGGAAGACTTGGCAGTGGTTGCCCACGCGGTGGGGAGTATGAGGGTTTACTGGTCCGGCTGCCATCGCCGGAAAATAACAGGAGGTGTGGGTGAGTAGAGGAATGGCCTGGCCATCAATGGAGTAGGGTGGGGTGGGGTGGTGCGGCCTGTGCGGTAGCACAGGCAGCCACAGGAGGAGGGAGCAGGCAGTCCCACCGACGCTGGTTTGGGCGGCTGGAGCAAGAAGATCAGATATTGAAGAAGCAACACGGCCATTGGATTAACATCCAACGGTCACTGCTGCTAGAATCGTTTGTGGACTAAGTTGACAAAGCCTTTTGTACACGTCAACCTAGTAGACCCACAAGTCAGCCTCCAAATCTGTCCCAAACAGCATACAACCCGAATTTTCTAGCCAGATTCAAATTAGTTTAAAAACTAAACATGCCTTAATTTAAATCCAATGATATTTTACCCGCACAAAAACAATGAAATTTAAAATATCAAAATGAGAAAGAAAAAAGTATTTTAGAACTAATTGCCTATTTGCTGTATTTTTTCATTTTACTGCCCATTTAATATTACTTATAGCCCATTTTCTCGGCAAAATGCATCCCTCCTCGTCTTGAAAGATTTCCGGCCCAGCACGGCGTAAAAAAGCAAGTAGGCCTACGTTGGTTATTCTGCAAAAAGCTGGGCTAGCCATTTTCAGAAAGGAAAAAAACAAACTAGGTTGGTCATGTGCTAGATGGGCCAGAGCTCCCAAACAACCCAGTTGATACACTTCTCCGTACCAAAAAAACAAAATTACCGCGCACGCTGCTGGGTCCCTACTGTCATCCTCACTATGTACAGTCATCTCCTTATTCCTCTGGGTTGTTGACCATGTTGACAACACCAGAGGGCGGCGCCGCGGCGAGCGAACCAAGGCGGAGGACAATGGTGAGGCCTCGGACAGGAATGAACAGGAGCCGGGGAAGATGCACAGAGTTTTAGGGTGCGATGTGGCCACGATGTGTGCGCGGTAGCACAACCAGCCGTGGGAGGCGGGAGCAGGCGGTCCCGCCGGCGCTAGTTTGGCTTTGGCGGCTGGAGGAAGAAGTGACTGAAGAAACATGACAGACGTTGAATGTCAATCCAACGGTCAAGGTTGGCACAATCGTTTGTTGACTAAGCTGACACCAAGTAGCATACTTTTATATATATATATATGAAGAAAAGAAAAATTGGGCTCATTCACCTGATAACATTCCCGAAACTGCGATTATTCGATCTTTCGTCGCAACTAAAATTGCGAGGAAAATGTGTTCGTCTGCCGTCCTCCTCCCAGGGAACGTTCGCCACATAAATGACTAGCACCCTTGGTTTTCAACCGAGAGGTCTTGGGTTCGAGTCCCAGGAACTCTCAATTTTTTCCTCCTTCCTTCCTTGAAAAAAAGAAAGAAAATCAAAGACTTGAGAAGGCGTACAGAACAAGCTAGTGTACCAGTAAAGAGACGTTGCTGAGTTTTAGAAAAAAGAGAGACATGCTCCTCTAGCTGGTTCAAATCCAAACCTAGACTATGACTATATATGGTGCTATGCTACTATGCAAGTAATGAAACTGACATATCCAACGTTCGCTTCTCCTCTTCTCTACTTACTCTGCTAAGCATCATAAGCTCTGGCCGTAGCAACCATGTCCGTTGGCTGCTCGTCCACCTGCTCTTCAGCAGGCAACAACCAGATGTGCGCCAAGTCTCCACCCGTACCATCGCCTGTGGGTCTCACCACACCCCCGCCAACACACGCACCGTAGCCGGTTGCTCATCATAACCCGCTGCCGTTGGTGTGGTGCCACTGCTGCAAATCACGCAGAGTCATCCATCGCGTCTCAACCACAATCCTCAACCCTGGCCGGGTCTTCTACAAATGCCCGAATCATGGGTTAATAATATGTTTAAGTGTTGTTCTGGTGCTTTCAGTTGCTGATTTTTGTAATAGTTTGGTTGATGATCTTCCAATTTGATTCATGCAGAAAAGGGAAGATTCATGTGATTTGTATTTCTGGGAAGTTGCTGATGTGGGGGAACGCAACTACACTGATTATTTGGTTAGCCAAGGAATCCCAATACCAGCAGGTTGGGGTGTTGGACAAGTAACTGAAGGAACGGCAGAAGAGGAAGATGCAGAGCAGAAGGTTAAAGGTGCAGTTCCTCTGATCATGGCCAAGCAACAGCTACCGAACGGCCTTGACAGCAATGAGGAGATGAAAGAGCTTGTGAAGATAATGGGCAAAATCGATGTGCTCTGTAGGATGATTATCTCTTTATTTGCAGTGTATGTAGCACTCGTGATGTATTCAATGGCTATGACATGAGCACTTTGCTGAAACTAGTAATGAATGAAACCTGTGTAGCAGGCTGGGCATAGTGTTGTGAACATCTAATGATTTCTATTAACAGAAATCGGGGGGTATCTCCTTTTGCTTATAAATAAATAAATAGCATAAGCCCTTTTGGTAATAAATAAATAAATTAGCAGAGGCCCTATCGGGTCAGCTTTGTTCCCATTTGAAGACGTCAAGCAAATTGCAGTCCAACAACAAACTATGTCATCAAATTCAAGTTTCATAGCCAAATATGAGTACAACTAAACAACAATGTCATCATGTTTTAGTCGTCATACAATCACCAAACACAAATGAACATACATAATAGTGATGTTCTCACAGCAAAATACTAAATAACACGTTCATCAGGTTTCAGTTGTCATAGCAAACAGAATTTGACATAGTAGATAAAAATGTCTTCTGACAGGAAAATACGACAAAAGAAATCTAATCATCATCCGCAGCAGCAGCGTCAACATCTTCACCATGTGTATCAGTCTGAATCATAATTCCCCAGAGTGTTATCTTCTTCTTCATCCTCAATGTCCTCGAACGTTGGCTTCTTCTTGATCAACTCTTGTATGTCCACAACACGACAAGCAATCTTTTCGGCAGCGTCATTGACGTGATGGTTCTCTATTAGGAACATCTGTGGAATGTTGTACATCAGGACCTGTGTAAGCATCATCTTGTTGTGCAACTTCATTAAACGAATTCCTCTGCTCAAACCTTTGCAATACTATCCAGTCATCGCTACGTGCAAATGTGTCTTCCAAGAAAAATATCTGTGTTTCTTGATTTGCCAAAATAAATGGCTCGTTGGTTTGGTATGCCACCTTGACATTGATGGATTTGAAATAATCATCAGCTCTGGGTTTTGCAATCCTAGAAAACAGGTTATACCAACGACAGCACAACAGAACCACACACCGATGATCCTCGAAATTGGAGTATACTGCAACTGAACAATGTCTATTATGTTAGCATACATTTCAGTTGTCTCTCTGTCGTACGTATCTGTGCTCATGATGGCACTGTTTTGTGTCTTCCTACCTTCGACGCGTGCAAGGGTGTTGTAGTGCACATCTCCAACAACGCAAGATTCATAATGTCTTACCCGAGTATGAGGACCCATTGCTAGTGCGTAAAGGGCATCATCAAATGCCTGCCCATCCTCCCGCATCTGCTTAACCTATGGTTAAAAAATAGATAAGTTGATCATCTTATGTACTCAACATATTAAAAAAAATCCAACAGTGCAATTCAAAAGCTTACATGGCTCTTGAACCATTTTGCAAATCCTGCCATAACCAGTTTCTCAATGTTTCTTGGATTTTGCGGCAGTAACTCCTTTTTGTAGATGCTGCACAACATAATGATCACGTCAAACATCTAAATATATAAGGATGTGCTGCAAGTTTAGTATATTACGATGTATAAGCTGCAGTACTTAGCACTTACTTGATATAAGGTAGTATCTCAGGACAGTTATTCAACACATACCAAACCATTTTGTCCAAATCTTTAGGTTTGTCCTCTTGTCGACTCTTCCCTGTAACTCGAACAAAATAATCAAAAACATTGAGCCTGAGATTTTCTTCACCCACCTCTTTGCTAAGATGATCACTTGTTTCAATGTATTTTGAGCAGAATGTCAATGCTTCTATAGCAATGTAGGCCTCTGCAATGGAACCATCGGGTCTAGCTTTGTTCCTAACATAGCCCTTGAAAGTTCCTAGCCGCCTTTCAATAGGGTACATCTAGCCATACTGTACTGGACCTTTAAGTTGTGCCTCATCAGGTAGATGAACATCCAAATGCACCATCACATCAAAGAAGGCTGGAGGATATATCTTCTCAAGGTTGCATAGGATAGTTGGTATCTTGTCTCTAAGACACTCCAAAGCATCTACCTTGGTATTTCTATTGCAGAGTTCCCTGAAGAATTGTCCCAACTCTACAACTGCTCTGTATAAGTTAGGGAGGCCCAATCCTCTAAGGATAACAGGTAAAACCCTTTGAAGTAGGATGTGGCAGTCATGAGTTTGTACCTTGTTTCTTTCTGCACTGACTCTCCTTTCAGGGTTGGAAGCAAATCCATGTGGGAACCTCACATGTGACAGGACCTCACAGTATTCTTTTCTTTTTACCTTGTCCAAGATGTACACAGCTGGTGCCATATCCCGTGGTTTACCTTCATCTTCCACCTGCAAATCCATTCTGATACCCAGGTGTGTCAAATATATCCTAGATTTTAAGGTATCTTTCGTCTTGCCTTCAATACTAAAAAGTGTGCCGATAATGTTGTCACATATATTTTTCTCGATGTGCATCACATCAAGATTATGCCATAGATCCAAATCTTTCCAATACTCCAAGTCCCACAAAGTGGACCTGCGGGTAAACAATAATCTCTCTTCTGCCCTGCCACACTTCCTTTTCCCGCTACCATTACCAGGATGGTTTCCTGGTGTAATATGCCTGACCTTCTCTAATTCCACTTGCAACTCATCGGCGGTGAGCCTCTTTGGCGCATCGCAGTTTTCATGCTGTGCATTGAAAACATGTCTTTGGTATTTTGTAGGATGCGGCTTGTCCTTGGCAAGGAAACAGTGGTGTCCAATGTAACAGATCTTGCTAAGTATTGCGTATGGCAGTGGATTCCTGTCACAGCGAACACATGCATTGTAACCATATGTCGTTTGCCCTGACATAGTGCCCAAAGCCAGATAATCATGGATGCACCAAATTATAACATCATGCAGAAAGAAATCAGCTGGCGGGCTGCTATATAGGTCTCGAGTGAGAACACCCCTCCATAGCTGTTGAAGTTCCTCCACAAGAGGCTCCATGAATAAATCAAAATATTTCCATGAATTTTTGGACCTGGGATGAGCAAGGCCATCATGTAGTTTGATTCTTTGGTGCAGACATTTGGAGGCATGTTGTAAGGGATAACAAGCACTGTCCACATGCTATATGTGGTGCTCTGGTGGCCAAATGGGTTAAATCCATCTGATGCTAAGCCAAGTCTAATGTTTCTCGGGTCAGCAGCAAACTTTTTGTGTTTCTGATTGAAGCTTTTCCACTCACTGCCATGTGATGGATGGCTCATTACATTCTGATCTCTGTACTCCTGGTTCCTAGAATGCCACAGTACATCCTCTCTTGTTTCAGCATAATGAAACAACCTCTGCAATCTGGTGTAATTGGAAAATGTCTCAGAACATTATGAGGAATCCTCTTCACAACATCGCCATCTTTCCATCTTGATGATTTGCATTTCGGGCATTCACTGAAGTTGGCATAATCCTTGCGGAACAGAACACAATTATTCTTACAAACATGGATCATATCATATCCAATTCCAACTGGACGAAGGAAATTCTTCATTTTACTGTAGGTGTGTGGCAGCTTAGACGCATCTGGGTAAGCTTTGCGGAAAGGAACCAACATCGCATCGAATGATTTGTTGGTCATCCGCTCAGATGTCTTCACCTGAAGAAAGGTGACCATAGCTGAGAATACTGACAACTTATTTCTTGGTGTGACAGCCACGTTGCATTGTTCCAACATGCGGGCCCACCATTTTTCTTCTGCAGGTGAAAGTTCACGAAATGCATGAGCATTTCGTAGCATTGTTTCAATGTTGGTCAAACTCACTGGCTCCACCACCACCACCTCCTCCTCATCCACCTGAGTATCAGGTAGTTCAAGATGGTGATATGCTGCTTCCACGTAGTCAGTAACATTGACGTTCACAGCTTCACCATGAAGAACCCACCTAGTATATGTAACCAACATCCCATACAAGTGTAGATGATTTTGCCCAGTTGATTGGGTTCTTGTAACTGAATTCATACAACTGCTACATGGGCAGAGCACATCTGATTTCGGACCACCATACTCAGCTCTGATAAAGTTCATGAAGTTTTCAACCCCCTCGACATATGCAGCGGAGAATCTTTGAGAAGAAGTTATCCAAGTCCTGTCCATCTATTAGACATACAAATTAGTTCTTCTACTAGATATTACAGGAAAAACATATATGCTCTTTATGAAGTCCAGAAAAATACCTAGGTCGATGTCTAAAGCTATGGCAAGATATTTGGATGAGCAGATCTAAGTAACGAAATATATTTAAAGCTAATTCAGCAAACATATTTGAGTGCTAAATTATGGCAGGTTGTTTCAGCAGTCAATGAGGCTGAGCACACAGCCGTCGAACTATCGAAGGTCATCGCAGCAACAAAGATCGAGTATAAAACGGTGTAGAGCTATTTCACCTAACAGATTGGCTACTAGACCATGGCAATCTACGTCAGAATAAATATATGGCAGGATATTTTAGCAACTAATCGGGCTTGGCATGCCATCTCAACTAAGCAGATTGAGTGCAGAACAGGGCAAGGAAGCTTCTTAAGCAGAGCATATTAAATGTAAACTACTTCGGCAAACAGTGAGATTAACAGCGTCTATCAGCTAATATTCAGTGCTACACCGACATGCACGGGGCCTCAGTCTAGAATGCGCGTACCGTGGGAGAAGCTGACCGCCGTGCATCTCCACACGAACGTCGCCAGCAGTGGCGGCGCTGACCGCCGTGCGCCTCCACAAGAACGTCGCTAGCTGTGGTGGCGTGGCTCGAGGATGGCAGTCTACAAGAGCGTACTGTGGGAGCGAGAGGATCACCGTGCGTCCCCTCAACGAACTGCGGCGCCGATGTATCGGCGCGACAAGGAGGGAGGCTTTGGCAGAGCGAATGGAGTGGAGGGGGCTGGGGGAGGGGTTTGGGGAATATTATTGGCTAGTTTGCCAAAGGGCGGTTGAATTTGGGATTTGGGGGGAATTTTTTTGGGGGGGGGGGGGATTTCACGCTGTGGGCGGGGCGAGTTTCGCAGATGGTCGGTTTCTCCAAGTGGAGTCCCACGTGTCAGTGAAGAGGCAAGCCGAAGCGCGTTCCGTTTGCGTGAGCCATGTGCTGGACCGAACGTGTGTGGGGGTGCATTGCGACCGCGACAGGAGTGCTGTGAGTGTACCGCCTTTTTTCCTTTTAAACTAGGTGCTTCACCCCTCAAAAAAACTTGGTGCTTCGCGCGATCCACTGACACTACTACTAGTAATCTGGCAATCCCGACTAAAACGGCGTGGCCGGGTCTTTTCCCGCGCGATATGCTGGGAGGTTGGCTTAGTTGGGTTTTTTTGGACGAGTAATGCTACACCTACATAATCGCAGTTACGTAATTAACGTAATGTGAAACGTGTGAGCTGTTGATTGTAGATTGAGGGGAGGGAGGGGTCCACCACCATGAAAATCAGGGAGGAGAGAGAGAGGCAATTTACGTTAACCCTTTCGTAGGTTCCCGTAGATGTAGAAAGATGTGAAATGTGTGAATGTGTAGTGGACGTACTATTGGAGTGCCTAAGATAAATTGTGTATGTAGACCCTATGTGTTTATTTACTTTGCATGTTAGCTTTGTATCGGTTCAATAAAAAGCAGAGTTGGTGATGATGGTGTGCCTGCCATCCTGCAATATAGGTCGTCCGATCTATATCTAACGGATAGGAAGGAAACTATGACAATTTACCCGCACTCCTCTCCACATTTGCAGATAAGGCCTTCCCTCATTCATCCTTTTCTCCCACAAGATCTTGATGTTCCGTGCAACCCACGGTCATCTTGCTAGTACTCCTACAATATACTATATTATTATGAAAGTTCATATGCACCGGCCGAGATTAATGCAAACACGGCGGATTTTCATTACATTTCGAACTTTTATAGGAAAGAAAAATAAAAGATACCCGACCCTAAACTATTCTATGGTAGCAAACGACGTCCTCCATCTGCGATCTCCATGTACGGGGGCGGGGTTCAAGACGAAGGTGCGGTCTCCCGCAAGGAAGAGTAGAACACGGGAGACAGACCGGCCAGTTGGCACACCATGCCCTACCACCTCCCATGCCCTACTCATCCATGGAGGAGTCCCTGACCTCGGCGGTGCCGGACGTTGGACGGAGGCAAGTAGGACGTGTGGCTGACGGTGCTCCCGTCGTCGGGCGCCATCGTGGCCACCGCTTGGGTGGTCGCATCTGTGTTCGGCTACGCCGCTATTGCGTCGCGAGCAGCGACTTGAGAGAGGGCGGCGACCTTGAGCTTCATCCCTGAAGACAAAGCTCTCCCGCAGAGTGTTCGCGCTCGCGGTCATGGCGGATGTGGTGCCAGGTAGCAGGATGATGCGCTATGGTGTGGAGGTTAGCTGGGCATTGCCACTTTAAGTAGCGCATCCGGTGAGGCCAAAGCATCCGGGCGCATCATTAAGTCGCCGGAGTTTGTTCCTCGGGCACCGAGCCTCTTAACGACGGCATACGTACGGATGACATGAATGCAGGCAGCTGGCGCCGGCTGGGGACGCACCGCGTGACGGCGCGAGGGATGAGGGTTTTTGGTGTGCCGGGGTTGTCAGTTGCGGTTGTGGCAACGTTGGAGATGCCCTTTGCTCACATGCGACCCCACATGTCATTGAAAAAGCAAGACGACCCGGCATGGTCTCAGGTCCTGGGGATGCAGTTGGCCGCGCTACACCACTCCGCGGACGCGTCACGGCGCGCACGCACTTCGGTGCCCTGTGCATCCTCAACGAGCCGGGTGTTGATCTACTGGTCATGCCACAGCGCTAACTCCACCCTCGGCACATTGAAACCGACCATGTCCAGCGACGATGAGTGTGTCGCTCACTGCGGTCGCCCTGTCCAGAGGCGGTGCTAGAGCTGCGCCACGTTGTTGGCCCCACGACCCAAATGAACGGTTGCCGGTGGTGAGGAGTTCAAGGGCCAGCTCCTCCATTGGACTAGTTTGCGCCATGTCGTCCCGACAGGTGTGCCCCACATGTTGGTTTCCCTGTTTTCCCGGCCATATTCGAGCGTCAATGCTCCGCGTTGTGCATTAGGCGCAGAATAGGTGGTTTTTGTGCCCTGGTTCAAATTTGGTACAGTACCAAGTTGTTACCCTAGCCCCAAGTGTGGTGGTTTTGGGTATGGTACCACCCTTTTCCTTTTCAAGTAGCAAAGTGTAACACTTGATTAAGTAGCCGTATGGTGTGCTAAATGCTGGTGTCCGACTGTTTGAAAGAATAATTGAGGTGTGCCCGGTCTGTGCCCGCATTTAGGGGTCCAATTTACCATGTTCCGGCAGCAGTAACTAGAGTATACTAGTCCTTGCATACTCCCTCTGTTTTTATTTACTCTGCATTTTAGCTTTGCTCAAAGTCAAACTTTCTAAACTTTGACAAAGTTCATAGACAGAAATAATAACATATACAATAACAAATCAATACCATTAGATTCATTATTGAATATACTTTCACATCATATATATTTGCTATTGTAAATGTTCATATTTCTACTCTTACTAGCAAAATGCTCGTGCGCTGCACGTAACATCAAGATGCATTTGTATGACTAGTTTATCTTGTGAGATAAAAGGATGAACGAGGGAAGGCCTTATTTGCAATTGTGGAGAGGTGTGTGGGTACCTTTTTGCGAAATTGCCTTAGTTTCCTTCCTATCCATCAGATATAAATCGGATGGCCTATATTGCAGGATGGCAGGCACACCATCATCACCAACTCTGTTTTTTATAAGAGTCTGTCCGATTTATATCTGACGGATAGGAAGGAAACTATGGCAATTTTGCAAAAAGATACCCACACCCCTCTCCACATTTTCACATAAGGCCTTCCTGCATTCATTCTTTTCTCCCACAAGACAAACTACTCATACAAATGCATCACTACAAAAAAATACATATCCGTGACATTTTGGGCCGAATGATTTTTTTCTATCATGCTTATGACACTTCTATGATGATAATTGTGACAAAACCCGGTATCATCATAGATGTGGTGGGGTCCTACTTCTATGACAAAAAATCATGACAGAAAGTGGGTGTTTCATCCTGGGCGGGCCGGACACGCAGCTGCATGACATTCTTTGGGCCGTCCATGACAGAAAAAATGTGGTAGAAGCGAGGGCGAGGAAAATATCAGGGAGTTCCCGGTTACGGTGGGTGGTCAGGGGCCGAGCGATGCGCGTTTCTCTCGGACATACGCGCGTCTGTGCGAGGCGTTGGGCTTTAACTGAACCCGAGCGAGACGTTGGGCTCTAACTGAACCCGAGCGATTGCACTGTAGGCTACGCATTACTGAACCCGAGCGATCGATCGATCCCTTGCTGTTAACTGGACCAGGGTGATTCCTTCGCTACTGCTGCTAACTAAAGCCGATCGAACATTGCGGCCTCCTTCCCTTGATGAATAGTGAGCGTTGTTGAGGGGGTTTGGATGAACAGTTCCCGGTGGGAGTTGTAACACCCCGGTGTAATGATGCTACAGTAATCCCTGAGATCAAGCTAATCTTTTTGCTATAACAGTGCTTGGTCACTTTGATCAATATTCCATTTCAAATTCCAGTTGAATTCAATTTGAATTTATGTGTGAAATTCAAAAATGCTCAGACATGAAAACTAAAATGTTCATCATGTGGAACATATTCTTCTGGTAATATTGGTGGTGAACCAACATTTTTGCAAATTGCCTAAGTGGCCTAAAATAGCTAAAATAGAAAAGTTTTAAAAAGAAAAAGAAAAAAAGGAAAAGCAAGGAGAAAAAGAAGAAGAGGAAGCCCCTGCCTCCCTGGGCCGTGGGCCATCCGGACCATCCGGCCCGTCCTAGGCGGCCTACCTCCCCCGGTCGCTCTCTTCCTCACCTGTTCAACTGACCGGGGGCATGGCCGAGCGCGCCCCTCCGCACCAGCTCGCCGGCGTCGAGGGGATAAGACCCCGACGCCTCGGGCTCCCCTCTCCCCTCCCCACTTGCCTCCCCGCCTCCTCGATCTCCGCCTCCACTCACCTCGCCCCTGTCACCGAGATCCTTTCCCCTCCTCTTAATCCCCTACCTCCCGACGCGTCCCTTGTCGTCCACCTTGCTCCAACGTGCTCACCTGCCACCACATGCGTGTTTGCCATGACGTAGCTCCTCGCCGTCATCCGCTACGCCCCCTGGTGCCATCCGCAAGAGCTCAGAGGCGCTGGAGCACCGTCACGCCGTCTTCTTCAACCTCCGCCCGCCTCGGATCACCGGAGCTCCACCGCTCCGTTCGTTGCCTCCCCTGCGCTACAAAGCCGTCAAGGGATTTTCTTAGCCGCACGGTGAGCCGCCGTCCGTCCTCCTCTTCCCTCTCCTCATTTCACCGCCGTAGGGCGCTCCCGCTGTCATGCCCTAGCTCCTGAGGAGCTCGCGGTCGCAGTGTTCCCCATGCCACTGGTCGCGTCCAGGTCGCGGCCTGGCCGCGCGCGCCGCTCGTGGTCGCACCCAAGCGCTCCCCCGCCTCCCCTCGACCATGCTCGCCCATGCGCTGATGTATCTCTGCTCGCGCTGACCCCGCAGCAGTAGCTACTGCTACTGTGCTCGACCGCTCGCGTGCGCCCACACGATGTAGCCGCCCCTCTCGCCGGCTTCGCCCGCATCCCGTAGCGCATCCGGCTCGCTCCTCGCTCCTCGCCTCGTGCGCTGCCGGCCGCACCCAGCCAATCCCACTACTGCTACCTTGAAGCGCCGCCCTCCTGCACCTTCTCCCCGTAGCCGCCTGGTCCAGCGCCGGCCCGCACTCCCGCCACAGCCGCCCCCTGCCGTCCCCGAGCGCCGCCACGTTGCCTGCTGCTGCTCGCCCGTGGTGCGCCCACGCTTTTTGTCGCCGACCGCCGCTGACCTCGCCGCCGGCGAAGATTCCGGCCGTTTCGTCCCACGCCACCACCACGGTTGGATGCGGCCCAGCCTCGCCGTTTGAACGTGCCCTCGCACACTCGGAACCGAGCCTCGTAGCGCGATTCCGACGCTCTCCGGCGAACTCGCCGCCGCGGGAGGCTCGCCGGAGCTCCTCCGGCGCCGGCCCTGACCTGGCATGGCATGGGGCCCGCCCTGTGTCGCTGACAGTGGGCCCCTGCGCCTCTGTTTAACCGCGTTGACCATGGTCAACGCGGGGTACCATTCCCAGCCACTGACTAATGGGGCCCACACCCCTAATTAGGTTAGTCAAACGTTTTTAAAATAAACTTAATTAGTTAAACCTAATCAGTCACTGACATGTGGGGCCCGGCTTCTAATTAGCCTCAGTTTAGTCAAATTTAAACTTCTGTTAGTCCACTGTCTATGACAGGTGGGACCCACTTGTCAGTTTGATGAGGTCAGTCGTCCTATTGACTGCTGATGTTACACATACGTCATGCTGATGTCATAATGAATTTCTGTTAAATAATAATTCCAGAAAATGTTTAAATCATTAGAAAATCACAGAAATTAATCTGTAACTCGGATGAAAATGTTTTCTACATGAAAGTTGCTCAGGAAAATCCAACGAATCCAAATACGCGGTCCTTTCATCTATCACATGCCCCTAGCATGCTGAACATGGAACCGCCCCCCTCTTCCACCTGTCCGGAATTCGTCTAACATCGGGAATTCATCCTCGGATGTTTATCCCCTCCGTATGCAACATGTAGTACAACGTTAGGACAACCCTAGCTCTGCCTATCATCATGTAATGCTTAGTGATGCATCTGTTTGCTCTTTATTTACTGTTTCTTCCGCCTCTTCTCTCTAGTAGACCCCGAGACCGATGCCGCCCCTGTGATCGACCACATCGACGACACTTCTTCTTTTTCAGCAGAGCTTCCAGGTAAGCAAACCCTCCTTGAGAATTCCGATATCGCCCATTTCTTTCCCTCTCATGCTTGCATTAGAACTGCTACTGTTTTCTATATGACCCTACTCTGATGCATAGCATGTTTTTGTTACCTGCTTATTGTTACCTTACTTGCTTATCCTAAACTGCTTAGTATAGGTTGGTTAGTGATCCATCAGTGACCCCCACCTTGTCCCAGTTGCCCCACTTTATGTTCGATGACTCGATCAACGTGATCGATGTCCAGGCCCCGACACCGCACATCACCCCCCTAGTTGTACGAATCTGCAGAGTTACCATCGAGTGCCGAGGGTGGAACCTCTTACATCACTCCTAATGAGACCTCTGTAGTGTAGCTATTCGGTCGTGGTCATCGAGGGTGATTTCCTCCTTAACCACTTTCGATACGGCTCTGTCGTGCAACCCCTCAAGTGTGAACCTCGAGGGTGGATCCTCTTACGTTCACCTTGATGATTACATCGAGTGGAATTCACCGGGGGTGATTCCTCAGGTTTTCCCCTTGGTGTTAGACACACAGTTACTATGGTTACTATGACTTTACACTGAACCATGTTACTAAAGACGGGTCGGCCCTAAGGGGTACCCGCGCGAGCTTAATAGCGAGTGATGTGGAGTCGGGTTGACCTGGAAGGTGCCCGCGAGATACTTACGAGGCGTGACCGGGCATTCTTAGCCCTTGCCGCAAGTACTCGAGATGGGGCGATGAGGTCACATCTTTCGTGAGTCTCTGTTTGTTACCACGCGTTCCTAATCCACTACGATTTGGATATTCGATCCGAGGGGCCTCTGGCCTGATAGCACTAACCATCATGTGGGCATAGTGTGGGCATTCTGCGTCGTACACATCAGCCGAAGCTTAATAGATGTCAGCGACTGAGCGGCGCGCGCCGGGTTGGACTGGTAAGCACCTGCCTTGTTAAAGGAGGTAGCTAGGTCTGCTCACCGGCCACCCACGCAACATGCAGGAGTTCCCGAGGCGATGGCGCAAGACCCCTGGGGGCATAGGTTTAGTCCGGCGTGCTTGACCTCTCTATTAAGCCTAGGTCGGGTTGCGGCGTATTGTTTGGCCGAGGCCGGGCGTGACCAGGAAACTGTGTCCGGCGAGAGTTAATCGAGCATGGTGGGTAAGTTGGTGCACCCCTGCAGGGAAGAAAACATCTATCGATAGCCTATCCTACGGTAACAGACACTCAGAGTTGTATCCCGGTCGATACAACTAGAACTGGATACTTGAGGTGATAAATGGATAGTATGGCTCTGGGATTGCTTTCTCGCAGGGAGTCGAGAAAGGATCTCTGGACGAGGTTGATAACAGTACTACTACTTTACATTATGTTGGTCTGTACTCTTCTATATGCTGCAAGATGCTTGAAGATGCTAGTCTTCGATAGGCTAGGCTTCCCCCTTCTCTTCTGGCATTCTGCAGTTTAGTCCATAGATACAGTCCATTCCTTTGATACAGATCCATACTTAGTTTAGATCTGATGTAAGTCTTGCGAGTACTTTGGATGAGTACTCACGGTTTCTTTGCTACCTCTTTTTCCCCCATACCCGATTGTTGCGACTAGATGACGGATCCCAGGAGCCAGACGACACCACTGATGACTGCTACTACCCCGAGGGTGCCTACTACTACGTGATGGCCGCTGACGACCTAGAGTAGTTAGGAGGCTCCCAGGCAGGTGGCCTTGCCTTTTCGATCGCTGTTGCTTTTGTGCTAGCCTTCTTAAGGCAGACTTGTCTAACTTATGTCTGTACTCAGATATTGTTGCTTCCGCTGACTCTTGTGTGTTCGAGCTTATGTATTCAAGCCCTCGTGGCCCCTGGCTTGTAATATAAAGCTTGTATTATTTTAATTTGTGTCTAGAGTTGTGTTGTGATATCTTCCCGTGAGTCCTTGATCTGGATCGTACACATTTGCATGTATGATTAGTGTACGATTGAATCGAGGGCGTCACAAGTTGGTATCAGACCGACTGCCTATAGGTAGCCCCCTTTCCAACTCCTTGGCCGAAGTTGAGTCTAGTCACTACAATTTTTTTTTACTAACATGGCTATGTGTCTTTCGGCCCCAGGTCGCCATTTGGGTGGTATTAGGATCTTTTATTCCTCTTCTATACTCTGGGACTCTAATCTCTCTTCCATTCGGGTTAAACGGATTTACTAACTCTAACATTAGGATCCCGTGACCACATTCACCCCAAAGCTGGATAAGCCATAGTTATTCCTTAGAATAGTATTTTGAGTAATGCACACACTGTCGTGTTGACTACTAAGTGGCATGCATCATACCTCTTTATTTATGCATGTTTCATCATGAATGATCCTTGTCTTTGCAAATGCTCAATGTTGAACTACCCCCTGTTACATGTTAGCAGGATGGTTAGACCCGCTGGTCGTGGCTGTGGTGCCAACGATCCACCACCGCCCGAATTCTTTGCTGGAATGATGCAACAATTTGAGCTGAACCGCCAGTTCATGGAAGGAATGATGGCTCAGTTTCCTCGTCCGTACATGAATCAACAGCCAACCCTAGTAACTCTGCAGGACTTCATGTGTCTCAACCCAACTATTTACCGCAGCTCAACTCAACCCCTTGATGCTGATGACTGGCTCCGCGACATCACGTATGAAATGGAGTCTGCTAGTGTGGCCCCTGCTAGCTATGTCACCTTTGCATCTTCCTTTCTGAAGGGTCCCGCTGCTCAATGGTGGGATAGCCACAGGCGTACCCTGCCTACTAGAACGGTCATCACTTGGCCGGATTTCCAAGCTGCTTTCCGTGCCCACTTCATTCCTCAAGGAATCATGGACAGGAAGAAGCGAGATTTCCGCAACCTCACCTAGGGCAACAATACTGTAGATGCTTATCAACGGGAATTTCTAGACATGTCACGTTATGATGAAGAAGACATTTCAACTAATGCTCGTAAGCAAGAGAAGTTTCGTGATGGACTTCACCCTGATATCAAGCTAGCACTGCTCATTCATGACTTTGCCGACTTTTCCACCTTGGTGAATAAGGCTATTCAGGTTGAGACTGGTCTTCAGGAACACCAGGGATCCCTTAGGCGCAGCCGTGACACTGGCTCATCTTCGGGCCCATCAGGGCAGAAGCGTAGGATATGGATTCCCCACAACATGTATCGTCCAGCTGCACCTGCACCAAGACAGTCATATGCCGCACCTCGTCTGCCTCCTCCACCGCAGAGGCAGCCTCTTCGAGCTGTACCACCCCAAGCTCCTGCTACCAATCCCAATGATGGTCTGTGCTTCAGATGTGGCCGTCCAGGTCACCTGGCCAAAGAGTGCAATCAGAAAAGGAACCAGCTGGCTTTGCCCTCAACTGGCCGTAACAATCAGCCCCATAACAACAATGCCAGACCTTATGGTCGTGTTCAGGCTAATCATGTTGATCTGAATGAAGCTCAAGAGCAGCCCGCCATTGTGATGGGTACTTTCCTCGTAAATTCAGTACCGGCTTCTGTTTTATTCGATGCAGGAGCATCACATTCATTCATGTCAGAAATTTTTTCTTACGCACACGACATCCGATGCAAGCCCATGAACACTCCAATAGTGGTACGAACCCCTGCGGGTCAGTGTCGAACTACCATGATTGGTCGCGACATCCCCGTTGAAATCGAAGGGTTGGAATTTCATGTTTCTCCCATTATTCTAGAGTCTTCCAACATTGACCTCATTCTGGGAATGGAATGGTTGAAAGCACATACTGCCTCTATCGTTTGTGCCACCAAAGTCGTTCATCTCCTACATCCTTCCGATGAGATAGTAAGCTACCATGCTCAGATTGTTCAAAACGCTGAAGCACGACTTTATGCCTTGAATGTGTTGAATGCAGCACCTCTTGAGGGAATTGAAAAGATTCTAGTTGTTCGCGACTTCCTCGATGTCTTTCCAGAAGAACTTCCAGAAATACCCCCTGCCCGGGCTGTCGAGTTCGTCATCGACTTGAAACCAGGCACCATTCCTATCGCCAAACGACCCTACAAGATGCCGCCTCACGAACTCCTTGAAATTAAGGAGGAAATCGACAAATCCCTTCGCAGTGGATTCATTCGTCCAAGTTCCTCATCTTGGGGAGCACCTTCTCTATTTGTGAAGAAGAAGGATGGAACGAATCATTTGGTCCAAGACTATCGTCCTATCAACCAAGCTACAATTCAGAACAAATATCCCCTTCCTTGGATCAATGATCTGTATGATCAACTGGCTGGTTCATTGACATTCTCTAAACTCGACTTGAGGTTGGGTTACCACCAGATCCGTGTTCGTGAAGCGGATATTCCAAAGACCGCATTTGTCACTCGTTATGGTTCTTACGAGTACACTATCATGTCTTTTGGCTTGACCAATGCTCCGGCCACATTCTCCCATCTGATGAACTACATATTCATGGATTACCTCGACAAGTTCGTCGTAGTATATCTGGATGATATCCTGGTATATTCAAAGAACAAAGAAGAACATGCTAAACATCTTCGACTTGTTCTAGAGAAGCTTCGATAACATCAACTTTATGCCAAGTATTCCAAGTGTGAATTCTGGTTACCCGAAGTCACCTACCTTGGTCATGTCATCTCTAAGGATGGTATTGCCATCAACCCAGAGCGCGTTCAGGCTATTCTTGACTGGACCCCTCCGAAGACTATCAAGAAAGTCAGAAGCTTTCTAGGTCTAGCCAGCTATTGTCACCGCTTTGTCAAGAACTTCTCCAAGATCGCCAAGCCACTGACCAATCTTCTTCACAAAGGCGTTAAGTTCGATTAGACAGACAAATGTCAGGAAAGTTTCCAGGCACTCAAAACAAGCTGACATCTGCCCAGTGCTTGCTCCCCCTGATACTCGCAAAGACTTCGTCATCTATTGCGATGCTTCACGTCAAGGATTAGGCTGTGTCATAATGCAAGAGCGCAGAGTGATTGCTTATGCCTCTCGTCAAGTGCATCCTTATGAAGAGAACTTCCCAATTCATGACCTCGAGCTTGCTGCAGTTATCTATGCACTGAAGTTATGGTGACAGTACCTTCTCGGTAATCGTTGCGTGATCATCACCGATCATCAGAGTCTGAAGTACCTGTTTACTCAGCCAGATCTGAACCTCCGTCAGCAGCGATGGATGGAAGCTATTTGAAAGTGCAACTATCCTTAGGTGGTTTTGGTAATTCCTAACAACATATAGCTCATTGAGCTAACATTATTCCAAGATTAATATTTTAGGAAAAGCTCAATGAATGGCATGGCATGGATGAGGAAAGTGGATCCCTCAAAATTCTAAGGACAAAAAGTTTGGCTCAAGCTTGAAGCTCAAGACTCTACATTTTATATTTTAGTGATCCAAGATCACATTGAGTCTATAGGAAAAGCCAATACTATCAAGGAGGGATGAGGTGTTGCTTAATGGCTTGCTTGCTCAAAACGCTTAGTGATATGCTCCAAAATCCTCAACTACTTTCCCACATCCACATATGACCTAAACCAAAAGTCAAACTCGGCCCCACCGATTCTTTCTATCCGGCGCCACCGAGTTTAAAATGTCACAGCCACTGCCACAAACCCTAGCAAATCGGTTTCACCGATAGGGATCTCGGTCTCACCGAGATGGGATTGTAATCTCTCTGTTTCCCTTCGTAACGTTTCGGTCTTACCGAGATGAGCGATCGGTCCCACCGAGATTGCAATGTAAACTCTCTGTTTCCCTTTTGTAACACTTTGGTCTCACCGAGATGAGTGAATCGGTCCCACCGAGTTTACCTAACCAACTCTCTGGTTAGCTTATTACCAAAATCGGACCCACCGAGTTTGTGTAATCGGTCACACCGAGATTACGTTATGACCTAACCCTAACCATATCGGTCCTACCGAGTTGCATCTCAGTCCCACCGAAAATCCTAACGGTCACTAGGTTTGCTGAATCGGTCCAACCGAGTTTAACCATTCGGTCCCACCAAGTTTGGCAAATTGTGTGTAACGGTTAGATTTTGTGTGGATGCTATATATACCCCTCCACCCACTCTTCATTCGTGGAGAGAGCCATCAGAACATACCTACACTTCCAATACAAATTTTCCGAGAGAGAACCACCTACACTTGTGTTGAGGTCAAGATATTCCATTCCAACCATATGAATCTTGATCTCTAGCCTTCCCCAAGTTGCTTTCCACTCAAATCTTCTTTCCACCAAATCCAAATCCTATGAGAGAGAGTTGAGTGTTGGGGAGACTATCATTTGAAGCACAAGAGCAAGGAGTTCATCATCAACACACCATTTGTTACTTCTTGGAGAGTGGTGTCTCCTAGATTGGCTAGGTGTCACTTGGGAGCCTCCGACAAGATTGTGGAGTTGAACCAAGGAGTTTGTAAGGGCAAGGAGATCGCCTACTTCGTGAAGATCTACCGCTAGTGAGGCAAGTCCTTCGTGGGCGACGGCCATGATGGAATAGACAAGGTTGCTTCTTCGTGGACCCTTCGTGGGTGGAGCCCTCCGTGGACTCGCGCAACCGTTACCCTTCGTGGGTTGAAGTCTCAATCAACGTGGATGTACGATAGGACCACCTATCGAAACCATGACAAAAACATCCGTGTCTCCAATTGCGTTTGAATCCTCCAAACCCTTCCCGTTACATTCTTGCAAGTTGCATGCTTTACTTTCCGTTGCTCATATACTCTTTTGCATGCTTGCTTGAATTGCATGGAGATTGCTTGACTTGTACTAAGATAGCTAAAATCTGCCAAGAACTAAAATTGGGAAAAGGCTAGATTTTTATTTGGTCAAGTAGTCTAATCACCCCCCCTCTAGACATACTTCCGATCCTACAAGTGGTATCAGAGCTTTGGTCTCCATTTGCTTTGATTTCCATAGCTTTTGGCGGTCATAGCCTTGGTTTCACAACCTAGGAGAGTATGGCGTCTAGCGAGGGAAATTATCACCGTAGAGGTCCTTACTTTGATGGCACTAATTTTGCTAGTTGGAAGCATAAGATGAAAATGCATATTCTTGGACATTACCTCGCCGTTTGGGCTATTGTGTCTATTGGCCTGCAAGGTGAATTCTTTGACGGGAAAGAACCGAACCATGAAGCCACCGCGGAAGAGTTGAAAATGCTGCAATACAACTCTCAAGCTTGTGATATCCTCTTCAACGGATTGTGCCCCGAAGAATTCAACAAAATCAGCCGTCTTGAGAATGCAAAGGAAATTTCGGATACTTTGATTGATATGCACGAAGGTACCGACTCCGTCAAGGAATCCAAATTGGATGTGCTTCAAAGTCAACTTGACAAGTTCAAAATGAAGGTTGGTGAAGGCGTTGCTGAAATGTACTCTAGGCTTGCTCTTATCACAAATGATATTGCTGGCTTAGGGAGTGAAGAGATGACCGATAGATTCATCATCAAGAAGATCCTAAGAGCCTTGGATGGAAAATATGATACCGTGTGCACATTGATCCAAATGATGCCCAATTACAAAGATCTCAAGCCAAAGGAAGTCATCGGAGGAATTGTTGCTCATGAGATGTCACTCATGGATAAAGAGGAACTTCACAACAAATCAAGTGGTGCTTACAAAGCCTCATGTGAAGCCCCCACATCATCGAGTGAGAAACAAACCTTCAATGAAGAATTGAACTTAATGGTGAAGAACTTCAACAAGTTCTACAACAGTAGAAGCAAAGAGAGAAGCTCCAAGTCAAGGTCCTACAATGACAAAAGATCTTCTAGTCAATAGCGAAACTGCTATAGTTGTGGAAGGCCCGGACATTATTCCGATGAGTGTACGGCCCCCTACAAGAGAAGAGAAGATTCTCCCAAGAGAAGAAGTAGAAGAGAATAATCACCATCTGGAGAAAGAAGGAGTAGAGATGATCATTATGAACGAAGACCCTCACGGAGAAGCAAGGATTCGGAAAGAAAGGACAAGTCATCAAGGAGCTACACAAAATGAAGACATCAAGCTCATGTTGGTGAATGGGTATCCGGCTCCGACTCCGACAACCACTCCGAGAGAAGCTATCACTCTGACTCCAAATATACTCAAGATGAAGGTGTTGCCGGTCTAGCACTTGTGACAACCAACTCCTACGACATATTTGACTCACCAAATGAAGGAGTTGGAACATGTTTCATGGCTAAAGGCCCAAAGGTATCACACCCCGAGTATGTTGATTTCAATAGTGATGAAGATGACTTGTTAGGTGATGATGATTTACTTGTTGACAACTCTAGTGATGAATACTACGATGAAACGTTAATTAATCATGCTAATCAAGATAAAACGAATGACAATGATAAGGAGAAGATTGAGTCTCTAACTAAAGAACTAAACACTCTTAAGTTAGCTCATGAAACTATCTTAGGAGATCATCGAGAACTTTTAAGGACTCATGAGAAATTATGCTTTGAAAAGCTCAACCTTGAGCAAGAGCATGAGTTCTTAAAAGCAATCAATGATGATCTTCGTAAGAGAAGTTCTTCTTACATTGCCAAGCGTTTACTCTTATCCACTTACATGCCTCAAGTCAAGTCTAGTAACAAGAACAAGAAAGATTCTTCCTCTAGTAGTAACAATAATCATGCTAAATCCAATATTGTTGCTTCTAGTAGTTCTCTTGATTCCACTAATGATTCTCTTAGCCAAGTTACACTTGAGCAAGAAAATAGCTTATTGAAGGGAATTATAGAGAAAGGTGTTTACAAGAGCCTTGCCGGAAGTAAGCAATTCGAGGAAATTGTACACAAGCAAGGAAGGCACCGGAAGAATCAAGGTGTTGGTTTTGAAAGAAAGTTCAATGCCAATGGAGTTGAGTGGGAAGAAGATCAATACCCCAGGACGAAGTTTGTTCCTCAACAAGAGAAGTATGATCCTACTTCTTTCAAAGGGACACAAGCTCAAGATGATCTTCCACCACAAGACCACAAGCAAAAAGGCAAGGACAAGCTTCAAGAGGAAATTGATGCATTTGAAGAAGCTCCTAAGGCCTTGGTCAAGTGGGTTCCCAAGACTACTTCAAGTTTCACTTCATCAAGTACAACTACAACACCGAGGATTCCCATCAAGATGGTGTGGATCCCGAAGAAGAAGAACTAGAGAGTTCTTGAGGGTGACTCCGCCAACATACTTCACTCTTATCATCTTGGCAAGAACAAGTGCAATCAACTTCCACATCTTGCACTAGTTCAAGGAGTCACAAACCCTCTTGTTGGTAAGACAATGGGACAAGGTAACCTAAAAGCTTTCAGAGACATCATCTTGTGTGTGCATCACTCTATGTCTATGGATATCCTTGTTTGTTCCTTGTGGGACTAACCCGTGTAGGTATTGAAAGTGCAACTCACTCCAATGGATATCTCCAAATGATCTACATCAACATTGAGCATCCACATCTTCAACATCTACATGAAGTCATCATCGACAAAACCCAAGGTTAGTTCATCCCTCTTAGGGGGGATCTCACATCTAGGGGGAGCTTTACTCTAAGAATTGAGCTAAAGCAACTCTAATGGTGTGAACACAACAATGCTTTATGTAAAAGTGGTAACCCCACTTGTGCTTAAATGATGAGTATGACCTATGATCAAATGTTCTCATTTGACTCCTAAGTCAATATACTCGTATATAGATGACCTAGTCATCGCAAATTGTTTGATAGATGCTAGAATTGGTTGTGCATGCTTTGCCACATATTTCAATTGCCATTTTATTGTGTGACCATGTTGATTGCATATTTTACTCACTCGAGGACATCCACTTGTTGTTTTGATTGATTGGTTTTCTTTTCTTTTGCCATGTGGATGGACAAGAATGCCTAAGAACCCGCTGTAGCTATCTATGCTTTTCTCGTTTCAAACTCTATTCATGCTACATCACAAAATTTGATCAAGTCAGATTCAAACCACTCTGTGTGAGGAGCACTCGGAGTCCCCGATTTGTCATAGATTTAAACTTCCAAAACTTCTTTGTGCTTTTCGGTCTGACCGATTCCTCCATTTCGGTCATACCGAGATCACTAAGTCAATCTAGGTTTTCAATCTCGGTGCAACTGATTTGAACCTTTTGGTGACACCGAGTTTCAGTAACTGATTGCAGTTATGAATCTCAGTGCCACCGAGTTGTTCCACTAGGTCACACCGACAGGGTCGGGCTATATATACTCACGGGCAAAATTTTGGAAATTTCTCCGAAACCCCTTCGCCTGCGCATAGCTCGCTCTGCCTCCAGGGTCTCCGGATCATCTTCCTCGTCACCAGCCGCCTCTTGTCGCTGGTCTCCGCCGCCGTCAACAGAATTCTTCCCCGCCGTTGCCGCCGTAGCGAGTTCATCGCCGAACTAGGGTATGGACTCGATCACAGTGCTATCCCCGTCCGATTCCTAGCACATTGTGTTCACTATGATTCTTACCACGATTGAAACGCTTCTATCCAGTCAAAACACTCTGTAGATTAGAGTTGAATTGAAAATTTAGGGTTAGGTTTCCGCCGAAACCATCTCGGACCATCCGAGTTGTGGAACTCGGTACCACCGATTCGGCTCAGGCCATTGCACATGTAATTTTCGGTCTGACCGAGAATTGCAAATCGATATGACCGAGTTCAGGACTTTGTGAAACCCTAGAAGTCTCGGTGCAACCGAACTGTGACTCGGTCTGACCGAGTTCACTAGTTTAGGTTCCAACAGCTGCTTCGGTATCACCGAGTTTACAAATCGGTTGATCCGAAATGCTTTCTGTGGAAAACTAAAACTAAGTTTTTGACTCATTCTTTTGCAAAAACCTCTGCATTTTGTGATGCTCATCCACTCTATCTCATCTATATCTATTCATAGGGTCTGCTGTCAGTGTTTGCAATATGTCTGATCAGAGTGACAGCTAGAACAGGTCACAGGAGCAGGTTCACCTGAGTGACGGCACTAGTCCCTCTAGCAGTTCAGATGATGGTAGCAGGAGCACTCCCAGCAACTTGCCCAAAGCTGCCACCAGAACAAGGAAGAAGAAAACTTCAGAGTCTAAGGATGAAGACTATGTGGCAGTTGAGGATGAGGCCACTTCCAAGAAGAAAGTGGTTAAGAAGGAATATAGTACTGCTGCTGCCACCAAGCCAGGCATGAAGCAAATGGTTCCTGCAAATAGAATTCCAATGTCTAAGGCCAGAGCATCTACTCAAGTCCCTTTGGGATCTGAACCCAAAGAGGCTACTGCAGAAGGGAAGAAAAGGAAGGAAAGGGTCAAGAAGACCATGGCCAGAGTGATTGGAAAGGCTGCCATGATGGAAGAAGAAGAAGAAGAAGAGGTTGCTGCACTAGCACCCAAGGCACAGAAGCTTATGGGTGATGCTATCAGGACAGGGGCTGCTTCATCAAAGCCCAAAGAAGCACCCAAAGCAGCCTCCAAGCCCAAGAGTGCACCTAAGAGGAATACCAGGAGTATACCAGCTGCTGAGAAGAACAAGGCCCCAGTGCCTGAAGTTGCTGCTGATGAAGATGATGAAGGACAAGTCCTGAGGAAGCTCAAACCCAAGATTCTAGACCACAATGATGCTCATCCTGTGGCTGAGAACATGAAGATCGGGAGAGGCTCAGGACTGAGGAAATGGAGAGAGACAGATCCATATGCTACAAGAAGAAGAACTACTGTTGATTACAAGTTCCACACAAAGGAACAACAAGATTTCTATGAGACATTGCAACTGGACAAGAAGCCTATAGTGTGTGAAATGAGGTGGGTCGACTGGAAGTATATCAAGGAAAATAAGGAACACTATCCTGGTGTGTTTGACAGCTTCAGTGCTTGTGGAGTTGCAGACTTTGTTGGGCAGAAGCTCACAAAGTGGAATGAGGACCTCATAATGCAATTCTACTCCACAGCACACTCCTATCCAGATGGTGGGATAGTATGGATGTCTGAAGGTACAAGGTACCACTCAACCATTGAGGAATGCGCAAATCTGATCAATGCTCCTAAGGAAGAAGAAGATGACTTGGATGTCAATGCCAAGAACAAGATGGATCACAACTCTATGGCAAACATGTACAAGGAGATTCCTGAAGATGATCTTGAGACTCACCAGTTTGGGTCAGTAAAACACTTGCTGTCAGGGCTGCCTACAATCAATTGGATCCTTAGGCACACTCTCTTGCCCAAGTCTGCTGATCACAGAATGATCAGAGGCCATGCAATTAACTTGCTACAAATATTTGATGTGCCACAGAAGTTCAAGGTCATGAGCCTTATAGTTGAGACTATCAAGAGGACAACAGCAGACCAAAAGAGAAGTTGTGGATATGCCCCACAAATTCAGGAGTTGATTAACTCAAAGATGGGCACAGGAAAATATCTGCTGGATAAGGAACACTTTGTTCTCTATCCTGACCTTGAGGACAACCAAGTGGTTATGGATGAAGATGAACCATCCTCAGTACAAGCACAAGCCAAGAAGGAGAAAGCAAAGAAAGAGAAGGCTGCCAAGATGACAACGCAAGAGGAGGCATCTGGGTACTTTTTGAAAAGCAAGCAAGATCAGCTTGGCTACCTGATTGCATCCACTCTAAGGATTGAGAAGGGACTAGCCACCCTGACTCAAAACCAAGAGAGCTTGGAAAGAATCATGGAGCAAAAATTCTATGATTTAGATGTCAAAGTAACTGAGATTCAGTCAGTTGTGGAGCATCTACAAGATGATATGCAGGAGAGGAAGGGCAGAACAACCACTGATGCATTTGCCAGAGTGCCTCGAGCTCAGAGATCAACTGCAGTGCCAGTAACAGACACCAGAGCCACGTCATCTGCACCAGCTACAGCTTCAGTGCCACCATGAAAGTGCAACTATCCCTGGGTGGTTTTGGTAATTCCTAACAACAAATAGCTCATTGAGCTAACATTATTCCAAGATTAATATTTCAGGAAAAGCTCAATGAATGGCATGGCATGGATGAGGAAAGTGGATCCCTCAAAATTCTAAGGACAAAAAGTTTGGCTCAAGCTTCAAGATCAAGACTCTACATTTTATATTTTAGTGATCCAAGATCACATTGAGTCTATAGGAAAAGCCAATACTATCAAGGAGGGATGAGGTGTTGCTTAATGGCTTGCTTGCTCAAATTGCTTAGTGATATGCTCCAAAACCCTCAACTACCTTCCCACATCCACATATGACCTAAACCAAAAGTCAAACTCGGCCCCACCGATTCTTTCTATCCGGCGCCACCGAGTTTCAAATGTCATAGCCACTGCCACAAACCCTAGCAATTCGGTTTCACCGATAGGGATCTCGGTCTCACCAGATGGGATTGTAATCTCTCTGTTTCCCTTCGTAACGTTTCGGTCTTACTGAGATGAGCGATCGGTCCCACCGAGATTGCAATGTAAACTCTCTGTTTCCCTTTTGTAACATTTCGGTCTCACCGAGATGAGCGAATCGGTCCCACTGAGTTTACCTGACCTACTCTCTGGTTAGCTTATTACCAAAATCGGTCCCACCGAGTTCGTGTAATCGGTCACACCAAGATTACGATATGCCCTAACCCTAACCATATCGGTCCTACCGAGTTGCATCTCAGTCCCACCGAAAATCCTAACGGTCACTAGGTTTGTTGAATCGGTCCGACCGAGTTTAACCATTCGGTCCCACCGAGTTTGGCAAATTGTGTGTAACGGTTAGATTCTGTGTGGAGGCTATATATACCCCTCCACCCACTCTTCATTCATTGAGAGCCATCAGAACATACCTACACTTCCAATACACATTTTCTGAGAGAGAACCACCTACACTTGTGTTGAGGTCAAGATATTCCATTCCAACCATATGAATCTTGATCTCTAGCCTTACCCAAGTTGCTTTCCACTCAAATCTTCTTTTCACCAAATCCAAATCCTGTGAGAGAGAGTTGAGTGTTGGGGAGACTATCATTTGAAGCACAAGAGCAAGGAGTTCATCATCAACACACCATTTGTTACTTCTTGGAGAGTGGTGTCTCCTAGATTGGCTAGGTGTCACTTGGGAGCCTCTGACAAGATTGTGGAGTTGAACCAAGGAGTTTGTAAGGGCAAGGAGATCGCCTACTTCGTGAAGATCTACCGCTAGTGAGGCAAGTCCTTCATGGGCAACGACCATGATGGAATAGACAAGGTTGCTTCTTCGTGGACCCTTCGTGGGTGGAGCCCTCCGTGGACTCGCGCAACCGTTACCCTCCGTGGGTTGAAGTCTCCATCAACGTGGATGTACGATAGCACCACCTATCGGAACCACAACAAAAACATCCGTGTCTCCAATTGCGTTTGAATCCTCCAAACCCTTCCCTTTACATTTTTGCAAGTTGCATGCTTTACTTTCCGCTGCTCATATACTCTTTTGCATGCTTGCTTGAATTGTGTGGAGATTGCTTGACTTGTGCTAAGATAGCTAAAATCTGCCAAGAACTAAAATTGGGAAAAGGCTAGATTTTTATTTGGTCAAGTAGTCTAATCACCCCCCCCTCTAGACATACTTTCGATCCTACAAGTGGTATCAGAGCTTTGGTCTCCATTTGCTTTGAGTTCCATAGCTTTTGGTGGTCATAGCCTTGGTTTCACAACCTAGGAGAGTATGGCCTCTAGCGAGGGAAATTATCACCATAGAGGTCCTTACTTTGATGGTACTAATTTTGCTAGTTGGAAGCATAAGATGAAAATTCATATTCTTGGACATAACCCCGCCGTTTGGGCTATTGTGTGTGTTGGCTTGCAAGGTGAATTCTTTGATGGGAAAGAACCAAATCGTGAAGCTACCGCGGATGAGTTGAAGATGCTACTATACAATGCTCAAGCTTGTGATATCCTCTTCAACAGATTGTTCCCCGAAGAATTCAACAAAATCAGTCGTCTTGAGAATGCAAATGAAATTTGGGATACTTTGATTGACATGCATGAAGGTACCGACTCCGTCAAGGAATCCAAGTTGGATGTGCTTCAAAGTCAACTTGACAAGTTCAAAATGAAGGATGGTGAAGGTGTTGCTGAAATGTACTCTAGGCTTGCTCTTATCACAAATGAGATTGCTGGCTTAGGGAGTGAAGAGATGACCGATAGATTCATCATCAAGAAGATCCTAAGAGCCTTGGATGGAAAATATGATACCGTGTGCACATTGATCCAAATGATGCCCAATTACAAAGATCTCAAGCCAACGGAAGTCATCGGAAGAATTGTTGCTCATGAGATGTCACTCAAGGATAAAGAGGAACTTCACAACAAATCAAGTGGTGCTTACAAAGCCTCATGTGAAGCCCCCACATCATTGAGTGAGAAACAAACCTTCAATGAAGAATTGAGCTTAATGGTGAAGAACTTCAACAAGTTCTACAAGAGTAGAAGCAAAGAGAGAAGCTCCAAATCAAGGTCCTACAATGACAAAAGATCTTCTAGTCGAGAGCGAAACTGCTACAATTGTGGAAGGCCCGGACACTATTCCAAAGAGTGTACGGCCCCCTACAAGAGAAGAGAAGATTCTCCCAAGAGAAGAAGTAGAAGAGAAGAATCACCATCTAGAGAAAGAAGGAGTAGAGATGATCGTTATGAATAATGACCCTCACGGAGAAGCAAGGATTCGGAAAGAAAGGACAAGTCATCAAGGAGCTACACAAAACGAAGACATCAAGCTCACGTTGGTGAATGGGTATCCGGCTCCGACTCCGACAACCACTCCGAGAGAAGCTATCACTCCGACTCCAAATATACTCAAGATGAAGATGTTGCCGGTCTAGCACTTGTGACAACCAACTCCTATGACATATTTGACTCACCAAATGAAGGAGTTGGAACATTCTTCATGGCTAAAGGACCAAAGGTATCACACCCCGAGTATGTTGATTTCAATAGTGATGAAGATGACTTGTTAGGTGATGATGATTTACTTGTTGACGACTCTAGTGATGAATACTATGATAAAACGTCAATTAATCATGCTAATCAAGATAAAACGAATGACAATGATAAGGAGAAGATTGAGTCTCTAACTAAATAACTAAACACTCTTAAGTTAGCTCATGAAACTATCTTAGGAGATCATCGAGAACTTTTAAGGACTCATGAGAAATTACGCTTTGAAAAGCTCAACCTTGAGCAAGAGCACGAGTTCTTAAAAGCAATCAATGATGATCTTTGCAAGAAAAGTTCTTCTTACATTGCCAAGCGTTTACTCTTATCCACTTACATGCCTCAAGTCAAGTCTAGTAACAAGAACAAGAAAGATTCTTCCTCTAGTAGTAACAATAATCATGCTAAATCCAATATTGTTGCTTCTAGTAGTTCTCTTGATTCCACTAATGATTCTCTTAGCCAAGTTACACTTGAGCAAGAAAATAGCTTATTGAAGGGAATTATAGAGAAAGGTGTTTGCAAGAGCCTTGCCGGAAGTAAGCAATTCGAGGAAATTGTACGCAAGCAAGGAAGGCACCTGAAGAATCAAGGTGTTGGTTTTGAACGAAAGTTCAATGCCAATGGAGTTGAGTGGGAAGAAGATCAATACCCCAAGACGAAGTTTGTTCCTCAACAAGAGAAGTATGATCCTACTTCTCTCCAAGGGACACAAGCTGAAGATGATCTTCCACCACAAGACCACAAGCAAAAAGGCAAGGACAAGCTTCAAGAGGAAATTGATGCATTGAAGAAGCTCCTAAGGCCTTGGTCAAGTGGGCTCCCAAGACTACTTCAAGTTCCACTTCATCAAGTACAACTACAACACCGAGGATTCCCATCAAGATGGTGTGGATCCCGAAGAAGAAGAACTAGAGAGTTCTTGAGGGTGACTCCGCCAACATACTTCACTCTTATCATCTTGGCAAGAACAAGTGCAATCAACTTCCACATCTTGCACTAGTTCAAGGAGTCACAAACCCTCTTGTTGGTAAGACAAGGGACAAGTTAACCTAAAAGATTTCACAGACATCATCTTGTGTGTGCATCACTCTATGTCTATGGATATCCTTGTTTGTTCCTTGTGGGACTAACCCGTGTAGGTATTGAAAGTGCAACTCACTCCAATGGATATCTCCAAATGATCTACATCAACATTGAGCATCCACATCTTCAACATCTACATGAATTCGTCATCGACAAAACCCAAGGTTAGTTAATCCCTCTTAGGGGGGATCTCACATCTAGGGGGAGCTTTACTCTAAGAATTGAGCTAAAGCAACTCTAATGGTGTGAACACAACAATGCTTTATGTAAAAGTGGTAACCCCACTTGTACTTAAACGATGAGTATGACCTATGATCAAATGTTCTCATTTGACTCCTAAGTCAATATACTCATATATAGATGACCTAGTCATTGCAAATTGTTTGATAGATGCTAGAATTGGTTGTGCATGCTTTGCCACATATTTCAATTGCCATTTTATTATGTGAGCATGTTGATTGCATATTTTACTCATTCGAGGACATCCACTTGTTGTTTTGATTGATTTGTTTTCTTTTCTTTTGCCATGTGGATGGACAAGAATGCCTAAGAACCCGCTGTAGCTATCTATGCTTTTCTCGTCTCAAACTCTAATCATGCTACATCACAAAATTTGATCAAGTCAGATTCGAGCCACTCTGTGTGAGGAGCACTCGGAGTCCCCGATTCGTCATAGACTTAAACCTCCAAAACATCTTTGTGTGTTTCGGTCTGACCGATTCATCCATTTCGGTCATACCGAGATCACTAAGTCGATCTAGGTTTTCAATCTCGGTGCAACCGATTTGAACTTTTCGGTCACACCGAGTTTCTGTAACTGTCAACAGTTATGCATCTCGGTGCCACCGAGTTGTTCCACTCAGTGACACCGACAGGGTCGGGCTATATATACTCACGGGCAAAATTTTGGAAATTTCTCCGAAACCCCTTTACCCGCGCATAGCTCACTCTGCCTCCTAGGTCTCCAGATCGTCCTCCTCGTCGCCAGCCGCCTCCTGTCGCTGGTCTCCGCCTCCGTCAACGGAATTCTTCCCCGCCGTTGCCGCCGTACAGAGTTCATCGCCGAACTAGGGTATGGACTCGATCACAGTGCTATCCCCGTCCGATTCCTAGCACATTGTGTTCATTGTGATTCTTACCACGATTGAAACGCTTCTATCCAGTCAAAACACTCCGTAGATTATAGTTGAATCGAAAATTTAGGGTTAGGTTTCCACCGAAACCATCTCGGACCCACCGGGTTGCAGAACTCGGTTCCACTGATTCGGCCAAGGCCATTGCACATGTGGTTCTCAGTCTGACCGAGAATTGCAAATCGGTGTGACCGAGTTTAGGACTTTGTGAAACCCTAGCAGTCTCAGTGCCACCGAACTGTGACTCGGTCTGACCGAGTTCACTAGTTTAGGTTCCAACAGCTGCTTCGATATCGCCGAGTTTGCAAATCGGTTGATCCAAAATTCTTTCTGCGGAAAACTAAAACTAAGTTTTTGACTCATTCTTTTGCAAAAAACCTCTGCATTTTGTGATGCTCATCCACTCTATCTCATCTATATCTATTCACAGGGTCTGCTGACAGTGTTTGCGACATGTCTGACCAGAGTGACAGCCAGAACAGGTCAGAGGAGCAGGTTCACCTGAGTGAGGGCACTAGTCCCTCTAGCAGTTCAGATGATGGTAGCAGGAGCACCCCAAGCAATTTGCCAAAGGCTGCCACTAGAGCAAGCAAGAAGAAAACTTCAGAGTCTGAGGATGAAGACTATGTGGCCACTGAGGATGAGGCCACATCAAAGAAGAAAGTGGTTAAGAAGGAGTACAGCTCAGCTGTAGTTAAGCCAGGGATGAAGATCAAAAGGCCAGCAGGAAGACAACCAATGTCTAAGGCCAGAGCATCCTCTCAAGCATCTTTGGAATCTCAACCCAAAGAGCCTGCTACAGAAGGAAAGAAAAGGAAGGAAAGGGTCAAGAAGACCATGGCCAGAGTGATTGGAAAGGCTTCCATGATGGAAGAAGAAGAGGAAGAAGAGGTTTCTGCACCAGCACCCAAGGCACAGAAGCTTATGGGTGATGCTATCGGGACAGGGGCTGCATCATCAAAGCCCAAAGAAGCACCCAAAGCTGCCTCCAAGCCCAAGACTGCACCAAACAGAAATACTAGAAATATACCAGCTGCTGAGAAGAACAAGGCCCCAGTGCCTGAGACTGTTGTTGAAGAAGAAGATGAAGAGCATGTTCTGAGAAAATTGAAGCCAAAAATTCCAGACCACAATGATGCTCATCCTGTGGCTGAGAACATGAAGATCAGGAGAGACTCGGGACTGAGGAAATGGAGAGAGACAGATCCATATGCTACAAGAAGAAGAACTGTTGTTGATTACAGGTTCCACACAAAGGAACAACAGGATTTCTATGAGACAGTGCTGCTGGACAAGAAGCCTATAGTGTGTGATATGAGGTGGGTCAACTGGACCTACATGAAGAAAAATGAGGAACACTATCCTGGTGTGTTTGGTAGCTTCCGTGCTTGTGGAGTTGCAGACTTTGTTGGGCAGAAGCTCACAAAGTGGAATGAGGAGCTCATAATGCAATTCTACTCCACAGCACACTTCTATCCAGATGACAGGATAGTATGGATGTCTGGAGGTACAAGGTAACACTCAACTATTGAGGAATGGGCAAATTTGATCAATGCTCCTAAGGAAAAAGAAGATGACTTGGATGTCTATGCCAAGAACAAGATGGATCACAACTCTATGGCAAATATGTACAAGGAGATTCCTGAAGATGATCTTGAGACTCACCAGTTTGGGTCAGTAAAACACTTGCTGTCAGGGCTGCCTACAATCAATTGGATCCTTAGGCACACTCTCTTGCCCAAGTCTGGTGATCACAGAATGATCAGAGGCCATGCAATTAACTTGCTACATATATTTGATGTGCCACAGAAGTTCAAGGTCATGAGCCTTATAGTTGAGACTATCAAGAGGACAGCAGCAGACCAAAAGAGAAGTTGTGGATATGCCCCACAAATCCAGGAGTTGATTAACTCAAAGTTGGGCACAGGCACATACTTGTTGGATAAGGAACACTTGCCTATCTATCCTGACTTCGAGGACAACCAAGTTGTGATGAATGAAGATGAACCCTCCTCAGTGCAAGCACAAGCAAAGAAGGAGAAGGCAAAGATGGAGAAGGCTGCCAAGATGCCAACTCAAGAGGAGGCATCTGAGTACTTTTTGAAAAGGAAGCAGGACCAGCTTGGTTACTTGATAGCATCATCTCTGAGGATTGAGAAGGGGTTGGCCACCCTAACTCGAAACCAGGAGAGCCTGGAAAGAATCGTGGAACAAAAATTCTATGATTTAGATGTCAAAGTAACTAAAATTCAGTCTGTTGTGGAGCAGCTACAGGATGACATGCAGGAGAGGAAGGGCAAGACAACCACTGATGCATTTGCCAGAGTGCCTCGAGCTCAGAGATCAACTGCAGTGCCTGTACCACACACTAGAGTCACTTCATCTGCACCAGCTACAGCTCTAGCGCAACCAACTCCAGCACCTACCCCAGCAGCTCCATCTACTTCAACTGAAGCCTTCGTCCTTGGCGTTCTCCAGACACCACCACCTGAAGACCAAGCCTGAGAGACGTTCTATTGCTATGCATTTTCTATGAACTTTTTGGTAACTTGTTGCCAAAGGGGGAGAAAAGTGTATAGATCATAGGCTTCGAGAGAGAGCGTTGCTTTTTATTCTCTCTTGCTTTGGTGGTTGAACTTTGTTTGTCTTTTGATTGCTTGAGATACTATGCTATTATCTGTGAGACATTGATGATCATGTGGTTGATCATAAGCTACACTTATGCTTGTTAGATGATATTATCTTACTCATCCTTATATGATCATTCACTTTGCTTGGTGATGAGTGCATGTATTTAATTCTTATCATTTTGAGCGCTCCACCAAGATGTATGTGACATGGAAGAGAAACCCATGATCCCAACTCATTGTGCATTTGCAGTCCAAAGCAAATCTTAAGATATGCACAAATTTAGGGGGAGCTCTTGCATTTCACATACTTCTCAAAGCAACGATATCTTTCACTCTTATTATCATTTGTCGAAGCTTTGATCTATATGTTGTCATCAATTACCAAAAAGGGGGAGATTGAAAGTGCAACTATCCCTTGGTGGTTTTGGTAATTCCTAACAACATATAGCTCATTGAGCTAACATTATTCCAAGATTAATATTTCAGGAAAAGCTCAATGAATGGCATGGCATGGATGAGGAAAGTGGATCCCTTAAAATTCTAAGGACAAAAAGTTTGGCTCAAACTTCAAGATCAAGACTCTACATTTTATATTTTAGTGATCCAAGATCACATTGAGTCTATAGGAAAAGCCAATACTATCAAGGAGGGATGAGGTGTTGCTTAATGGCTTGCTTGCTCAAATTGCTTAGTGATATGCTCCAAAACCCTCAACTACCTTCCCACATCCACATATGACCTAAACCAAAAGTCAAACTTGGCCCCACCGATTCTTTCTATCTGGCGCCACCGAGTTTCAAATGTCATAGCCACTGCCACAAACCCAAGCAATTCGGTTTCACCGATAGGGATCTCGGTCTCACCGAGATGGGATTGTAATCTCTCTGTTTCCCTTTGTAACGTTTCGGTCTTACCGAGATGAGCGATCGGTCCCACCGAGATTGCAATGTAAACTCTCTGTTTCCCTTCTGTAACATTTCGGTCTCACCAAGATGAGCGAATCGGTCCCACCGAGTTTACCTGACCAACTCTCTGGTTAGCTTATTACCAAAATCGGTCCCACCGAGTTTGTGTAATCGGTCACACCGAGATTACGATATGCCCTAACCATATCGGTCCTACCGAGTTGTATCTCGGTCCCACCGAAAATCCTAACGGTCACTAGGTTTGCTGAATCGGTACGACCGAGTTTAACCATTCGGTCCCACCGAGTTTGGCAAATTGTGTGTAACGGTTAGATTTTGTGTGGAGGCTATATATACCCCTCCACCCACTCTTCATTCATTGAGAGAGCCATCAGAACATACCTACACTTCCAATACACATTTTCTGAGAGAGAACCACCTACACTTGTGTTGAGGTCAAGATATTCCATTCCAACCATATGAATCTTGATCTCTAGGCTTCCCCAAGTTGCTTTCCACTCAAATATTCTTTCCACCAAATCCAAATCATGTGAGAGAGAGTTGAGTGTTGGGGAGACTATCATTTGAAGCACAAGAGCAAGGAGTTCATCATCAACACACCATTTGTTACTTCTTGGAGAGTGGTGTCTCCTAGATTGGCTAGGTGTCACTTGGAAGCCTCCGAAAAGATTGTGGAGTTGAACCAAGGAGTTTGTAAGGGCAAGGAGATCGCCTACTTCATGAAGATCTACCGCTAGTGAGGCAAGTCCTTCGTGGGCGACGGCCATGATGGAATAGACAAGGTTGCTTCTTTGTGGACCCATCGTGGGTGGAGCCCTCCGTGGACTCGCGCAACCGTTACCCTCCGTGGGTTGATGTCTCCATCAACATGGATGTACGATAGCACCACCTATCGGAACCACGACAAAAACATCCGTGTCTCCAATTGTGTTTGAATCCTCCAAACCCTTCCCTTTACATTCTTGCAAGTTGCATGCTTTACTTTCCGCTACTCATATACTCTTTTGCATGCTTGCTTGAATTGTGTGGAGATTGCTTGACTTGTGCTAAGATAGCTAAAATCTTCCAAGAACTAAAATTGGGAAAAGGCTAGATTTTTATTTGGGCAAGTAGTCTAATCACCCCCCCTCTAGACATACTTTCGATCCTACACACCAGCTCCGGCACCTACTCCATCAGCTCCATCTACTTCGACTGAAGCCTTCTTTCTTGGAGTTCTCCAGACACCACCACCTGAAGACCAAGCCTGAGAGACGTTTTAATGCTATGCATTTTCTATGAACTTTTTGGTAACTTGTTTCCAAAGGGGGAGAAACATGTATAGATCATAGGCTTCGAGAGAGAGCGTTGCTTTTTGTTCTCTCTTGTCTTCTTGGTTGAACTTTGTTTGTCTTTTGATTGATTGAGATACTATGCTATTATCTGTGATACATTGATGATCATGTGGTTGATCATAAGCTACACTTATGCTTGTTAGATGATATTATCTTACTTATCCTTATATGATAATTCACTTTGCTTGGTGATGAGTTTATGTATTTAATTCTTATTATTTTGAGCGCTCCACCAAGATGTATGTGACATGGAAGAGTAACCCATGATCCTAACTCATTGTGCATTTGCAGTCCAAAACAAATTTAGGGGGAGCTCTTGCTTTTCACATACTTCTCAAAGCGACAGTATCTTTCACTCTTATTATCATTTGTCGAAGCTTTGATCTATATGTTGTCATCAATTACCAAAAAGGGGGAGATTGAAAGTGCAACTATCCCTGGGTGGTTTTGGTAATTCCTAACAACATATAGCTCATTGAGCTAACATTATTCCAAGATTAATATTTCAGGAAAAGCTCAATGAATGGCATGGCATGGATGAGGAAAGTGGATCCCTCAAAATTCGAAGGACAAAAAGTTTGGCTCAAGCTTGAAGCTCAAGACTCTACATTTTATATTTTAGTGATCCAAGATCACATTGAGTCTATAGGAAAAGCCTATACTATCAAGGAGAGATGAGGTGTTGCTTAATGGCTTGCTTGCTCAAAATGCTTAGTGATATGCTCCAAAATCTTCAACTACCTTCCCACATCCACATATGACCTAAACCAAAAGTCAAACTCGGCCCCACCGATTCTTTCTATCCGGCGCCACCGAGTTTCAAATGTCATAGCCACTGCCACAAACCCTAGCAAATCGGTTTCATCGATAGGGATCTCGGTCTCACCGAGATGGGATTGTAATCTCTCTGTTTCCCTTTGTAACGTTTCGGTCTTATCGAGATGAGCGATCGGTCCCACCGAGATTGCAATGTAAACTCTCTGTTTCCCTTTTGTAACACTTCGGTCTCACCGAGATGAGCGAATCGGTCCCACCGAGTTTACCTGACCAACTCTCTGGTTAGCTTATTACCAAAATTGGTCCCACCGAGTTTGTGTAATCGGTCACACCGAGATTACGTTATGCCCTAACCCTAACCATATCGGTCCTACCGAGTTGCATCTCAGTCCCACCGAAAATCCTAATGGTCACTAGGTTTGCTGAATCGGTCCGACCGAGTTTAACCATTCGGTCCCACCGAATTTGGAAAATTGTGTGTAACGGTTAGATTTTGTGTGGAGGCTATATATACCCCTCCACCCACTCTTCATTCGTGGAGAGAGCCATCAGAACATACCTACACTTCCAATACACATTTTCTGAGAGAGAACCACCTACACTTGTGTTGAGGTCAAGATATTCCATTCCAACCATATGAATCTTGATCTCTAGCCTTCCCCAAGTTGCTTTCCACTCAAATCTTCTTTTCACCAAATCCAAATCCTGTGAGAGAGAGTTGAGTGTTGGGGAGACTATCATTTGAAGCACAAGAGCAAGGAGTTCATCATCAACACACCATTTGTTACTTCTTGGAGAGTGGTGTCTCCTAGATTGGCTAGGTCTCACATGGGAGCCTCCGACAAGATTGTGGAGTTGAACCAAGGAGTTTGTAAGGGCAAGGAGATCGCCTACTTCGTGAAGATCTACCGCTAGTGAGGCAAGTCCTTCGTGGGCGACGGCCGTGATGGAATAGACAAGGTTGCTTCTTCGTGGACCCTTCGTGGGTGGAGCCCTCCATGGACTCGCGCAACCGTTACCCTCCGTGGGTTGAAGTCTCCATCAACGTGGATGTACGATAGCACCACCTATCGGAACCACGACAAAAACATCCGTGTCTCCAATTGCGTTTGAATCCTCCAAACCCTTCCCGTTACATTCTTGCAAGTTGCATGCTTTACTTTTCGTTGCTCATATACTCTTTTGCATGCTTGCTTGAATTGCATGGAGATTGCTTGACTTGTACTAAGATAGCTAAAATCTGCCAAGAACTAAAATTGGGAAAAGGCTGGATTTTTATTTGGTCAAGTAGTCTAATCACCCCCCCTCTAGACATACTTTCGATCCTACACTATTGCTGACTACAACTGCGGTATATCCTATACCCCTGGTAAGGCTAATGTAATGGCTGATGCCCTGAGCCACAAGTCTTATTGCAACAATCACATGGTCTTCAAAGCTCAACCCCGCCTTTATGAAGAACTTTACAAGCTGAACCTGCAACTAGTCCCACAGGGTTCTCTGAATAACCTTGTCCTGGAACCAACTCTTCTGAAAGCAATTAAGTCTGCTCAAGCCAAAGATGCTCATGTTGATCCGATGAAAAAGGATCTTGCCTTAGAGAAATCCAGAGATTTATCACTTGGTGAAGATGGAACCTTATACTTCAGAGATCGTATTGTAGTACCCCGGTTCGAGCTTATGACAGAGATGGTGATGAAAGAAGCGCATGACACCCCTCTCTCTATTCATCCGGGAAGTACCAAGATGTACTTAGACATTCGTCAGAAGTATTGGTGGTCCAAGATGAAGCAAGACATTGCTCGATATATTGAAGAATGTGACGTTTGTCGTCGCGTCAAAGCAGAACATCAGAAACCGGCTGGACTTCTGCAACCTCTCCCTATTCCTGAATGGAAATGGGATAAGATTCGGATGGACTTTGTAACTGGCCTTCCCAAGTCTCAGAAAGGTAACGATGCTCTCTTTGTCGTCATTGACCAATTCCCGAAGGTTGCTCACTTTCTGCCATCCAAGGAGACTATCACTACTAGTCAATTAGAAAACTTGTATATCTCCTGAATTGTGGCACTCCACGGCATTCCGAAGGAGATCAGTTCAGACCATGGCAGTATATTCACTTCAAAGTTTTGGGATAGTTTCCAAGAGGCAATGGGAACTCATATTACCTGGAGCACTGCTTATCATCCCCAATCCCAAGGCCAAGTCGAGCGAGTCAATCAAATTCTTGAAGACATGCTACGGGCTTGTGTTATTTCTTTCGGTAAGAAGTGGGAAGAATCTCTCCCTTATGCGGAGTTCTCTTATAACAACAGCTATCAAGCCGGCTTGAAGATGGCACCCATTGAAGTGCTTTATGGATGTAAGTGCCGAACCCCTCTGAATTGGTAAGAAACTAGGGAGCGGACTCTCATTGGTCCAGACATTATTCAACAAGCTGAAGAGCAGGTTCGCATTGTCCGGGATAATCTCAAGGCGGCCCAGTCCCGCCAGAAGAGCAACTATGACCCAAAACACTAGGGTTCAACTTATCAACCCGGTGAACAAGCTTATCTGCGTGTTACTCCTTTGAGAGGCACTCATCGGTTCAGAGTCAAGGGCAAGCTAGCTCCACGCTACATTGGTCCCTTCTGCATCCTCGCCCGTCGTGGACTGGTGGCTTATCAATTGGAGTTGCCACCTCAGTTGTGTCACGTCCATGATGTCTTCCACGTGTCGCAACTTCGTCGATGCTTCAAGGATCCGGAACATGAAGTGGATCCGGAATTGATTGAAGTTCAAGATGATCTCACATACAAAGAGCATCCTATCCTCATTCTTGAAGAAGCGGAACGTCGAACCCGCCAAAAGGTTACCAAGTTCCTCAAGGTGCAATGGTCGAATCATACTAAAGATGAAGCCACTTGGGAACGCAAAGATAACCTCCGGGCTGGATACCCCGACTTGTTCCCTTCTACCTCTTAATTCTCGGGACAAGAATTTCTTTTAGAAGAGGAGAGTTGTAACACCTCGGCGTAATGATGCTACAGTAATCCCTGAGATCAAGCTAATCTTTTTGCTATAACAGTGCTTGGTCACTTTGATCAATATTCCACTTCAAATTCTAATTGAATTCAATTAGAATTTATGTGTGAAATTCAAAAATGCTCAGACATGAAAACTAAAATGTTCATCATGTGGAACATATTCTTATGGTAATACTGGTGGTGAACCAACATTTTTGCAAATTGCCTAAGTGGCCTAAAATAGCTAAAACAGAAAAGCTTTAAAAAGAAAAAGAAAAAAAGGAAAAGCAAGGAGAAAAAGAAGAAGAGGAATCCCCTGCCTCCCTGGGCCTTGGGCCATCCGGACCAGCCGACCCATCCTAGGCGGCCCACCTCCCCCGGTCGCTCTCTTCCTCCCCTATTCAACCGACCGGGGGCATGGCCGAGCGCGCCCCTCCGCACCAGCTCACCGGCGTCGAGGGGATAAGACCCCGACGCCTCGGGCTCCCCTCTCCCCTCCCCACTTGCCTCCTCGCCTCCTCGATCTCCGCCTCCACTCACCTCGCCACTCTCGCCGAGATCCTTTCCCCTCCTCCTAATCCCCCACCTCCCGACGCGTCCCTCGCTGTCCACCATGCTCCGACATGCTCATCGGCCACCACGCGCGTCTTCGCCATGATGTAGCTCCTCGCCGTCATTCGCCACGCCCCCTGGTGCCATCTACAAGAGCTCGGAGGCGCTTGAGCGCCGTCACACCATCTTCTTCAACCTCCGCCCGCCTCGGATCACCGGAGCTCCACCGCTCCGTTCGTCACTGCCCCTGCGCTACAAAGCTGTCAAGGGCTTTTCTTAGCCGCACGGTGAGCTGCCGTCCGTCCTCCTCTTCTCTCTCCTCGTTTCACTGCTATAGGGCGCTCCCGCCGTCACGCCCAAGCTCCTGAGGAGCTTGCGGTTGCCGTGTTCCCCACGCCACTGGCCTCGTCCGGGTCACGGCATCGCTGCGCGCGCCGCTTGTGGTCGCACCCAAGTGCTCCCCCGCCTCCCGTCGACCGTGCCCGCCCACACGCTGCTGCATCTCTGCTCGCGCCGACCCCACAACAGTAGCTACTGCTGTTGTGCTCGACCGCTCGCGTGCGCCCACACGTTGCAGCCGCCCCTCTCGCCGGCTTTTACCCGCATCCCGTAGCGCATCCCGCCTCGCTCCTCGCTGCTCACCGTCGTGCGCTGCAGGCCGCGCCCGGCCAATCCCGCTGCAGCTACCCTGCAGCGCCGCCCGCCTGCACCTTCTCCCCGCAGCCACCTGGTCCCGCGCCGGCCCGCCCCTTGCCGTCCCCAAGCGCCGCCGCGTTGCCTGCTGTTGCTCACCCGCGGTGCGCCAACACTTTTCGTCGCCGACCGCCGCTGACCTCGCAGCCGGCGAAATTCCAGCCGTTTCGGCCCGCGCCACCACCACCGTTGGATGCGGCCCAGCCTCATCGTTCGAACGCGCCCTCGCACGCTCGGAACCGAGCCCCGTAGTGCAATTCCGATGCTCTCTGGCGAACTCGCCGCCGCGGGAGGCTTGCTGGAGCTCCTCCGGCGCCGGCCCTAACCTGGCATGGCATGGGGCCCGCCCATTGCCGCTGACAGTGGGCCCCTACGCCTCTGTTAGACCGCGTTGACCACGGTCAACACGGGGTACTATTCCCCAGCCATTGACTAATGGGGCCCACACCCCTAATTAGGTTTGTCAAACATTTCTAAAAATAAACTTAATTAGTTAAACCTAATCAGTCACTGACATGTGGGGCCTAGCTTCTAATTACCCTTAGTTTAGTTAAATTTGAACTTCTGTTAGTCCACTGTCTATGACAGGTGGGACCCACTAGTCAGTTTGACCAGGTCAGTCGTCCTGTTGACTGCTGACGTCACACATACATCATGCTGATGTCATAATGAATTTCTGTTAAATAATAATTCCATAAAATATTTAAATCTTTAGAAAATCATAGGAATTAATCCGTAACTCGGATGAAAATGTTTCCTACATGAAAGTTGCTCAGAAAAATCCAATGAATCCAAATACGCGGTCCTTTCATCTGTCACATGCCCCTAGCATGTTGAACATGGAACCGCCCCCCTCTTCCACCTGTCCGGAATTCCTCTAACGTCGGGAATTCATCCTCGGATGTTTATCCCCTCCGTCTGCAACGTGTAGTACAACGTTAGGACAACCCTAGCTCTGCTATCGTCATGTAATGCTTAGTGATGCATCTGTTTGCTCTTTATTTACTGTTTCTTCCCCCTCTTCTCTCCGGTAGACCCCGAGACCGATGCCGCCCCTGTGATTGACCACGTCGATGACACTTCTTCTTTTTCAATAGAGCTTCCAGGCAAGCAAACCCTCCTTGAGCATTCCTATATCGCCCATTTCTTTCCCTCTCATGCTTGCATTAGAACTGCTATTGTTTTCTGTATGACCCTACTCTGATGCATAGCCTGTTTTTGTTACCTGCTTATTATTACCTTACCTGCTTATCGTAAACTGCTTAGTATAGGTTGGTTAGTGATCCATCAGTGACCCCCACCTTGTCCCAGTTGCCCCGCTTTATGTTCGATGACTCGATCAACGTGATTGACGTCCAGGCCCCGACACCGCACATCACCCCCTAGTTGTACGAATCTGCAGAGTTACCATCGAGTGCCGAGGGTGGAGCCTCTTACGTCGGTCGTGGTCATCGAGGGTGATTTCCTCCTTAACCACTTTCGATACGGCTCTGTCGTGCAACCCCTCAAGTGTGAACCTCGAGGGTGGATCCTCTTACGTTCACCTTGATGATTACATCGAGTGGAATTCACCGGGGGTGATTCCTCGGGTTTTCCCCTTGGTGTTAGACACACAGTTACTATGGTTACTATGACTTTACACTGAACCATGTTACTAAAGACGGGCCGGCCCTAAGGGGTACCCGCGCGAGCTTAATAGCGAGTGATGTGGAGTCGGGTTGACCTGGAAGGTGCCCGCGATATACTTACGAGGCGTGGCCGGGCATTCTTGGCCCTTGCCGCAAGTACTCGAGACGGGGCGACGGAGTCACATCTTTCGTGAGTCTCTGCTTGTTACCGTGCGTTCCTAATCCACTACGATTTGGATATTTGATCCAAGGGGCCTCTGGCCTGATAGCACTAACCATCACGTGGGCATAGTATGGGCGTTATGCGTCGTACACATCAGCCGAAGCTTATTAGACGTCAGTGACTAAGCGGCGCACGCCGGGTTGGACTGGTAAGAACCTGCCTTGTTAAAGGAGGTAGCTAGGTCTGCTCACCGGCCGCCCATGCAACGTGCAGGAGTTCCCGGGGTGATGGCCCAAGACCCCTGGGGGCATAGGTTTAGTCCGGCGTGCTTGACCTCTCTATTAAGCCTAGGTCGGGTTGTGGCGTATTATTTGGCCGAGGCCGGGCATGACCCAGGAAAGTGTGTCCGGCCAGAGTTAATCGAGCGTGGTGGGTAAGTTGGTGCACCCCTGCAGGGAAGAAAACATCTATCGATAGCTTATCCTACGGTAATGAATACTTGGAGTTGTATCCCGATCGATACAACTAGAACTGGATACTTGAGGTGATAAATGGATAGTATGGCTCTGGGATTGCTTTCTCGTAGGTAGTTGAGAAAGGATCTTTGGCCGAGGTTGATAACACTACTACTACTTTACATTATGTTGGTCTGTACTCTTCTATATGCTGCAAGATGCTTGAAGATGCCTGAGGATGCTAGTCTTCGATAGGCTAGGCTTCCCCCTTCTCTTCTGGCATTCTGCAGTTTAGTCCACAGATACAGTCCATTCCTTTGATACAGATGCATACTTAGTTTAGATCTGATGTATGTCTTGTGAGTACTTTGGATGAGTACTCACGGTTGCTTTGCTACCTCTTTTTCCCCCATACCCAATTGTTGCGATCAGATGACGGATCCCAGGAGCCAGACAACACCACTGATGACTGCTACTACCCCGAGGGTGCCTACTACTACGTGATGGCCGCTGACGACCTAGAGTAGTTAGGAGGCTCCCAGGCAGGTGGCCTTGCCTTTTCGATTGCTGTTGCTTTTGTGCTAGCCTTCTTAAGGCAAACTTGTCTAACTTATGTCTGTACTCAGATATTGTTGCTTCCGCTGAGTCTTGTGTATTCGAGATTATGTATTCAAGCCCTCGTGGCCCCTGGCTTGTAATATAAAGCTTGTATTATTTTAATTTGTGTCTAGAGTTGTGTTGTGATATCTTCCCGTGAGTCCTTGATCTTGATCGTACACATTTACGTGTATGATTAGTGTACGATTGAATCGAGGGCATCACAGGGTTGGATGAATAGGACCCCGTGGAAGTAGAGGCCGTTGCCGCTGGATGAATAGTACCCCGATCGATTGAGCCGGTGAATGAACAGGACCCCGTGGAGGGCTGGATGAACAAGACCCCATGGAGGGCTGGTTGAACAGTAGCCAGTGGAGGGCTGGTTGAACAGTAGCCAGTGGAGGGCTAGATGAATAGCAGCCCGTGGAGGGCTGGTTGAACAGGACCCCGTGGAGAGGGCTGACTGAACAGTAGCTGGTGGAGGAATGGTGGAGGCTAGATGAACAGGAGCCCGTGGAGGAACAGTCATAGGTGGAGGCTGGAGGAGGTCGACGGTGGATGAACAGGAGCCCGTGGAGGCAGTCGATGGTGGATGAACAGTAGCCCGTGGAGGCATTCGACGGTGGAGATGAACAGTATCCCGTGGATTCCTGTTTTGCAGCACGCCACACCCCTCCCGATGAACAGGACCCATGTTTCGACCGTAGCACTCCAACACAAGTCTGTTTCCTCTGTTTTGTGGTACGCCACACCCCTCCCAATCAACAGGACCCCGATTCGACTGTAGGAGGTCCGTTTCCTCCATTTTGCGGTATGCTAGACCCCTCCCGATGAACAGGATCCCCGACCGTGGCCGGTCGAACACAAGGCCGTTTCCTCCATTCCGCGGTACGCCAGACCTCGTTTCCATCAGTTGTTCTGTCCAAGCCGGTTGGCTCCCGATGAACATCACGACGCATTCCGTTCTGACCCAGCCGGTTGCCTCCCCATGATCACGACGACGGCGCAGATTCTTCATTCCGACCCAGTCATGTACACGAGCCCTGACCGTACGTATGCGCGAGTAGGTGTTCGAGACCCTGCACATATGTACGTACATGGTCGTATTTTCTTTCTTGCACCCTAGACGATGTACGTACGTGTACATGCTACATGCGCACCTCTACTATGACACGTGCGTGCCTCTACTACGACATGTGCGCGCCTCTACTACGACACGTGCACGCCTCTACATCGACCAGTATGTACGTACATGTTCGCGACCAGAATGACAACGCTACGTACGCTTCGACCAGGTGGGTCCCGACTGTCAGGCACTTCCTTGCGTGCGAAGATGTAGCTGGTGGGTTCCAGCGGTCAGGGGGCGAATTATTTTTTTGTAATATGGACGCACTTCCTTGCGTGTGAAGATGTAGCTGGTGGGTCCTAGCAGTCGGGGGGGAAACATTTTTTTGTGAAATCATTATTTTCCGCGTAATAAGGAGGCACTTCCTTGTTGCGGCTGTGGACCCAGCTGTCAGCCTCTCCACGTACGGTACACTTTTGATGGAAGTTGTTCCTTGACCACGTTAACCACGCTACACCAAGAGCACTAGGGCGGTGGACGACGGCGAGGCCTAGGAAGGGGACAACGTGGAGCCGGGGAAGACGCGCCAGTGGATGCCCACGCAGAGGGGAGTATGTGGGTTGACTGCTTCGGCTGCGGTGTGAGGCTGCCATCACCGGAGAATAATAGGAGGTGTGGGTGAGTATAGAGGGATGGCATGGCCAGCGGTGGCAGCATGGCTGGACACGGGAGGCAGGAGCCGGCGGCACGGCCGACGCTTGTTTGGGCGGCCGGAGCAAGAAGACCAGAGGTTGAAGAAGGACTACGGTCGTTGGATGGACATCGTATGGTCACTGAAGCTAGAATCGTTCATATTGACTAAGTTGCCAAAGCCCTCCGTCCCCGTCATCTTAGTAGGCCCACAAGTCAGCCTCCCAATATGGTGGGTCCTAGCTAGCAGGGGGAGTTCATTTTTTTGTGTGTAATAAGGAGGCACTTCCTTGCGTGTGAAGATATAGCTGGTGGGTCTGACTTGTCAACGGGGGAACGTTTTTTTCGCGTAATACAGAGGCCCTTCTGGTAGGTCCCAGCTATCAGGTGGAGGATTCATTATTTTGCGCATAATAAGGAGGCATTTCCTTGCGTGCGGCCGTGGACCCAGCTGTCAGCCTCTCCACGTACAGTCCACATCCGATGCATGTCGTTCGTTGACCACGCCGCGCCGAGAGCACCTGGGCGGTGGACGACGGCGAGGCCTAGGAAGGGAACGACACGGAGCCAGGGAAGACTCGGTAGTTGTTTCCCACGTGGAGGGTAGTACGAGGGTTTACCGGTTCGTCTGCCGTCGCCGGAGAATAACAGCAGGTGTGGGTGAGTAGAGGGATGGCTAGGCCAGCGATCGGAGTACGGTGGGGCGGTGAGGCCTGCGTTGTAGCACAACCGGTCGCGGGAGGAGGAAGTAGGTAGTCCTGCTGGCACTTGTTTAAGCGGCTGGAGCAGGAAGAGCAGAGATTGAAGAAGCACGACGGTCGTTGGATGGACATCCAACAGTCACTGCTTGTGCGTCAACCTTTTTTTTAGGAAAGCCTCAAATCAGTGGAAAACATCATACAGCCCATCTACCATTATTTCTAATAATTTACGGCCCATTTGCTAATTCTTAAGGGTTTTTTTGGAGCCCATATTATTTTTCTTAGCATTACAGCCCATATTGTGGCCACGGTTAAAAAATTATACGAAATTTTGCATATTTCGGTGTGGTCCAAACTGTTTTTAATCCTGAAATTTCAAGTCACATTCAAACTTATTTTAAAAATAAATTTATATCAATATAAAATCCAACAAATTGTCCACACATAAAAATCAATGCAATTTAAAATCTCAAAATGAAAAAAAATTGAAACTAATTGTCGGTTTGATGTGTTTTGAAAATGTACATCCCATTTCTCATTATTGATAGGCCATTCTCTCGGCCAGCCGAATGAAGCTCTCCTCGTCTTGCAAGATTTGCAGCCCAACAAGCCTGACAAAGCGACTTACTTGACAAATCACAAAAAAGTGGGCTAGCCATTGTCAAAAAGAAAAAAAACTACTGGACTAGTCTGTGGTAAACATAAAAGAATAGGCTGTCTAGACAGGCCAGAGTGCCTGCACAGCCCAGTTGACACCCTGCTTCCATCTCAAAAACAAATTAGATAAATTCCAATCCAATTATGGCGATTCATAAAAATGCCACTGCAATTTCCAAACTTTGAAAACTGCCACTGCAATTTTTGCAAACTTTTAAAACCCCCACTGCAATTTTTACAAACTTTGAAAAACGCCACTCCAGGCTTGGAAAAATGCCACTGGAAATGGCAGGAAATGGCATTTTTCAAATTTTGGAAATTGCATTGGCATTTCTCGGAATCACCATATTAGGAGTGGCATTTATCAAATTGACCCAAAACAAAAATAACTGGGAGAGTTGCTGGGTCCCTGGTGTCAGCCGCTCGTTGTGCAATTTCTCATTTATTGACTACGTTGACAATGGCATGGGACCCAGATGTCAGAAATCCATTAGGAGGAGCCATTTTTCTATTGGCTTTAAATAAGGAGGCACTTGCTTGCGTACTGCCATGACCTTGGTGGGTCCCTGCTATTATCCTCTCCATGTACAATCATCTCTTGATTGTGTACGCGTCAACCTGGTAGGCCCACAAGTCAGCCTCTAAACCCGTGGCGGACAAATACAACCCATTTAAAAAAATAACATCCCATTCCATATGTTCAAATGGAAAGTTCAACATTCAGAGCAAAGTTATAGAGTACTGAACTTCCACGTGGACAACCATCATAGCCAAGTTAACTATCTACTCCCACTAATACTCTAGTAGTGTACAAGTACTAACTTACTCTTAGCTAACTAGACGATGTCGGCCGCCATCTGCGGTACACGCTAAACGCCGGCACCAGCGTCCTCCGCCTCGCCTCCGACTTGCGAGAGGTGCGATAGGGCACGTTGCTCGCGTGCGTTGGCCCTTTCCATGCCGGCGTGGTCCACCGAAGCTTCGGCTTCTAAGCGGGAAACCCACTTGACGAGATGGTAGTAAAATTCGGCGTCACGAACGCTTGCGTGCCCGACAGCCTCCAGGGCTATTTACCGAGCCCGGCCTCCACGTAGTCGGCCTAGTTGCAGGCGCTCTGCTCGTGACTCAGAGCGATGGTGCGTTGCTGCTCCATGTCCTGCTGGCGGCGCAAATCGGCGATATGCTACTCCTCCGCAAGGCGGTCACGCTCCAACAACTCCTCATACTCCGCATTGCCATCTAAACACCGATAGAATGCCTCCTCCCTCCGTCTGCCTTCCGGTGAAAAACCGAACACTAGTTCCGGCGGTGACCGCCTCCGGCATCGCCTCTCGCAGTCGGGCGGCAGCATGGCGGACATGGCGAGAACGAGGATAAGTGGCGAGCGACGTCAGGCCGGTGGGGGCTTATGAGGATAGGGCTAGTTGGGTGATGGTGCCACCGGAGAAGCCCAAGAAATAGTAATTATAGGCGGAAGGTAGATGAACCAGCGTGTCACGGGAAACACGGCGGTCATCACAGTCATCGGAATTCAATGCATAAGCAGGCATGGCTTAGCATGCCAGCTTGCCATGGAAACTAGAAAAACTGAAATTATGATTGTGTCGTCCCGTCCCGTCCCGTCCGTGCTGGATCGCACGCCGGCACAACGGTCAAATGAGTGCACTCGAATCATCCAGATGAGTTACTCCCTCCTTGTCAAAAATGATTCCACCACTCATCATGTACCTTGTATGGTGAGATTTTTGAATTAAGCCCTGCAAACCGGAAAGGAGGTAGTACGTGCGTGATCTGATATTTATTCGTGTAGGATCGAGTAGGTCGTTTTTTGAATTGAGCCCTGCAAACCGGAAAGGAGGTAGTACGTGCGTGATCCGCTATTTATCCGTGTCGAATCGAGTAGGTTGGATAGTGTACGTGTAGGATCGAGTAGGTCGGATGGTGTACGTGTAGGATCGCATTAGCTGATGAACGTTCGCTGGGAGATAAGGCATTTGCGAACGTTTTTGCTGGCAGTTTCTTCAGATTCGCATGGCATTTTCTTCAGAGAAGCTTGTCAGTTTCTTCAGAGGTAGGCATTTTTATTCAAAAAACTACCACTTCGGATCTTGCATCGCAACTAAAACTGCCAGGAGCGCATTAGTAGGCTAGCTAGTGATCGATCAGTAACTTGTAAACACTGAGCGAACAGAAATAAGGAACTGTTAGTAACTTGTAAACACTAAGAACATAGAAATAAGGATCATGTTGTGCACAACAGTAAGAGCCGATCCGTTCGAAATGTTCACATGAGACTCACATGCCTGACATTGTAATATGTTCACATTAGTAGCCCAAATTCAAAACCAACTAGTACGATTCCCATACATAAGATCAACATGTGAATGCATCTCAGTGATTCACAGATCATATACAAATATCTAGCTCCAAAAGCAAAGATCTAGAAAAAACATCTATTCTTCCTACTAACATGGATGCTTCTCTTGGCCAACATTCAGTATAGAGTGAAAGACAAATTTGTTTGTGAAGTCTACAATTCCTATTGCAAACGTAAGTGGTTTCACCAACAGCTGAAACCATGAGAATGAACCACACATGATGGAGGAACATCCAGTGCAATATGATTTGGTCTTCTCTTGATCACACGGCAAGACTATTTTCAGAATACAAACTTTAACTTAGGAAAAATGATGCCCATTGTATAATCAGACCAAAGCAATGAAGCACCTAGTTTTGGCCAATAAATAGTACATTACTACTTTTCTGCAGTCCATGAAGTGACTATCCAATCTTTCTGTGTCTATTTTCAAATGGCACTGCATGCAGTGATAATACTATTCTCTTGTGCAGTTCAACCAAAATTGTGGTCACTTTGCTTGTTTGCCAAATAGCAAAGGGCACACATCTCTGTCTGCACAAATATCAAGCAGCTAGTAAACATATACCCCACCTTGTATTTTCGGTTTAAACGCGTCTCTTCCGCTTAGCATCTGTCATGCTTTGCACTGGAAAATTTGATACAGTCATGTTTTCGCTGGACAATTTCATACTGAATTGATTTGCTCGTTCAGAGTAGAAATATAGCGCTTATTCTTACTCAGACCAAGGATATCCATGTTTGCAGTGATGGAAGAGGTGAAATCGATACAATCGAAATTGAGCATCCAACCATTGAATCATGTCTTGCACCTCCAATGTAGGTCCACTCTGCCAATAAATTCACATGCAGACCACTAGTATTACTATCTAATGGCGGTACAAAAGGAGTAGCAAGATAGTAGAAAACCATGTACCTTCGTAATGAATAGCTCATAGTGCCACCAATTGGATATAAAGGTTGGTAAGAAAGCATGCTCCTAATGTTGAACCATTTCTACATGTTGTGTAGTTCCACTAAAATCGGGCATCCCTATTTGCATAGATATTGAAAGTGTGATTACTATAAAAGTGGCACTAGTTGAAGCATAGACTCACAAATATAAGCATTCCAATTTCTTAATGGGAAAAGGTAGCAAGACTGTTTCTAACCACCTGTTTGAAGGAATAAATAAGGCAACAGCGGCTGATGTCAGGAAGGCATACATGGTTTTTTCTGAAAAATTGAGCCATTCCTGACCTTTCCTCTTCTTTTAAGCATATTTTGTGCAGTTCAACTAAAATAAAATGCCATCACCGCCTTAACAATTCAGTGACACTGTACAAATGGAAATGACTTAACATTACATCATGATGTCAGGTATGTAGTCGACAGGAATTAGAGACAAACATATAGACCTCCTTCGATAACATAATGAACATTAATTTTAACAAAGGTGTGACTAGCTTTACCAGGATAATTTGAGTGAACTCTACACCCTCTGTTCCTTAATATAAGACGCTTTCGCAGTTCAATTTAAAGTACCCAAACGTCTAGTATTTAGAAAAATAGGTAGTAGTTTTCTTGAGCACATATCTGGGAAAGCTTGCTAGACTTTATATATGTCCATACACTAATGCAACACCATTCAAATAGTACAAATATAGACTAATCCAATGGCTAGTGCAACATTAGAGTAGTTATTTTATTACAGGGTACAGTACAATGGTTTTACTGAACAGATTTCCATAAGCTCTAGCATTGGGAGATTTCTATAAGAATTAACAATACAAAATGTAATGATAACAAGTTTTAGCATTGGTATAGTAGATGTGCAAGAGCATTAAACCAAATACTAAAGTCTGAAGGTAAATAGCATTATTACCTAATGACAGTATAAAAATGTGCAAACCATGTACCTTCAAGGTAAATATTATTAACTAACTCGAGGTATGTAATCTATAAGCATTAACAGTGCAAAAATCTGAAGGTAGTAACAAGATTCATCATTGGTATACTGGTTGTGCAATAGCATTAGAATGCCTTAGCTGAAATATCTTTAATACATCCACAAACAACAGCTAACCCTGAAATAATCCACTGACATTAAATGGCACTGCTTAAATTTATCTGTGGCATTAGACTGAGTGCAACATTAGTTAAATGTGGCATCACTTTAGCAGTAGTATTGCTTGACTTGACCGCTGGCATTATACTAACAGCAAAAAAGTGGCAATAATAGCATGGGAGGCCCATTCAGACAGTGGGCGCACCAGTATGATGTACCTCCACGGATGCATAGAGTGGTGAGGGAGGTATGGTTGCCTAGAGAAACAAATATCCAGGCAGCATATGTGGATTACATCCCATTTTTGTTCTCTTTAGCTACTGATTTTCCCCTTTTCAACCTGGATGCGGGTTCGATGCCTAGTCTCTTGGACACTACAGTCTCCCTTCCTTTCCTTATTCAACCCACACATGGATTAGTCTGCATGAAGTAGGGTTTCCTTTAATAGTGCAAGTTAAGGTTTTCGTCCGCGTGACCAGCAGAGCAGAGGATAGAAAATTGGGAAGGTGGTGGAGTGGAAAAAGATCCACATGCAGCGACGTGGCAGATGGGGCAATAGAACAAGGGTATGGTTTCGAAAAGAGGTAGCATACCTGAGGGTCAGCGGGAAGTGTCTTCGCTCGTGGTCGTCGTCCTCCGCACACACTACGGCAACGAGCTTGGGGAAGGAGGCCATCCAGAGCGGGCGCTAGGTATGAGAGGACGGCCTTGTCGTCAGTGCGTGACCTCGCTCGCCGATGACGAGTGCGTCAACGCTGCACGTCCTTTTCTTCCCCGGCGGATCTGTGACCACCGGTGAGGAGGGAGATAGAGGCCGTCTTTTTTAGATCTGGAGAGAGGGTGATAGTGTGAGAAGCAAGTGGGCAGCCGTTAGCAAGAAAGCGCTGAAGCTCTAGCCTATATATCTTTTTTATACTACTAGTACTAGAGGTGGAGTAGTGGAGTAGTTTATACTTTCTCTGCATACAGTACCAGTTAGTCGTGCTTCAAAACCAAACGACGCACCATTAAAAATAAAAGTTCGATAACTAATGCGGCACCTCGGGCCAACACGTCCATATCGCATTTTGCACGAGAAATTACACACCATGTTTTGTTGACATGTGGTCCCATTCCCACATGTCAGTGAGATGACGGTGAGTCCTTTTGTACAATTTCCGATCGGACGTCTATGTAGGCCGGGGCGCCTCTTCGTGTACCGTGGCAACCGTCCACCGACTCTTCGCCTTTCCCTCTCGATTTGGAACTGTTGTCGCACGCTCTTCCTCCCTCCTCCATTTGCCTTCACCCTTCCTTCTGCCATTGTTTGATCGTATTCTCCACGGAGGGAACAGGCCGCAAATGACCCCGTTATTCTTGCCCCAATCTGAAAGATGACGTGGTGGAGGAACTCATTGATCGGTGCATCATCATCACCTCGGCTAGCATGGCAAGTTCATTCAAGACCATTCTCGACTCAACTAATAACATCATTACAAGGAACCCAGGGGTCCAGGAGCGGTTTGATCTCCCCTATCTTCTTCACCGTGAACCTGGTCACTGGCATGCGGACGACGCAGGCCTCGCCTTGTGTAAGTTGATGCCACTTGATAATGATACGTGTGATGTTTAGATGCCATCGCTTGAGGGTAAGGCTTGGGCAGGTGCAAATGGAGATTGGGTTGTTTATATTGGGTACAACTGCGAGTGGAAACTTGTGAATGTGTACACTCGTCACCGGGTTCCACTTCCAAAAATCTCAGACTACCCAGAGGTTGAGCACACCGGTATTCTACGTATGTTCAACTACGATCATGGTGATTTTCGTCTACAGAAGATAGCAATTTGTCGAGTTCCCGACCGCTCTTGGGGTTATAGAGATGCTTGTGTTGTTGCTATCTTCGACAAGCTTGTTGCCATCCATCATGGTTCGACTCGATGGATATTGCTCAAAAATCAGTTTCTATACACGGATGAGTATTGTGATGCAATTCAATATGAGGGTCTCGTGTTTGCTACCACCACTCGTGGCACTATTTTTGCATGGAATCATCATGCTTTCGGTACGTTTGTCTTCCACCGTAATTATAATTGCTTCATCCCGCATGCATGCAGGTTAGCTAGTTTCCCTTTACTAATTAACCTTCTTGTCTTTTCAAGGTCCTGTGAACATTCCACCACCTATACTTGAAAACATTTATAACCAAGGGGGAGATGACAATGATGATGATCACGAGCATGGGGACCCATATACTTAGTGGCGCCTGGCAACTTATTCCGATGGATCACCTCTTCTTGTCTGTATACAGGGCACTGCTGATGTTACTAAGGAAGCAGGTGTTGTCTCCCATGATCACACTCTCCGGACCTATTCCAACATCTGTTGCAGGGTATTCGAGATGGATACTATTGTGCTAGCGTCAACACCTTCTCTCTGGTTTAGTATTGATACTCTTGGAGGAAACTCGCTCTTCCTTGGACAAAACTATCCAATCATGGTGGAAGGCGATCCAACTGCTATTTGACACAATGTTACTACCATTTATGAGAAGCAACTGTATCTATACCTCGGACATTGCTATGATTCCCTACCGTGGCTATCACAATATGTGTCCTGGCATAGGCCGCTTCAGCCTGGATGATCAGTCCTGCATTGGTCTCGAGATTGACAGTAGCTGCCCCTTCCCAGAGAATCCCTTCTGGTTCAAAGCAAGTGTTTCCAACGCCGAGGATTGGTTGAGCTGAAGTTCATTTCATTGCTTGTTATTTGTTGTGTGATGAAAACTTTAGTATTTACTAGAATGTATCGTCGTTGTCGTTGTGGGTTCAGGACCTGTTGTATGTAATAAAATGATATCTGTATCATAAACTTACTAAATTTATGAATGGCTTTCGAGTCGCTTCTCTGAGTGCGTGCTACGACGAGGCAAAAAAAATATTTTCTGAATACATAATTGTACCTGCATTGCAATAGATTATCAGATGAGTCCAATCTACAATAGTACTACTACTATTTGTACTAGCTTCACATGCTTCGTGCCTCGGGCGGGTGTTTTTACTGTAGCAGCGAATCCCATCATCCTAGGTCCTCGGATGAGTCCAGTAGAAATTGCATTCTGATGTTTTGGTTCAAACTTCCAAAATTGCTACACTATCTCTACGTCTACATATAAGTAATACAACAAGTTTTTAAACTTGAGACCAGCCACCCACCCTCACAAAGAACACTTTTTAACCTAGCACAGACTCCAAGAAATTTGGCCACAATGTGAGGTGGGCCATATGTTAATGTGTTCGTTGTACGTAGCAGCACCTCGAATCCTCGATATATAGTAGGGTGGCATGGGCCAGATCAAGCATTCACATCCAGGAGTATGACACACGCCACCAGCACGACTTCCATTTGACACCATATTTCTTGGAGTCCATGCTACAGCTATCTCTTCAACCTTGTCGTTTCTCTAACTCAGCCATCGCGTGGCGGGCGAGGTGGGGGCTTGCTGATACTAGTTGGTTTCCTCAACTACGTCCCACTTGTAAGGCCACGGACCTCCGTTTTGCCCAGATTATGTCCGTTTGGGTAGGGCAATGGGGTCGTGTCCGGGCCATTTATCGGATGCGGTGGCCATGCGCCCAATGCGCGGATGCACCCCGGCCGCTTACATTTTTCTTTGCACACACATATATTTTTTCATCATTGATTTTTGGTACATGGAAATACATCACCAAAATTTGACTAGAAAAGCAAGACCAAAGAAAACAAGAACCACAAGAATACATTTTAGAAGATATCCAACTTCAATAACTTCTCCTGTAAGTTGGATTAGTGCCTTCTCGATGCATTCATTATTGATCTACAGAGGCTCGATCTTGCGTGCTTCTTTCTTCTTCGAGTGTAAAGAAGTAGACGTTGCTTCCTCGCATCTAGTCTCATGTCTAGCCTCTATTCTATCAACAAGTGCACTAGTCTCATCTCTAGCCTCTATGCTAGCTAAAAGTGCTTCAACATCTATGTAGTGACCCGACCTCAAACGGTCAAGTCTCTGTGCTTCAGTGCCATCCCTGGATCGGTAATGCTGACACACACAGTACTCGAAGGATTTATAACAGAGTGGCAATCACACACTTATTACATCGAATTTCTCAAGAGAGAACTTATTATAATAAATATGGCTTAAGGCCATCTAATACAATAACAGCGGAAGGCTTGGAAGATAAAGTGAGTCCATCAACTCCAACGGCATAGCTGAGTGCATGACAAATGACCTATCGCACCTTACTCCTCGTCTGAAAAGTCTGCAACATGATATGTTGCAGCCCGAAAATGGGTCAGCACATGGAATATGCTGGCAATGTAACACAGGAGAGTAATGAACAGCTAAAAGCTATCACTATATGCATATATGGCTGCTGGAGGCTGTATGGTTAATATGTTTTGCGAAAAGCCAAATTTTACCTACAACAAAGGAATATTTTTTATTTAACTATCATGGTAGTTGAACAATATTGAGAAGGTTCCTCCAACTCAATCCCAAATAAAAAAATAATTATCAACCCAACAAATTAATTTAGAGTGATGAGATCCATATGATAATCCAAGAGCCAGATACTCAAGATGTCCATAACTGGGGACACGGCTAACCATGATTAGTTTATACACTCTGCAGAGGTTTGCGCACATTTCCCCACAAGACTCGATCTCCTCTGTTGGATTTCTCGCACTACAGGGTGTTTGAGAAACGGATGACCGAGACACAATCTTTCAGAAACATTTGTTCTTTACTCCGGGCGGACCTGTACACCTACAATCCCCTACATCTGCTAGTCCACCTCTTCAAGAACTCACGCAACTTACTCAGCTATGCTAGACCCATAATGGCTTGTGGCTGTACATGGAAGTTTCTAGCATGAATAGTCTTATGATCCCTTTGAGCCTGGGTGGCGGACCGTAGGATGATCACACGGGTACTCCGGGATATCCTAGGACAACACTAGATTCTCCAGGTGCCCACAAGCAATCCACCCAGATGTGTATTAAAGTTTCCACCTTAAGTTGAACCATTAATTAACAACTCACATCTGTCATGGATACACTCAAACCCAAACCACCTCTACGAGCATAGCATGGCAATATAAGCATAACATAGAAGTAACTCCCAAGGGTTTGATAATAAAACAGGTAATAGGTTCTACCTTAATATCTACTTCCCAGACCCACATGTTAAGAGATCCTACTCATGCAATGTGTGAAGGTTGAAACTAATGCATAAAAATTGGGTGATAAAGGGGTATGATCAAAGTGTTACTTGCCTTGCCGACGATCTGCAAATCCTAAATACTCGTAGTAGCACGCTTCGCACTCCGGGTGTTCTATCAAAAACAAACAATAGCATACATAAGCAATCAAGCAAAGATGCACGACTAAATCTCAAATAAGAAGATCTAACCGGAAAGTTCCACTGAAGAACTCCGGTTTGCAAAAAGAATCAAATCAAACGGAGCAACAAAACTCAAACTCCGAGAGAAACAAGATCCGATTACTAATCTGGACTAAAGTCAAATTTTATAGTACCAAAATCTTGTTCAAGTTGGTTAAACAGAAAGAGGGCTTCGAGACGAAGATCTAGGCGCTTGAATCGCCTGATTCCGATAAACGTGCGAAAAGATAAACTAAAACAAAAAACAGGGCAGAAATCGCGAACCAAAATAATCGCGGAAAAACCCTAGAAAAAGAAAACTGACGAATAGGCTAACGAACGAACGTTCGCTGTCTGTGGTTAACGGGTGAAAACCGTTCGTTAAAACGAACGTACGAACGGGCGTTCGCTAAATAACTAAACCGAAAAAATTTGATCTAAACAAAAAATGCATCTAGGTTTTTCGTATAAAACCAAACGGTTTTTAGAATAAAACCGACGGCTACCTCACGGATCGGGATGGCGGCGGCGGCGGCGGGCTCTGGCGGCGGGTGGCGGCGAGGCGGCGAGGCAGCGGTGCGGGGTCGGGGCGGCGAAGCGGCGCGGCAACGGGGCGGTGGTGCGGCGGCGGCGAAGCGGTGGCGGCGGCGGATCAGGCGGGGCGGGGCTAGGATTTGGGGGCGGCTCGGGCCTCTGCTTAAAAAGGCTGGCCGGGTGAAGTCCTAGTCGGACACGGCCCGACTAGGTCGGTTGACTTCTTTAAATAAACATTCCGCGCTGAAAAATGAAGAAAAGAAATACTAAACGGCTCCAAAAATCCTGAAATAAATTTTCCCCGTCCTCTAAAAATACGTCGGACAAGGTGAACTATTTATTTGGGCCTCTAATGCAATTTTGAAAAACGCATATTTTTCCTAATTCAAATAAAATAGCGATAGAACCCCAAATAAAAACACAAATTGATTTTAATATTTTTCCTCCAACATTTCATTTATTTTGGAGAAGTCATATTATCTCCTCTCATATAATTTTTAATATGAAATATTTTTGGGGAGAAAAATAATTAAAACCAAAGTGATCCTTGTTTCAATATTTGATAAAACTCAAATATGAGAATGAGGGAAAATCCCCAACTCTCTCCGAGGGTCCTTGAGTTGCTTAGGATTTCGAGGATCACAAGAACGAAATGCAATAAAAATATGATATGCATGGATGGCCTATGTATAACATTCCAAATTGAAAATTTGGGATGTTACAATCTACTAAATTGCGCTCTATCAATATATCGATGTACTCTTCTTCCCAATACCAAAACTTGCATCCATTCTACACAATAAAATTTTAAGTTAGCACAACAAGTCTAATCCGAGAGCACAACCGAAGCTATAGTAGCACATACCCCATCGGTTGAGCACTCAATGAACACCCATCCGGGATGTTCCGGTGTTGTAGACACGCGGCGCAGGACCTTCTTTGGGCAGTCGTCGCACGTAATGAGTGGCAATGGTGCGCCGACGAGCTTTTGGGCCAGCACCGAGCCCGGCCGACCACCATTTATGTATCTGCTATCGGACTGCCGGTGGTGTAGATCCGAGCGGCTAGAGGAGGAGTCAGTACCTGCACGCGGCCTTGTCGGGGCCTTCCAGCCCGGTGCCCGGCCAGTCCATGGCACGGTGCGGCCTCCCACAACCGGGCGAGCTCAAGCCCGACCGGATCCGCTCCAAATCCGGCCGCCGGGTGCGCAAAACACGTAGTTGTGGTTCGGTAGCTCTGGGGTGTCGAGGGAAAGGGGGTTGAGCGAGCGCGCGTCCGAGCTGCACGCGCTGGAGTTGGCCTAGCGGCATGGCAGACCAACCGTGTGGGCGTGCCAAGTGGCTTTGCTCATGTGGGGGATGGAAGCCATCCTGCGCAGTGCTAGGTCTGACAGGATGGCCTTGTCTTCAGTGTGTGACCACTGTGGCAACCGCCCGCTCCCCACTAGCCTCTTCGTTGACATGTGGTCCCGTTCCCACATGTCAGTGAGATGATGGCGAGTCCTTTTGTACAATTTTCGAACGGACGTCTATGTAGGCCGGGGCACCTCTTCGTGTACCATGGCAATAGTCCAGCGACTCTTCGCCTTTCCCTCTCGATTTGGAACTGCTGTCGCATGCTCTTCCTCCCTCCTCCATTTGCCTTCACCCTTCCTTCTGGCATTGTTTGATCGTCTTCTCCATGGAGGGAACAGACCGGAAATGACCCCGTTATTCTTGCCCCAATCGGAATGATGACATGGTGGAGGAACTCATTGATCCGTGTGACGTCATCACCTTGGGTAGCATGGCAAGTTCGTTCAAGACCATTCTTGACTCAACTAATAGCATCATTACAACGAACCCAAGGGTCCAGGAGCGGTTTGATCTCCCCTATCTTCTTCACCGTGACCCTGCGCACTGGCGCGCGGACGATGAAGGCCTCGCCTTGTGCAAGTTGGTGCCGCTTGATAATGATACATGTGATGTTAAGATGCCATCGCTTGAGGGTAAGGTTTGGGCCGGCGCAAATGGAGATTGTGTTTTTTATATTGGGTCCTACTACGAGTGGGAACTTGTGAATGTGTACACTCGTCACCGGGTTCCACTTCCAAAAATCTCAGACTGCCCAAAGGTTGAGCACACCGGTTATGACCGTACTTTCAACTACGGTCATAGTGACTGTCATCTACAGAAGATGGCAATTTGTCAAGTTCCTGAGTGCTCTTGGGATTTAATGGAATATGTAGTTGTTGCTATCTTAGACAAGCTTGTTGCCTTCCTTCATAGTTCGGCTGGACGGATATTGCTCAAAAATCAGTTTCTATACAAGGATGAGTACTATGATGACATTCAATATGAGGCTCTTGTGTTTGCTGCCACCACTTGTGGCACAGTTTTTGCATGGAATCCTGATGCTTTCGGCACGTTTATCTTCCACCGTAATTATAATTGTTTTATCCACATGCATGCGGGTTAGCTAGTTTCCCTTTACTAATTAACCTTCTTGTGTTTCCAAGGTCCTGTGAACATTCCACCACCTATACTTGAAAAATTTTGTAACCAAGGGGGAGATGACGATGTTGATGATCACGAGCATGAGGACCCATATAGGAGTACTCAGTCGCACCTGGCAACTTATTCCGATGGATCACCTCTTCTTGTCTGTATACAAGGCACCGCTGATCTGACTAAGGAAGCAGGTGTTGTCTCCCATGGTCGCACTCTCCGGACCTATTCCAACATCCGTTGCAGGGTATTCGGGATGGATACTACTGTACTAGTGCCAACACCTTCTCCCTGGTTTAGTATTGATACTCTTGGAGGAAACTAGCTCTTCCTTGGACAAAACTATCCAATCATGGTGAAAGGTGATCCAGCTGCTGTTAACACAATGTTACTGCCATTTATGAGAAGTAATTGTATCTATACCTCGGGCATTGCTATGCTTCCCTACCGTGGCTATCACAATATGGGTCATGAAATAGGCCGCTTCAGCCTGGATGATCAGTCCTGCGTTGGTCTCGAGATTGACAGTAGCTGGCCCTTCCCAGAGAAACTCTTCTAGTTCAAAGCAAGCGTTTCCAACGCCGAGGAGTGGTTGAGCTGAAGTTAGTTTCATTGCTTGTTATTTGTTGTGTGATGAAAACTTTAGTATTTACTAGAATGTTTTGTTGGAACTAATCTATAATCCAACATGTATCCTCGTTGTCGTTGTGTGTTGATGACTTGTTGTATGTAATGAATGGTACATTTGCATATGCATGTCATAATCTCAATTTATAAATGGTTTTCGACTCACTTCTTGGAGTGTTAGTGATGTGATAGTATAGCCAGCATCCGTAGTAGTATGAAGTCTCCACATCACATAGAGCCAACCAATAGTTAGTTCTAGTTAGATCAACTAGAGCTAGGTGTCGCACGGAGGCCGAGAAATATGGTGATAGCCTGACTGCGTGAGGTGGACTTGTACGTAGTAGTATGATGTAGGCACAGGGCTTGCCGTGTTTCATACTCTTCTGGTCTAAATGTGGAGAAGATTTGGTCGAGTTCTTCCTCCTTTTGCCGACACGTGGGACATCCAGCATCCAGGTCGTGTCATGCAAGAAAATGGAGTGGTAGTTGAAGCCACGTGATGTGCATCTTGGGTTAAACTGTAAATAGAATCTTACTACTCTTGAGTAACTCCAAAAGCGGCCACCGAAGATCTTTATTGATTTTCTTTTCATCACCAGCACGTCGAGGTAAAAGATGTGCAGGTTCAGTGGGTCTTCTTGTGTTTTCACTGACATGTGGGACCGCATGTGAGCAAATAGACGATGGGCTCCGCACGTCTGCTGGCTGGCTAAGACGAGAGATAGAGGAGGGCTGAGCACGGACTCCAGGAAATTTGTTCTACGTAACCAGCACCTCGATATAGGCTCGATATAGTGGGGTGGCATGGGCCATAACTAGCATTCACGTCTAACAGTACGGCACACGCCACCCACACGAGTCCCATCTGACACCATTTTTCTTGGAGTCCATGCTACAACCATCTCTTCTCCCTCCTGTTTTCTCAGCCATCGCACGGTGGGAGGGGTGGGGTTTTCCAATAGTCAGTTTGCTCAACTGTGGTCCCACCTGTAAGTGAAAATGCAACACATCACGCATTCCCCCTTTAGCGGCGTGCCGAACCAACCGTGTGGGGGTGCAACATACGCGGACATGGCAGGCTTTTCCTTTTGAACTTGTAACTTGTAAAATTTGGTTCTGCTCCACGGCGCGACCGATAGGTAGAGATAACGATTTTCCCTAGAGTAATGAGAAGTTTGGTTCTGGTGCGGTTCATGCATGGAGTACGTATGAAAATTATGAAGTTGATGCAAAAGGCAAGATAATTACTAGTAGTGCCATATACTACTACATGGATTTGACGAAAAGATAAAGATACATACGGATCCATCAATGACATCCTCACGCCCTGGTGCGCCGGGTCACCAACCGACGTGTGAGGAGCAGCGGCGTTGGCGGAGAGGTCAACGTGCTTCTGAACAACGTCGTCCAAGGTTGCCCTGCGGGTCAACAAGGCCAGCGACCTATCATCCTCCTTTGGCATGTAGTAGTCCTTGTGGACGATTTGCTGGTAGACGTGGGTGATTATGTCAACGGTGTCTTGCTGCGCTAGGCGCTGCGCCGCTAGCGCGACCACGAGGTGGACATTCTCTGGCGTGACAGCGGGCAGTCGCAGGGCCACCAGTGCATCGAAGAGGTTGTCACCATAGAGGCCGTTGAGGGTGGCGGGCATCGTAGAGCCTGGGCACGTGGGCTAGAGGCGTACGTCAAGGTCGTCCGTGAGCTTCTTGACGATGATGAACTTGTCGAGGAAGCCGATGAGGACCTTGTCAAACAAGGAGACGAAGCTGTCGTCCAAGCGGCCTCTCGCCCTGGCGGCCTCAAGCACGACCTGGAGACATTCCTCGGTGCTGGGGCGCCGGCCGGCGTCATGAACCATCTGGCACAGCCGGCTAATGCTCGCGCTCATCGCCTCCATGGGTCTAGCTTCTAGTCGACTGATCTTGCGACTGGAGTGATCACTCTTGCCCTTAGTTAGGGTGCATAGGTGCGTAGGATTTCATAGATTGGACTGGCGGGGAGCCTTTAGGCTGGTCATAGTGGGGAGTATCATATAATAGTATCATGCATATGATACTAGTGTATGATACTACATTCATAGTGCATAGTAACATAGATTAGTACCATAGGTGGTCTCATTTATTGCCATGCATGACACATCGCAGCATAACATTTATTATGTTACGATATCTACCTGTGTTACTATAACCATAAGCCTGTTTAATTGACTGCCACATAAGCATGTTTGTGAGTCCCAAGTGCAGGTTACTACTTATGTTACCCCCACTATGGCTAGACTTATATGAGAGGTGTAGACTGCGTTGCATTCACGTGTGTGTTGGCCATCTACTCCTCGGCCCTCTACTACACCTGCCTTTGGCTGTATGACAGGTGGGCCAGGCACCTGTTGGGCCCACGAGTCATTCACCCAAACACAGGTGCAGTAAGTCAATGAATTGCGTCCCCCTTCGTCCCAAAACACTTAGGCACGGTACATTAACTCCCTCCCCATTTTTTTTCGTGACATATCAACAAATGAGAGATGTGGGTCATGCATGCTTTCAATGACTTGAGACTACCAAACATGACATGCAGTGGTTAGTTCATTGCATGTAATCATATTAATTAGCAAAAAGACATTAAGTTCTCTTGCTTTCCCCTTCGTCTTGGTCACGGTGCACAACCTAAGAGCATGGTTAATACTTAATAGTATAGCCAACTGCTGGCTATATGATGTTGCCATGTCATAGTAGAGCCATCACTTGTAGCCACTCATACAATAAGGTTAGCTATAAGGCTGGCTATAAGAGTACTACTTTTTTCTCATCTTCTCTCTCTTTCTCAATATTTATTGTATATCGGCCTAGGAAACCGCATATAGCTAGGCTCTTGCATGAGAGCCCACTCCTCTTTTTCACTTGCTCTAAGATGACTTAGACTAGCCACAGTGGGAGTAACTTCAGAAGTAACATCGAGTCCAACTCAACAAATTTGCTTACATGGCAATGTGTTAATGAGGAGAGAGGTAGTTTGAGTAACTTAGCTAGTTATTACTGTAACATCACATGTCCCAATGCAATATGAGTCTATAACCTATAAATGAGGTTTTGCATGTTACCATACTTATGTTACTACCCACTATGAAAGGTAGTACTAGTGTATGTTACTCTTCATTGTGGCTAGTCATACACCTAGACAGAGGGAGTAGTCTCAAGTCATTGGATGCATGCGCACCCCACGTCTCGTATTTGTATTGGGTGATTTCTTTTTTCATGGCAAGAAACAAGGAACGAGGTGGCTAGTTAATGCACCGCGCCTAAAAGTTTTGGGATTACTATTTGGTTTTCATAACATGACTAATGCACCAGTATGGAGGGAGTACAATAGTAGTCTTTGATTGCAATTTTTTATTGGTAGCTTACAAAGCTGAGCACTCGATGAGTACAATAGTAGTCTGATTGATGAGACTTCAGATTTGAGCCATCTACCGGAAGGAATAAAACAATACACCATGTATTTATTTACAGGGGGAGTAGTACATTTTTTGTGACATGCATTACTAGATATTGCTAGTCAAATACTAAATCCAGATGGACGTGGTAGTACTACTAAATCCAGACGGTGGTGCTAGTACTAGTAGTAGTACTACCAATGTAGTAGCATTGTACTACCCGTTTGTCAAATTATTACGTGTTGCTCATCGCAGTGAAGTGACAAGACCCTGCGCCGGAGATGACACCTGAGTATAGGTGCCGTGTTCGGCATAACACATAAGTCAGACTCACCGTCTGCAGTCACTATCATCATGGCTATAAAGCTAGCCTGCTTACAACTAGCCGTGTTCGACATAATTTCCCGTGCGTAGATGCCCATGCATTGCACGGAACACCAAGATTGGGGGTAGACGGCGCCAGCAGCGGCCATCGCGCCAGATTTTTCCATGACCTTCTAGATGTGGTGGAGGAGGTAAGGCTGATTGTGATAGACAAGGAGTTGTTTGTAAATAGGGAACAAGTGTGGGCATCTTTTTGCAAAACTAGAGAAGTTTGGTTTGTATGCGTCAGATCTAGATCCGGCGGCTATTGGTGAAAGATGGCAGGCACAACATCATCACCAACTCAGGACCTATTTGATTCGCAGGATTTTGAAAACGCAGGAATAGGACATGGCAATATTACAAGTTTCAAACTGATATTACAAATGTTATGAGTAATGTCGCACCTACGAAGAGGGAATCTAGGAAGTTTACATAAGAACTTTCGTTACTTTAGGTGGATGCAGCATTATCATACAAACTAAAATCCACTGCCCTGACAAGTCACTAATGGGCAAATAAAGTTTCGAGTATCTGGCCATATATGAGCCCATGAGAGATAGCAGAGAGAGAAAGAGCTACTCCCTCCATTAGATAATGTAGTGCCAACATTTTTCTTAAGTCAAACTTTTGAAACTTTTACCAAGTTTATAAAGAAATTACTTATATCTACAATACCAAAGATAAATGATAGTATGAAGTAAGTACATGTTGTGATGAATCTAATGATTGTTCTAGATGTAAATGTTTTTCTCCACATATACCTGGTCAAACTTTTATGAGGTTTGACTTTTCAGAACATCCATATGCTTATGGACGTGAGAGAGTCCCTAACTAGAGAGAGATATAGAGTGAAATAGAAAGAGTGAGTGAAAAAAGTGTTTGTGCGTGTGTGAAAGAGACATGGACAACACACGATAAAAGTAGAGAAAAGGCATGTGTTTCTTATGCAAACATATCACACATGCATCTTCGACAACGGAAGCAAGGTGAGGAGATAGTCTGTGGTTGTGTGCAACCGAGAGAGAAAGATCCCTAGCACATGGCCAAGAGGGGTCTGACAAACAAGGGAGAGAGGTCGAGAGAGACGTACGGAGAAAATGCAGACATGGGGAGGAGAGAGTGTATGTTTGTCATAGAGAGATCCCCTAGAGATCGTGATGGGACTACATGGGTGGGAGATCGAGTGACAAGGTGTGTGCGCGATAGAAGATACCCCGAGAGATATCGAGATAGACGTATGGATGGAAGGAGACAATACGTGTGTTCCAGATGGCTAGTGAGAGATAATCATACTTAGGGGGAGTGCGTGCGCCTATGATGGAGTGAGGGATTATGGTACTTAGGGGGGTGCGTGTCACATAGAGAGAGAACAAGGGCGGAGAGTGTTGGATGGGTCTATATGTGGTGCGAGCGAGACATGTGTATGTGTGAACCAGGGAGATATAAAGTTTGAGAGAGATAGAGGAGCCCCGATAAGGCTGAGTGGTGCGTCAGATAGCTGAGAGGGGGAAAGAGATATTCCATCCGCTCAATAATGCAGTGCATGTAAAAAAATTAGAAGTCGAACTTTGGAAACTTTGATTAGGTTTACGCAAATGTTATTTATATCTACAATACCAAAGATACATCATACGAAACTACATCTCATGATGAATCTAATGGTATATGTTTGTCGTTCTAGATGTAAATGTTTTTCTCCACGTACATGGTCCAACTTTGTGATGTTTGACTTTTCAATAAATATATATGCTATGGACCGAAGAGAGTGCCTAAGTTGAGAGAGATCAAGTGCGTGTGGAGAATGAGTGAGTGTGCAAAAAGAGTATGTGTGTCAAAGAGAAAGGGGCAACAAACGATAAATTAGAGAGAGTGTGTGTTTTTCGTTTGTTATGCAAACATATCAGCATGCATCTCCGAGATAGAAAAGCGAGGTGAGGAGATACACGAAGATAGCTAGTGCGTGATTATTTGCAACGGAGAGAGACACCCCTATAGCACATGTCCAATAAAGGTCCGGCCAACAAGGAACAAAGGTCGAGAGGGACACATGGAGAACATGGACGCATGGGGGAGGGAGAGAGGGCGTGTTTGTGAAAGAGAGATCCCCTCGAGATCGTGAGGGGGCTATATGGGTGGGAGATCGAGGGAGGTGCGTGCGCGATAGAAAGATGCCCCGAGAGAAATCGAGATATACCATGCACTGTTTGTGATGGAGACTAAGATTAGCTAGTCATACATGTTGGAAATATGCCCTAGAGGCAATAATAAATTAGTTGTTATTATATTTCCTTGTTCATGATAATCGTTTATTATCCATGCTAGAATTGTATTGATAGGAAACTCAGATACATGTGTGGATACATAGACAACACCATGTCCCTAGTAAGCCTCTAGTTGACTAGCTCGTTGATCAATAGATGGTTACGGTTTCCTGACCATGGACATTGGATGTCATTGATAACGGGATCACATCATTAGGAGAATGATGTGATGGACAAGACCCAATCCTAAGCCTAGCACAAAGATCGTGTAGTTCGTATGCTAAAGCTTTTCTAATGTCAAGTATCATTTCCTTAGACCATGAGATTGTGCAACTCCCGGATACCGTAGGAATGCTTTGGGTGTACCAAACGTCACAACGTAACTGGGTGACTATAAAGGTGCACTACAGGTATCTCCGAAAGTGTCTGTTGGGTTGGCATGAATCGAGACTGGGATTTGTCACTCCGTGTAAACGGAGAGGTATCTCTGGGCCCACTCGGTAGGACATCATCATAATGTGCACAATGTGATCAAGGAGTTGATCACGGGATGATGTGTTACGGAACGAGTAAAGAGACTTGCCGGTAACGAGATTGAACAAGGTATCGGGATACCGACGATCGAATCTCGGGTAAGTATCGTACCGCTAGACAAAGGGAATTGTATACGGGATTGATTAAGTCCTTGACATCGTGGTTCATCTGATGAGATCATCGTGGAACATGTGGGAGCCGACATGGGTATCTAGATCCCGCTGTTGGTTATTGACCGGAGAGTCATCTCGGTCATGTCTGCATGTCTCCCGAACCCGTAGGGTCTACACACTTAAGGTTCGGTGACGCTAGGGTTATAGAGATATTAGTATGCGATAACCCGAAAGTTGTTCGGAGTCCCGGATGAGATCCCGGACGTCACGAGGAGTTCCGGAATGGTCCGGAGGTAAAGAATTATATATAGGAAGTGCTATTTCGGCCATCGGGACAAGTTTCGGGGTCACCGGTATTGTACTGGGACCACCGGAAGGGTCCCGGGGGTCCACCGGGTGGGGCCACCTGCCCCGGGGGGCCACATGGGCTGTAGGGGGTGCGCCTTGGCCTATATGGGCCAAGGGCACCAGCCCCAAGAGGCCCATGCGCCAAGAGAAGAGGAAAAGGGGAGAGTCCTAAAACGGGAAGGCACCTCCGAGGTGCCTTGGGGAGGATGGACTCCTCCCCCCCCCCTTGGCCGCACCCTTCCTTGGAGGAAGGGTCAAGGGCTGCGCCCCCCCCCCTCTCCCTTGGCCCTATATATAGTGGGGAAAAGGAGGAGCAAAGACACCTAAGGCCTGGCGCCTCCCTCTCCCTCCCGTGACACATCTCCTTCCTCCCGCAACGCTTAGCGAAGCCCTGTTGGAATCCCGCTACTTCCACCACGCCGTCGTGCTGCTGGATCTCCATCAACCTCTCCTTCCCCCTTGCTGGATCAAGAAGGAGGAGACGTCGCTGCTCCGTACGTGTGTTGAACGCGGAGGTGCCTTCCGTTCGGCACTAGGATCATTGGTGATTTGAATCACGACGAGTACGACTCCATCAACCCCGTTCTCTTGAACGCTTCCGCGTGCGATCTACAAGGGTATGTAGATCCAATCCTCCCTCGTTGCTAGATGACTCCATAGATTGATCTTGGTGACACGTTGGAAAATTTTGAATTTCTGCTACGTTACCCAACAGTGGCATCATGAGCCAGGTTTATGCATAGTTTCTATGCACGAGTAGAACACAAAGTAGTTGTGGGCGTTGATTTTGTTCAATATGCTTGCCGTTACTAGTCTTATCTTGATTCGACGGCATCGTGGGATGAAGCGGCCCGGACCGACCTTACACGTACTCTTACGTGAGACTGGTTCCACCGACTGACATGCACTAGTTGCATAAGGTGGCTAGCGGGTGTCTGTCTCTCCCACTTTAGTCGGATCGGATTCGATGAAAAGGGTCCTTATGAAGGGTAAATAGCAATTGGCATATCACGTTGTGGTTTTTGCGTAGGTAAGAAACGTTCTTGCTAGAAACCCATAGCAGCCACGTAAAACATGCAAACAACAATTAGAGGACGTCTAACTTGTTTTTGCAGGGTATGCTATGTGATGTGATATGGCCAAAAGGATGTGATGAATGATATATGTGATGTATGAGATTGATCATGTTCTTGTAATAGGAATCACGACTTGCATGTCGATGAGTATGACAACCGGCAGGAGCCATAGGAGTTGTCTTAATTTATTTATGACCTGCGTGTCAACATAAACGTCATGTAATTACTTTACTTTATTGCTAACCGTTAGCTGTAGTAGTAGAAGTAATAGTTGACGAGACAACTTCATGGAGACACGATGATGGAGATCATGATGATGGAGATCATGGTGTCATGCCGGTGACGATGATAATCATGGAGCCCCAAGATGGAGATCAAAGGAGCTATATGATATTGGCCATATCATGTCACTATTATTTGATTGCATATGATGTTTATCATGTTTATACATCTTGTTTACTTAGAACGACGGTAGTAAATAAGATGATCCCTCATTAAAATTTCAAGAAGGTGTTCCCCCTAACTGTGCACCGTTGCGATAGTTCGTTGTTTCAATGCACCACGTGATGATCGGGTGTTTGATCCAAACGTTCACATACAACGGGTGTAAGACAGATTTACACATGCAAACACTTAGGTTAACTTGACGAGCCTAGCATGTGTATAGACATGGCCTCGGAACACAGAAGACCGAAAGGTCGAGCATGAGTCGTATAGAAGATACGATCAACATGAAGATGTTCACCGATGTTGACTAGTCCGTCTCACGTGATGATCGGACACGGCCTAGTTGACTCGGATCATGTAATCACTTAGATGACTAGAGGGATGTCTATCTGAGTGGGAGTTCATAAGATGAACTTAATTATCCTGAACATAGTCAAAAGGTCTTCGCAAATTATGTCGTAGCTCACGTTTCTGTTCTACTGTTTAGATATGTTCCTAGAGAAAATTTAGTTGAAAGTTGATAGTAGCAATTATGCGGACTAGGTCCGTAAACTGAGGATTGTCCTCATTGCTTCATAGAAGGCTTATGTCCTTAATGCACCGCTCAGTGTGCTGAACCTCGAACGTTGTCTGTGGATGTTGCGAACATCTGACATACACATTTTGACAACTACGTGATAGTTCAGTTAAACGGTTTAGAGTTAAGGCACCAAAGACGTTTTTGAAACATCACAGAACATATGAGATGTTCCAAGGACTGAAATTGGGATTTCAGGCTCGTGCCCATGTCAAGAGGTATAAGACCTCCGACGATTTTCTTAGCCTGCAAACTAAGGGAGAAAAGCTCAATTGTTGAGCTTGTGCTCAGATTGTATGAGTACAACAATCGCTTGAATCGAGTGGTCTTCCAGATGAGATAGTGATGTTTCTCCGAAGTCATTACCACCAAGCTGCTAGAGCTTCGTGATGAACTATGATATATCAGGGACATATATGATGATCCTTGAGATATTCGCGATGTTTGACACCGCGAAAGTAGAAATCAAGAAGGAGCATCAATTGTTGATGGTTGGTGAAACCACTAGTTTCAAGAAGGGCAAGGGAACAAAGGGATACTTCATGAAACGGCAATTCAGCTGCTGCTCTAGTGAAGAAACCCAAGGTTGAACCCAAACCCGAGACTGAGTGCTTCTGTAATAAGGGGAACAGCCACTGGAGCAGAATTACCCTAGATACTTGGTAGATGAGAAGGCTGGCAAGGTCGATAGAAGTATATTGGATATACAATGTGTTGATGTGTACTTTACTAGTACTCCTAGTAGCACCAGGGTATTAGATACCGGTTCGGTTGCTAAGTGTTAGTAACTCGAAATAAAAGCTACGGAATAAACGGAGACTAGCTAAAGGTGAGCTAACGATATGTGTTGGAAGTGTTTCCAATGTTGATATGATCAAGCATCGCACGCTCCCTCTACCATCGAGATTGGTGTTTGCGTTGAGCATAGACATGATTGGATTATGTCTATCGCAATACGGTTATTCATTTAAGGAGAATAACGGTTACTCTGTTTATTTGAATAATACTTTCAATGGTCTTACACCTATAATGAATGGTTTATTGAATCTCGATCGTAGTGATACACATGTTCATGCCAAAAGATAGTAATGATAGTACCACCTACTTGTGGCACTGCCACGTAAGTCATATAGGTATAAAACGCATGAAGAAGCTCCATGTTGATGGATCTTTGGGCTCACTCATTTTTTTGAAAAGTTTGAGACATGCGAACCATGTCTATTGGTGTATATGCATGAAGAAACTCCATGCAAATGGACCGTTTGAACTCACTTGATTTTGAATCACTTGAGACATGCAAATCATACCACATGGGCAAGATGACTGAAAGCCTCGTTTTCAGTAAAATGGAACCAGAAAGCAACTTGCTGGAAGTAATACATTTTGATGTGTGCAGTCCAATGAGTGTTGAGGCATGTAGTGGATATCGTTATGTTCTTCACAGATGATTTGAGTAGATGTTGAGTATATTTACTTGATGAATCACGAGTCTGAATTATTGAAAGGTTCAAGTAATTTCAGTGTGAAGTTGAAGGATCGTCGTGACAAGAGGATAAAAGATCTATGATATGATCATAGAGATGAATATCTGAATTACGAATTTGGCACAGAATTAAGACATTGTGGAAATTGTTTCACAACTAATACAGCCTGGAACACCATAGTGTGATGGTGTGTCCGAACATCATAACTGCACCCTATTGGATATGATGCATACCATGATGTCTCTTATCGAATTACCACGATAGTTTATGGGTTAGGCATTAGAGACAACCGCATTCACTTTAAATAGGGCACCACGTAATTCCGATGAGATGACACCATTTGAACTATGGTTTAGAGAAACCTAAGCTGTCATTTCTTAAAAGTTTGGGGCTGCGACGCTTATGTGAAAAAGTTTCAGGCTGATAAGCTCGAACCCAAAGCGGATAAATGCATCTTCATACGACACCCAAAACAGTTGGGTATACCTCCTGTCTCAGATCCGAAAGCAATAAGGGATTGTTTCTAGAATCGGGTCCTTTCTCGAGGAAAAGTTTCTCTCGAAAGAATTGAGTGGGAGGATGGTGGAGACTTGATGAGGTTATTGAACCGTCTCTTCAACTAGTGTGTGGCAGGGCACAGGAAGTTGTTCCTGTGGCACCTACACCAATTGAAGTGGAAGCTTATGATAGTGATCATGAAACTTCAGATCAAGTCACTACCAAACCTCGTGGGATGACAAGGATGCGTACTACTTCAGAGTGGTACGTAATCCTGTCTTGGAAGTCATGTTGCTAGACAACAATGAACCTACGAACTATGGAGAAGCAATGGTGGGCCCGGATTCCGATAAATGGCTCGAGGCCATAAAAATCCGAGAGAGGATCCATGTATGAAAACAAAGTGTAGACTTTGGAAGAACTACTTGATGGTCGTAAGGCTGTTAGGTACAGATGGATTTTAAAAGGAAGACAGACAATGATGGTAAGTATCACCATTAAGAAAGCTCGACTTGTCGTTAAGACGTTTTTCGACAAGTTCAAGGAGTTGACTATGATGCGACTTTCTCACTCGTAGCGATGCTAAGAGTCTGTTGGAATTATATTAGCGATTACTGCATTATTTATGAAATCTTGCAGATAGGATGTCAAAACATTGTTTCCTCGACGATTTTCTTGAGGAAGGTTTTGTCAATCCTGAAAGATGCTAATAAGTATGCAAAGCTCCAGCAATCCTTCTGAGGACTGGAGTAAGCATCTCGGAGTTGGAATGTATGCTTTGATGATGATCAAAGATTTTGGGTTTATACAAAGTTTCTGAGAAACTTGTATTTCCAAAGAAGTGAGTGGGAGAACTATAGAATTTCTGATGAGTATATGTTGTTGACATATTATGGATCAGAAATGATGTAGAATTTCTGGAAAGCATATAGGGTTATTTGGAAAGTGTTTTCAATGGAAAGCCTGGATTAAGCTACTTGAACATTGAGCATCAAGATCTATAAAGATATATAAAAACGCTTAATAGTACTTTCAAATGAGCGCATTCCTTGACATGATCTTGAAGGTGTTCAAGATGGACCAGTCAAAGAAGGAGTTCTTGCCTGAGTTGTAAGGTATGAAGTTAAGACTTAAAGCTCGACCACGGCAGAATAGAGAGAAAGGACGAAGGTCGTCCCCTATGCTTAAGACATAGGCTCTACAGTATGCTATGCTGTGTATCGCACCTGTAATGTGCCTTGCCATGAGTCAGTCAAGGGGTACAAGAGTGATCCAAGAATGGATCACAGGACAGCGGTCAAAGTTATCCTTAGTAACTAGTGGACTAAGGAATTTTCTCGATTATGGAGGTGGTAAAAGAGTTCGTCGTAAAGGGTTACGTCGATGCAAGCTTAACACCTATCCAGATAGCTCCGAGTAGAGATACTGGATACGTATAATGGAGCAACAATTTAGAATAGCTCCAAGTAGAACAGTTATTTGGAATGGCTCCAAATAGAGCGTGGTAGCTGCATCTAGGAGATGACATAAAGATTCGTAAAGCACACACGGATCTGAAAGGTTCAGACCCGTTGACTAAAACCTCTCTCACAAGCAACATGATCAAACCCAGAACTCATTGAGTGTTAATCACATAGTGATGTGAACTAGATTATTGACTCTGGTAAACTCTTTGGATGTTGGTTACATGGCGATGTGACCTGTGAGTGTTAATCACATGGCGATGTGAACTAGATTATTGACTCTAGTGCAAGTGGGAGACTATTGGAAATATGCCCTAGAGGCAATAATAAATTAGTTATTATTATATTTCCTTGTTCATGATAATCGTTTATTATCCATGCTAGAATTGTATTGATAGGAAACTCAGATACATGTGTGGATACATAGACAACACCATGTCCCTAGTAAGCCTCTAGTTGACTAGCTCGTTGATCAATAGATGGTTACGGTTTCCTGACCATGGACATTGGATGTCATTGATAACGGGATCACATCATTAGGAGAATGATGTGATGGACAAGACCCAATCCTAAGCCTAGCACAAAGATCGTGTAGTTCGTATGCTAAAGCTTTTCTAATGTCAAGTATCATTTCCTTAGACCATGAGATTGTGCAACTCCCGGATACCGTAGGAATGCTTTGGGTGTACCAAACGTCACAACGTAACTGGGTGACTATAAAGGTGCACTACAGGTATCTCCGAAAGTGTCTGTTGGGTTGGCATGAATCGAGACTGGGATTTGTCACTCCGTGTAAACGGAGAGGTATCTCTGGGCCCACTCGGTAGGACATCATCATAATGTGCACAATGTGATCAAGGAGTTGATCACGGGATGATGTGTTACGGAACGAGTAAAGAGACTTGCCGGTAACGAGATTGAACAAGGTATCGGGATACCGACGATCGAATCTCGGGCAAGTATCATACCGCTAGACAAAGGGAATTGTATACGGGATTGATTAAGTCCTTGACATCGTGGTTCATCCGATGAGATCATTGTGGAACATGTGGGAGCCAACATGGGTATCCAGATCCCGCGGTTGGTTATTGACCGGAGAGTCATCTCAGTCATGTCTGCATGTCTCCCGAACCCGTAGGGTCTACACACTTAAGGTTCGGTGACGCTAGGGTTATAGAGATATTAGTATGCGGTAACCCGAAAGTTGTTCGGAGTCCCGGATGAGATCCCGGACGTCACGAGGAGTTCCGGAATGGTCCGGAGGTAAAGAATTATATATAGGAAGTGCTATTTCGGCCATAGGGACAAGTTTCGGGGTCACCGGTATTGTACCGGGACCACCGGAAGGGTCCCGGGGGTCCACCGGGTGGGGCCACCTTCCCCGGGGGGGCACATGGGCTGTAGGGGGTGCGCCTTGGCCTATATGGGCCAAGGGCACCAGCCCCAAGAGGCCCATGCGCCAAGAGAAGAGGAAAAGGGGAGAGTCCTAAAAGGGGAAGGCACCTCCGAGGTGCCTTGGGGAGGATGGACTCCTCCCCCCCCTTGGCCGCACCCTTCCTTGGAGGAAGGGTCAAGGGCTGCGCCCCCCCCCCTCTCCCTTGGCCCTATATATAGTGGGGAAAAGGAGGAGCAAAGACACCTAAGGCCTGGCGCCTCCCTCTCCCTCCCATGACACATCTCCTTCCTCCCGCAGCGCTTAGCGAAGCCCTGTTGGAATCCCGCTACTTCCACCACGCCGTCGTGCTGCTGGATCTCCATCAACCTCTCCTTCCCCCTTGCTGGATCAAGAAGGAGGAGACGTCGCTGCTCCGTACGTGTGTTGAACGCGGAGGTGCCGTCCGTTCGGCACTAGGATCATCGGTGATTTGAATCACGACGAGTACGACTCCATCAACCCCGTTCTCTTGAACGCTTCCGCGCGCGATCTACAAGGGTATGTAGATCCAATCCTCCCTCGTTGCTAGATGACTCCATAGATTGATCTTGGTGACACGTAGGAAAATTTTGAATTTCTGCTACGTTACCCAACAATACACATATAGGGGGGACTGCGTGTGCCTACATTTGAGTGAGAGACCATCATACTTGGCTAGGCATGAGATTGTGTGTGTGTGCATGTGAGATGGAGAGAGAACGAGGGAGAGAGATAGAATTTTAGATGGGTATATCGAGTGCGAGCGAGATATGCATGTGTATGTGTGACCCAGGTAGATGGAGAGTTTGAGAGAGAGGGGGGGAAGAGCTCCGAGACGACAGAGTGGTGCGTGAAAGAGTTACGGGCAACGAGCCAAGGAATTTGTGTGCGTATGATGAGTGCACCCAAGATATTTAGCTTGGACTAGAGAATCATACATAGTGTGCGAGAGAGACCTATCGATGGATTATATATGCATGTGAACTAGAAAGACCCCACACACACACACACAAAGAGAGGGAGAGACAGAGAGAGAGGGATAGGGACCAAAAAGGTTTGTGTGTTGGATGCGTGTGACAGAATTGAAGATTGTCGGTGAGAGAGAGAGAGAGAGAGCGCAGGAGTCCGGAAGAGGGGGTCACGTTTTATGCATCAAAGACTGTATAAACCATGTTTCGATATATATACTTGCATTCAAATATTTAAATTGGAGAACATGTTGTCTGCAATCCACACATGAACGGAGATATGCGTATATCAAACAAGTTCATTAATTTGACTTTCAACGTGTTCATGGAGTTCTATAATACTGTACAACATGCTACTCGATTGAGGTGTTCAATTTTGGATTTAGTTCACTATTTTGACCTGGTGAACGAGCTATTTCATTGAATCGAGATATTTCATTTTGGTTTTGATTCCCCATTTTTGAGTGGGTCAACTATTTGTCATATAGTAAATCGCTAGAAATGAGCATGTAAAAACACATTACTCCCGAGCATCATCTCTCCATCTAAAAAAGAAGTGGTAAGCTAATATTTCAAAATTTGATTCGAATCGACTTGGTAAGGTAGACGTGGATGCTCGTTCTCCCAAAATTTGAATGAACTGTTAAACACCCTCTGCTTGGTGGAATTCACCCGAGCAAATAAATGGGAGATGCGAAATTACCGGCCTATGTGGGACATGCATCAATTGGCCCGTTGTACATCGAGGGTAGGTTCGTAACTTCATCCAAGTGCGCCTTCTCCTCGGACGAAATGACATGTGTCGAATAATTCATAAACCATGGTCGGCAAAACACCCTCTCCTCGCCCGAAATAGCTCGCGCCCACTGAGGGAGTCCTGGATTAGGGGGTCTCCGGATAGCCGGACTATATCCTTTGGCCGGACTGTTGGACTATGAAGATACAAGATTGAAGACTTCGTCTCGTGTCCGGATGGGACTCTCCTTGGCGTGGAAGGCAAGCTTGGCAATAAGGATATGTAGATCTCCTCCCTTGTAACCGACTCTGTGTAAACCTAGCCCCCTCCAATGTCTATATAAACCGGAGGGTTTAGTCCGTAGGACAACATACAATCATACCATAGGCTAGCTTCTAGGGTTTAGCCTCTCCGATCTCGTGGTAGATCAACTCTTGTAATACTCATATCATCAAGAACAATCAAGCAGGACATTGGGTATTACCTCCATCAAGAGGGCCCGAACCTGGGTAAACATCGTGTCCCCTGCCTCCTGTTACCATCCGCCTTAGAGCACAGTTCGGGACCCCCCACCTGAGATCCGCCGGTTTTGACACCGACATTGGTGCTTTCATTGAGAGTTCCACTGTGCCATCTTCGTAAGGCTTGATGGCTCCTTAGATCATCGGTAACGATGCGGTCCGGGGTGAGGTTTTCCTCCCCGGACAGATCTTCGTATTCGGCGGCTTTGCACTGCGGGCCAATTCGCTTAGCCATCTGGAGAAGATCGAGAGCTACGCCCCTGGTCATCAGGCCAGGTTCAGAAACCTAAAATACACTGCCGACATCCGCGGAGACTTGATCTTCGACAAATTCGAGCCCATGTCAGGTGCGCCGCATAGTCACGACGAGCATGACGTAACTCTGCTGTCGGACAGTGTTCGGGAGTTCGCATCTGCAACTACTCCGGCCTTCAATCCGGATCAAATTGCGCCACCCGAGGACGGAGGGATAGACCCCGCCATGGAGGCCGCACTCTCAGTGGCGATGGAGCCGGATACTGACTTCACCCCTTACGAGAGCCGTGTCGCCGAACCACTGGATTCGTCTCTGGCCACGGACTCCGAGCCACCTGCATACGTGCCTATCGAATTCGATTGGGCGCCGATCATGGAGTTCACCTCCGCGGATATCTTTTAGCACTCGCCTTTCGGCGATGTGCTAAATTCATTAAGGTCTCTCTCCTTGTCAGGAGAACCTTGGTCGAACTATATCCGGCTAGAATGGTATGCGGACGACGAAGAAATTCGCGGCCCACCCACCACCCACTTAGTAGCCACTGTCGACGATTTAACCAACATGCTCGACTTCGACTCCGAAGACATCAACGGTATGGACGACGATGTAGGAGACGAACAGGGACCACTGCCCATAGGGCGCTGGACCGCCACCTCATCATATGATATATACATGGTGGATACCCCCAAAGAAGGCAATGGCGAAAAAACAGCGGAGGACGACCCCTCCAAGAAGCAACCCAAGCGCCAATGTCAGCGGCGCCGCTCTAAGTCCCGCCACAGCAAAAGTAGTGATACCGGCACAAGAGACAATAACACTCCGGATAGTGCCGAAGACAACCACAATCCCCTCCAGCACGATGTAGAGCCGGAGGATGAACAAGCTAGCCCTCCAGAGTAGGCAGCAGATGGAGAACAGAAGGAGGACAATTACATGCCTCTCTCTGAAGACGAGGCGAGCCTCGGCGACGAAGAATTTATCGTGCCTGAGGATCCCGTCGAGCAGGAGCGCCTCAAGCGCCGGCTTATGGCCACAGCAAATAGCCTGAAGAAAAAGCAACAACAACTTCAAGCTGATCAAGACTTGCTAGCAGACAGATGGACCGAAGTCCTTGCCGCTGAGGAATTCGAACTCGAGCACCCCTCCAAGAATTACCCAAAATGCAGGTTGCTACCTCACCTCGAGGAGGAAGCATTGAAACCTCCATCACTAGTGTACGATGCGGCTGACCGGCCACCGCGTGGCCGAGCCAAAGAGGCGTTTCAGCCCGAAGTTCGGCCGGCACCCCGCCGCCACTCAATCAAAAATACCAAGGCCCAGGGCAACACACGGGACCTGCGAGACGTATTGGACAGTAGGGCAAAACTTGCAAGATCAATATACGGGTCACGGGGGCGCGTGCCAACGTGGGACGATGACCGTCACGCCGGATACACTAAAGGTAAATCCGGCCGGGCCGAATACAGCAGACAAGATTCATATGAACTATGTCGTGATATAGCCCGGCACAGAGGTGCCGCACACCCCCTATGCTTCACTGATGAAGTTATGGATCATGAATTCCCGGGGGGTTTTAAACCTGTAAATATCGAATCTTATGATGGTACAACAGATCCCGCTGTATGGATTGAGGATTTCCTCCTTCACATCCATATGGCTCGCGGCGATGATCTACATGCCATCAAGTACCTCCCACTAAAACTCAAAGGACCAGCTCGGCATTGGCTGAATAGCTTGCCAGCAGACTCCGTCGGCAGTTGGGAGGATTTGGAAGACGCATTCCTTGACAACTTCCAGGGCACTTATGTGCGACCCCCGGATGCTGATGACTTGAGCCATATAACTCAGCAGCCAGGGGAATCGGCCAGGCAATTCTGGACACGGTTCCTAACTAAGAAAAACCAAATTGTCGACTGTCCGGATGCAGAGGACTTAGCGGCATTCAAGCATAACATCCGTGATGAGTGGCTTGCCCGGCACCTCGGCCAAGAGAAGCCGAAGTCTATGGCAGCCCTCACGACACTCATGACCCGCTTTTGCGCGGGCGAGGATAGCTGGCTGGCTCGCAACAACAACACATCACGGAATCCAGGCACTTCGGATACCAAAGATGCCAACGGCAGAACACGTCGTAATAGACCAAAGCGCCACAACAATGGCGATAACACCGATGACACGGCAGTCAATGCCGAATTCAGAGGCTCTAGATCCGGTCAGCGGAAAAAGCCATTCAAAAGAAGTACTCCGGCTCCATCCAGTTTGGATCGCATACTGGATCGCTCGTGTCAAATCCACGGCACCCCCGACAAGCCAGCCAATCACACCAACAGAGAATGCTGGGTGTTCAAGCAGGCCAGCAAGTTAAATGCCGAAAACAAGGACAAGGGGCTTCATAGTGATGACGAGGAGGAGGCCCGGCCGCCGAACACGGGAGGACAGAAGGGATTCCCCCCACAAGTGAAGACGGTGGACATGATATACGCAACCCACATTCCCAAGAGGGAACAGAAGCGTGCACTAAGGGACGTCTATGCGATGGAGCCCATCGCTCCAAAGTTCAACCCATGGTCCGCTTGTCCGATCACCTTTGATCGCAGGGACCACCCCACTAGTATCCGTCATGGCGGATCCGCCGCACTGGTCCTAGACCCCATCATCGACGGATTTCACCTTACTCGAGTCCTTATGGACGGCGGCAGCAGCCTGAACCTGCTCTATCAGGATACAGTGCAAAAAATGGGTATACATCCCTCGAGGATCAAACCCACCAAAACCACCTTTAAGGGTGTAATCCTAGGTGTAGAGGCCCATTGCACGGGTTCAATCACACTAGAAGTGGTCTTCGGATCTCCGGACAACTTCTGAAGCGAGGAGTTAATCTTCGATATCGTCCCGTTTCGCTGTGGCTATCACGCACTGCTCGGGCGAACCGCATTCGGAAAATTCAATGTGGTACCGCATTACGCATACCTCAAGATCAAGATGCAGGACCTAGGGGGGTCATAACAGTGAATGGAAACACAGAACGCTCGCTCTGCACGGAGGAGCGCACTGCGGCCCTCACAGCAGAAGCACAAAGCAGCCTTTTAAGGCAAACCACTAATTCGGCGATACAACCCCCGGACACCTTCAAGCGAGTACGGAGTAAACTGCAACAGGATCGCCTGGCACGTTCAGAGCTCGCCTAGCAATTCAGCCCTCGTCCCAGTCCCAGTCAAGGGACGAAATCCGTGCTGTGCGTACATAATTACGCACTGGAAATACCATGGACATAGGCGGGGGCACGATCAGGGAAAGTCCCGCAATGCGGCTTAACCGCCCTAGGGGTTGTATACCTTTATCATTCTTTCTCTTTTAGGACCCAACTCTCTGGAAGCACTTTCCGGCAGTACGATAGCCCGACACATTACAGGAAGGAAAAACCAAGGAGGCAAGAAGCTAAGATGTACACGGGAACCCTCAGGTGGTCTCTAATAATAATCGATATACCCGCTTTCTACTTTCCATACGCAGCTTGCCCTTGGATAGGACACGTCAAACAGTCCAACTTTCTGCTTATTGCACTACTTGTATCAGTACGCTTCGACGTATTATTTAAATAACAATGCATAACATTAGTCTATTATTGCATTATTCATCACCTTTTTCTTATATGTTCATTTACGACAATCTGCACCCGTACATTCGGGTACAGTCAGTACGCCAGGGGCTTCCGTTTACCCCATAATACGGAGCGAGAAGTCCGAACACTTTCGATAGTGTGGCACCCCGAACTTATAGCATTATATGCATCAGCTCCGAATCATGTCTTGGGTCAATAGTTGGGTTTGCCCGGCTCCCATGCTTTGGTACCTTACGTTCCGCTATATCGGCTAAGGTAGCAGTGGGAGAACTACTGCGATTGTGTCCCGGTTCTTCCGGACGAGCACCTCAGTAGAGAAAGCCGAAAACTGACTGTCATGATAAGGCGAGAGCTGGTCGCTATTCCCGAGGTCTCAAGTCCTTAAAGACCTTTTCCGCTTCGGGCGAGGAGTCGGCCTTGCCCAACTTAGGCGTGTATAGCACCCCAAATTCGGCCTTCTGAATACTAGGGGCTTCGCCAAAAGACTTCTATGGTAAGTGAGAGTGATAAAGCCTTATAGTCCGATTGCCTGGTTCGTTGCGCTGAACACCTCCCTCGAAGGACCCAAAATTGGGATGAAGAGTGCTCAGGTTCATCCCAAACACCCCAGTACTAGTTACATGGGGGCAGAAGCCGACGACTAGCCAACTCTCAGATTTTATAAATGGTCGCACAGAAGGTAATATTTTAAATTAAATAAGCGTTGCATAGCGCAAATGAACTCGTTTCACATTACAGGACCACATGAGCATGTTCATTCAAAAATTAAATCCCTGGCACATTCATCCGCCACAAGGCGGGAACCCTTCAGGACCCTCTCATAGTACATTTCGGGGCAGCGATGCTCCTTGCCCTCCGGCGGCCCCTCCTTCACCAGCTTCACGGCGTCCAGCTTCACCCAGTGCACCTTCGCTCGGGCAAAAGCCCTGCGCGCACCCTCGATGCAGACGGACCTCTCTATGACTTCTACCCGTGGGCAGGCATCCACAAGCCGCCTCACCAGACCGAAGTAGCTGCCAGGCAGGGGCTTGCCAGGCCACATCCGGACTATAAGGCCCTTCATGGGCTGTTCGGCCACCTTGTGAAGCTCGACCAATTGCTTCAGTTGGTCGCTCAAGGGCATTGGGTGTTCGGTCCTAGTATACTGAGACTAGAACAACTTCTCCGTCGACCTCCCCTCCTCAGCTCGGTAAAACTCCGCGGCATCCAGAACACTGCGCGGAAGATCTGCGAACGCTCCTGGAGAGCTCTGAACTCGGGTAAGTAAAAGGAAAGTTTCCTTCACATGCTTGCTTTGCATAATGAATGCCTTACCCGCTGCTATCTTCTTCACCGCATCAATCTCCTGGAGGGCCTTGTGCGCTTCAGCCTTGGCTCTCCGAGCGCTTTCAAGTGCCTTCGCAAGCTCGGACTCTTTCATCTTAGAGTCAAGCTCCAAGGACTCGTGTTTTTTGGAGAGAGCCTCAAGCTCTTGCTGCACCTCGCCTACTCGGGCTTCTTGCTTTTCCGGTAGGGGGGCTGGGCAATCGAGCTGCTTCGCTATCTTTATCCAGTCCCGTTAATGACATGGAAGCTTAGATCCCGCACATGATTTAAATTGGGGCAAATAAATACCCTGTGAGATATAAAACTTACCGGATTGGCACGGCGCTTTGCGCTGAGTCTACGGTCCTCGGTGAGGGAAGGAGGTACCTCGGCACCCTTGAACAGCACCCTCCAGATGTCCTCGTGCGTCGTGTCATAGAGCTCTTACAGCGTCTGGTGCTTGGCCGGGTCGAACTCCCACAAATTGAATGCCCGTCGTTGACACGGGATAATTTGGCGGAAGAGCATGACCTGGACCACGTTGACGAGCTTAATTTTCTTGCTCATCATGTTCCTGATGTAGGTCTGGAGTCCGGTCATCTCTACCGTAGAACCCCAGGACAGGCCCTTCTCTTTCTAATAGGTGAGTCGAGTGGGGATTCCGGATCGAAATTTGGGGGCCGCCACCCAGTTGGTGTCGCGCGACTCGGTGATGTAGAACCACCCTGATTGCCACCCCTTTATGGTATCCACATAGGTGCCCTCGAGCCAGGTGACGTTAGGCATTTTGCCCACCATGGTGCCTCCGCACTCTGCTTGCTAGCCGACCACCACCTTCGGTTTAACATTGAAGGTTTTCAGCCATAGGCCGAAGTGGGGCCTGATGCGGAGGAAGGCCTCGCACACGACGATAAACGCCGAGATGTTGAGGATGAAATTGGGGGCCAGATCGTGAAAATCCAGCCCGTAGTAAAACATGAGCCCACGGACAAACGGGTGGAGGGGAAATCCTAGTCCGCGGACGAAATGGGTAAGAAAAACCACCCTCTCATGGGGTTCGGGCGTAGGGATGATCTGCCCCGTATCTGGCAGCCAGTGTGCGATATCCGCGGCCAGATATCCGGCTACCCGTAACTTTGTGATGTGCTCCTCCATGACGGAGGAGACAATCCACTTGCCTCCTGCTCCGGACATGCTCGGAGTGGTTTGAGAAGAGGAACGCGAACTTGGGCGCTGGAGCTCGAGTGCGTGAGAATGGATAAACGAGGAGGTAAAAGGCATGGGTAAAAGGGGTGAATCCTTGTCCCTTTATAAGGGTGGAAGAGGCTATGCGCCTCCCCACTTGCCTGGTAAAATCGCTTATTTCCCAGGCGCCGTAATTGATGGCGCGGTTGGGTTACCCACGTCCGTATTGATGAGAATCCCGTAATAAGGGGGACACGATCTCTGCTTCGACAAGACGTGTCAAGAAAACCGCCTTGCAATATATGTGGTGCTGGTTGAGAAAAATGGTTCAAATAATGACCGGGCCATGACATGATGCCATACTGTCAAACGTGTCAGTAGATTGGATTTGTGGAAATGTTATTCTCTCTACGGTGGTATGTGGAACTTGTTTTGCAGAGCCGGACACTATCCTTGTGTTCAAAATCTTCTGTGGAGTATTCGGAGGAGGAACCCGCCTTGCAATGCCGAAGACAATACTGCGCGCCGGACTCATGGTCATTGAAGCCTGGTTCAGGGGCTACTAAGGGAGTCCTGGATTAGGGGGTCTCCAGATAGCCGGACTATATCCTTTGGCCGGACTGTTGGACTATGAAGATACAAGATTGAAGACTTCGTCTCGTGTCCGGATGGGACTCTCCTTGGCGTGGAAGGCAAGCTTGGCAATACAGATATGTAGATCTCCTCCCTTGTAACCGACTTTGTGTAACCCTAGCCCCCTCCGGTGTCTATATAAACCAGAGGGTTTAGTCCGTAGGACAACATACAATCATACCATAGGCTAGCTTCTAGGGTTTAGCCTCTCCAATCTCATGGTAGATCAACTCTTGTAATACTCATATCATCAAGAACAGTCAAGCAGGACGTAGGGTATTACCTCCATCAAGAGGGCCCGAACCTGGGTAAACATCGTGTCCCCTGCCTCCTGTTACCATCCGCCTTAGACGCACAGTTCGGGACCCCCTACCCGAGATCCGCCGGTTTTGACACCGACACCCACTATTTCAAAAGACGCTCTCCTCGCCCGAAATCGTTCGCGCCCACTATATTTGAAAACACGCCCTCCTCGCCCGAAATCGCTCGCGCCCACTATATTTCAAAACACTCCCTCCTCGCCCGAAATTGCTCGCGGCCACTATTTGGGAGAAGCAAAGTTACTCTACTATCCCCGACCCTCAATACACAGACCCAAGCCGAGAAGCCTAAAGGCAGGGGTAGAACTGTAACTCCCCCCCCCACACACATTTCACACAAATGCGTCCGTAAGACATTGTTCCGGTTCCCACTCCCAATTCCCCATTCATACCTCATGGGCGCCAAATCACCTTCTCCCCGGATGCTCCCTTCTCCCGAGCCACGAAACCTCAGCCCCTCCTCCATGGCGCCCCCACCGCACCAAATTCATAGCCGCCCTCCTCTTTAATCCCGAAGATGTTGCCCATTTGCCGTCGTGCACTGGGCCGTGTGCCTCTTACTTCGTGCTGCCGGAGCTGCCTCGACGACGGCCGCGTGAACCGTACCGGAGCCGATTCACCCCCGCCGTTGTTCACGGCGTCGGAGCGGCTCCAACTTTGGACCCGTCCACAGCCCCGGCGCTGTTTCCCCATAGCCGTCGACCATCGCGACATCTCTGCTTCCCTGCCGCTGGTAGCCACCGCAACCGCGCCGGCCTCACCGACTAGGCAGCTGGAGCTGCCTACTTCACGGGGCCGCCAGATAGGTCGCACCCTCATCTCAAATCACTTTATTTAGGCGTCAGTTGTCTGAATTTTTATTCTGGGCCAATCGATTCCCAATGGGAAGCAGCACCCCTCGAGCCGGCGGAGCTCCTAGGCTGCGGGTTGGCTGGTGTCTAACGTAAGGGTGCGGGGGCGCAAGTTCGCCGTGAAAGCGGCGCTTAGATGGCTATCTTAGAGTTGTGTGGGTTGAAGGTACTGCCGCCGCCGGATCTGGATGACGGCGAGTCTTTGTGGATTGGCCCGGGGGCAGCGAAACCATGACAGTGCAGTGGGGAGGGGAGTGGGGTTTTGGTCGGGGCCACGGACGGTGGAGGCAGGTTGCTCTGCCAGTGGTCGCTGGCTCTTCGGGGAAGATTCCGAACAGTGTCATCCGGGAGGCACAAGACAGCCATCAAGCCATCCGTCGTAGATCGGATAGTACCAAAATAAAATAAAATTGTGTGACCCCAATTTAGTCTTCAGTCAATAGACATGTGACCACTCTCGTACCTTGCTGTTGATCTCTTAGGGTATTTCTTCAGATCAGAGAGATGTGTCGTTCTTAACATTATGCCTTTTCTGCATCTTCAGCCACACCGTCTTCCGACTCACCGCAGCTGCTCCAACAAGGGAAGCATACACCAGAAGGGAGCTATAGTCCCCACTCAACAGTTCCCTGCATCGAATGCGCGTGCCCGACATGGACAGCCACAACAACCAGGGCCATTGACAAGTCAGCACATGATGCTCACTCCTATGGATGGCGGCCAGATAGGTTGTACCATCATCTTACTTGTGTGCAATATTTATGGCTTTGTTATTCATCTAAGCATGGAAAATAGATTATCACATTTCACTGTATATTCGTGCTGATCTCTTACGGGTCTTGTTCAGGAGTTAACGTTATTCCATAGTTCAGCTAAGAGGCTTGTTCTTTAGGTAACGTTGTTCCATAGTTATCATCCATCAGCCAATGATATCCCACGGGCTGGTGATTATAGTATTATACCACTTCTAGTATAACCTATGTTGTTCCTTAATACTTTTGTGCGCCATCTAGTTAATCTCGAGTACAAACGATACATATTCTGTATCTTTCATCTGTGTTCTCCCTTTAGTTTTTGAGACATGTTGCTGCTAGTTAACCCCAGTCCTACTATTTATGTCGTCTCCTACAGGCACTCATTACATAAATCTAATTACTAGTTGTCTTCCATGCATGTCAGATATAATTGCACACACTGATTTATCCATAAGAACCTCACGGAGCAATGTAACGGCCAACAAACTTGACGTCAATGATACCCAATATGATGGAACATGTAAAGGCAGTTCTTCACAAGACTTGCAGAAAGATGATGAATCCTATTCACCCCATAAGGCCCTTGCTCTAACTTGGCCCTTGATATGGGTACAACATGCATATAATGTCCTGGAGTGCATCTACTCTGTTGCAATGCCTTGTGCTTAGCCTTCTGATCATGCATGTAAATATGGCATGCCTTCCTGTTTTTCAGTACCTATTCCATTCATGATAACTTGTTTTCAAATTCAAGTACTGTCATTCTACTCTATCGCAATGCCATCTACTTGGTTTGGACATCAAGCTTCTCAATATCTTATGCATTGTTATTCATCAGTATGTACTTCATCTGTCTACCATACCATGTTTTTTTACATTGAAGTGTTGTTCTAGTGGTCTCTTGCAATGCCATCTTAGTTTCCCAATCATACACGCATATGTTGCCTTAGTATTTTTCTGTATGTATTCCGCTAGCATACAGTTTTACATTCAAGTAGTGTTTTTTACACGGTTGTCCTGTCGTATCCCTAGCTCTTGCATCATACTCCCTCCGTCCGGATTACATGTCGTAGAAATTGATAAACTGAATGTATCTAGAACTGAAATACGCCTAGACCCATCCATTTATTTCTGGATGCAAGGAATACATGTTAATATGTCATGCCTTTCTATTCTTCGGTACTTATTCCACCTCTGTTGTAGCATGTTTTATAATTGAAGAACCATTCTTCTATATAAGGCATGCAAGGGGAAGACATCCATGTTAGAATCTGAAGGGTTACTGTCGGTGTCAAAACCGGCGGATCTCGGGTAGGGGGTCCCGAACTATGCGTCTAAAGCGGATGGTGACAGGAGGCAGGGAACACGATGTTTTACCCAGGTTCGGGCCCTTTTGATGGAGGTAAAACCCTACGTCCTGCTTGATTTATTCTTGATGATATGAGTATTACAAGAGTTGACCTACCACGAGATCGGAGAGGCTAAACCCTAGAAGCTAGCCTATGGTATGATTGTATGTATATCTGTCGACTAGCCTGGCCTCGGTTTATATAATGCACCAAAGGCCTAGGATAACAAGAGTCCTAGCCGAATACGCCGGTGGAGAGAAGTCCTTGTCTTGATCGCCAAGTCTTGTGGAATCTTCCTTGTATGCAGCAGCTGTCCGAACTGGCCCATGAGTATATGGCCATGGGGGTCCTCGACCCAATCTAACAGATCGGGAGATGACGTGGTGAGTACCCCCTAGTCCAGGGCACCGTCAATAGCCCCCTGAACCGGTCTTCAAGTTAGGGACGCTCCTCGATTCTTCCGAACTATTCTTCATCTTCGGTTGTCGATCTTGAAAACTGGTTCAACAAATCTTCTCATCTTCGATCTTGAGGATCACCGAAATGCATTCGACAAGTTTATATGTCGGGTATCCGAGGAGCCCCTTTAAGTTTCCGGCCTTTATCAATGCCTTGTTATTTTTATGCCACACCTCGGGTTTGAAGTTGTTCCCAGGAGGCAGTGTCCTCTTGCGTCCGAGATCCAACGCCGGACTGCATTCGAGGTATCTTTTGCAGCCGAGCACCAATGTCGGACTGCTTCCGAGCTCCAATGCCGGACTGTGTCCAAGCTCCAACGCCAGACTATATCCAAGATGTCATAGATCATCTTGGTCCAAAAAAAAGTTGAAGGAGTTTAGCCGAGCTTAATGCCGGAAATGCCCTCTATGGAGCCAGCCACTAGCGCCCGAGCTTTATGTCGGACTGCTTCCGAGGTGGTGCACCACCCAGACTGTGGGCCGATTTTTTGTCAATATTTTTTATTGGTGCAATTTATTCTCTACCGAGATATACAGCCAATAGCCCTCAAGGTGTGTATCGGTCTAAAACCCGAGATGCACCTGAAGGATGAAGTAAGACTACTGATCCCAGTAGCCGCTGAGACTCAGGTTGATTTGCAAAATCGGCCCGAGGATCAAGTCCTAGCTCGGCAGAATACTTCGGGACACAAAAAGCGGCGTGCTCAGTCCTCGAGACTCAGGTTGGGTGCGGCCGACCAACCTGAGGATCAAAATCTCCTCGGAAACTATATTGCACATAAAATTTTCTGCATTGGACACGCAATGCAGTAGCCCCCGAGACACTGGTCGGGTGGCAACACCAGATCAGGGGATCGATGTGCCCCTTTAATATTTGTAAATAATAAGCTCGAAGCCCAGTAGCCCCCGAGCGTTAATGCGGGCACGGGTGGCCGAATTAAGGATCGACATCCATAGTAAAATCACAAATTATGTGTAATGACTTTTCATCATTAATGCTCGGATCCGCATTGTACAAAACTTTGGTGACCAACCATCGGCTTCCACCTCCTCGGCCAATAGCCGAGGAGTGTTTGTCCTACTTTATAAAGCCTTTATGAGGGCAAAGATTTATGAAAAACAAGGCAATATGGCCATACGGTTTTATAAACAAAGGTACGCAGAGAGATATGTTATATTACTGTTTAACATAAGAAATGTCTTCCAAAGAAAATAGTCCCGCTATCGGTTCCTTTCTTTGGGTTGTCATGCTAAGCATGATCATGAAACCTCAGCCCTAATGTAAGAGCAAAATATTAAGGATTTAGTTTGGGAGGCCAGTTACTAGCCCCTGGTAGTGTTCGGCGACAGTCGAGGTCAAACTGTAAACACTTTGGCCAATGTTATGAATGGCCCGTCATTTAACACAGTCATCAGATCGCTGACCAGTTTATGCTTATTGTGACAGTCAGTTTTCGGCTTTCTCCACTGAGGTGCTTAACCATGTGAGCTGGAAGCACAATCGCAGTGGTTCTCCCTTTGCACACCTAGCCTAACAAAGCGAAAGGTAAGAGGCAAGCGCAGGAGCCGGGCAACCCAACTATTGACCGAAGACACAATTCGAAACCGATACATATATAGCAATATCCGAGAATGTTTTTGCCGAATCTCTAAAGGTGTCCGGCTTTGCACTGTGAGACTTGTGCTGAAAACGCACAAATAGTTTAAAAGTGTCATAAGCTTGGAAAAGCAAAAAACGTCAGTAAAAACTTGACGTCCAAACAAGATCAAGTGTTCGGTGCCAATCCGAAAATTGGTCTTAGAAAAAAAAGAGTGCTTCTGTCGTGCTTTAACATGACACATCCTATCTCAAGACTTCAAGCGGGTCAGCCTATGGCTTCAACCTCCTATCCCGAAGGCGGAGTACTTCTCATTAGGCCAGTTTAGCAAACTAAACTCTAGCGGCTTTGAGAGAGAAATTAGGCTCCCCGGCTAGTGACCACACACTCGTGTCGAAAAAAGGAGTGATGAATAATAATAAAAACTTTGCAACAACTAAGAAGAAGAACACTTATTATAAAGCGGCTCATATAAATTTAAGAGCCCCCAAGTGACTTGGGTAAAAGAATTTTATGTATAATGATTGTATGTACCGAAGTACTAATATCATATCTTTGTTCACCCGAACTTTAAACGTGTCTTAACCGACCGTCGGCTTCTCCCTCTTCGGTCAAGGACCGAAAAGTGTTATGTACTCCACCTGTCAAGAATATCGACAGTGTTTCTGATAACCAGGCAACCGGGCCATAAGGCTGTAACAGACAAAGCGCGCTGAGGGAACTTATGCTATATTACAGACGAAGTGTAAGAAGCATCTTCGAAGAAAATAGTACCCCCACCGGTACCTTTCTTCGGTGCTCATTATTACTATGAGACTTGTGCAATAGATTTTTTGTACTCATGAGTTCCATTGTGTGCCGACCATGATTGAAAACAATAAGAGCGCTAGCTTTCGGCTTCACCCAGTCTGAGGTCAGAGCTCGGAGGACCCGGTCGTGACAATCGCAGAGGTGCTCCCTTTACTCCCTAGCTGAACAATCGGGAACGTAGGGGTAAGCACAGGAGCCAGGCAACCCAGCTTGCAAATCGCTTAAGTTAATATGGTGCATATTGTGGCGTAATACATGAACAAGGAACGAAGCCGTACAAGTATAATCATATGCAAGAAGAAAAGCTTCATAAAAGAAGCCCCCAAGTAAATGGGGTATTTGAATTTGTCTGTCACAAACAAGGTTATGAGAAGGAAATTTTTTACAAGCAACTTTTTTCCAAAAAAGTATAATGCTTGGTCGAACCGGACACGAGTTAAAAATTTAAAACTTTGAGCATGAAGGCAACTTAGCTGGTTAATGTGTTCGGTATTGATGACGCAGTCCGAGCTTGATGCGGGACAAGATTCCATCCCCCAAGCCGGTCCCTAGGTGGCGGAGCAAAGAGCTCGGCACTCCGAAGTGGTGGCATAGCACGGTCAATGCCGGCCAGCAGAGTGATGCCGAAGTCCCCGGCATGGGGTAATGAAGTGTTGATGAAGCCCCCCGTCCAGCCGAGGTGACGTGATATGTTAGTATGCCGAGTTGACGATACTGCCCAACCCGGATCATTTTCCTGTGCACAAAAAATAGTGCAAACTGTAGATAATAATAATGATAATAAAAAAGTTGCATAATAAATAAAAGAAATATTGCCTGGCGCCGAAGTCAATGTCGATGCAGGGTGTCGGCGTGATGCGGTGAAGGTGTGACAAAGCCTGAATTTGCAGGGTGGTCCGGGTTCCAGATGCGGCGTTCGCCGAACTATGTGCGGAAACTGATCGAACCACCACGCGACCGTCATTAATGTAGCCGCCATTTGATAGACCTGTATACAGGCGATGGAACAAATCGGAGTAATAATTCTTCAAGAAAAATAAAATTAACAAGCAAAAATTAATAGGATTAATAGCACCTGGTTTATTTGTTGTAGCAATCCGAAGAAAGGTGATTCCTAAAATTGGGACTCAATCCGCACACCCATTGCCTGATGGGCGATAAAGCGACGGCACGGCGATGCTGGCAAAGGTTGGCTCGCCGAGGCAAAGCCCTCGGTCCAGCTAACATGACGGAGCTGGTCGGCTAGTGATGCTGAAGTCTCCAAAGTATAGGTTGATGAAGAGATGGCGAAGCCTCCGGTCCAGCCGAGATGTCGAAGCCTCGATGTCAGCCGATGAGTTGAAGTAGGTCGGCATGACGGACACCGGCTTGAAGGAGCAATAGTGCGGCCCTGACGATGCAGGTCGTGACGCGGTCAATGCCGGCATGATGAAGTGACCGTGCGGCGATGTCGCATATGATTTATCCTTTGCTATGCCGGACTCTTGTTTGGCTTGACGAGATGATGATCCGAAGAAGTTGAGCTCGGCTCAACAAAATGACGACGTGTCTAGCGCGGGTCGGCAGCCGTGAAGCAATATTGCCGGACTGGTTTGACACCAGCATCATGTTGAAGATCATGTTCAAAAGATTTTAAAGTTAGTGGGATGTGTTTGGGAACAAAACACAATACCCCATACAAAACTTCCTTCAAAAAGGATGTCCGAAATCCCGTTCATAAAAAAGACGAACTCGGGTCGGATTCGTTTTCGCGCAGAAAACAGATCCGAAAAGTGATGCACTAATCGGAAGGTTCCCGGAGTTTGGACGGTCGGATCGAGCTGAAATTTTGAGGGGTGGTAGATATAGGAATTCCGCAGCCGATCAACGGTTGGAACTTCCAAAGGATGTCCGAGCTAGAAGCTAGACACCACGCCCTAAACTCGTCCAGATTCCTGTCCAGATTTGACAGGGCTCCGGTATATCGCGTATTTCCAGAGATTCCTCCATCGGAACTTGACGAAATTTTTCGGGGTTGTTTTAGACTCAATTCCGCACAATTCCACCAAAGCAATCGTTAAAACGACACTTGAGGAGGCGATGGCAGCGGATTTAAGTTTGCTGTCCGGAAAAACAGCATAGTCGCCCGAGGGTAATGTTGACGTTGAGCCCCCCGAGCTCCATGGATGTTTCCTCCATGATCTTGATAGAGATCGGAGTTGATGTTGATGAAGTCCCTCATCCGAACATGATGATCGGAGGTAGGGCGCAGTCCTTGGTCGAACCAAGGTGACCAGTCGAGCTGGTGACGAAGATGCCGAAGTCGCAGTTGATCTGCAGGCGAGCCATCGACCTTTTGCCGAACACATAGCGTAGCTCTCAATGAAAGCACCAATGTCGGTGTCAAAACTGGCGGATCTCGGGTAGGGGGTCCCGAACTGTGCGTCTAAGGCGGATGGTAACAGGAGGCAGGGAACATGATGTTTTACCTAGGTTCGGGCCCTCTTGATGGAGGTAAAACCCTACGTCCTGCTTGATTTATTCTTGATGATATGAGTATTGCAAGAGTTGATCTACCACGAGATCGGAGAGGCTAAACCCTAGAAGCTAGCCTATGGTATGATTGTATGTATATCTATCGACTGGCCTAACCTCGGTTTATATAATGCACCAGAGGCCTAGGATAACAAGAGTCCTAACCGAATACGCCGGTGGGGAGAAGTCCTTGTCTTGATCGCCAAGTCTTGTGGAATCTTTCTTGTATGCGGCAGCTGTCCGAACTGGCCCATGAGTATACGTCCATGGGGGTCCTCGACCCAATCTAACAGATCGGGAGATGACGTGGTGAGTACCCCCTAGTCCAGGACACCGTCAGTTACAAACCAGGTCTTTGCAAAAAATCCAAACGCCAGGAGAAAATAAACCAACTCTGGTTTTCATAGATACTGCTCCAGCACAGAGAAACTTAACTCCCACTGATAATAAGAAGATTTCAGTGGCCAAAGAATTAGTTTGCTCCAGTCCAGCAAAAATATGTCAATTCCATTCTAAGAAGCATGTGCATATCCTCGCATCATGAAATTTTATAGCATTCTGATCATATTTTCTACATGTTTCTTACACATCTCTATTTTAGAAAATAAGGTTAAACGATACAAGACTTCCTCCATTGGGATCGTATTCGAGGAAAATATCTTGCGGGAATTCTCTGTGCTCCAATGCTGATGTAAGTACCTGTTGTATATCAATATATTTTTACATCAGCATGTATTTTGTTAATCTGCGTGAATCCAACCTTTATCTGATCTAAAATTAGTTGTAGCAAAATGTTAAAGGAGCCACTGTTGATTTTTGTAAGGAAAACTGTCTGGTAGTTTTACATACTGAGCTGCATGAGTGTACTATCTCATATCATGCACATTACTAAATTGTAGTGCTGCTCTAGTTGCCCATTCATTTGTTTTGTCAATGTTGTTTCGTATTACCTTACCTGTCTGATGATAGTTGTGCCATATTGTGTTAATTTGGTGTAGGCTAGTTGCCCAAACATTCGTTGTGTCAATGTTGCTTTCCTATTATCTGACCTGGCTAATGATAGCAATGCTAGTGTATTAATTTGGTGCAAGCTGCTGAAGATAAGAAGACAAACTCTGAAAACAGCAAGGCAACCCCATTGTTTATTTCCAATAAAGCTAGGCCAGGTAATATGGCAATAACTCATGATTAATCTGTTCGGTTCCCCTCCTAATTTATGTTATGATGCAGTGGTCGAGACACTCTCCACTATCAATAATACAAGCCTGCCAAAATCGCCATCTGAATCTGTTCAGTTTTCTCCGTCTCGAATGCAACGGAAAAATGTATGTTTGTGAACCAATTAATGGCTGAAGCAATGATGGAAATGGTGGAGGAAGCAGAGGTGCACATTCATGCACAACAACAACCGATCAATGTTTTCAGAGACAGTGTAGCAAAGCAGCAAGAACTTGCCCACATGCTTATGGCATCATTCGCGCTGAGTTGGAGATTGTGACGTTGTAGATCGTTAGGTTCTGTTCATTTATTTGCACTAGCATCAATTCTTGATTGCCCAATGGATGTAATTTCCTGTAATATATGTTGGATGTGCAATGTTTTTCCCTGTATGTCATACCTTTGCTTGATCGGTTTTGGTCCTGTGCATAATTGCTCGTCGTAATGGGCTCAAATTATCTAATTGGGCCTAAAGACATGTATGGACTTTAGTGGGCCCGTTAAGTTAATGGGCCATTACCAGGCCGAAAGTTAATGGCCGGCCCTCTTACCTCTCAGGTCGTTAACAGGACGATGTTGAAGCGGGCGACAGGTGGGCCCATTTGATTTCATGGGCCGTTAACAGGCCGTTACTAAGGTCGGGCTACATATGGCCCAACTATACTGTGGGCCTTTAGCAGGCCGAAAGAGATAGCGGGCTCGTACTAGACCATGAAGAGCATGGACCACTAAGAGGCCGAAAGTCAGGTCGTACAGTAAATGGCCCAACTGTGTTGTGGGCCTTTAGCAGGCCGACAGAGAAACCGGACTGGTATTGGACCATGAAGAGCATGGGCCATTAAAAGGCCAAAACTCAGGTCTGACTACAAATGGCCCAACTCATTTATGGGTCATCAACAGGATGAAAGACACACCGGGCTAGGAATTGGCCCAACACTTAAATGGGTCACTAAAAGGCCAAAACTAAGGTCCGACTACAAATGGCCCAACTCATTTATGGGCCGTCAACAGGCTGAAAGACACACCAGGCCGGAAATTGGCCCAACACTTAAATGGGTCGCTAAAAGTCTGAAAGATGTACATCTTGAAAATTGGCCCATTCCTTGAATGGGCCGTTAATAGGCCGAAATCACATCGGGCCGATATTGAGCCCAAATAGATAGCGGGCTATTAACGAGATCGAACTAACGATGGGCTGCAATGGTGTCAAAACTTTAGCGGGCCGTTGACGGGCCGAATTGGCTCATCTCGTATGGGCCGTGGGCTTAAATGGACCTGACACAAGTAGTCCTTATACGGGTCGGCCTGCTAATTTTTACTGGGGCGGCCTTTTTCACCGGAATGGGCCACTGGTTGGCCGTGCCACATGTTGACCTATCATAGGCGCCTCCTGTCCAATGAGTGGATGACATCTGTCCCAACGGTGAGCCAACACGTGTTTCCTCAGGCCAATGATACTTTTACATGTGCAAAATCCCCATTGGTCCGGGCTGTTAACGGGTTATCGGATCCGAAACCGGACCCGATAGCTTAACGGCGACCCGTTACGGTGGATGCCACGTGTCGGTCACCCTTGACGAAAGCACTTTCATGACGCGCCATTTATCGTCATGGAAGTGGACACTTCCGTCATGATAATTTTGGTAATGTCATGGAACACTTCTACGACAGCACATGTATGACTATCTTAATTATGTCATAAAATTGTCATGGATGTACATGCATGACAGAAAACGTGACCTACTGTGACAAACACGTATCATCACGGAAGTGTCTTTTTTTGTAGTGCATCTTGATGTTCTGTACAATGCACGGGTATCTTGCTAGTGTACATAAAGAGCAGAGGTGGTGATGATGGTGTGCCTGCCATCCTGCAATATAGGTCGTCCGATCAATATCTAACGGATAGGAAGGAAACTATGACAATTTACCTGCACTCTTCTCCACATTTGCAGATAAGGCCTTCCCTCATTCATCCTTTTCTCCCAAAAGATCTTGATGTTCCATGCAACGCACGGGCATCTTCCTAGTTTTCTATAAACTTGGTCAAATTTTATGAAGTTTGACTTCAGTCAAACCTAATATGCAGAGTAAATAAAAATAGAGGGAGTATCTAATGACCCAGAAGTATAGGGGGTCTATTGTAATCCTTTAGATAAGTAAGTGTGTCGAACCCAACGAGGAGCAGAAGGAAATGATAAGCGGTTTTCAGCAAGGTATTCTCTGCAAGCATTGAAATTATAGGTAACAAGTAGTTTTGTGATAAGATAATTTGTAACGAGCAAAAAGTAACAAAAGTAAATAAAGTGCAGCAAGGTGGCCCAATCCTTTTTGTAGCAAAGGACAAGCCTGGACAAATTCTTATATAGAGAAAAGCGCTCCCGAGGACACATGGGAATTGTCGTCAAGCTAGGTTTCATCACGATCATATGATTCGCGTTCGGTACTTTGATAATCTGATATGTGGGTGGACCGGTGCTTGGGTGCTGTCCTTACTTGGAAAAACATCCCACTTATGGTTAACCTATATTGCAAGCATCCGCAACTACAACAAAAGTATTAAGGTAAACCTAACCACAGCATGAAACATATGGATCCAAATCAGCCCCTTATGAAGCAACGTATAAACTAGGGTTTAAGCTTCTGTCACTCTAGCAACCCATCATCTACTTATTACTTCCCAATGTCTTCCTCTAGGCCCAAATAATGGTGAAGTGTCATGTAGTTAACGTTCACATAACACCACTAGAGGAGAGACAACATACATCTCATCAAAATATCGAACGAATACCAAATTCACATGACTACTAATAGCAAGACTTCTCCCATGTCCTCAGGAACAAACATAACTACTCAAAAAGCATATTCATGTTCAAAATCAAAGGGGTATTAATATGCATATAGGATCTGAACATATGATCTTCCACCAAATAAACCAACTAGCATCAACTACAAGGAGTAATCAACACTACTGGCAACCCACAGGTACCAATCCTAGACTTAGAGACAAGAATTGGATACAAGAGATGAACTAGGGTTTGAGAGGAGATGGTGCTGGTGAAGATGTTGATCGAGATTGACCCCTCCCGATGAGAGGATCGTTGGTGATGGCGATGGCGATGATTTCCCCCTCCCGGAGGGAAGTGTCCCCGGCAGAACAGCTCCGCCGGAGCCCTAGATTGGTTCCGCCAAGGTTCCGCCTCGTGGCGGCGGAGTCTCGTCCCGAAAGCTTGCTTATGATTTTTTTTCCTCAACAAAAGACTCCATATAGCAGAAGATGGGCACCGGAGGGTCACCAGGCGACCCACGAGGCAGGGGCACGCCTAGGGGGGTAGGGCGCGCCCCCACCCTCGTGGCCAGGGTGTGGCCCCCCTCTAGAACTTCTTGCGCTCAGTATTTTTATATATTCTGAAAATGACTTCCGTGAAGTTTCAGGACTTTTGGAGCTGTGCAGAATAGGTCTCTAATATTTGCTCCTTTTCCAGCCCAGAATCCCAGCTGCCGGCATTCTCCCTTTTTATGTAAACCTTGTAAAATAAGAGAGAATAGGCATAAGTATTGTGACATAATGTGTAATAAAAGCCCATAATGCAATAAATATCGATATAAAAGCATGATGCAAAATGGACGTATCAACTCCCCCAAGCTTAGACCTCGCTTGTCCTCAAGCGAAAGCCGAAATCAAAAAATATTTCCACATGTTTAGAGATAGAGGTGTTGATAAAAATAAAATACGGACATGAGGGCATCATGATCATTCTTAGAACAGCAATTTATATAATTCTTTTCATATTATCTCTTATGCTAGAGTAACAATTCAATCACAATTTCAAGTATGAATCATAAACTTCATTGAAAACTAACAAACTATAATCTCAGTCATTGGAGCAATTGCAATTTATCATAACATAGGAAAGAGTCAATATAAGAGCTTTTCAGCAAGTCCACATACTCAACTATCATGTAGTCTTCCACAATTGCTAACACTCACGCAATACTTATGGGTGTGGAGTTTTAATCGGACACAGAGAAAGATAGGGGCTTATAGTTTTGCCTCCCAAGTTTTACCTCAAGGGTAATGTCAACAATAATAGTTCATGAAAACTCACATCCAATTAGTGATATATACCAGGATCTTTCCAACATGTTGTGCTTGACAAAAGATAAAATGTAAAAAGGAAGGGTGAAGATCACCATGACTCTTATGCAAGGTAGAAGATAAAAGTAAAAGATAGGCCCTTCGCAGAGGGAAGCAGAGGTTGTTATGCGCTTTTATGGTTGGATGCACAAAATCTTAATGTGAAAGAACGTCACTTTATATTGCCACTTGTGATATGGACCTTTATTATGCAGTCTGTTGCTTTTATTTCTTCCATATCACATGATCGTATAAAGCTTATTTTCTCCCACACTAATAAGTCATACATATTTAGAGGGAAATTTTTATTGCTTGCACCGATGACAACTTACTTGAAGGATCTTACTCCATCCATAGGTAGGTATGGTGGACTCTCATGGCAAAACTGGTTTAAGGGTGTTTGGAAGCACAAGTAGTATCTCTACTTGGTGTAAGGAATTTGGCTAGAATGAGGGGGAAAGGCAAGCTCAATCATGTTGGATGATCCATGACAATATAATCTATCTCAGATGTAAGAAAACATAACCCATTACGTTGTCTTCCTTATCCAACATCAACTCTTTAGCATGTCATATTTTAATAAGTGCTCACAATCATAAAAGATGTCCAAGATAGTGTATTTATATGTGAAGGCCTCTCTTTCTTTATTACTTCCTATTAATTGCAACGATGACCAAAACTATGTTTGTCAACTCTCAACAACTTTTATTCATCATACTCTTTCTATGTGAGCTCATTACTCTCCATAAGATCCATATGATCTCTTTGTTTCTTTTTATTTCTTCTCTATTCTTTTATTCACTCAAGATTATGGCAAAATAATCAAGCCCTTGACTCAGCACTAATCTTTATTATAAATAGCTCACGGACTCGATTACATAGAAGGATCATAAAGCAAAACTCACAACTAGATCATACTAAAAACTTTTATTCTACTAGATCAACATATTACCAAAAGGACCGAACTAAGAAAAATGGTAAAGATAAAAGTGATGGTGATACGATATTGGGGCACTCCCCCAAGCTTGGCAGTTGCCAAGGTGAGTGCCCATACCCGATGCTTAGTTCTTCTTTGTTGGTGAAGAAGGAGGTGATTTTGTTGATGGCATAGGCTTCTTCCTTAATTTGCGCTTGAGGATAGAATTTTGGTCCCTTAGGTCATCGATCTCCTGCTTCAGGCTCAGTATCTTTTTGCATAGTTCCTGCTTGTTTTCCTGCAAGAGGCGAAAAGGGATAAACTCGATCTTAGGTTTCTTTACTCTATCCGGGAGGCTTGACTTTTTGAACTCCACATGCATGTCCCCAGGTTGAGGTAATGGGACTTCATTTTCTTCTGAGCTCGTCTCCTCCCTTCCCTTGGGTTCTGTGACAGCCTGATTGTTGGCCCTTTCTTTTTCTTTTGTTTTTCTGAGGTTTTTGCTTGAGTTTTCTTTTTTCGTGGCTTTGTGGTCTGGAAACTGAAGAAGATGCCCTCTTCTTTGCTTCCAGAGTGGCTTGTCATTCCCAAATCCTTCCCTAGACCCTGTCATTTTCATCCTAGCCCAAATCCCAATATTCTTTTTTATTGGGAATATTCCTTTTCTATTAAAGGAATAACCCAATTTGCCCTAGGTTGTGAAGCAACCTTTATTTCCATCACTCCTAAAATTCCCAAGTAATTCATAAATTGTTTGGGTCACATATTTCTCAAATATGGCAAAATATTTCATTTGCCATGTTCCCCATCATGCTCAAATAATTCATTTCCTATTCTGCCCAAAATGGCAGAATGTGAAGCAAGTGCCATTTATCTTTTCCCAATTGACCTCAAACTCCTTGGACACCTTTTCCTGTCCATATCATTGCCACATGCCAAAGTGCAACCTCATTTGCCTAGTAATTATTTAATTATGGTTTTCCAAAGTTCATGTCTGAGGGAAGTGGTTGTGAAGCAAGTACAAGTTAGGAATATCCAAATGAGTTGAAATTTTGCATGGCCCTTCATATAACGAAATCATCACACTCCACCGAAGTAGAGCTCATGTCATGCCTCCATGTGAGCTCACCGTCAATTCTTTGATTCTGTCCAAAATTTCAGTTTGTGAAGAAAGTATATTGTATCTTGCTCCATTATGGCTGCCAATTTTTCTAGGACTTCTCGTATCCATATAACCTACCTCCACCCATTTTGGGCATGTTTCATCAAGGCATTTGTCCTCTAGAATTTTTGCAAGTTTCTGGTCAAAGGAAATGTTTGTGAAGGAAGTATCATTTTGGTTTATCCAATTGGTGTGAAACCTTTTGCAGCATCTTCATATGGCCAAATAAGCCTGCCTTGCCAAAGTTCAGCTCAAGTGGCTCCTTCATTTGAGAGCATCATCATGATCTTCATTCTGAACCAGATTACTTAGTTGTAAAGCAACTATATTAATTAGTGGTCCAATTCTTCTCAAAATTACCAAGATGTATGGCCTTCTTACTCTGAACCTACCAGACAACTCCATTTAACCCAATCCCTCTCCTGTGGATCAGCAGTACATGATCAAATTTACTGTAGTAAACTTCAGACCTCATTTACCTTTTAAACAGGGCAGTTTTCATTGATCTACCACCTCAGTTACCACTTAACCAGGAGAGACTTACCCCAGACATCGTTTGGCTTAGCTCGTGGCACTGTGAGCACCAGTGCTCGCGGTGACCACCGTTTTGGCATGCAATGGCCGCGCCCAGAATGGCTTTTGCTCGGGCCCCTTCTCTGCTCAGCATCTCAGCAAGCACGCGCATGTCCAATAGCTAGCCCGCGTTGTCGCCATTCTGCTAGAGCCTTCTTCCCCTCCGTCAGCCCCTCCGTCAGCTCTCGTCGCCGCGCGCCCACAGACGCACTATGGCCGACCGGAGCATTTATGGAGCCGTGGCTGTTTCCCCTCTTGTCCCCGAGCTCTGCTCGTCCGTATGCACTTCTGTAGCTCGTCCGCTCCCCCTTCGTCGCGATCCCGCACCTCCCCATGATTGCTGCGCATCGCCGGAGTCTTGGCCGAGCTCGTGCGGCGGTGACCGGCTCGGGCACCTCGCCCCGCCTATAAATGGCCAGCCCCGAGCCTTCCCGAGCACCTCAGCCTCCTCGCCTCACTACCAGTAGCGCCCCCGTCCACTCAAACAAGCTCGAGGATGCCTCGAGCCCTCCATTGGCCGCCATGGCCGCTGCGGCACTCCGCTTAAATTCGGCCTAACCGAGTCCTCCCTCTCTTTTTGGTCGTCACCACTAGCCTCCCCACTCTAGCGCAGCCCTCCCTAGCTTCTCGTTTCCTCGCCGGAGCCCGTGTGGCCGCGACCCCAAGATCAGCCTCGCCGCCCGAGCTCTCTGTTCCGCGACTCGCCGTCGCCCCGTACCCTCTTCGGCGCTGATTCTGCTCCAGGCGGGAGCGGCGAACTGTCCCGAGTCCACCGGTGGCCGGATCTCGGCCGGAGACCACCGGAGCTGGCCGGGCCATCGCCGGTGTCGCCCCTCCCCTGCTCCTCTGTTCTTCGCGTCGGGGAAGAAGAAGAAGGAGCCAGGAGAGGGAGATGGATAAGGCGGGCCCCCCCGTCAGCTGCTCAAGCCGGGCCCCGCCACGCTGACCTGGATAAGTGACGGGCCCCACACGTGGGACCCTCACGTCAGCTGCTCAAGCCCCTGCCCCGCCTCTGCCACGTGTTTAAGTGGAGGCGTAAAACAGTCGAGTACGTTTTCGCGTAAAGAAAGCCTATTTACTTGGAGTACGTTTTATTTCACTGAAAGCGGGTTTCCTCTCTGTTTCAGCCCAAAATATGTTTTCTTAAACAGAAAGCGTATTTCCAACTTTGCGCTTCTGCCTTATCCACTCAGGGACTTGTTTGTGATGATATTTTTGCAGAAAAGTCCCTGAACTTCAAACCTTCATATCTTTTTAACCACAACTCCAAATGAGGTGAATCCAAAGCCCACTTCTTCGTCTCGTCGAGCCCGTTCTGTTGGTTTCATTTTCACTTTGGTTTGACACTATGAAAATGACCTTTTTGCCCTTGCATGTAAACAGCCCCTTCGGGAGAGAACTGTTTCCGGCAAATCTTTTCGCGGCTTCACCGCACTTCTTCCTGGTGCCTTCTTCACCCCCAGGCAAGCCACAATACCCACTTGCATGATAGTCATGCAGTAGCCATGGTTTTCAACTTGAATATTTATTAAATGATTTCTTGTTTAAAATATGGTTATCGTTATTTCGGAAATGCTTCTGGGATTGTGCTTACTTGTTTGCTATGTTGTTATGCACCTGGTTATCATTCCCTGCTAGTGGCTTTGCTACTATTACTTTCATATTGCCGTGCTTGATAGTAGTACATGTTGGGTTGGTCATGCTCTTCGGTGCATGACTAACGTCGGTTACCGAGTAGTGTTAATAGGCATTGTTCCGTTGCTATTAGTTGGTTAAGTGTTACTCGGTGATGTTATTGATAAGTTCTTGCATGTTATTTATGGTTGATGCTAGTGGTCATGTTATGTTATACTATGAGTAGTGTTGCACTTGTAATATTTACGCTCGTCATTATGCCATGTTCAGTTGGAGATTATTTCATAGTTGATGTGGTGGATAGTTATGTTGCATCCCGTGATTATGTTGATATCATGCTCATGCATTGTAATTGCATCATGTTATTTTATCATGGCTCAGCATTTTGCATTCAAGTTTAACCGGATTTAATTGAACTTGAACAACTGTTGGCTGAGTCATGGTGCCGCCAGATCGAAACTGACCAGTGCAACCACGCTTACCGTATGGGTAAGGTCCTAACTGGGTCTATTGTCGTGCATCTCGCCGGTGCCTCCCACGAGGGAAGGTTATGGGCATGCTTACCCTGATCAGGTAGGCGGACATAACCTTGTGTGCTCGTTATTTTTATTTTTATGGATCCGGTCCCCGTGAAGGAGTTTTGACCATGACGGTGGTCGGGGTGTCTTTGGTAGACACGGGGCCACCCAGGACTAGCCCAGTTGGGAGTGGGTCGGAGTGGCCGGGAGAGTGTCACGGCAGTAGATCGGTTTTGTCGGAATGCCGTTGGTCCACCCGAATGGGAGTGCGAGGCCATGGGTTCCGTGGTGTGGGTACAGTGTGCTACCTCTGTAGAGTGTATATTAAATCTATTGATAGCCGCGCCCTCGGATAAGGGCCCAATTCGTGTCGGTCCCACCGTGAGTCAACAGTATTAATAATAACTTGATTAATGACAACCCTGTTTCGATGAGGAGATAAGTTGGTTGTGATCGACAGAATGATCACTGTTTAAGACCAAGTGTTGGTCATGGTTGTGATCACCGGAAGGATCACCGTGGTATCGAGGATACCGAGTTGTTGGATATTTGTGATGTTGTGCGAGAATCATGGGTAAAGATCAAGCTCCTTGTGGTCATTTAATGATTACTACGGTATTGTTTATACCAAGCTTGATTTGATCCTGAGATGACCGTGTGATGTCCGAGGTTGGTAAGTGATGCATGTGATGGTTACGAGGTAACCCGAACAGTATAAATAGTGCATATAGTGTCATCATGTTGCATGCTAGTATCATCAAATTTATATGTCCATACCATGTTCATATTGTTCGAGCTGTATCAGGTTCATGTTGCCTTTCGATTCTTAGTGGCTATTATGATTATTTTCATGATGGTATCTGGTATTATTTTGGAGTATTACTGTGGATATCATGTTGCTCATGTCATGTTGTTATAAGGATCTCATGTTAATTCCTGCTTAACCTGTAATTGCCATGCTGATGTTTGTCTTGAATGCTTCTGGTTTATTGTGAGCTTGCAAGTACATTCAATGTACTGACCTGGCGTGTCATGCCAGTTTGCAGGTCGTACCTGCATTGCTTGCTTGTTTGGTGTTGTTCCTGTGTTCACGAGTTAGGATAAGCGTTCCAGCCAGAGTCCCTGCGGATTGGAGTCCTCCACCGTCGTCATTGTTTCGCTGCCAATAGTTTTTTCGCTGCTAGAGTTATTCTGCTGCTTTGAGTTGTTCTGCTGCTTGCATAGAGAAACTGAGGATGGCGTAGTGTCGTCGTGTCGGTGTTATTCATTGTAATATCGGAGACCTTGTAATCATATTCGTGTAATAATAGAAAGCTGGTTTTTTCTATGCTAAGCAGTGCCGTATTCCAGAAGACTTCTCCTTGATCTCTGGGCTGGAATACGGGGCGTTCCGGTTTTCTCTGAGCCGGGGTGCCACAGCGCTTGGTATCAGAGCAGGTCCGGCTGTAGGGTTCCCTAGCCCGCGCGAAAGTTAGGAAGGGTAGTATAGACCCCATTTGGTTTGTTGCACTTGATTGTTGCATTTGTTCGACGCATAGCATGCATATAGATTGTTATTCTATCGCTAACAGTTAATCTTGTGAGTGTAGGTGGCATCGTTTTCGGTCCACCACCTGCACCATCTTTCTTAGCATGCCTGCTCCTCGGTGTGATGCGACCACATCATCATCCATTGCCCTCCATCTCGTTCCCTTGGCAACCCTTACTGATCTTGGTTATCAAAAAAAGGGCAATACCAATAAATCCAGTCTTCCACTGTTATCTTGCCATGTCATTTCATTCTTTGGACGGGTACGATTCCCTTCGTACGCTTGATGAAGAGGTGGTCGTGACTTTTGTGTCTCACTACTTGATCGTCAAGTCCGTTCTCACCTGTGTATCCATCCAGATCCAGCCACTGTTCAGCCAGTGCTTGGTGTAGCTTCGGGTACGCCAACTCTTTCCACACATGGATATAATTTTCGTGCACACCGCCACAACATATTAGACCGTAATACCAGAGTTCCTGCGAGATTTGTGTGCTCAGGTGTGCATGCATATTATTGTGTGAGTAGCAGCAATATGTGATGATTGTTTGATTAATTATATTAGTAGTATGCTTGTGTGCTTTTGTTTTAGTCGTTTCTTTTGTTTCTTTCTTTGGGCCTTCGGTGTTACAAAATTTTCCCCTATTAAAGTTGCTCGTTATCCGACATCGGACCCGAAGAGTCAGCAAGAAATGCATATATTTGGAAACTCAGCTAAACATAATGGAATTGTCAGCAGACTACAGTGAAATTGGAAATAGCTCGTCTAAATACAAAAGAAATCCCGGATGGAATGTCAGTATAAAGTTTGGATTAACGTGCACTCCTCACCACAATATGGAATTCTCAGCCGACTGCATTCAGATTGGGAATATCTGATCATGTTATTGAGTGTCAAGTCTCCCACAGTGTGCACTCCTCATAGCAGAAATGATCAAATCAGCAAGAAGATAAATTGTGTGCAAGGTTGACAAAATATTATCATAGGTATGGCTCAGATACAAGTTTAATTTTTCATTGAGGATGATTTTGGAACCCGACGTACCTGAAAGCAAGCAAGAATATGGCATGTACTCAGAAAGGAGGATAGTCCGGCAAAACCCCGTTTCATACAAGAGATCAATAACAAAAATATTAAGCTGGTTATATATGTGGAAACCGGTCCGCATATCACAATAAGAAGCTTCTGGTGTAAGCAACCCAATCTTCCCTCGCAAGATACCCGAGAAGCTTCCAAGGCAAGATTCATCTATCTTCCTCAGTATGATACATGGATGATTTCCCGCACAGGGTACTCTGTCTTCTTTAGTAGGCAACCAGAAAAGCTTCCGGCATAAGGTACTGAGTCTTTCCCCAGCAAAGTCTTTAAGGGGGTAAGCTTCTGAAGCACGATACACAGTCTTCTTCAGCAAGCGGTTCGATGAAAGTTTCGAGCACAAATCAGCCAATCTTCCTGAGTAAGACATTGGTACAAGGTAGTACGTTGTAAATTGATAGCATATGGCAGTAAATCCCAAGAATCAGATCAGCAACATTTTGGTCAGAAGCAAGAATCAGTCAGAACTTGAGGGGTGTTGAACCTGCAATTAAATGGGGTACCTTGTCAGAAAAATGGGGATAGGCTATGATTGCCAAAAAATTGTACCGACAGTACCTATGGTGATACAAAGAAGCAATATGACCCAGCTCTTTCAACCAATGATCCAGACCAAGAAAACAATAATGAAGGAGCAAGACCAGTAATGTGGGTATGAAAATTGTTGCAAGACCCACGTGGTGCAAAATCGCCGCCAGTCAAGTCTGCAAATATTATCCTACAGGTCAAACTCTTATGTTAGCCATGACAGGCAACAATCAAATATTTGGTACGGATCCGATACTCAAGACAGTGGAACCAGTTAAGATGATTCCAAAACTTCCGCGATAAGCCAGAATCTGTCAGGAAAGCGGTTATGACCCAATTCACTGTTTGGAACCCGAAGGACCTACATTTAGTGGAGAAACCCAATGCAAGGAGTTAGAGCTTGGGTGTCCACTAGGAAAATCTGATCACCACTTCATGAAAGATTGTCAGTGCCGGATGACACACCCAGCGGAAATCACTCTTGGATTTGTGAGCCCGACATATATTTCAGTCATGAGAATCCATCACAGTTAGTTAAGTCAGCAGATCTAAAAAGAAACCGTAGTCTGTATAAGCATGAACAAGCAAGGTAAGATGTTTCAGAATATAGATATATTAAAGCAAACCACCTCAGGGTCAGTCAGATAAAAATTTAGTGGGAACAAAAATAAGAAAAAGAATACCCGAGTTGGAAACGGTTTCCTTAAGTCAGTATTTTCATACTTGTTCCCTGAGCAACCAAATCTCGAGGACGAGATTTCTTTAAGGGGGTAAGGTTTGTGACAGCCTGATTTTTGGCCCTTTCTTTTTCTTTTGTTTTTCTGAGGTTTTTGCTTGAGTTTTCTTTTTCCGTGGCTTTGTGGTCTGGAAACTGAAGAAGATGCCCTCTTCTTTGCTTCCAGAGTGGCTTGTCATTCCCAAATCCTTCCCTAGACCCTGTCATTTTCATCCTAGCCCAAATCCCAATATTCTTTTTTATTGGAAATATTCCTTTTCTATTAAAGGAATAACCCAATTTTCCCTAGGTTGTGAAGCAACCTTTATTTCCATCACTCCTAAAATTCCCAAGTAATTCTCATAAATTGTTTGGGTCACATCTTTCTCAAATATGGCAAAATATTTCATTTGCCATGTTCCCCATCATGCTCAAATAATTCATTTCCTATTCTGCCCAAAATGGCAGAATGTGAAGCAAGTGCCATTTATCTTTTCCCAATTGACCTCAAACTCCTTGGACACCCTTTCCTGTCCATATCATTGCCACATTCCAAAGTGCAACCTCATTTGCTAGTAATTATTTAATTATGATTTTCCAAAGTTCCTGTCTAAGGGAAGTGGTTGTGAAGGAAGTACAAGCTAGGCATATCCAAATGAGTTGCAATTTTGCATGGCCCTTCATATAAACAAATCATCACTCTCCACCGAAGTAGAGCTCATGTCATGCCTCCATGTGAGCTCACCATCAATTCTTTGATTCTGTCCAAAATTTCAGTTTGTGAAGCAAGTATATTGTATCTTGCTCCATTATGGCTGCCAATTTTTCTAGGTCTTCTTTTATCCATATAACCTACCTCCACCCATTTTGGGCATGTTTCATCGAGCCATTTGTCCTCTAGAATTGTTGCAAGTTTCTGGTCAGTGGAAATGTTTGTGAAGGAAGTACCATTTTGGTTTATCCAATTGGTGTGAAACCTTTTGCAGCATCTTCATATGGCCAAATAAGCCTGCCTTGCCAAAGTTCAGCTCAAGTGGCTCCTCCATTTGAGAGCATCATCATGATCTTCATTCTGGACCAGATTACTTAGTTGTAAAGCAACTATATTAATTAGTGGTCCAATTCTTCTCAAAATTACCAGGATGTAAGTCCTTCTTACCCTGAACCTACCAGACAACTCCATTTGACCCAATCCCTCTCCTGTGGATCAGCAGTACACGATCAAGTGTACCGCAGTAAACTTCAGACCTCATTTACCTTTTAACCAGGGCAGTTTTCATCGATCTACCACCTCAGTTACCACTTAACCAGGAGAGACTTACCCCAGACATCATTTGGCTTAGCTCGTGGCACTGTGAGCACCAGTGCACGCGGTGACCACCGTTTGGCATGCAATGGCCGCGCCCAGAATGGCTTCTTGCTCGGGCCCCTTCTCTACTCGGCGTCTCAGCGAGCACGGGCATGTCCAGCAGCTAGCCTGCGTTGTCGCCGTTCTCCTAGAGCCTTCTTACCCTCTATCAGCCCCTCCGTCAGCTCTCGTCGCCGCGCACCCACGGACGCACCGTGGCCGACCGAAGCATTTATGGCGCCGTGGCCGTTTTCCCTCTTGTCCCTGAGCTCTGCTCGTCCCTGTGCACTTCTGTAGCTCGTCCACTCCCCCTTCATCGCGATCCCGCGCCTCCCCGTGATTGCTGCGCATCACCAGAGTCTTGGTCGAGCTCTTGCGGCGGTGACCGGCTCGGGCACCTCGCCCCGCCTATAAATGCCTAGCCCCGAGCCTTCCCGAGCACCTCAGCCTCCTCGCCTCACTCCCAGTAGCGCCCTCGTCCACTGAAACAAGCTCGAGGATGCCTCGAGCCGTCCACTGGCCGCCATGGCCGCCATGGCGCTCCTCTTAAATTCGGCCTAACCGAGTCCTCCCTCTCCTTTTGGTCGTCACCACTAGCCTCCCCACTCCAGCGCAGCCCTCCCTAGCTTCTCGTTTCCTCGCCGGAGCCCGTGTGGCCGCGACCCCAAGATCAGCCTCGCCGCCCGAGCTCTCTGTTCCGCGAGTCGCCGTCGCCCCGTACCCTCTTCGGTGCTGATGCTGCTCCAGGCGGGAGCGACGAACTGTCCCGAGTCCACCAGTGGACGGAGCTCGGTCGGAGACCACCGGAGCTGGCCGGGCCATCGCCGGTGTCGCCCCTCCCCTGCTCCACCGAATTTTGCATGGCCCTTCATATAAACAAATCATCACTCTCCACCGAAGTAGAGCTCATGTCATGCCTCCATGTGAGCTCACCATCAATTCTTTGATTCTGTCCAAAATTTCAGTTTGTGAAGCAAGTATATTGTATCTTGCTCCATTATGGCTGCCAATTTTTCTAGGTCTTCTTTTATCCATATAACCTACCTCCACCCATTTTGGGCATGTTTCATCGAGCCATTTGTCCTCTAGAATTGTTGCAAGTTTCTGGTCAGTGGAAATGTTTGTGAAGGAAGTACCATTTTGGTTTATCCAATTGGTGTGAAACCTTCTGCAGCATCTTCATATGGCCAAATAAGCCTGCCTTGCCAAAGTTCAGCTCAAGTGGCTCCTCCATTTGAGAGCATCATCATGATCTTCATTCTGGACCAGATTACTTAGTTGTAAAGCAACTATATTAATTAGTGGTCCAATTCTTCTCAAAATTACCAGGATGTAAGTCCTTCTTACCCTGAACCTACCAGACAACTCCATTTGACCCAATCCCTCTCCTGTGGATCAGCAGTACACGATCAAGTGTACTGCAGTAAACTTCAGACCTCATTTACCTTTTAACCAGGGCCGTTTTCATCGATCTACCACCTCAGTTACCACTTAACCAGGAGAGACTTACCCCAGACATCGTTTGGCTTAGCTCGTGGCACTGTGAGCACCAGTGCACGCGGTGACCACCGTTTGGCATGCAATGGCCGCACCCAGAATGGCTTCTTGCTCGGGCCCCTTCTCTGCTCGGCGTCTCAGCGAGCACGGGCATGTCCAGCAGCTAGCCTGCGTTGTCGCCGTTCTCCTGGAGCCTTCTTACCCTCTATCAGCCCCTCCGTCAGCTCTCGTCGCCGCGCACCCACGGACGCACCGTGGCCAACCGAAGCATTTATGGCGCCGTGGCCGTTTCCCCTCTTGTCCCTGAGCTCTGCTCGTCCCTGTGCACTTCTGTAGCTCGTCCACTCCCCCTTCATCGCGATCCCGCGCCTCCCCGTGATCGCTGCGCATCACCAGAGTCTTGGCCGAGCTCTTGCGGCGGTGACCGGCTCGGGCACCTCGCCCCGCCTATAAATGCCTAGCCCCGAGCCTTCCCGAGCACCTCAGCCTCCTCGCCTCACTCCCAGTAGCGCCCTCGTCCACTGAAACAAGCTCGAGGATGCCTCGAGCCGTCCACTGGCCGCCATGGCCGCCATGGTGCTCCTCTTAAATTCGGCCTAACCGAGTCCTCCCTCTCCTTTTGGTCGTCACCACTAGCCTCCCCACTCCAGCGCAGCCCTCCCTAGCTTCTCGTTTCCTCGCCGGAGCCCGTGTGGCCGCGACCCCAAGATCAGCCTCGCCGCCCGAGCTCTCTGTTCCGCGAGTCGCCGTCGCCCCGTACCCTCTTCGGCGCTGATGCTGCTCCAGGCGGGAGCGACGAACTGTCCCGAGTCCACCGGTGGACGGAGCTCGGTCGGAGACCACCGGAGCTGGCCGGGCCATCGCCGGTGTCGCCCCTCCCCTGCTCCATCGAATTTTGCATGGCCCTTCATATAAACAAATCATCACTCTCCACCGAAGTAGAGCTCATGTCATGCCTCCATGTGAGCTCACCATCAATTCTTTGATTCTGTCCAAAATTTCAGTTTGTGAAGCAAGTATATTGTATCTTGCTCCATTATGGCTGCCAATTTTTCTAGGTCTTCTTTTATCCATATAACCTACCTCCACCCATTTTGGGCATGTTTCATCGAGCCATTTGTCCTCTAGAATTGTTGCAAGTTTCTGGTCAGTGGAAATGTTTGTGAAGGAAGTACCATTTTGGTTTATCCAATTGGTGTGAAACCTTCTGCAGCATCTTCATATGGCCAAATAAGCCTGCCTTGCCAAAGTTCAGCTCAAGTGGCTCCTCCATTTGAGAGCATCAGCATGATCTTCATTCTGGACCAGATTACTTAGTTGTAAAGCAACTATATTAATTAGTGGTCCAATTCTTCTCAAAATTACCAGGATGTAAGTCCTTCTTACCCTGAACCTACCAGACAACTCCATTTGACCCAATCCCTCTCCTGTGGATCAGCAGTACACGATCAAGTGTACTGCAGTAAACTTCAGACCTCATTTACCTTTTAACCAGGGCCGTTTTCATCGATCTACCACCTCAGTTACCACTTAACCAGGAGAGACTTACCCTAGACATCGTTTGGCTTAGCTCGTGGCACTGTGAGCACCAGTGCACGCGGTGACCACCGTTTGGCATGCAATGGCCGCGCCCAGAATGGCTTCTTGCTCGGGCCCCTTCTCTGCTCGGCGTCTCAGCGAGCACGGGCATGTCCAGCAGCTAGCCTGCATTGTCGCCGTTCTCCTGGAGCCTTCTTACCCTCTATCAGCCCCTCCGTCAGCTCTCGTCGCCGCGCACCCACGGACGCACCGTGGCCGACCGAAGCATTTATGGCGCCGTGGCCGTTTCCCCTCTTGTCCCTGAGCTCTGCTCGTCCCTGTGCACTTCTGTAGCTCGTCCACTCCCCCTTCATCGCGATCCCGCGCCTCCCCGTGATCGCTGCGCATCACCAGAGTCTTGGCCGAGCTCTTGCGGCGGTGACCGGCTCGGGCACCTCGCCCCGCCTATAAATGCCTAGCCCCGAGCCTTCCCGAGCACCTCAGCCTCCTCGCCTCACTCCCAGTAGCGCCCTCGTCCACTGAAACAAGCTCGAGGATGCCTCGAGCCGTCCACTGGCCGCCATGGCCGCCATGGTGCTCCTCTTAAATTCGGCCTAACCGAGTCCTCCCTCTCCTTTTGGTCGTCACCACTAGCCTCCCCACTCCAGCGCAGCCCTCCCTAGCTTCTCGTTTCCTCGCCGGAGCCCGTGTGGCCGCGACCCCAAGATCAGCCTCGCCGCCCGAGCTCTCTGTTCCGCGAGTCGCCGTCGCCCCGTACCCTCTTCGGCGCTGATGCTGCTCCAGGCGGGAGCGACGAACTGTCCCGAGTCCACCGGTGGACGGAGCTCGGTCGGAGACCACCGGAGCTGGCCGGGCCATCGCCGGTGTCGCCCCTCCCCTGCTCCACCGAATTTTGCATGGCCCTTCATATAAACAAATCATCACTCTCCACCGAAGTAGAGCTCATGTCATGCCTCCATGTGAGCTCACCATCAATTCTTTGATTCTGTCCAAAATTTCAGTTTGTGAAGCAAGTATATTGTATCTTGCTCCATTATGGCTGCCAATTTTTCTAGGTCTTCTTTTATCCATATAACCTACCTCCACCCATTTTGGGCATGTTTCATCGAGCCATTTGTCCTCTAGAATTGTTGCAAGTTTCTGGTCAGTGGAAATGTTTGTGAAGGAAGTACCATTTTGGTTTATCCAATTGGTGTGAAACCTTTTGCAGCATCTTCATATGGCCAAATAAGCCTGCCTTGCCAAAGTTCAGCTCAAGTGGCTCCTCCATTTGAGAGCATCATCATGATCTTCATTCTGGACCAGATTACTTAGTTGTAAAGCAACTATATTAATTAGTGGTCCAATTCTTCTCAAAATTACCAGGATGTAAGTCCTTCTTACCCTGAACCTACCAGACAACTTCATTTGACCCAATCCCTCTCCTGTGGATCAGCAGTACACGATCAAGTGTACTGCAGTAAACTTCAGACCTCATTTACCTTTTAACCAGGGCCGTTTTCATCGATCTACCACCTCAGTTACCACTTAACCAGGAGAGACTTACCCCAGACATCGTTTGGCTTAGCTCGTGGCACTGTGAGCACCAGTGCACGCGGTGACCACCGTTTGGCATGCAATGGCCGCGCCCAGAATGGCTTCTTGCTCGGGCCCCTTCTCTGCTCGGCGTCTCAGCGAGCACGGGCATGTCCAGCAGCTAGCCTGCGTTGTCGCCGTTCTCCTGGAGCCTTCTTACCCTCTATCAGCCCCTCCGTCAGCTCTCGTCGCCGTGCACCCACGGACGCACCGTGGCCGACCGAAGCATTTATGGCGCCGTGGCCGTCTCCCCTCTTGTCCCTGAGCTCTGCTCGTCCCTGTGCACTTCTGTAGCTCGTCCACTCCCCCTTCATCGCGATCCCGCGCCTCCCCGTGATCGCTGCGCATCACCAGAGTCTTGGCCGAGCTCTTGCGGCGGTGACCGGCTCGGGCACCTCGCCCCGCCTATAAATGCCTAGCCCCGAGCCTTCCCGAGCACCTCAGCCTCCTCGCCTCACTCCCAGTAGCGCCCTCGTCCACTGAAACAAGCTCGAGGATGCCTCGAGCCGTCCACTGGCCGCCATGGCCGCCATGGTGCTCCTCTTAAATTCGGCCTAACCGAGTCCTCCCTCTCCTTTTGGTCGTCACCACTAGCCTCCCCACTCCAGCGCAGCCCTCCCTAGCTTCTCGTTTCCTCGCCGGAGCCCGTGTGGCCGCGACCCCAAGATCAGCCTCGCCGCCCGAGCTCTCTGTTCCGCGAGTCGCCGTCGCCCCGTACCCTCTTCGGCGCTGATGCTGCTCCAGGCGGGAGCGACGAACTGTCCCGAGTCCACCGGTGGACGGAGCTCGGTCGGAGACCACCGGAGCTGGCCGGGCCATCGCCGGTGTCGCCCCTCCCCTGCTCCACCGAATTTTGCATGGCCCTTCATATAAACAAATCATCACTCTCCACCGAAGTAGAGCTCATGTCATGCCTCCATGTGAGCTCACCATCAATTCTTTGATTCTGTCCAAAATTTCAGTTTGTGAAGCAAGTATATTGTATCTTGCTCCATTATGGCTGCCAATTTTTCTAGGTCTTCTTTTATCCATATAACCTACCTCCACCCATTTTGGGCATGTTTCATCGAGCCATTTGTCCTCTAGAATTGTTGCAAGTTTCTGGTCAGTGGAAATGTTTGTGAAGGAAGTACCATTTTGGTTTATCCAATTGGTGTGAAACCTTTTGCAGCATCTTCATATGGCCAAATAAGCCTGCCTTGCCAAAGTTCAGCTCAAGTGGCTCCTCCATTTGAGAGCATCATCATGATCTTCATTCTGGACCAGATTACTTAGTTGTAAAGCAACTATATTAATTAGTGGTCCAATTCTTCTCAAAATTACCAGGATGTAAGTCCTTCTTACCCTGAACCTACCAGACAACTTCATTTGACCCAATCCCTCTCCTGTGGATCAGCAGTACACGATCAAGTGTACTGCAGTAAACTTCAGACCTCATTTACCTTTTAACCAGGGCCGTTTTCATCGATCTACCACCTCAGTTACCACTTAACCAGGAGAGACTTACCCCAGACATCGTTTGGCTTAGCTCGTGGCACTGTGAGCACCAGTGCACGCGGTGACCACCGTTTGGCATGCAATGGCCGCGCCCAGAATGGCTTCTTGCTCGGGCCCCTTCTCTGCTCGGCGTCTCAGCGAGCACGGGCATGTCCAGCAGCTAGCCTGCGTTGTCGCCGTTCTCCTGGAGCCTTCTTACCCTCTATCAGCCCCTCCGTCAGCTCTCGTCGCCGCGCACCCACGGACGCACCGTGGCCGACCGAAGCATTTATGGCGCCGTGGCCGTTTCCCCTCTTGTCCCTGAGCTCTGCTCGTCCCTGTGCACTTCTGTAGCTCGTCCACTCCCCCTTCATCGCGATCCCGCGCCTCCCCGTGATCGCTGCGCATCACCAGAGTCTTGGCCGAGCTCGTGCGGCGGTGACCGGCTCGGGCACCTCGCCTCGCCTATAAATGCCTAGCCCCGAGCCTTCCCGAGCACCTCAGCCTCCTCGCCTCACTCCCAGTAGCGCCCTCGTCTACTGAAACAAGCTCGAGGATGCCTCGAGCCGTCCACTGGCCGCCATGGCCGCCATGGCGCTCCTCTTAAATTCGGCCTAACCGAGTCCTCCCTCTCCTTTTGGTCGTCACCACTAGCCTCCCCACTCCAGCGCAGCCCTCCCTAGCTTCTCGTTTCCTCGCTGGAGCCCGTGTGGCCGCGACCCCAAGATCAGATTCGCCGCCCGAGCTCTCTGTTCCGCGAGTCGCCGTCGCCCCGTACCCTCTTCGGCGCTGATGCTGCTCCAGGAGGGAGCGACGAACTGTCCCGAGTCCACCGGTGGACGGAGCTCGGTCGGAGACCACCGGAGCTGGCCGGGCCATCGCCAGTGTCGCCCCTCCCCTGCTCCTCTGTTCTTCGCGTCGGGGAAGAAGAAGAAGGAGCCAGGAGAGGGAGATGGATAAGGCGCCCCCCCCTGTCAGCTGCTCAAGCTGGGCCCCGCCACGCTGACTTGGATAAGTGACGGGCCCCACCCGTGGGACCCGCACGTCAGCTGCTCAAGCCCCTGCCCCGCCTCTGCCACGTGTTTAAGTGGAGGCGTAAAACATTCCAGTACGTTTACGCGTAAAGAAAGCGTATTTTCCTCGGAGTACGTTTTCTTTTACTGAAAGCGTATTTCCTCTCTGTTTCAGCCCAGAATGTGTTTTCTTAAACAGAAGGCTTATTTCTAACTTTGCGCTTCTGCCTTATCCACTCAGGGACTTGTTTGTGATGATATTTTTGCAGAAAAGTCCCTGAACTTCAAACATTCATATCTTTTTAACCACAACTCCAAATGAGGTGAATCCAAAGCCCACTTCTTCGTCTCGTCGAGCCCGTTCTGTTGGTTTCATTTTCACTTTTGTTTGACACTGTGAAAATGACTTTTTTTTGCCTTGCATGTAAACAGCCCCTCCGAGAGAGAACTGTTTCCAGCAAATCTTTCCGCGGCTTCACCGCACTTCTTCCCGGTGCCTTCTTCACCCCCGGGCAAACCACAATACCCACTTGCATGATAGTCATGTAGTAGCCATGGTTTTCAAATTGAATATTTACTAAATGATTGCTTGTTTAAAATATGGTTATCGTTGTTTTGGAAATGCTTCTGGGATTGTGCTTACTTGTTTGCTATGTTGTTATGCACCTGGTTATCATGCCCTGCTAGTTCCTAGTATTACTTTCATATTGCCATGCTTGATAGTAGTACATGTTGGGTTGGTCATGCTCTTCGGTGCATGACTAATGTCGGTTACCGAGTACTGTTAATAGGCATTGTTCTGTTGCTGTTAGTTGGTTAAGTGTTACTCGGTGATGTTATTGATAAGTTCTTGCATGTTATTTATGTTGATGCTAGTGGTCATGTTATGTTATACTATGAGTAGTGTTGCACTTGTAATATTTACGCTCGTCATTATGCCATGTTCAGTTGGAGATTATTTTATCATGGCTCAGCATTTTGCATTCAAGTTTAAACGGATTTAATTGAACTTGAACAACTGTTGGCTGAGTCATGGTGCCACCAGATTGAAACTGACCAGTGCAACCACGCTTACCGTATGGGTAAGGTCCTAACTGGGTCTATTGTCGTGCATCTCGCTGGTGCCTCCCACGAGGGAAGGTTATGGGTGTGCTTACCCTGATCAGGTAGGCGGACATAACCTTGTGTGCCCGTTATTTTTATTTTTATGGATCCGGTCCCCGTGAGGGAGTTTTGACCACGATGGTGGTCGGGGTGTCTTTGGTAGACACGGGGTCACCCAGGACTAGCCTAGTTGGGAGTGGGTCGGAGTGGCCGGGAGAGTATCACGGCAGTAGATCGGTTTTTTCGGAACGCCGTTGGTCCACCCGAATGGGAGTGCGAGGCCATGGGTTCCGTTCCGTGCTGTGGGTATCATTATCAACCTTACATCTTTTGGCATTCACACTATGAATATGTGTAACATCACGTTCGAGATTAAATAAGAATAAACCACTGACCAGCGGGGCATGACCATAAAACATGTCTCTCATATAAATGGAACAACCATTATTCTCATATTTAAATGAGTAGCCATCTCGCATTAAACGAGATCCAGATACAATTTCATGCTCAAAGCTGGTACTAAATAACAATTATTGAGGTTTAAAACTAATCCCGTAGGTAAATGTAGAGGTAGCGTGCCGACGGCGATCACATCGACCTTGGAACCATTCGCGACGCGCATCTTCACCTCGTCCTTCGCCAGTCTTCGCTTATTCCGCAGCTCCTGTTTTGAGTTACAAATATGAGCAACCACACGGGTATCAAATACCCAGGAGCTACTACGAGCGCTGGTTAGGTACACATCAATAACATGTATATCACATATACCTTTGGTATTGCCGGCCTTCTTATCCGCTAAGTACTTGGGGTAGTTCCGCTTCCAATGACCGTTTCCCTTGCAATAAAAGCACTCAGTCTCAAGCTTGGTTCCATGCTTTGGATTCTTCCCGGCAACTGGCTTACCGGGCACGACAACTCCCTTGCCATCCTTCTTGAAGTTCTTCTTACCCTTGCCTTTCTTGGACTTAGTGGTTTTATTCACCATCAACACTTGATGTTCCTTTTTGATCTCCACCTCCGCTGATTTCAGCATTGAATATACCTCAGGAATGGTATTTTCCATCCCCTCCATATTGAAGTTCATCACAAAGCTCTTGTAGCTAGGTGGGAGCGACTGAAGGATTCTGTCAACGACCGCATCATCCGGGAGATTAACTCCCAGCTGAGATAAGCGGTTGTGCAACCCAGACATTTTGAGTATGTGCTCGCTAACAGAACTATTCTCCTCCATCTTACAACTGTAGAACTTGTCGGAGACTTCATATCTCTCGACCCGGGTATGAGCTTGGAAAACCATTTTCAGCTCTTGGAACATCGCATATGCTCCGTGTTGCTCAAAACGCTTTTGGAGCCCCTGTTCTAAGCTGTAAAGCATGCCGCACTGAACCAGGGAGTAATAATCACTACACGACTGCTAGGCATTCATAACGTCTTGAGTTGCGAGGAAAACAGGTGCACCACCTAGCGGTGCTTCAAGGACATATGCTTTCTTGGTAGATATGAGGATAATCCTCAGGTTATGGACCCAGTCCGTGTAGTTGCTACCATCATCTTTCAGCTTGGTTTTCTCTAGGAACGCGTTGAAGTTGAGGGCAACATTAGCCTGGGCAATTTGATCTACAAGACATATTGCAAAGTTTTTAGACTATGTTCATGATAATTAAGTTCATCTAATCAAATTATTTAATGAACTCCCACTCAGATAGACATCCCTCTAGTCATCTAAGTGATACATGATCCGAGTCAACTAGGCCATGTCCGATCATCACGTGAGACGGACTAGTCATCATCGGTGAACATCTTCATGTTGATCGTATCTTCTATACGACTCATGTTCGACCTTTCGGTCTTCCGTGTTCCAAGGCCATGTCTGTACATGCTAGGCTCGTCAAGTCAACCTAAGTGTATTGCGTGTGTAAATCTGTCTTACACCCATTGTATTCGAACGTTAGAATCTTTCACACCCGATCATCACGTGGTGCTTCGAAACAACGAACCTTCGTAACGGTGCACAGTTAGGGGGAACACTTTCTTGAAATTATAATGAGGGATCATCTTATTTATTCTACCGACTTCTAAGCAAATAAGATGTAAAAACATGATAAACATCACATGCAATCAAATAGTGACATGATATGGACAATATCATTTTGCTCCTTTTGATCTCCATCTTCGGGGCGCCATGATCATCATCGTCATCGGCATGACACCGTGATCTCCATCATCATGATCTCCATCATCGTATCTTCATGAAGTTGTCTCGCCAACTATTACTTCTACTACTATAGCTAACGGTTAGCAATAAAGTAAAGTAATTACATGGTTTTTCATTGACACGCAGGTCATACAATAAATTAAGACAACTCATATGGCTCCTGCCGGTTGTCGTACTCATCGACATGCAAGTCGTGATTCCTATTACAAGAACATGATCAATCTCATACATCACATATATCATTCATCACATCCTTTTGGCCATATAACATCACACGGCATATGCTGCAAGAACAAGTTAGACATCCTCTAATTGTTGTTGCAAATTTTTACATGGCTGCTATAGGTTTCTAGCAAGAACGTTTCTTACCTACGCCAAAACCACAACGTGATATGCCAATTTCTATTTACCCTTCGTAAGGACCCTTTTCATCGAATCCGATCCGACTAAAGTGGGAGAGACAAACACCCGCTAGCCACCTTATGCAACTAGTGCATGTTAGTCGGTGGAACCTGTCTCACATAAGCGTACGTGTAAGGTCGGTCTGGGCCGCTTCATCCCACGATACCGCCGAATCAAGATATGACTAGTAACGGCAAGTAAATTGGCAAAATCGACGCCCACAACAATTTGTTTTCTACTCATGCATAGAAACTACGCATAGACCTAGCTCATGATGCCATTGTTGGGGATCGTTGCAGAAATTAAAAAATTTCTACGCATCACCAAGATCAATCTATGGAGTTTACTAGCAACGAGAGGGGAGTGCATCTTCATACCTTTGAAGATCGCGATGCGGAAGCGTTACAAGAACGCGGTCGATGGAGTCATACACGAAGCGATTCAGATCACGGCCGATTCCGATCTAAGCACCGAACAACGGTGCCTCCGCGTTCAACACACGTGCAGCCCGGTGACGTCTCCTGCGCCTTGATCCAACAAGGAGAGAGGGAGAGGTTGGGGAAGACTCCGTCCAGCAGCAGCACGACGGCGTGGTGATGGTGGAGGAGCGTGGCACTCCAGCAGGGCTTCACCAAGCATTGCGAGAGACGAGGAGGGAGAGGGGTAGGGCTGCGCCAGGAGAAGGGGTGTGGTTGCCCTCCCACCCACCCACTATTTATAGGGGAAGGGGAGAGGCGCCGGCCCCCTAGATCCATCAAGAGGGGGGCGGTGGCCCCTCGGGGGGGCAGCGGCCCCCTTAGGGTTTCCAACTAGGGGGCGCCCGCCCCGGGGGGGGGGGGGCAGCGCCCCCTAGGGTTTCCAACCCTAGGCGCCTTGGGCCCTTGGGGGGTGCACCAGCCCACTAAGGGGCTGGTTCCCACCCAACTACAGCCCATTAGGTCCTTCGGGGCAGGTGGACCCTCCTGGTTGTGATGGCCTGGCTTATTAGGGATGATAGACTACTCATATCAATAAGGATTCCTTCTTTTCCGGTAGCCCATTCGGACAGAACTCCAAAGTTAAGCGTGCTCAGCTTGGAGTAGTGTCAGGATGGGTGACCGACCGGGAAGTTGCTCCCGGATGCGCATGAGTGAGGACAAAGTGCGCAGAAAAGACCAGTATTGATCTGTGGGGACAGTCTAGATCCCACCAGGAGTAACGACCACCGGCGAGTGTGTCCGGGGCGTTACAAGTTGGTATCAGAGCCGACCCTCGCGGTTACACGGATGGTTGCGGACAGGTGCGCGGTCATGTTGTTCATGACGTTTGTGGCCCGTCGTGGCACACGACATGGCACATGTACCGGACTGGATGCACAGACGGTTGTGCCAAGAGGGAACGTTCCTGTGGCCCGACGAGGACATCGGTTCCTCTGAGTGGGGGTGTATGTGATGGCCTGGCTTATTAGGGATGATAGACTACTCATATCAATAAGGAATTCCTTATTTTCCGGTAGCCCATTCGGACAGAACTCCAAAGTTAAGCGTGCTCAGCTTGGAGTAGTGTCAGGATGGGTGACCGACCGGGAAGTTGCTCCCGGGTGCGCATGAGTGAGGACAAAGTACGCAGAAAAGACCAATATTGATCTGTGCGGACAGTCTAGATCCCACCAGGAGTAACGACCACCGGCGGGTGTGTCCGGGGCGTTACACTGGTGGACCCCCGGAACCCCTTCGGTGGTCCCGGTACAATACCGATAAACCCCAAAACCTTTCCAGTGACTGAAACTGGACTTCCCATATATAAATCTTTACCTCCGGACCATTCCGGAAACTCCTCTTGACGTCCGGGATCTCATCCGAGAATCCGAACAACATTCGGTTACCACGTACATCTATTCCCTATAACCCTAGCGTCATCGAACCTTAAGTGTGTAGACCCTACGGGTTCGGGAGGCATGCAGACATGACTGAGACATCTCTGCGGCCAATAGCCAACAGCGGGATCTGGATACCCATGTTGGCTCCCACATTCTCCACGATGATCTCATCAGATGAACCACGATGTCAAGGATTCAATCAATCCTGTATAGGATTCCCTTTGTCTACCGGTATAGCACTTGCCCGAGATTCGATCGTCGGTATACTGATACCTTGTTCAATCTCTTTACGGCAAATCTATTTACTCGTTCTGTAAGACATCATCACATGATCAACTCCTTGATCACACTGAGCTCATTATGATGATGTCCTACCGAGTGGGCCCAGAGATGTCCTACCGAGTGATCACACTGAGACATCTCTGCGGCCAATAGCCAACAGCGGGATCTGGATACCCATGTTGGCTCCCACATTCTCCACGATGATCTCATCAGATGAACCACGATGTCAAGGATTCAATCAATCCTGTATAGGATTCCCTTTGTCTACCGGTATAGCACTTGCCCGAGATTCGATCGTCGGTATACTGATACCTTGTTCAATCTCTTTACGGCAAATCTATTTACTCGTTCTGTAAGACATCATCACATGATCAACTCCTTGATCACACTGAGCTCATTATGATGATGTCCTACCGAGTGGGCCCAGAGATACCTCTCCGTCATACGGAGTGATAAATCCCAGTCTCGATTCGTGCCAACCCAACAGATACTTTCGGGTATACCCGCGGTGTACCTTTATAGCCACCCAGTTACGTTGTGAAGTTTGGCACATCCAAAGTACTCCTACGGTATCCGAGAGTTGCACAATCTCATGGTCTAAGGAAAAACATACTTGACATTAGAAAAGCTTTAGCAGACGAACTACATGATCTTGTGCTATGCTTAGGATTGGGTCTTGTCCATCACATCATTCTCCTAATGATGTGATCCCTTTATCAATGACATCTAATGTCCATGGTTAGGAAACCGTAACCATCTATTGATCAATGAGCTAGTCAACTAGAGGCTCACTAGGGACATGTTGTGGTCTATGTATTCACACATGTATTACGATTTCCGAATAACACAATTATAGCATGAACAATAGACAATTATCATGAACAAGGATATATAATAATAACCATTTTATTATTGCCTCTAGGGCATATTCCCAACAAAGGCCACCTTGTCTGCTGTGCCCGCGGTCATGACTTCGAACCACCGTCCAATATATTGTTGTCGTTTGTTTTCATTCTTACTAGCAAGATGCCCGTGTGTTGCACGTAACATCAAGATGCATTTGTATGACTACTTAATCTTGTGAGAGAAAAGGATGAACGAGGGAAGGCCTTATTTGCAAATGTGGAGAGGTGTGGGTACCTTTTTGCAAAATTGTCATAATTTCCTTCCTATCCGTCAGATATAAATCGGACGGCCTATACTGCAGGATGGCAGGCACACCATCATCACCAACTCTGTTTTTTTATAAGAGTGTAGATGTAGATGTAGAGTAGATTCAAGCCGATAGGTGGGCCCAATGGTAGTGAGATGATGTGATGCAACACTAGAGGTGCCACGTGGAGCGTTTAAGTGGTCAACTAGTCATGTCTTGAGCAAATACATAGTTGTACGATGATCCCATGACTGTATAACAACCATAAAACGTAAATGGTGACCGTAATGAGTGGATTCTGAAGTCCAATGTATGTATCGTGCTTTCGCTTCAAATTGTAGCAACCCGACCTCAAACGATCAAGTCTTTGTGCTTTAGTGTCATCCCTGGATCGGTAATGCTGACGCACACAATACTCGAAGGATTTATAACAGAGTAGCAATCACACACTTCTTACATCGAATGTCTCCAAAGAGAACTTATTACAATAAATATGGCTTAAGGCCATCTAACACGATAACAGCGGAAGGCTTGGAAGATAAAATGAGTCCATCAACTCCAACGGCATAGCTGAGCTGTACGGCAACGACCTAGCGAACCTTACTCTTCGTCTGAAAAGTCTGCAACATGATACGTTGCAGCCCAAAAACGGGTGAACACATGGAATATGCTGGCAAAATAACACAGTAGAGCAATGAACAGAAATAGGCTATCACTACATGCATATATGGCTGGTGGAGGCTCTATGGTTATTTAGTTTTTGCGAAAAGCCAATTTTTCCCTACAACAAAGGAATAAATTTTATTTAACTATCATGGTGGTTGAAACATCATTGAGAAGGTTCCTCCAACTCAATCCCAATTAAAAGTAATTATCAACCCAACAATTTAATTAAGAGTGATGAGATACAATAGGAAAATCCAAGTACTAGATACTCAAGATGTCCATAACCGGGGATAAGGCTAATCATGATTAGTTTGTACACTCTGCAGACGTTTGCGCACTTTTCCCCACAAGACTCAATCTCCTCCGTTGGATTTCTCGCACTACATGGTGTTTGAGAAATGGATGACTGAGACACAGTCTTTCAGAAACATTAACTCTTTACTCTGGGTGGACAGTTACACCTACTTTCCCCTACATCTGCTAGCCCACCACTGAAAGAGGTTGCAGCATACTCAACTATGCTAGAGCCCATAATAGCTTGTGGCTGCACACAGAAGTTTCTAGTATGAATAATCTTATGATCCCTTTGATCCTAGGTGGCATTCCATAGGGTGATCACACGGGTCCTCCGGGATCCCCTTGGGCAAGCATTGGGTTCTCCAGGTGCCCGGGCATACCACTTGGTGCTCCAGGGTGCCCCTACCATTCCACCCAGATGTGCATTAAAGTGTCCACCTTAAGTTGAACCATTAATTAACAATCTCACATCTGTCATGGATACACTCAAACCCAAGCCACGTCTACGAGCATGGCATGGCAATATAAGCATAACGTAGAAATAACTCCCAAGGGTTTGATATAAAGGACAATAGGTTCTACCTCATCAACTACTTCCCAATAACCACATGTTATCAATCCTACTCATGCAATGTTTGCGGGTGAAACTAATGCATAAAAACTGGGTATGAAAGGGATATGATCAAAGTGTTACTTGCCTTGCTGATGATCCGCAAAACCTAGGGACTCGTAGTAGCACGCTTCGCACTCCGGGTGTTCTATCGCAAACAAACAATAGCATACATAAGCAATCAAGCAAAGATGCACAGATAAAACTCAAATAAGAAGAATTAACCATAAAGTTCAACTCAAGAACTCCGGTTTGCAAAAAGAATCAAATCAAACAGAGCAACGAAACACAAACTACGAAAGAAACAAGATCCGATTACTAATCTGGACTAAAGTCAAATTTTACAATACCAAAATCTTGTTCAAGTTGGTTAAACAGAAAGAGGGCTTCGAGACAAAGATCTAGGCGCTTGAATCGCCTGATTCCGATAAACGAGCGAAAGGATAAACTAAAACGAAAATCAGATCAGAAATCGCGATCGAAAATAATCGCGAAAAACCCGAGAAAAAGAAAAACGAACGAACAGGCTAACGAACGAACCTTCATTGTCTGTGACTAACCGGTGAAAACCGTTCATGAAAACAAACGTACGGACGAACGTCCGCTAAATAAACTAAACCAAGAAAACCAATGAACCAGTCTAAAAAAATGTAACTAGGGTTTTTTTAAAAAACTGATGGTTTTACCTAAACCGAAAAAAACCGAACGACGAGATTTGCGAACTCCGGCGTGGCTTCGGTGGCTTCCGGCGAGCGGGCGGCGGCGGGGTGTGGCGCGGGGCGGCGGAGGGCGGCGCAGCAGCAGGCGGCGAGCGGCGGCGTGCGGCGGGGCTGGCGGTTGGCGGCGGCGTGCGAGGCGGCGGGGCTGGCGGCGGCGACTTGGGGCTCCAAGGGGGCCCCGGGTCCGGCTTTAAAAGGGGGAGGGGAGGCGGCTTGCGGGAGGGGCGAAGCCATGGCTGCGGCGGCGGCTCGGACTCCCTCGAGGAGTCCGGCTCGGAGATGACGGCGGCGCGGGGCTGGCTGGGCCACGACCCAGTTCGGTCCGACGGATTTTCTCTTTTTTTAAACATATAACGCCGAAAAGAAATCCTAGAAAAATAAATGAAAAACTAAAAATACCAAAGCAAATTTTCACCGTCTAAATAAAATATTTAGAACAAGGTGAACATTTTCTTGGCCTAAACTGCAATTTTTGAAAAATGCATAAATTTTTCCTATGCAAATAAAATAGCAATAAAATCCGAATAAAATCAAATATTTGACTTTAATATTTTTCCTCCTATATTTCATTTATTTTGGAGAAGTCATATTATCTCCTCTCTTATATTTTTATATGAAATATTTTCGAAGCGAAAAATAATAAAACAAATGATCCTTGTTTCGATATTTGATAAAATTCAAATATGAACACCGTGAAATCCCCAACTCTCTCCGAGGGTCCTTGAGTTGCTTAGAATTTTGAGGATCATGAAACGAAATGCAAATAAAATATGATATGCATGAATGACCTACATATAACATTCCAAATTGAAAATTTGGGATGTTACACAAATATAATGATTGTCACTGTATATATCGCGAGAGAAAGATGAAACATGCGTGAATGTGCTAGGGGCTTACTTTTAGAGGACCTGGAGATAGTTTGTGTGCGTACGTGAAAGGGGCGTAGAGGGGGTGTATGCGATGGAGAGAGAGATGCTCTTCGTTTCTCTTTATTATGACTAACTTTATATATAGTATAAAAATATAAAAATTCACAGTGCGGAATAAATATCATTGTGGGCACCATGCAATGCAAATTAACGTTCATACTCCTCCATATAACTTTGTAATGTTGTATATATTTAGAAATTCTAAAAAAAATTGGCCACACTTCATTCAAAAGGAATGTTGTATGCGAAATAAACGTGAAGAGAGGGCTTTCTAGATCAATGGGGTACGTGATGTAACATGTGTGAATGTGTAGTTTATGTATTTGGCAGGGCCTAGAGAGGTATGTGTGTGTATTACGTATTCGAGAGAGGCATGGATAGAGGGGCCGGCGGGGGGAGGGGTGTGGGAGAGATAGCACGAGAAATGAGAGAGGTCTAGAGAGAGAGAGAGATGAATATGATGTCACGGCGTGAGATTCCCTTGAATGTGTATATGCAAGGGGGGATAGAGGTATGAGGAGAAAAAAATTGTGTGGTGTCTGTGTTGGTATGTGTGGGTGTGAGAAGATAACGAGACTTGGGGGCAGAGGGTGTGTCACCACGTGAGGTCTGGTGGGTCAAGGTGAGGCCCTTGGTTCGGTTCCGTCCTGCGCCACATTGGTCGACCCGTGACGCATTTAGGGAGACCCATGGATGACTAGTCGTACAAGACAAAGATAGAAGAATTGTTAAGGACTCTATGTCCATTAACAAAGTTGGCTAGGATTTGTAACCCTAGGTTCTCGGACTAAGGTAACCCCTTATCTCTAATATTACTATTCATCCAACCTAACTTTAAGGGGCATCCTACATATTGCTCTGCTAGAATCATACTCGTCGATTAGGAAGAGAGGTGTGAGACAATGCGTGAGAGACAGGCCTAAAGATAATGTGCATACAGGAGACACGTAGGCAGGTCTATGTATATAGAAAGGGGCGATGGGGATTGTGTGTGTATGCTTGTGAGAAGAAGAGTGCTTATGATAAAGGTTAGTGAAACAGTCGTAAATGGTTACGAGAGGGAGGGAGGGTTATATCGAGAGCATGTCTGCGAGAAAGACACCTCAGGAGAGAGTGTGTGAGCATGTTTGAGAGACCACCAATGGAGAGTGAAACTACACGTAAAAGACTGATTTACACATTGTTTAAAGATATAAATTGTATCCAAATATTAGGATGGGATCATGATATTTGCAATTCGTGTAAGGAACAGTCATTGATCCATCAGACATCTAGATTCTATCGAATTTGAGCATGTCTATGTTATTATTCGACATAATTGATCCACATAGTTAGTATTTTGAACTCCAGACAATGCATCGCTTAGCAATCGAATATAAACGTGAGTATAGATCATATTGTGTGTGTAAAGCACATTATACATACGAAAGTTACACAATGAACATTATAAATAGCTAGCTATGTACTAGCATACATTGGAATTCAACTTAAGGTGGTTTAAAAAATTGAATTCAACATGAAGTCCATTCAGTTATTTGAATTCGATATCATGGCATTTGTAAATCATACCTAAATTATGGGGGCACCAATCTTTGCTCTGACTTTGTACATAATAGCATATATAGTCATGTACAAAATAGATACAAATTTAGCTCCTCCATTCCAAAATAATCGTAGTTATAGGATTTTCAAGTGTCAAAATTTCAAAAAGAAGCGGATAATTTAATGAGATTTTCAAGCATACAAGGTCAAATTTAACGTTGTCTATTTAGGTCAATCCTCAAAGTTCAAGAGTACTCTAAACGTGAATGCTTCTGTTTCAAAATTTCGAACGAAGCGCCAAAAGAGGCTCTACTCGCCCGAAACCGCGTGAGACCAATGTTTGGTAGTAGAAGGAAATTACTATTCTAACTCCGACCCGTGAAACCTACCGGCCCGACGTCCAAAGGTCTAAACCGGGGTAGGTTTGTAGCTTCATCTAGACGCCACGCAACCGCCTCCGAAAAACATTCAAACACAATGGTCGCCTAAGCACACATGCGCGTGGCCGAAATCTCTCCCGCCCACTATTTGGGGCACTTGGGATTACCATCCTACCAGCCGCGAAACCCCGGCGTCCTCCGTCCGCCACCCCATCCCACCCATCAACCGCTGCCCTCCTCCATCACGCTGGAGCCGATACCCCGACGTCGTCGTCCACCGCAACCTCAACCACAACGCCCTCCAAGGCTAGTAGTTGAAGCCGAGGCCGAGCCGTCCATACCTGAGCCAGTTCAACCATGCCGTCCTGCGCCTCACCGTTGCCGCTCCAACTTCACCACCGTCCACCACACCGGAGTTGTTCCTGCTACGCCGTCCTTCGTCGCCTTGGATCTGCTTCCCCTCCGCCGACATACGTCCACAACAACACAGTCAACAATTTGGCCATGGGTTCATCCAAGCCTGCACCCTCCTCCAAACCATCTGTTTCCCCGGCAAAAAGAAGAAGATCGGCGTGACATATGGAGGCGATCACACTGGAAACCGGAAATGGTACTCCTCTTCCCTTATTCGTGCAAATCTTACGTGTCTGCTTGCATGGTATCCATCCCACAGAAGACACTAGTTGATCGCTTCTTCTTGATACTAGATGTTCCTAGTAACTCGCGATGCACAAGGTTTATCCTCATAAACTATTTCACCTGAGCTAGAGGTTCGTCGTCCCCTGGATTTCAATTCCTAGTCAGTTGATTCCCAATTAACGGAAGCATTCCCCGGCGTAACAGGCACTAGTCCGCCTATTACACCGGGGAAGCAGCACCTCAGTGTTTATCTTAGGGGCGTGTGGGGCCTAGAGCTGTTGGCGCCTGATCTAGAGGTCGGCCGGGATTAAAGGGATGGCCTGGGGGCACTGCCAAGCACGGCGGTGGTGTGAGGTCGAGGGGAGGGCGTGGCGGCGAAGGCAGGGGTTTGGGCCGGTGGTTGCTGGCGTTCGAGAAAGATCGTCAATAGTGACTGGCGGGAGGTAGACGAAGGCCATCTGCCCGTTCCTTATAGATCGGACGGTTCATAAAAAAATCGACTGACCTATTTATTTCCAGTCGACTGTTATCTTGATAGGACCACATGTGGTGATGTGCTGGAGGAGTACCTGTATTTCCTGTACTCATATATTACAAAATCATACGGAGTAGAATCTAATTTTGTTTGCCATGAAATGTTGTAGAGCTTTGATATGCCTCATGTCATTTATTTTTCAGCCACCTGATATCTGCTACTTTTACAGTGCACTAGTTCTGCACACACTTCACCCATACTCTCACTATTGTGTTTTTATGCAAGGGTATTTCAGACTCTGCCTTCACAGAAGTAGAAAAGAAAAGAGAGAAGTCGCTCCAGCATGGTACGCGGCTAGGCCAAAGACGTTTTAGCGTTATAAAGGGTGCAGTGTCAGCAGATGGAGACGGTAAACGTAGCTCTGCAGTTGATGATCTCAATTGCCACACACAACCATCCCAGGTGCTTGCTTTAACTTCGCGGTGTTATATGTGGTTGCATGTTGCATATGGTGTCTAGCTTGTATTCGAAAGGCTGAAGTCAGTCTTTATTAAGATAAGGAAAGATATTTTTTACATGAACCACCATCTTGGGAGCACCAGAAGTAAAATAGCTAGTCCGGGCACTGCCGAGCCAGTGACAAGCCTAGCACAGACAGGCATCACCTGGAAGCCAACTAAAAAGCCACGATGGTGGCGAAGCAGCTCGCCTCCCACCAGGCTCTCAGTTCCTAAATGATCATGCTCACCACTCCAGCTGGATGTCTAGCTTGTATTGCTTCCAATTTGGTTAAATTGCATCTGCTTAGCTTACACACTATACCTTTGAATATGACATGCCTTCTTGTTTTTGGTACATACTAGTACATCTGTCTATTAACCATGTTCTTACATCAAACTAATGTTCTTGTGTATCCCTCATCAATCATTTATGATGAGGCAGTCAGGCCAGTGGACTACTATGAGAAAAGATCCTCATTTAAAGATTGCAGCGTCAGCCTCCCCACATGATTCTCAAGAAACAGCAAGGCTAGATGAAGATAGTGAACGTAGCTCTATAGTTGATTAGCGCATTTCCCCTACACTAGCATCGTAGGTGTTTTCTCTAACTTGGCAGCATGATATGTGGTTGCATGTTGCATATGGTGTCTAGATTGTACTTCTTCCAATCTGGTTAAATTGCATGTGCTATTCTGCTTAGTTTATACATTATACCTGTTAATGTGACATGCCTTCCTGTTTTTAGTACATAGTACATCTGTCTATTAAGCATGTCCTTACATAAAACTATTGTTTTTTTGTATCCCGCATCAGTCAATATGACGAGACACCTTTAGTATATGCAGTGTGATATTAGTTGCATCTTTCATATGATTTATAGCATGTGTTGCTTCTAATTTGGAAATGCCATTTATGATGGGACACTTTTAACTTGGCAGAGTCATATTGGTTGCATCTTTCATGTGGTGTCTAGCTTGCATTGCTTCTTATTTGTTGAAATGGTTTCTGCTTAGTTTACACAAACAGTTGTGAATATGCCATGCTGTCCTGTTTTTCGTATTATTCCATCCTGGTATCATGTGTTTGCCTTACATCAAAGTAGTGATTGTTAGTATCATGCACGAATGAGTTCTGAAGAGTGAATTTTATTGCTTTTTCTTGTCGGTTTTACTTGACAATTCAAAATCAATAAAGCGGAAGGAAGTTAGCAAGGCAGCGGATAAAGGTGCTCCTTCCAAACTGAGGGCCTCTACAGATTCTACTCCTCCATCCCCCCAAGATGATTTCCAAGACAACACATGCATATACACTCAACGTAGCTATGTTGATGATGAGCACGTCTCCCCTAATGCACCATCACAGGTGCTCCCTCTAACTTGGCACTATTATATGTGGTTGCATTTATGTATGATGTCTAGCTTGTATTTCTTCTAATTTTGTTGAATTCCATCTGCTTAGTTTACACATTATACTTGTGAATAAGACACGTGTTCCTATTTCTAGAACATACAATATCTATCTATCACACCATGTTCTTACATCAAAGTACTACTGTTGTGTAACTTGCAACAATCACTTATCATAAGACATGTTTGACTTGGGAGTGTGATATAGGTTACGTCTCGCATTCTTTTCTAGCTTGTGCTACTTCTAATTTGTTGAAATGGCACTTTTGACGAGATAGTTTTAACTTGGTAGAGTGATATTTGTTGCATCTTTCATATGGTGTCTAGCTTTCATTGCTTCTAATTTGTTGAAATGCCTTCTCCTTAGTTTATACATCATAAGCTGTGAATATGCAATGCCGTGACGAGAGACCTTTAACTTGGTAGTGTGATGTTGTTTGCATCTTGCATATGATTTATTTCTTGTAGTGCATCACATTTGTTTAAATGCCATTTATGATGAGACAATGTTAACTTGGCAGAGCGATATTTGTAGCATCTTTCATATGGTGTCTACCTTCCATTGCATTGCTTCTAATTTAGTGAAATGTCTTCTTCTTAGTTTACACATCATAGTTCTGGTTATCTCATGTTGTCCTATTTTTCGTACATATTACATCCTCCTATCATGTGGTTGTCTAATATCAAAGTTCAGTTCGTCTGTATCACTCATCAATTTGTTCTGAAGAACTAAATTGATATTCATTTTTCTTGTTGGCTTGACTTAACATGGCACAGAGAAAGAGGAAGCAACACAGATTGACAGGGAAAGGGAAGCGGAAGAATCTTGCAGATTCTGCTGGTACTGATGGTGCAATAGAAGGTCAAAGTCCAGCGGAAAATTGTACAAACAGGGTATCCCATGCTTAACGAGGTGTAGAACAAGCCAAACAAAAACAAAGAGCTGCCACTAAACAAGCAGAGACAGCCCTAGTTGTTGCAACGCCTTCCACCGTACCACCAGCTGCACAATTTACTCATTGGTCAAGTCAGCTAGCAGCACGTTCCCAAACTCCCTTGCCACCTAACAATACTTCCGAAGCACTCTTGACACAAGATGAGTTGGCAAGATCAGATGAACTTTGTGAGCTTCAACAGGAAGAAGGTAGTTGTTGGAGTCAAGTTATAGTTGCATGCTTCTTTATATGTAGTCTCACAGTTTGATGTACACTAACACTTCCTATGTTCATTGTTGGACTAGCACCTAGGCGCAAGAGGAAACAAACATCAAGGATAATGCTCGATAGGTTAACTAAATCTAGAGGAGGAAGAATGGAGATCCGTTCTGAGGCAGGTTTAAAAAGGCCACGTGATGCTACAAAGTCAGCCAAGTTAGTATTAGAGGCAGCGGTTGCCGTTAGGTGTCATGTATGTATCCTACCAACATGGATTCAGTACAAGAATGACAAACATGAAACCCAGTTCAACACCTTCCTCGACCATTTATCTGTAAGTATGGTTATGTATGGAAACTAGTAATATCGTCTTGCTCTGTCCCATACTTTCTAGGTTGCTGATAATGAGACTCCCATAATTTTCAACAGATGAGGTTCAAGTTGGATAGCCAAGATGATGCAACCAGACAATCTTGCACCCATGTTTTCATGTATGCTATGCGACGGTATCGGTATAACTTGAGGAAAACTCACTTTGAAGGCAAGGCTAACAGTGAACTTGCCCAAACATCTCTAGTGGAAAATATATTGGATGAAGACTGGAGAGGCCTCGTTAAACACTGGTCTGATCCAAAGTATCAGGTACATTATATATATGTTATCAGATCACATGTTGAAGTCCTATTTACGCATGTGCCACACAAATCTATCTTCTTGTAGGTGAACTATTCAAAGAACAAGGCCAACTGTACGAAAGTGAAATTCCAACAGGCGACAGGATCTCGTAGCTATATTGCACACTATGAGGCTCTTGTAATTAGCTGTTGTTTCACTCTTTTCGTTGTACCATATTATCAGATCTATATTGACTTGTTCCAAATGCAGAGGAAAGCCCGCAAGGACCAAAAAGTACCTGAACCAAATGTTGTGGAAATCTTCAAGGACTGTCACACCTGCAAGACGAAGGGCATGACTATACCAGTCAAAGCCGCTGTTGTAAGTCCTTAATCCTCATACCTTTTAACTACTACTTACTCTGACTTGTGCCTTAAACTACATGGTTTGCAGCCAATGTCTATTACTCTTTTCAATTTTATACACAATTGTCTTAGCGTATCATTGCACCTTACAAGGTTTAGAAGAGAGGAGTGATGTTCCTTTGATCTTGACATGTAATCTAGTTCCGTGCTGGACTTGCCCACACCACGTTACAATTGCCTGTTTGTCTGTTCTCAGTAGTTTTGTGATATGAATGATTTCATACTATGCTTACTGTATTATAAACTTTGCTCTTTATCCTTAGGTGTTAATACAATGTGAATAAATAGACAATACATTAGCCATGGTACATGGTCATATGTTTGGAACCTGGTTTTATTATGTACTTTGCAGTAAAATACAACTAATATTTTACATGGGTTCACCAGAATAAGTTCTGTATATAGACCAAAGCTATTTTGTTTGGTTTTGCTGCCTCCTTAATATCTTCAGTTCTGGTACTACTAATGTAAAAAACTCAACTTTTCAGCAAGCTATGGAAAAATGGTGGAACTGCCACCTTCTGAAGGTGGCGAGGCAACTATAACCGCAATGTCAGCTCTTGATGCAGTGGGTCAGTACCTGTCCACTAACAGTGCCAAAAGCATGTTCCTACTGTTGGGGAACGTAGCAGAAATTCAAAATTTTCCTACGTGTCACCAAGATCAATCTATGGAGTCATCTAGCAACGAGGGAGGATTGGATCTACATACCCTTGTAGATCGCGCGCGGAAGCGTTCAAGAGAACGGGGTTGATGGAGTCGTACTCGTCGTGATTCAAATCACCGATGATCCTAGTGCCGAACGGACGGCACCTCCGCGTTCAACACACGTACGGAACAGAGACGTCTCCCACGCCTTGATCCAGCAAGGAGGAGGGAGAGGTTGATGGAGATCCAGCAGCACGACGGCGTGGTGGAAGTAGTGGGATTCCAACAGGGCTTCGCCAAGCGCTGCGGGAGGAGGGAGATGTGTCACGGGAGGGAGAGGGAGGCGCCAGGCCTTAGGTATCTTTGCTCCTCCTTTTCCCCACTATATATAGGGCCAAGGGAGAGGGGGGAGCGCAGCCCTTGACCCTTCCTCCAAGGAAGGGTGCGGCCAAGGGGGGGGGAGGAGTCCATCCTCCCCAAGGCACCTCGGAGGTGCCTTCCCCTTTTAGGACTCTCCCCTTTTCCTCTTCTCTTGGCGCATGGGCCTCTTGGGGCTGGTGCCCTTGGCCCATATAGGCCAAGGCGCACCCCCTACAGCCCATGTGGCCCCCCGGAGCAGGTGGCCCCACCCGGTGGACCCCCGGGACCCTTCCGGTGGTCCCGGTACAATACCGGTGACCCCGAAACTTGTCCCGATGGCCGAAATAGCACTTCCTATATATAATTCTTTACCTCCGGACCATTCCGGAACTCCTCGTGACGTCCGGGATCTCATCCGGGACTCCGAACAACTTTCGGGTTACCGCATACTAATATCTCTATAACCCTAGCGTCACCGAACCTTAAGTGTGTAGACCCTACGGGTTCGGGAGACATGCAGACATGACCGAGATGACTCTCCGGTCAATAACCAACAGCGGGATCTGGATACCCATGTTGGCTCCCACATGTTCCACGATGATCTCATCGGATGAACCACGATGTCAAGGACTTAATCAATCCCGTATACAATTCCCTTTGTCTAGCGGTACGATACTTGCCCGAGATTCGATCATCAGTATCCCGATACCTTGTTCAATCTCGTTACCGGCAAGTCCCTTTACTCGTTCCATAACACATCATCCCGTGATCAACTCCTTGATCACATTGTGCACATTATGATGATGTCCTACCGAGTGGGCCCAGAGATACCTCTCCGTTTACACGGAGTGACAAATCCCAGTCTCGATTCGTGCCAACCCAACAGACACTTTCGGAGATACCTATAGTGTACCTTTATAGCCACCCAGTTACGTTGTGACGTTTGGCACACCCAAAGCACTCCTACGGTATCCGGGAGTTGCACAATCTCATGGTCTAAGGAAATGATACTTGACATTAGAAAAGCTTTAGCATACGAACTACACGATCTTGTGCTATGCTTAGGATTGGGTCTTGTCCATCACATCATTCTCCTAATGATGTGATCCCGTTATCAACGACATCCAATGCCCATGGTCAGGAAACCGTAACCATCTATTGATCAACGAGCTAGTCAACTAGAGGCTTACTAGGGACATGGTGTTGTCTATGTATCCACACATGTATCTGAGTTTCCTATCAATACAATTATAGCATGGATAATAAACGATTATCATGAACAAGGAAATATAATAATAACTAATTTATTATTGCCTCTAGGGCATATTTCCAACAGTCTCCCACTTGCACTAGAGTCAATAATCTAGTTCACATCGCCATGTGATTAACACTCACAGGTCACATCGCCATGTGACCAACATCCAAAGAGTTTACTAGAGTCAATAATCTAGTTCACATCACTATGTGATTAACACTCAATGAGTTCTGGGTTTGATCATGTTGCTTGTGAGAGAGGTTTTAGTCAACGGGTCTGAACCTTTCAGATCCGTGTGTGCTTTACAAATCTCTATGTCATCTCCTAGATGCAGCTACCACGCTCTATTTGGAGCTATTCCAAATGACTGTTCTACTTGGAGCTATTCTAAATTTTTGCTCCATTATACGTATCCGGTATCTCTACTCAGAGCTATCCGGATAGGTGTTAAGCTTGCATCGACGTAACCCTTTACGACGAACTCTTTTACCACCTCCATAATCGAGAAAATTCCTTAGTCCACTAGTTACTAAGGATAACTTTGACCGTTGTCCTGTGATCCATTCTTGGATCACTCTTGTACCCATTGACTGACTCATGGCAAGGCACACTTCAGGTGCGGTACACAACATAGCATACTGTAGAGCCTATGTCTTAAGCATAGGGGACGACCTTCGTCCTTTCTCTCTATTCTGCCATGGTCGTGCTTTAAGTCTTAACTTCATACCTTACAACTCAGGCAAGAACTCCTTCATTGACTGATTCATCTTGAACACCTTCAAGATCATGTCAAGGAATGTGCTCATTTGAAAGTACCATTTAAGCGTTTTGATCTATCCTTATAGATCTTGATGCTCAATGCTCAAGTAGCTTAATCCAGGCTTTCCATTGAAAAACACTTTCCAAATAACCCTATATGCTTTCCAGAAATTCTACGTCATTTCTGATCAACAATATGTCAACAACATATACTCATCAGAAATTCTATAGTGCTCCCACTCACTTCTTTGGAAATACAAGTTTCTCATAAACTTCGTATACACCAAAATCTTTGATCATCTCATCAAAGCATACATTCCAACTCCGAGATGCTTACTCTAGTCCTTAGAAGGATTGCTGGAGCTTTGCATACTTATTAGCATCTTTCAGGATTGACAAAACCTTCCGGTTGTATCACATACAACCTTTCCTCAAGAAAATCGTCGAGGAAACAATGTTTTGACATCCTATCTGCAAGATTTCATAAATAATGCAGTAATCGCTAATATAATTCCAACAGACTCTTAGCATCGCTACGAGTGAGAAAGTCCCATCGTAGTCAACTCCTTGAACTTGTCGGAAAACATCTTAACGACAAGTCGAGCTTTCTTAATGGTGACATTTACCATCATTGTCCGTCTTCCTTTAAAATCCATCTGTACTCAACAGCCTCACGACCATCGAGCTGTTCTGTCAAAGTCTACACTTTGTTTCCATACATGGATCCTCTCTCGGATTTTATGGCCTCGAGCCATTTATCGGAATCCGGGCCCACCATCGCTTCTCCATAGCTCGTAGGTTCATTGTTGTCTAGCAACATGACTTCCAAGACAGGATTACGTACCACTCTGAAGTAGTGCGCATCCTTGTCATCCCACGAGGTTTGGTAGTGACTTGATCTGAAGTTTCATGATCACTATCATAAGCTTCCACTTCAATTGGTGTAGGTGCCACAGGAACAACTTCCTGTGCCCTGCCACACACTAGTTGAAGAGACGGTTCAATAACCTCATCAAGTCTCCACCATCCTCCCACTCAATTCTTTCGAGAGAAACTTTTCCTCGTGAAAGGACCCGATTCTAGAAACAATTCCTTATTGCTTTCGGATCTGAGACAGGAGGTATACCCAACTGTTTTGGGTGAAGATGCATTTATCCGCTTTGGGTTCGAGCTTATCAGCCTGAAACTTTTTCACATAAGCGTCGCAGCCCCAAACTTCTAAGAAATGACAGCTTAGGTTTCTCTAAACCATAGTTCATACGGTGTCATCTCATCGGAATTATGTGGTGCCCCTTTTAAAGTGAATGTGGTTGTCTTTAATGCCTAACCCATAAACTATCGTGGTAATTTGATAAGAGACATCATGGTATGCATCATATCCAATAGGGTGTAGTTATGATGTTCGGACACACCATCACACTATGGTGTTCCAGGCTGTATTAGTTGCGAAACAATTTCCACAATGTCTTAATTCTATGCCAAACTCGTAATTCAGATATTCATCTCTATGATCATATCATAGATCTTTTATCCTCTTGTCACGACGATCTTTCAACTTCACACTGAAATTACTTGAACCTTTCAATAATTCAGACTCGTGATTCATCAAGTAAATATACTCAACATCTACTCAAATCATCTGTGAAGAACATAACGATATCCACTACATGCCTCAGCACTCATTGGACTGCACACATCAAAATGTATTACTTCCAGCAAGTTGCTTTCTGGTTCCATTTTACTGAAACCGAGGCTTTCAGTCATCTTGCCCATGTGGTATGATTTGCATGTCTCAAGTGATTCCAAAATCAAGTGAGTCCAAACGGTCCATTTGCGTGGAGTTTCTTCATGCATATATACCAATAGGCATGGTTCGCATGTCTCAAGTGATTCAAAATCAAGTGAGTCCAAAGATCCATCAACATGGAGCTTCTTCATGCGTTTTATACCGATATGACTTACGTGGCAGTGCCACAAGTAGGTGGTACTATCATTACTATCTTTTGGCATGAACATGTGTATCACTATGATCGAGATTCAATAAACCATTCATTTTAGGCGTAAGACCATTGAAGGTATTATTCAAATAAACAGAGTAACCATTATTCTCCTTAAATGAATAACCGTATTGCGATAGACATAATCCAATCATGTCTATGCTCAACGCAAACACCAAATAACAATTATTTAGGTTTAACACCAATCTCGATGGTAGAGGGAGCGTGCGATGCTTGATCATATCAACATTGGAAACACTTCCAACACATATCGTCAGCTCACCTTTAGCTAGTCTCCGTTTATTCCGTAGCCTTTATTTCGAGTTACTAACACTTAGCAACCGAACCAGTATCTAATACCCTGGTGCTACCAGGAGTACTAGTAAAGTACACATCAACACAATGTATATCCAATATACTTCTATCGACCTTGCCAGCCTTCTAATCTACCAAGTATCTAGGGTAATTCTGCTCCAGTGGCTGTTCCCCTTATTACAGAAGCACTTAGTCTCGGGTTTGGGTTCAACCTTGGGTTTCTTCACTAGAGCAGCAGCTGAATTGCCGTTTCATGAAGTATCCCTTCTTGCCCTTGCCCTTCTTGAAACTAGTGGTTTCACCAACCATCAACAATTGATGCTCCTTCTTGATTTCTACTTTTGTGGTGACAAACATCACGAATATTTCAAGGATCATCATATATGTCCCCGATACATTATAGTTCATCATGAAGCTCTAGCAGCTTGGTGGTAATGACGTCGGAGAACCATCACTATTTCATCTGGAAGATCAACTCCCACTCGATTCAAGCGATTGTTGTACTCAGACAATCTGAGCACAAGCACAACAATTGAGCTTTTCTCCTTAGTTTGTAGGCTAAGAAAATCATCGGAGGTCTTATACCTCTTGACGTGGGCACGAGCCTGAAATCCCAATTTCAGCCCTCGAAACATCTCATATGTTTCGCGACGTTTCAAAAACGTTTTCGGTGCCTCAACTCTAAGCCGTTCAACTGAACTATCACGTAGTTATCAAAATGTGTATGTCAGATGTTCGCAACATCCACAGACAACGTTTGAGGTTCAGCACACTGAGCGGTGCATTAAGGACATAAGCCTTCTATGAAGCAATGAGGACAATCCTCAGTTTACAGACCTAGTCCGCATAATTGCTACTACCAACTTTCAACTAAATTTTCTCTAGGAACATATCTAAACAATAGAACTAAAGCGCGAGCTACGACATAATTTGCGAAGACCTTTTGACTATGTTCAGGATAATTAAGTTCATCTTATGAACTCCCACTCAGATAGACATCCCTCTAGTCATCTAAGTGATTACATGATCCGAGTCAACTAGGCCGTGTCCGATCATCACGTGAGACGGACTAGTCATCATCGGTGAACATCTTCATGTTGATCGTATCTACAATACGACTCATGCTCGACCTTTCGGTCTTCTGTGTTCCGAGGCCATGTCTGTACATGCTAGGCTCGTCAAGTCAACCTAAGTGTTTGCATGTGTAAATCTGTCTTACACCCGTTGTATGTGAACGTAAGAATCTATACACCCGATCATCACGTGGTGCTTCGAAACTACGAACTATCGCAACGGTGCACAGTTAGGGGGAACACTTTCTTGAAATTTTAACGAGGGATCATCTTATTTACTACCGTCATTCTAAGCAAATAAGATGCATAAACATCATAAACATCACATGCAATCAAATAATAGTGACATGATATGGCCAATATCATGTAGCTCCTTTGATCTCCATCTTGGGGCTCCATGATCATCTTGTCACCGGCATGACACCATGATCCCCATCATCATGATCTCCATCATCGTGTCTTCTTGAAGTTGTCTCGTCATCGACATGAAAGTCGTGATTCCCTTGACAAGAACATGATCAATCTCATACATCACATATATCATTCATCACATCCTTTTGGCCATATCACATCACATAGCATACCCTGCAAAAACAAGTTAGACGTGCTCTAATTGTTGTTTGCATGTTTTACGTGGCTCCTATGGGTTTCTAGCAAGAACGTTTCTTACCTACGCAAGAACCACAACGTGATATGCCAATTGCTATTTACCCTTCATAAGGACCCTTTTCATCGAATCCGATCCGACTAAAGTGGGAGAGACAGACACCCGCTAGCCACCTTATGCAACTAGTGCATGTTCGTCGGTGGAACCAGTCTCACGTAAGAGTACGTGTAAGGTCGGTCTGGGCCGCTTCATCCCACGATGCCGCCGAATCAAGATAAGACTAGTAACGGCAAGCATATTGAACAAAATCAACGCCCACAACTACTTTGTGTTCTACTCGTGCATAGAAACTACACATAGACCTAGCTCATGATGCCACTGTTGGGGAACGTAGCAGAAATTCAAAATTTTCCTACGTGTCACCAAGATCAATCTATGGAGTCATCTAGCAACGAGGGAGGATTGGATCTACATACCCTTGTAGATCGCGCGCGGAAGCGTTCAAGAGAACGGGGTTGATGGAGTCGTACTTGTCGTGATTCAAATCACCGATGATCCTAGTGCCGAACGGATGGCACCTCCGCGTTCAACACACGTACGGAATGGAGACGTCTCCCACGCCTTGATCCAGCAAGGAGGAGGGAGAGGTTGATGGAGATCCAGCAGCACGACGGCGTGGTGGAAGTAGCGGGATTCCAACAGGGCTTCGCCAAGCGCTGCGGGAGGAGGGAGATGTGTCACGGGAGGGAGAGGGAGGCGCCAGGCCTTAGGTATCTTTGCTCCTCCTTTTACCCACTATATATAGGGCCAAGGGAGAGGGGGGGGCGCAGCCCTTGACCCTTCCTCCAAGGAAGGGTGCGGCCAAGGGGGGGGAGGAGTCCATCCTCCCCAAGGCACCTCGGAGGTGCCTTCCCCTTTTAGGACTCTCCCCTTTTCCTCTTCTCTTGGCGCATGGGCCTCTTGGGGCTGGTGCCCTTGGCCCATATAGGCCAAGGCGCACCCCCTACAGCCCATGTGGCCCCCCGGGGCAGGTGGCCCCACCCGGTGGACCCCCGGGACCCTTCCGGTGGTCCCGGTACAATACCGGTGACCCCGAAACTTGTCCCGATGGCCGAAATAGCACTTCCTATATATAATTCTTTACCTCCGGACCATTCCGGAATTCCTCGTGACGTCCGGGATCTCATCCGGGACTCCGGACAACTTTCGGGTTACCGCATACTAATATCTCTATAACCCTAGCGTCACCGAACCTTAAGTGTGTAGACCCTACGGGTTCGGGAGACATGCAGACATGACCGAGATGACTCTCTGGTCAATAACCAACAGCGGGATCTAGATACCCATGTTGGCTCCCACATGTTCCACGATGATCTCATTGGATGAACCACGATGTCAAGGACTTAATCAATCCCGTATACAATTCCCTTTGTCTAGCAGTATGATACTTGCCCGAGATTCGATCGTCGGTATCCCGATACCTTGTTCAATCTCGTTACCGGCAAGTCCCTTTACTCGTTCCATAACACATCATCCCGTGATCAACTCCTTGATCACATTGTGCACATTATGATGATGTCCTACCGAGTGGGCCCAGAGATACCTCTCCGTTTACACGGAGTGACAAATCCCAGTCTCGATTCGTGCCAACCCAACAGACACTTTCGGAGATACCTGTAGTGTACCTTTATAGCCACCCAGTTACGTTGTGACGTTTGGCACACCCAAAGCACTCCTACGGTATCCGGGAGTTGCACAATCTCATGGTCTAAGGAAATGATACTTGACATTAGAAAAGCTTTAGCATACGAACTACACGATCTTGTGCTATGCTTAGGATTGGGTCTTGTCCATCACATCATTCTCCTAATGATGTGATCCCGTTATCAACGACATCCAATGTCCATGGTCAGGAAACCGTAACCATCTATTGATCAACGAGCTAGTCAACTAGAGGCTTACTAGGGACATGGTGTTGTCTATGTATCCACACATGTATCTGAGTTTCCTATCAATACAATTATAGCATGGATAATAAACGATTATCATGAACAAGGAAATATAATAATAACTAATTTATTATTGCCTCTAGGGCATATTTCCAACACCTACATAATACTGGGTTGGTTGTTAAGGCAATCTCGTCCAAAATGCCTCATGATCAAGATATGCAAGCTCAAAACAATGTTATATCTACGCCCCAGACACAAGTCCATTCACTAACAGAGACCCTTCATGAAACAAGGACAGACATTGTTCGATGTCGTCAAGATATGCATGGTTTTGAAACCAGACTATCAGACATTTGCTATGTTGTTCAGGAGCCTAGGAGAAATGAAGGCGAAGGTTATGGTGCTCCATCGGACAATACAGCATGAAAACGTAACAGTCAGGTCAAATGAACTGAGCTTCTGAACTTCTGGTGGAGCATTTATCTGCCAGACTGTTAACTTCTATTCCAACCTTCCTTTTTCATATAGTTGTAATTTGTTTTGTTGTGATACAAAATTTGTTCTTAACGTGCAGCCACCGGCCGAAGAAAACAGCAAGCTATTTTTGTATAGTGTAGGGTGTTCCCTATATTTGCATTGGTGGCAATCTTTGATGCCCAGTGGATGTAATCTGTGCAATCGCCTTAATAACCTAGCATTAGTTTCGGGATTATTTATTTCCTAGTCTTCTTTTCCCCTGGTTTGCTAGTGGCCGCAACAACCATGGGCCATATACGGACCATGGTAACCTTGACCCTGCTATGGGCCGTAGGATCCATGGGCCTCCTACGAGCCGTCGATAAATGGGCCTCCAACAGGGTCATAGAATTTGTGGGCCTCGGGCCATTGGATAAATGGGTCAACATGGGCCGTAAACGGGCGTAATTGGTATCGGCCCGGCATGGTAACGGGCCATTAACAGGCCAAAGGACAACAAAGGCTTAATTCTGTCACAGGCATAACGGGTCATTAATGGGCCAAAATATAGGATGGGCTGGAAACAGCGCAATGGGTTAACAGGCCAGAAATGGGCCGACTCTTGCCACGGGCCGAATTTTGCCCATTAGGGAAATAGGCCAGTAACGGGTCGGAAGTAATCGAGGGCCGGAAAGGAGCCCAAGAACATATGGGCCGTCGGTAGGCTGAAAGCTAACACGGGCTGGAAATGGCCCATGTGAATCATGGGCCATTAATGGGTACAGAGAAATTTACTGTTCATTATGGGCTAGAGTCACCGTGGGCCTCTAAAGGGCCTAAAGATACGAAGGCCTCATATGGGCCGAAAGATGTCATGGGCCGAAAGTGAAACAGGCTGGTGTTATATTTGACGGCCCACATGATGTTGTTGGGCCGATTTTAGGTAGGCCCTAATGGGTCATGAGTTACCGGGCCGTAAAATGGGCTATTTGCGAAGAGACCGTTAACAAGCTTTTCATGGGCCAGCCTGCTAACTTTTGACCAAGTAAAACGGGCCGGCTTTTGTAAGCTAAATGGGCCAGTGGTGGGCCATCGCACGTGTCGACATATCATAGGCGCCTATCTGACCCACTGACGAGCTGACACGTGTTTCCTCCATCCAATTAGAATTTTACACGTGGAAATTTCCCATTGGTCCGGGCTGTTAACGGGTTATCGGATCCAAAACCGGACCCAATAGCTTAACGGCAACCTGTTATGATGGATGCCACATGTCGGTCACCATTGACGAAAGCACTTCTGTGACGCGTGATTTATCTTCATGGAAGTGGACACTTCCGTGATGGTAATTTTGGTAATGTCATGGAACACTTCTATGACAACACATGTATGGCTATCTTGATTCTGTCATAAAATCATCATGGATGTACATGCATGACAGAAAACGTGACCTACTATGACAAACACGTATCATCACGGAAGTGTCTTTTTTTGTAGTGCATAGAGGGCCTTATTGAGTTTGAAGACTTTGTCAGGATGCTTTGGATCTTCAAAACCTGGGGGTTGAGCAACATATACTTCTTCCTCAAGTTTACCATTGAGGAATGCACTTTTCACATCCATTTGATATAAGATGATATTATGATGGTTAGCATAAGCAGTCAATATGCGAATAGCCTCAAGTCTAGCAACAGGTGCAAAAGTTTCATCGAAATCAATTCCTTCAACCTGTGTGTAGCCTTGAGCTACAAGTCGTGCCTTATTCTTCACTACAAGGCCAATTTCATCTTGCTTGTTGCGATAGATCAATTTAGTGCCGATGATATTGTGTTTGTGTGGGTCTGGTTGCTTGGCAAGTTCCCATACATTGTTGAGCTCGAATTGATGTAATTCCTCTTGCATTGCTTGAATCCACTCAGGCTCCAGAAATGCCTCATCTACTTTGGTGGGCTCTGTGATAGAGAAAAAAGCAAAGTGCCCACAAAAGTTAGAAAAGTGTGAAGCTTTTGAGCGTGTGAGAGGACCTGGTGCTTTGATGTCGTTGATGATTCTCTCAATCTGCACTTCATTAGCAACGCAAGGATGAGAGGGTTGACGACGTTGAGTGGGCTCAGCATTTTCTTCAGAGCCATTTTCCTCAGGTGCACCAGCATGATGTTCTTCACATTCTGGAATGACTTCTTTAGCAGATTCTTCGGTAGGAATGACATCCTCAGTAGCCTTGAACTTGATGGATTCCTCAGGTGACATTTCATCTAGCACAGGAGGTAGGTGCTTGATAACCCACAAGTATAGGGGATCAATTGTAGCCTCTTTCGATAAGTAAGAGTGTCGAACCCAATGAGGAGCTAAAGGTAGAACAAATATTCCCTCAAGTTTTATCGACCACCGATACAACTCTACACACGATTGATGTTCGCTTTACCTAGAACAAGTATAAAACTAGAAGTACTTTGTAGGTGTAACAAGATAGGTTTGCAAGAATATAAAGAGCATGTAAATAAAAACTAGGGGCTGTTTTAGGTAAAGAAGCAATAAAGTTAGTATAGCGAGTGTGGAAAAGTGGTGGTAGGAGTTGCGAAATTGTCCCTAAGCAATTGACTACTTTACTAAACCGATAGCAAGTTTTATGTGGGAGAGGCCACTGCTAGCATGCCATCCCTGACTTGAAATTCTATGCACTTATGATTGTAACTATTAGCAAGCATCTGCAACTACTAACGTTCATTAAGGTAAAACCCAACCATAGCATTAAGATATATTGATCCCCCTTCAATCCTGTATGCATCGATTTATATGCTAGGTTGAAGCTTCTGTCACTCTTGCCCTCCAATACATAGTCATATCAACATACAACTAACCCTATGGTGTGATCCATGTGCGCGCCCATATGATGGGCACCAAAGGACAGCAACATAACCACAAGCAAATTAAACCAAAATCTACTCAGACATCATAGCATGGCAACACATCATTGGATAATAATATGAAGCGTAAAGCACCATGTTCAAGTAGAGGGTACAGTGGGTTGCGGGAGAGTGGACCGCTGTAGATAGATGGGGGAAGGTGATGAAGATGTTGGTGAAGATGAAGGAGGTGTTGGTGTAGATCGCCGTCACACGATGATGGCCCCAGCGGCGTTCCGGCGCCACCGGGAGAGAGGGGAGAGGGCCCCCCTTCTTCTTCTTCTTCTTCCTTGGCCTTCTCCCTAGATGGGAGAAGGGTTTACCCTCTGGTCCATGGCCTCCATGGCGGCGGAGGGGCGAGAGCCCCTCCGAGATTGGATCTGTCTCTCTGTTTCTGCGTTCTACATTCTGGCCTTTCATCGTTTCTTATATTCCCGGAGATCCGTAACTCCGATTGGGCTGAAATTTTAATACGATTTGTATCCGTATATTCGCTTTCTTGCAACGAAAGAAGGGCACCAACCGCCTTACGGGGTGGCCACGAGGGTCAGGGGAGCACCCACCCCCCTGGGGCACGCCCCCTGCCTTGTGGCCCCCTCGGGCATCGTCTCGCTTTGATTCTTCTTCCCAAAAATCACATATATTCCAAAAAAATCTCCGTAAGTTTTTATCCCGTTTGGACTCTATTTGATATGGATTTTCTGCGAAACAAAAAACATGCAAGAAATAGGAACTGGCACTGGGCACTGGATCAATATGTTAGTCCAAAAAATAGTATAAAAAGTTGCCAAAATTATATGAAAGTTGTATAATATTGGCATGGAACAATCCAAAATTATAGATACAACGGAGACGTATCAGCATCCCCAAGCCTAATTCCTGCTCGTCCTTGAGTAGGCAAATGATAAAAAAAGATAATTTTTGATGTGGAATGCTACCTAGCATAATCTTGATTATGTAATCTAATCATGGCATGAATATTAAGACACGAGTGATTCAAAGCAATAGTCTATAATTTGACATTAAGACAATAATACTTCAAGCATACTAATAAAGCAACCGTGTCTTTTCAAAATAACATGGCCAAAGAATGTTATCCCTACAAAATCATATGTCTGGCTATGCTCTATCTTGACCACACAAAGTATTCAAATCATGCACAACCCCGATGACAAGCCAAGCAATTGTTTCATACTTTTGATGTTCTCAAACCTTTTCAACTTTCACGCGATACATGAGCATGAGACATGGATATAGCACTATAGGTGGAATAGAATATGATGGTGGAGTTTGTGCGGAGAAGACAAAAAGGGAGAAAGTCTCACATCAATGCGGCTAATCAACGGGCTATGGAGATGCCCATCAATTGATGTCAATGCGAGGAGTAGGGATTGCCATGCAACAGATGCACTAGAGCTATAAGTGTATGAAAGCTCAAACTAAAACTAAGTGGGTTGATACGTCTCCGTCGTATCTACTTTTCCAAACACTTTTGCCCTTGTTTTGGACACTAACTTGCATGATTTGAATGGAACTAACCCAGACTGACGATGTTTTTAGCAGAATTGCCATGGTGTTATTTTTCTGCACAAATAAAAGTTCTCGGAATGACCTGAAAATCAATGGAGATTATTTTTGGAATTAATAAAAAATGTTGGCGAAAGAATCAAGGCCAGGGGGCCCACACCCTATCCACGAGGGTGGGGGCGCGCCCCCTGCCTTGTGGGCTCCCTGACGCTCCACCGACCTCAACTCCAACTCCATATATTCGTGTTCGGGGAGAGAAAAAATCAGAGAGAAGGATTCATCGCATTTTACGATACGGAGCCGCCGCCAAGCCCTAATCTCTCTCGGGAGGGCTGATCTGGAGTCCGTTCGGGGCTTCGAAGAGGGGAATCCGTCGCCATCGTCATCATCAACCTTCCTCCATCACCAATTCCATGATGCTCACCGCCGTGTGTGAGTAATTCCATCGGAGGCTTGCTAGACGGTGATGAGTTGGATGAGATTTATCATGTAATCGAGTTAGTTTTGTTAGGGTTTGATCCCTAGTATCCACTATGTTCTGAGATTGATGTTGCTATGACTTTGCTATGCTTAATGCTTGTCACTAGGGCCCGAGTGCCCTAATTTCATATCTGATCCTATTATGTTTTCATGAATATATGTGAGTTCTTGATCCTATCTTGCAAGTCTATAGTCACCTATTATGTGTTATGATTCGTTAACCCCGAAGTGACAATAATCGGGACCATTACCGATGATGACCGTAGTTTGAGGAGTTCATGTATTCACTATGTGTTAATGCTTTGGTCTGGTACTCTATTAAAAGGAGGCCTTAATATCCCTTAGTTTCCAATAGGACCCCGCTGCCACGGGAGGTTAGGACAAAAGATGTCATGCAAGTTCTTTTCCATAAGCACGTATGACTATATTCGGAATACATACCTACATTACATTGATGAATTGGAGCTAGTTCTGTGTCACCCTATGTTATAACTGTTGCATGATCGATCGCATCCGGCATAATTTTCCATCACCGATCCATTGCCTACGAGTTTTTCATATATTGTTCTCCGCTTATTTACTTTTACACTGCTACTGTCACAATCTATAAAACCAAAAAATATTACTTTTTCTACCGTTACCATTACTATCATATTACTTTGCTACTAAATACTTTGCTGCAGATATTAAGTTCCTAGGTGTGGTTGAACTGAAAACTCAGCTGCTAATACTTGAGAATATTGGCTCCCCTTGTGTCAAATCAATAAATTTGGGTTGAATACTCTACCCTCGAAAACTTTTGCGATCCCCTATACTTGTGGGTTATCAAGACCATTTTCTAGCACCGTTGCCAGGGAGCATAGCTCTATTCTTTGAGTCACTTGGGATTTATATCTGCTGGTCACTATGAAGAACTTGAAAGATCAAAGAACTAAGATTTTTCCCTCAACTACAAGGGGAGGTAAGGAACTGCCATCTAGCTCCGCACTTGATTCACCTTCTGTTATGAGTAAACTTGCGACACCTACACATGCTATTGATTCCGATAGGTCGCATGTTATTGATGATGCCACTTCTGCTATGCATGATACTTATGATGAAACTACTTCTATGCTTGATACTAATATACCACTAGGTGAATTTATTGATGAACAACTTGCTAGGGCTAGAGAGAATGAAATTATTGAAACTGATAATATTGATGAAAGTGATGATGAAGATTCTCCCCCTAGATACGAATTGCCTATTGTTCCTGAGGGTTATGTTATGGATGAAGAAACTGCTAGAGACTTTCTTGCCTGCAATGATAGAAGTGATCTTAAGAAACTATTAGCTAAGCTGAAAGAAAAATCTCTGAATGCTAGAATGAAATATGATCCTGCTTATGCTACTTAACCTATCTTTATTACTGATAAGGATTATGATTTCTCAGTTGATCTTGATATAATTACTTTGGTTGAATCTGATCCTTTCTATTGCTATGAATCTAAAACTATTGTGGCACATCTTACTAAATTAAATGATATAGCTACCCTGTTCACTAATGATGAGAAAACTCGCTACTATTATATCCTTAAATTATTTCCGTTCTCATTAAAGGGTGATGCTAATATATGGTTTAATTCTCTTGATCCTGGTTGTGTGTGTAGTCCCCAGGATATGATTTACTACTTCTCTGCTAAATATTTCCCCGCTCATAAGAAACAAGCTGCTTTAAGGGAAATATATAATTTTGTGCAAATTGAAGAAGAGAGTCTCCCACAAGCTTGGGGGGCTTCTCCAATTACTTAATGATTTGCCTGATCATCCTTTCAAGAAAAATGAAATACTTGATATCTTTTATAATGGACTAACCGATGCTTCGAGAGACCACCTGGATAGCTGTGCTGGTTGTGTTTTCAGGGAAAGAACAGTTGATCAAGCTGAAATTCTATTGAATAATATGTTGACCAATGAAAATAATTGGACACTTCCTGAACCAACTCCTAAGCCAACTCCGAAGAAAAGAGGTATTCTATTTCTCAGTCCCGAAGATATGCAAGAGGCAAAGAAATCTATGAAAGAAAAAGGTATTAAAGCAGAAGATGTTAAGAATTTACCTCCTGTTGAAGAAATACATGGTCTTAATTCATCACCTATTAAAGAAACACACGGTCTTGATAACCCGACACAGGTAGTAAAGGTAAACTCTCTCTATAGATATGATAAAGCTGAAATCCCTCCTGCTAAGTTTGCTAGCCAATGTTTGGATGAATTTGATAACTTTATGGTTAAGCAAGAAGATTTTAGTGCTTATTTTGGTACACAACTGAAACGCAATGCTTATATGATTGAAAACTTGAGTGATTATATGTCTAGAGTTAAAGGTGAACTTAAACTCATTAGTAAACATGCTTCTATGGTTACCACTCAAGTAGAACAAGTACTTAAAGCTCAGAATGATTTGCTCAATGAATTGAGTAGTAAGAATAATGACTTTGCTGTTCAAGTTGCAACTAGAGGAGGTAAAGTGACTCAGGAACCTTTGTATCCTGAGGGCCACCCTAAGAGAATTGAGCAGTATTCTCAGAGAAATAATGTTAATGCACCTAGTCCTTCTAAGAGGAAGAAAAAGAAAAATGATAGGACTTTGCATGCTTCTAGTGAACCTGTTATTGACACACCTAAGAATCCCAATGATATTTCTAGTTCTGATGCTGAAACACAGTTTGGTAACGAACATGAACCTAGTGATAATGTTAATGATGATGTTCATGTTGCTGCTCAACCTAGCAATAATAATGATGTAGAAATTGAACCCGTCGTTGATCTTGATATCCCACAATCAAAAAATCAACGTTATGATAAGAGAGATTTTGTTGCTAGGAAGCACTGTAAAGAAAGAGAACCATGGGTTTAGAAACCCATGCCTTTTCCTCCTAAACCATCCAAGAAAAAGGATGATGAGGATTTTGAGCGCTTTGCTGAAATGATTAGACCTATCTTTTTGCATATGCATTTGACCGATACGCTTAAAATAAATCCTTATGCTAAGTATATGAAAGATATAGTTACTAATAAGAGAAAGATACCGGAAGCTGAAATTTCCACCATGCTTGCTAATTATACTTTTAAGGGTGGAATACCAAAGAAACTTGGAGATCCAGGAGTACCAACTATACCATGCTCCATTAAAAGAAACTATGTTAAAACTGCTTTATGTGATCTTGGAGCCGGTGTTAGTGTTATGCCTCTCTCTTTATATCGTAGACTTGATTTGAATAAGTTGACACCTACTAAAATATCTTTGCAAATGGTTGACAAATCAACTGCTATACATGTCGGTATTTGTGAGGATGTGCCTGTTGTGGTTGCAAACGTTACTATTTTAACGGACTTTGTTATTCTTGATATTCCCGAGGACGATAGTATGTCTATTATCCTTGGAAGACCCTTTTTGAATACTGCAGGGGCTGTTATTGATTGCACCAAAGGTGGTGTCACTTTTCATGTTAATGGTAATGAGCATACGGTTCACTTTCCGAGGAAACAACCTCAAGTCCACAGTATCAATTCTATTGGAAAATTTTCAACAATTACTATTGGAGGTTTTGAATTTCCTCTTCCTACTGTCAAGAAGAAATATGATATTCTTATTGTTGGGGATGTGCATATCCCCATTGAGGTAACATAGTGTTATTCGAAATTTCTCCGGTTTCATGTTATTTGGAATGAGTTTGTTAACAAGACTTGATCAACCTTGTTAGTGGATTCCTTTTGAAGAACATGAGATGGGTGAATTTAGAAAACACAACTCTATGTACTCTCTTTTTACTTTCTATTATTTATATTAAATAAAGCAAAAATAGTAATTTCTGTCAGTTTTCTGAATTATCCGTGCAATAAAAAATACCTCAAAAATAGAAGTTCTCCAAATGCCCTGAAAATTTAATATGATTTTTTCTGGAATATTTGAGAATATCTGGCACTGAGAACACATCAAGGGGAGCCAGCACCTGGCCACGAGGGTCCAGGGCGCGCCCTACCCCCTGGGCGCGCCCCTGGTGGCGCCCTCCACTTATTCCAGCCACCACACACTCTTTCTGCCTCCCAAAAAAATCACCAACCAGCTCAAGCACGAGTTCTATCTCATCTTGCTGCCATTTTCGATCTCCTTGCTCAAAGCTCCATCCACAAAACTGCTTTGGGGGATTGTTCTTTGGTATGTGACTCCTCCAATGGTCCAATTAGTTTTTGTTCTAGTGCTTTATTCATTGCAAATTTTTGCTGCCTAGGTGACCCTGTTCTTGAGCTTGCATGTCAAATTTATATGGCCCCAAGTAGTTCTAATGCATGATATAGTCTCTAGGCACTTGTAGGAGTAGTTGCTATCAATTTTGTTGAGTTTGGCTCACTTTTATTTTAAGTTACTAAAAATTTTAGAAATTTTTCAAAGGAAGAAATATGTTTAGGAAAATGTACCAAGGTGGTTCTTCAAGGAAGCAAGGACCCAGGCCTGCAATGCGTGAGCTGGACGATGAACCACCGAGGGACGCTCAAGTGCGGCCTTGTGAATGGCCGTCAGAAGATTTCATGGTCCAAGAAGGAATCAAGGAGGAATTTTACGCATATGTGCGTAACGCCGATCTTGAGAGCTTCGTGGAAAATAAGTGCCGTCAGTACCACTACCTCACTGATTCCTTTGTGAGAAGGTTTGAATTTTCATCATCACGCAATTCTCAAACTGTCCTGTTTGATCTTTATGATAAATCTTATACCATGGACTTAGAAGATTTTAACAGTGCTTGTAAACTCTCACAGTGGGGTAATGTTAGTGAACCTCGCAAATCTGAATATAGAGACTTTCTTGCTAGTATAACTGTGGGGGAATCTAGGGAAATCACGCAAGCTACCATAGGGAGCATTCATTTTCCTGCTATACATTATTTTGCTCTCTTTAAAGGTAGATGCATAAATGGTAAGGATGAGGCATGTCACATGTGTGTGCCAGATCTTAGTGTTCTCAAAAGTGCTGTATTAGGAGATAGACAATATAACTTGGGGGCCATTGTTGCACGTAGGTTGCATAATAACAAAATTAATGGAGATTTCTTTGGTGGAATTTATGCAACCCGTTTAGCTGATTTTCTTGAGATACCCATACGTGGAGATGATATTGAGTTGCCTCCTTCTTATTTAGATTATAATGCCATGGTTAGTCATCGGTTTGTTGAGAGGAACAATCAGTTCCTCCAGTACCGAGTAATCTTTGACAGACAACCCATCTATCACGTCGCTCTCCCTGCTCCTGCCTTCTTTGACTTTCGGGCAAAAGGGAGACATGTTATAACCAGGGAAGAGGCGACTGAGTACGAGAGGAGGACGGAGCCAACTCGCCTCCAAGTTGTAGCTCATCAGGCAATAGCTGATGCATCTCAGTACGACCCCAGCTTCAACTTCGGATATCCACCAGGCTCTCCATGGGCATAGACCAACTTAGGCCAAAAGCCTAAGCTTGGGGGAGTACGTATTTCTCACCGACATTACATTCATGCTCACACACTCATGCTAGTTGTCAGTGCTCATACTTTTTCATTGTATCATCCATGCTAGTTTATTTTCTTTTTAAGCATTCTTATTGTGTGTTTGAAAAACCTTAAGAAAAAAGAAAAAAATATTTTTAGCTTCTAGTTAGTTTACTTTCCATGCCTGTAGTAGTAGTAATTAAAAAGAAAACCCAAAAAGATTTCTCGTTCTTATTTTGCTTGTTGGGAGATTTCCTGTGTAAATAGTTTTGTTTCTTTTCTTTCCTTTGGGGGTCGAGAGGAGAAGACCCTGATTAAAATGTTGAGTGGCTCTCATATGCATTATTGTTGATCTAACAAAGAGCCTATATTACCTTGTCTTCTCCCATGAATTGAATGCTTGTAGATTCCAGCTTAGTCCAATGCACGTGCACTGTTATTATTATCCACACTATTCGGTCGTGCAAGTGAAAGGAAATAATGATGATTATATGATGAACTTATTGAGATGAGAAAAGCTGGTATGAAGTCGACCTCTCTTGTTTTTGTAAATATGATTAGTTCATCATTCCTGATTCAGCCTATTATGAATAAACATGTTTGCAATGACAATTAGAGATTATAGTTGCTTATGCAATGCTTAATTAGCTAGGAGTTTATAATGGTTTACCTTGCGTGCCAACATGCTATTAAAATGGTTGTGATGTGGTATGATAGGGTGGTATCCTCTTTTGAACGATTCGAGTGGCTTGACTTGGCACATGTTCACGCATGTAGTTGAAACAAAATCAACATAGCCTCTACGATATTTATGTTCATGGTGAATTATATCCTACTCATGCTTGCATTTGGTGTTGATTAATTTTAATGCATGTTCATGACTGTTGTCGCTCTCTAGCTGGTCGCTTCCCAGTCTTTTTCTAGCCTTCGCTTGTACTAAGCGGGAATACTGCTTGTGCATCCAATTCCATAAACCCCAAAGTTGTTTCATATGAGTCCACCATACCTACCAATATACGGTATCTACCTGCCGTTCCAAGTAAATTTGTATGTGCCAAACTCTAAACCTTCAAATAAACATTCTGTTTTGTATGCTCGAATAGCTCAAGTATCAACTAGGGTTGTCTGTATCCTCCATGCTAGGCGGGTTATTCTCAAGAGGAGTGGACTCTGCTCCTCACTCACGAGAAAATGGCTGGTCACTGGGATGCCCAGTCCCATGCTTCAAGCAAATCAAATCAAAATAATTGCAAAAAAAACTCCCCCAAGATTGTTGTTCGTTGGAGGCACCCGTTGTTTCGGGCAAGCCATGGATTGATGCTTGTTGGTGGTGAGGGAGTATAAACTTTACCATTCTGCTTAGGAACTGCCTATAATGTGTGTAGCATGGAAGATATTGAGATCTCTCGGTTGTTATGTTGACAATGAAAGTATACTGCTCAAAATATTATTCATATCTATTTCAAAACCGAGCTATGTCACCTCTACAAATCCCTGCTTCCCTCTGCAAAGGGCCTATCTATTTACTTTTATGTTGAGTCATCATCCTCTTATTAAAAAGCACGAGTTGGAGAGCACCACTGTCATTTGCATCCATTACTGTTAGTTTACATTGAGTATCACTTGACTGGATCTCTTTTACCATGTATTACAATGTCTAGTCAGTCCTTGATCTTTAAAGGTGCTCTGCATTTATGTTTTGCGGTCTCAGAAAGGGCTAGCGAGATACCATCTTGTTATATCATATTATGATTGTTTTGAGAAAGTGTTGTCATCCGAGATTTATTATTATTGCTCACTAGTTGATTATGCCATTGATATGAGTAAACATGAGACCTAAATGTTATTGCAAATGTGGTTAGTTCACAATCTTTGCTGAAAACTTGAATGTTGGCTTTACATATTTACAACAACAAGAGCAAACAGAGTTTGTAATTTTTTTTCTTTATCACTTTCAGTTTATCAACTGAATTGCTTGAGGACAAGCAAAGGTTTAGCTTGGGGGAGTTGATATGTCTCCGTCGTATCTACTTTTCCAAACACTTTTGCCCTTGTTTTGGACTCTAACTTGCATGATTTGAATGGAACTAACCCCGACTGACACTATTTTTAGCAGAATTGCCATGGTGTTATTTTTGTGCAGAAATAAAAGTTCTCGGAATGACCTAAAAATCAAAAGAGATTATTGTTGGAATTAATAAAAAATACTGGCAAAAGAATCAAGGCCAGGGGGCCCACACCCTGTCCACGAGGGTGGGGGCGCGCCCCCTGCCTCGTGGGCCCCCTGACGCTTCACCGACCTCAACTCCAACTCCATATATTCGTGTTCGGGGAGAAAAAAATCAGAGAAGGATTCATCACGTTTTACGATACGGAGAGGGGAATCCGTCGCCATCATCATCATCAACCTTCCTCCATCACCAATTCCATGATGCTCACCATCGTGCGTGAGTAATTCCATCGTAGGCTTACTGGACAGTGATGGGTTGGATGAGATTTATCATGTAATCGAGTTAGTTTTGTTAGGGTTTGATCCCTACTATCCACTATGTTCTGAGATTGTTGTTGTTATGACTTTGCTATGCTTAATGCTTGTCACTAGGGCCCGAGTGCCATGATTTCAGATCTGAACCTATTATGTTTTCATGAATATATGTGAGTTCTTGATCCTATCTTGCAAGTCTATAGTCACCTATTATGTGCTATGATCCGTTCACCCCGAAGTGACAATAATCGGGACCATTACCGGTGATGACCGTAGTTTGAGGAGTTCATGTATTCACTATGTGTTAATGCTTTGGTCCGGTACTCTATTAAAAGGAGGCCTTAATATCCCTTAGTTTCCAATAGGACCCCGCTGCCACGGGAGGGTAGGACAAAAGATGTCATGCAAGTTCTTTTCCATAAGCATGTATGACTATATTCGGAATACATGCCTACATTACATTGATGAATTGGAGCTAGTCCCGTGTCACCCTATGTTATAAGTGTTGCATGATCGATCGCATCCGGCATAATTCTCCATCACTGATCCATTGCCTACAAGCTTTTCATATATTGTTCTTCGCTTATTTACTTTTTCGTTGCTATTGCTATCATCACTACAAAATACCAAAAACACTACTTTTACTACTGTTACCTTTTGCTACCGTTATCACTACTATCATATTACTTTGCTACTAAATACTTTGCTGCATATATTAAGTTTCCAGGTGTGGTTGAATTGAAAACTCAGCTGCTACTACTTGAGAATATTCTTTGGCTTCCCTTATGTCGAATCAATAAATTTGGGTTGAATACTCTACCCTCGAAAACTGTTGCGATCCCCTATGCTTGTGGGTTATCATGGGTGTGCATCCAACTTGCTTGCTCATGAAGACCTAGGGCACTTGAGGAAGCCCATCGTTGGAATATACAAGCCAAGTTCTATAATGAAAATTCCCACTAGTATATGAAAGTAATAACTCAAGAGACTCTCTATATTAAGAACATAGTGCTACTCTGAAGCACAAGTGTGGTAAAAGGATAGTAACATTGTCCCTTCTCTCTTTTCTCTCATTTTTTGTGTTTTTTTGGTGGGCTTCTTTGGCCTCTTTTATTTTTGTTTGTGGGCTTCTTTGGCCTCTTTTGTTTATTTATTTTGTAAATTTCGGAGACTCATCCCAATTTGTGAGGGAATCATAGCTTCCATCATCCTTTCCTCACATGGGACAATGCTCTAATAATGATGATCATCACACTTTTATTTACTTACAACTCGATACTAGAACAAAATATGACTCTATATGAATGCCTCCGGCGGTGTACCAGGATGTGCAATGATCTAGCGTAGCAATCAAATCAAAAAACGGACAAGCCATGAAAACATCATTCTAGCTATCTTATGATCATGCAAAGCAATATGACAATAAATGCTCAAGTCATGTATATGATGATGATGGAAGTTGCATGGCAATATATCTCGGAATGGCTATGGAAATGCCATAATAGGTAGGTATGGTGGCTGTTTTGAGGAAGATATAAGGAGGCTTATGTGTGATAGAGTGTATCATATCACGGGGTTTGGATGCAACGGCGAAGTTTGCACCGACTCTCAAGATGAGAAAGGACAATGCACGGTACCGAAGAGGCTAGCAATGATGGAAGGGTGAGAGTGTGTATAATCCATGTACTCAACATTAGTCATAAAGAACTCACATACTTATTGCAAAAATTAATTAGTCATCAAAACAAAGTACTACGCGCATGCTCCTAGGGGGATAGATTGGTAGGAAAAGACCATCGCTCATCCCCGACCGCCACTCATAAGGAAGACAATCAATAAATACCTCATGCTCCAACTTCGTTACATAACGGCTCACCCTACGTGCATGCTACGGGAATCACAAAATTCAACACAAGTATTTCTACAATCACAAAATACCTCATGACTCTAATATCACCATCTTTATATCGCAAAACTATTGCAAGGAATCAAACATATCATATTCAGTGATATACAAGTTTTATGTAGGATTTAATGACTAACCATGTGAATGACCAATTCCTGTCATCTCTCTAGATAGATATAAGTGAAGCAAGAGAGTTTAATTCTTTCTAAAAAAGATATGCCCATGCTCTAACAAATATAAGTGAAGCAAAAGAGCATTCTACAAATGGCGGTTTTCTATGTGTAGGGAAACAGGCAATCCAAACTTCAAATGATATAAGCGAAGCACATGAAGCATTCTATAAAGCCATACTCAAAAGATATAAGTGAAGTGCAAAGAGCATTCTATAAATCAACCATGGACTATCTCATACCGGCATGGTGCATCAAAGAAAAGTGAAAACTAAATGCAAAAGATGCTCCAAGATTTGCACATATCACATGAACGAAACGAAACCGAAATCATACCGATACTTGTTGAAGCAAGATGGGATGCCTTCCGAGGCATCCCCCAGCTTAGACGCTTGATTCACCTTGAATATTTACTTGGGGTGCCTTGGGCATCCCCAATCTTGAGCTCTTTCCTCTCCTCCGTCTCCTCATATCGAGACCTCCTCGATCTTTGATCACTTCATCCACACAAAACTCAACAGAAAGCTCGGTAAGATCCGTTAGTATAATAAAGCAAATCACTACTCTAAGTATTGTTGCAAACCAATTCATATTTTGTTTTTGCATTGTATCTACTGTAATATAACTTTTTCATGGCTTAATCCACTGATAGAAATCGATAGTTTCATCAAAACAAGCAAACGATGCATCAAAAACAGAATCTGTCTTAAACAGGACAGTCTGTAGTAATCTGAACATTCACCATACTTCTGGCACTCTAAAAATTCTGAAAAAATTAGGAAAAATAAACATTTTTTTATAGAAAGACAGTGCAAAAAGTTTCAAAACCGTTTGACGTTCCAGTAAAAAAACATAAAATCGCGCACTACAGCCAAAGTTTCTGTTTTGCACCGCACAAACCAACAAGCAATGTAAACATCCTAAAGGAAAATCTTGGCACATTATTTTTATGATACAATGGATTTGTACAAGGGGATAATTATTTTTGTTAAAAAGTTTCTGCAATCAAGGGTCACAAAGTTTCCATGGGCATGAACAAAGTTCAAGGCTAGCTCCACTTTAGCAATGCTCGTCTTTCTTACTTTCGCTTTTCTTTTTGAAAAAGTTTTAGGTTCCCCTCTTTATTTTTATTTTGTTTTTAAACTTTATAAAAGCACACAACAGAAATAAATGACTCTCTAAAACTTCCGGGTTGTCTCCCTGGCAGCGCTTTCTTTAAAGCCATTAAGCTAGGCATATAGTGCTCAAGTAATGGATCCACCCGGATCCCAAGGTATATCAAAGCCAATTTTAATTAACAATGTAACATATATCATGCAACAACGAAGTCTAACTCTCTTCCTACGCATTGGCATGTCATAAAAGAACAATTCATGCAAACATAGTAAAGGCCAATGCATAGTATAAACAGTTTCTTGCAATTTTATCATATTGGAAACATGGAGAGGCGGAGATGTAGTTCCTCTCTCATAATAATTGCAAGTAGGAGCAGCAAGCACATGCATATTATATCTATCAAAATCATCATGTTTAGTAGTGAAACGCAATCCATCAATATAATCCTTAATAAGGGCAAACTTCTCCGATATAGTGTAGTCGGGAGAATTCAAAAAGATAATAGGACTATCATGTGTGGGTGCAATAGCAACAATTTCATGTTTAATATAAGGAACTATAGCAATTTCATCTCCATAAGCATAATTCATATTGGCATCTTGGCCACAAGCATAGCAAGCATCATCAAAAAGGGATATTTCAAAAGAGTCAACGGGGTCATAACAATCATCATAGCATTCGTCCTTCGGTAAATTCGAACGGAAATTAAACAATGTATGGGATAAAGAGTTACTCTCATTAGATGGTGGGAGCGGGTGATCAATCCGCTCTTCCTCCTTTTGTTCTTTGCTCTCCTCCTCATCTTTTTCATCCAATGAGCTCACGATGTCATTAATTTCTTCTTCCATAGACTCCTACAAAATATTAGTCTCTTCTTGGACAGCGGAGGAGTCCTCAATATATGGTTTAATATAAGGATTAGAAGCATAATTATCATAGCAATATTTAAGTATGGCCAAATTTTTAGATTTGTAGAGAGTAGTATCACACTCTTCAATAAAAGAAGCGATTTCACAAGTACCCCTAAAAGCAACAAATTCTTCAATTTGTTGAACATCATAGTAATTATAAACCACCTTAGTATACGAAGATAAGATTCCATTATCACTAAACTCACATTGGTAAGGAAGGTGTTTCTTAGGGTCTTTAGAACAACAAACATTGCAAAAAAAGACACATCCGTGACATTTTGGGCCGAACGAAAAAAATTTCTGTCATACATATGACACTTCTATGACGATAATTGTGACAAAACCCGGTATCATCATAGATGTGGTGGGCTCCTACTTCGATGACAAAAAATCATGACAGAAAATGGGCTTTTCATCCTGGGCGGGCCGGAGACGCAGCTGCATGACATTCTTTGGGCCGTCCATGACGGAAAAAACCGTGGTAGAAGCGAGGGGGAGGAAAATTTCGGGGAGTTCCCGATTACGGTGGGAGGTCGGGGGCCGAGCGATGCGCGTTTCTCTCGTACACGTACGCGCGTGTGTGCGAGGCGTTGGCTCTAACTGAACCCGAGCGAGGCGTTGGGCTCTAACTGAACCCGAGCGATTGCACTGCAGGCTATGCGTTACTGAACCCGAGTGATCGATCGATGGCTGTTAACTGAACCCGATCGAGCGATTCCTTCGCTACTGCTGCTAACTGAAGCCGATCGATGTTGCCTCTTGGATGAACAGTGAGCGTTGCGGGGGGTTTGGATGAATAGTGAGCGGCGGCATTGCCTCTGGATGAACAGGACCCCGTGGTGTGGTGGAGGGTTGGATGAACAGTAGATGGTGGAGGGGTGCCCGTGGAGGGGTGGTTGAACAGGACCCCATGGTGTGGAGGGCTGGATGAACAGTAGACGGTGGAGGGGTGCCCGTGGAGGGGTGGTTGAACAGTAGCCGGTGGAGTAGCGCGCGGTGGAGGCTGGATGAACAGGAGCCCGTGGAGGCTGGAGGAGGTCGACGGTAGCCCGTGGAGGCTAGAGGAGGTCGACGGTGGAGATGAACAGTATCCCGTGGAGTCCCGTTTTGCGGTACTCCACACCCCTCCCGATGAACAGGACCCCCGTTTCGACCGTAGCGCTCCAACACAAGTCCGTTTCGTCCATTTTGCGGTACGCCACACCCCTCCCGATCAACAGGACCCCCGTTTCGACCGTAGGAGGTTCGTTTCCTCCGTTTTGCGGTATGCCAGACCCCTCCCGATCAACAGGACCCCGTTCTGAACGTAGGAGGTCCGTTTCCTCCGTTGTGCGGTACGCCAGGCCTCGTTTCCATCGCCTGTTCCGTCCAAGCCCTCCTGATGAACATGACCACGCATTCCGTTCTGACCCAGTCGGTTGGCTCCCACGCGTTCTATTGCCTCCCGATGAACACGACGCATTCCGTTGCCTCCCCATGAACACAACGACAATGTTGTTTCTCCGTTCCGACCCAGCCATGTACACGAGCACTGGCCATACGTATGCGTGAGTAGGCATTCGAGACCCCGCCCGTATGTACACATACGTGGCCGTATTTTCTTTCTTGCACCCTGGCTACTGTACGTACGTGTACATTCTACGTGTGCGCCTCTACTACGACACGTGCGCGCCTCTACATCCACCAGTATATATATGTATGTAACCGTTCGTGACCAGAATGACAATGCTACGTACACTTCGACCAGGTGGGTCCCGACTGTCATGCACTTCCTTGCCTGCGAAGATGTAGCTGGTGGGTCCCAGCAGTCAGGGGGGCGAATCATTTTTTTGCCCGCACGCACTTCCTTGCGTGCGAAGATGTAGCTGGTGGGTCCCAGCATTCAGGGGCAAACATTTTTTTCGTGAGATACAGTGGCCCGTCCGGTGGGTCCTAGCTGTGAGGTGGAGGAATCATTATTTTCCGTGTAATAAGGAGGCACTTCCTTGCTGCGGCCGTGGACCCAGCTATCAGCCTCTCCACATACAGTCCATGTCCGATGGAAGTCGTTCCTTGACCACGTTGACCACGCCGCACCGAGAGCACTAGGGCGGTGGACGACGGCGAGGCCTAGGAAGGGGACGACGGGGAGCCGGGGAAGACGCGGCAGTGGAAGCCCGCGCGGAGAGGAGTACGAGGGTTCACTGGTTCGGCTGCGGTGTGAGGCTGCCGTTGCCGCAGGGCCTGGCCAGCGGTGGGAATAGTAGGGGCGGTGAGGGCTCCGCGGCAGCACAGCCGCCCACGGGAGGCAGGAGCATGCGACACGACCGGCACTGCTTTGGGCGGCTGGAGCAAGAAGACCAGAGGTTGAAGAAGCACTACGGCCGTTGGATGGACATCATACGGTCACTGGAGCTAGAATCGTTTATATTGACTAAGTTGACAAAGCCGTCCGTCCCCGTCAACTTAGCAGGCCCACAAGTCAGCCTCCCACCAAGGTGGGTCCCAACTAGCAGGGGGTATTCATTTTTTTGTGTGTAATAAGGAGGCACTTCCGGTGGGTCTGAGTTGACAGCAGGGGGAACGTTTTTTTCGTGAAATACGATGGCCCTCGGGTGGGTCCCAGCAGTCAGGGGCCAGCGGTGGGAGTAGTATGGGGGCGGTGAGGCCTCCGCGGCAGCACAGCCGGCCGCGGGAGGCAGGAGCAGGCGGCACGACCGGCGCTGCTTTGGGCGGCTGGAGCAAGAAGACCAGAGGTTGAAGAAGCACTACGGCTGTTGGATGGACATCGTACGGCCAGTCGAGCTAGAATCGTGCATATTGACTAAGTTGACAAAGCCCTTTGTCCCCATCAACTTAGTAGGCCCACTATACTGGGTCCCAGCTAGCAGGGGGAGTATTCATTTTTTTTGTGCGTAATAAGGAGGCACTTCCTTGCGTGCGAAGATATAGCTGGTGGGTCCGAGCTGTCAGCGGCTGTAACGTTTTTTCGCGAAATACAGAGGCCCTTTCGGTGGGTCCCATATGTCAGGTGGAGAAATCATTATTTTGCGCGTAATAAGGAGGCATTTCCTTGTGTGCGGCCGTGGACCCAGCTGTCAGCCTCTCCACGTACAGTCCACTTCAGATGCATGTCGGTCGTTGACCACGTTGACCACGCCACACCGAGAGCACTGGGGTGGTGGACAACGGCGAGGCCTAGGAAGGGAACGACACAGAGGCAGGGAAGACTCGGTAGTTGTTTTTGTTTCCCACGCGGATGGGAGTACGACTGTACGAGGGTTTACTGGTTCGTCTGTCGTCGCCGGAGAATAACAGCAGGTGTGGGTGAGTAGAGGGATGGCTAGGCCAGCGATGGGAGTATGGTGGGGCGGTGAGGCCTGCGCGGCAGCACAGCCGGCCGCGGGGAGGAGGGAGCAGGCAGTCCCGCCGGCGCTTGTTTGAGCGGTTGGAGCAGGAAGAGCAGAGATTGAAGAAGCACGACGGCTGTTGGATGGACATCCAACAGTATACAGGCCATCTGTGGAAAGCCTCAAATCTGTGGAAAACAACATATAGCCCACCTGCCATTATTTCAAATAATTTACAGCCCACTTTCTAATTCTTACGGGTTTTTTTGGATCTCATATTCTTTTTGTTAGCATTACAGCCCATATTGTGGCCACGGTTAAAAAATTATACGAAATTTTGCATATGTCAGTGCGGTCTGAACTGTTTTTAATCCCGAAATTTCGAGTCACATTCAGACTAATTTTAAAAATAATTGTATATCAATATAAAATCCAATAAATTGTCCACGCATAAAAATCAATGCAATTTAAAATCTCGAAATGAAAAAAAGATATTTGAAACTAATTGTCGGTTTGATGTGTTTTAAAAATGTACAGCCCATTTCTCATTACTGATAGGCCATTTTCTCGGCCAGCCGAATGAAGCTCTCCTCGTCTTGAAAGATTTGCAGCCCAACAGGCCTGATAAAGCGACTTACTTGACAAATCACAAAAAAACTGGGCTAGCCATTTTCAGAAAGAAAAAAAACTACTGGGCTGGTCTGTGGTAAACATAAAAGAAAAGGCTGTCTAGACAGGCCAGAGTGTCCCGCACAGCCCAGTTGACACCCTGCTTCCGTCTCAAAAACAAATTAGATAAATGCCACTCCAATTATGACGATTCATAAAAATGTCACTGCCATTTCCAAACTTTGAAAAATGCCACTGCAATTTTTGCAAACTTTTAAAACCCCCACTGCAATTTTTACAAACTTTGAAAAACGCCACTCCAGGCTTGGAAAAATGCCACTAGAAATGGCATGAAATGGCATTTTTCAAAGTTTGGAAATTGCAGTGGCATTTCTCGGATACACCAGATTTGGAGTGGCATTTATCAAATTAACCCAAAACAAAAATAACTGGGCAAGCTGCTGGGTCCCTGGTGTCAGCCGCTCGTTGTGCAATTCTCTCGTTTATTGACTACGTTGACAATGGCATGGGACCCAGATGTAAAAAATCCACTAGGAGGAGCCATTTTTTTATTGGCTTGAAATAAGGAGGCACTTGCTTGCATACTGCCATGACCTTGGCGGGTCCCTGCTGTCATCCTCTCCATGTACAATCATCTCCTGATTGTGTACGCGTCAACTTGCTAGGCCCACAAGTCAGCCTCTAAACCCGTGGAGGACAAATACAACACATTTAAAAAAATAACAGCCCATTCCATATGTTCAAACGGAAAGTTCAACATTCAGAGCAAAGTAACAGGTCTAATCCATATATAGAGTACTGAACTTCCACGTTGACGACCATCATAGCCAAGTTAACTATCTACTCCCACTAATACTCTAGTAGCATACAAGTACTAACTTACTCTTAGCTAACTAGACGATGCCGGCCGCCATCTGTGGTACTCGCTAAACATCGGCACCGGCGTCGTGCGCCTCGCCTCGGACTTGCAAGAGGTGCGATAGAGCGCATTGCTCGCGCGTGTTGGCCCTTTCGATGCCGGCGTGGTCCACCGAAGCTTCAGCTTCCAAGCAGGAAACCCACTTGACGAGCTGGTAGTAAAAATCGGCGTCGCGAACGTGTGCATGCCCGACAGCCTCCAGGGCTATTTGCCGGGCGCCGGCCCCCACGTAGTCGGCCCAGTTGCAGGCGCTCTGCTCGTGACTCAGAGTGTCGGTGCGCTGCAGCTCCATGTCCCGCTGGCGGCGCAAATCGGCGATACGCTGCTCGTCCGCCAGGCGGTCGCGCTCCAACAACTCCTGCTCCTCCGCCATGCGGTCGCGCTCCAACAACTCCTCGATCTCCGCATTGCCATCTGAAGACAGATAGAATGCCTCCTCCCTCCGTCTGCCTTCCGGTGAAAACCCAAACACTAGTTCCGGCGGTGACCGCCTCCGGCGTCGCCTACCGCGGACGGGCAGGGGCATGGCGGACGTGGCGAGCGACGTCGGGCCGGTGGGGGCTTATGAGGATATGGCGAGTTGGGTCACGGTGGCACCGGAGAAGGCCGGGAAGCAGTACTTATAGGAGGAAGGTAGCGTGACGGTCATCGGAATTCAATGCATAATGGCTTAGTGCGCCAACTTGCCGTGGAAAACTAGAGAAACTGAAATTATGACTGTGCCATCCCATCCCGTCTGGGTCCCACGCCGGCATGGCGGTCAAACGAGTGCACTCGAATCATCTCCCTCCTTGTCAATAATGATTCCACGGATTTAAAAAGCCCGCAACAATTAAAGCGTATCTTTTTCGCATCAGTTAGCTGCCTTAATTACGGTCGGCTGCATGCAGGCACTCAGAATCGCTCGCAGGCAGTACGTGAAGCAGCATGCAACGAGTCGCAGCCAGGGGCACGCATGCATCCACTTAAATCGCTGGAATTAATTAGGCTTAAACTTCTACATGCCGTTAATTATTGCCATGCCTTGGTCTTGCTACTTTGCTCATAGAATTAATTAGGCTTAAACTTCTTCAGAGGTAGGCATTTTTATCTGTGTAGGATCGATAGTGTAGCTTGTCAGTTTCTTCAGAGGTAGGCATTTTTATTCAAAAAACTGCCACTTCGCATCTTGCGTCGCAAATAAAACTGCCAGGAGCGCATTTGTAGGCTAGCTAGTGATCGATCAATAACTTGTAAACACTGAGCGAACAGAAATAAGTAACTGTTAATGCATCTCAATGATTCACAGATCATATACAAATATGTAGCTCCAAAAGCAAAGATCAGCCACTTCAGATCTTGCGTCGCAACTAAAACTAACTAGTACGATTCCCATACATAAGATCAACATGTTAATGCATCTCAATGATTCACAGATCATATACAAATATGTAGCTCCAAAAGCAAAGATCTAGAAAAAACATATGTTCTTCCTACTAACATGGATGCTTCTCTTGGCCAAAATTCAGTACAGACCGAAAGACCAATTTGTTTGTGAAGTCTACAATTCCTCTTGCAAACGTAAGTGGTTTCACCAACAGCTGGAACCATGAGAATGCACCACACATGATGGAGGAACATCCACTGCAATATGATTTGGTCTTCTCTCGATCACACCGCGAGACTATTTTTGGAATACAAACTTTAACTTAGGCAAAATGATGCCCATTGTATAATCAGACCAAAGCAATGAAGCATCTAGTGTTAGCCAATAAATAGTACAGTACTACTTTTCTGCAGTCCATGAAGTGATTATCCAATCTTTCTGTGTCTATTTTCAAATGGCACTGCATGAAGTGACTATACTATTCTCTTGTGCAGTTCAACCAAAATTGCGGACACTTTGTTTGTTTGCCAAATAGCAACGGGTAGACATCTCTATCTGCACAAATATCAAGCAGCTAGTAAACATATACCACACCTTGTATTTTCGGTTTAAACATGTCTCTTCCGCTTAGCATCTGTCATGTTTTGCACTGGACAATCTGATACAGTTATGTTTTGCCCTGGACAATTTCATACTGAATTGATTTGCTGGTTCAGAGCAGAAATATAGCGCCTATTCTTCATCAGACCAAGGATATCCATGTTCGTAGTGATGGAAGAGGTGAAATCGATACAACCAAAATTGAGCATCCAATCATTGAATCCTGTCATGCACCTCCAATGTAGGTCCACCCTGCCAATAAATTCACATGCAAACCACTAGTATTACTATCTAATGACAGTACAAAAAGAGTAGCAAGATAGTAGCAAACCATGTACCTTCGTAATGAACAGCTCATAGTGCCACCAATTGGATATAAAGGTTTGGAAAAAAACATGCTCCTAGTGTTGAACCAGTTGGAGTTTTTGTGCAGTTCCACTAAAATCGAGCATCCCTGTTTGCATAGATATTGAAAGTGTGATTACTCTAAAAGTGACACTAGTTGAAGCATAGACTCACGAATATAAGCATTCCAATTTCTTAATGGGAAAAGGTAGCAAGACTGTTTCTAACCACCTGTTTGAAGGAATAAATAAAGCAACGGCGGCTGATGTCAGGAAGGCATACATAGTTTTTATTGAAAAACTGAGCCATTCCTGACCTTTCCTCTTCTTTTAAGCAAATGTTGTGCAGTTCTACTAAAATAAAATGCCATCACCGCCTTGACAATTCAGTGACACTGTACAAAAGGAAATGACTTAACATTACATCATGATGTCAGGTATGTAGTCGACAGGCATTAGAGACAAACATACAGACCTCCTCCGATTACATAATGAACATTAATTTTAACAAAGGTGTGACTAGCTTTACCGGGATAATTTGAGTGAACTCTACACCCTTTGTTCCTTAATATAAGACATTTTCACAGTTCAATTTAAAGTACCCAAACGTCTAGTATTTAGAAAAACAGGTAGTAGTTTTCTTGAGCACATATCTGGGAAAGCTTGCCACACTTTATTTATGTCCATACGCTAATGCAACACCATTCGAATACTACAAATATACACTAATCCAGTGGCTAGTGCAACAGTATAGTAGTTAGTTTATTACAGGGTACAGTACAATGGTTTTACTGAACAGATTTCAATAAACTCTAGCACTGGAAGGTTTCTATAAGAATTAACAATACAAAATGTAAAGGTAACAAGTTTCAGCATTGGTATACTAGCTGTGCATGAGCATTAAACCAAATACAAAAGTCTGAAGGTAACTAGCATTATTAACTAATGACAGTATAAAAAATTGCAAACCATGTACCTCCAAGGTAAATATCATTTTGAACTCGGGGGGACCTTAAAAATTGATATCCCAATCTTGATAATCGATCAAACATAAAAACTTGATCGAACGAATCAAGAGAACGGCCGGAGGAGGAGGTGCCCACTCTTGACATTTCCTCTTGTCTTCATAATTGTCTATGCGGTTTAACCAAAATAAAATGACATCAGCGCCTTGGCATTTTGGTGACACTGTAGAAAAAAATTAACTTATCTCATGAAAGTGAGGTATGTAATCTATAAGCATTAATAGTGCAAAAATCTGAAGGTAGTAACAAGTTTCATCGTTGGTATACTGGTTGTGCAACAACATTAGAATGCCTTAGCTGAAAAATCTTTAATACATCCACAATCAACAGCTAACCCTGAAATAATCCAGTGACATTAAATGGCATTGCTTAAATTTATTGGTGGCATTAGACTGAGAGCGGCATTAGTTAAATGTGGCATCACTTTAGCAGTAGCATTGCTTGACTTGACTGCTGGCGTTATACTAACAGCAAAAAAGTGGCAATAAGAGCATGGGAGGCCCATTCGCACAGTGGGCGCACCAGTATGATGTACCTCCACAGACGCAGAGTGGTGAGGGAGGTATGGTTGCCCAGAGCAACAAATATCCAGGCAGCATATGTGGATTACGTCCCATTTTTGTTTTCTTTAGCCACCTTTTTCCTATGCAAGGACAACAAACCGATTGACCTGGTCATTCTCTATTGCATTGTCATGCCTTTCTACCCTTCTTCAACCAAGAGACACGAGACTCATTCCTTAGCTACTGATTTTCCCCTTTTCAACCTAGATGCGGGTTCGATGCCTACTCTCTTGGACAGTACAGTCTCCCTTCCTTTCCTTATTCAACCCAGACATGGATTAGTCTGCATGAAGTAGGGTTTCCTTTAATAGTGCAAATTATGGTTTTCGTCTGCGTGGCCAGCAGAGTAGAGGATAGCAAATTGGGAAGATGGTGGAGTGGAAAAAGATCCACATGCAACAACGTGGCAGATGGGGCAATAGAACAAGGTTATGGTTTGAAAAGAGGTAGCATACCCGAGGGTCGGCGGGAAGTGGCTTCGCTCGTGGTCGTCGTCCTCAGCACACACTACGGCAACGAGCTTGGAGACGGAGGCCATCCCGCGCGGGCACTAGGTCTGAGAGGACGGCCTTGTCGTCAGTGCGTGACCTCGCTCGCCGACGATGAGTGCGTCAATGTTGCACGTCCTTTTCTTCCCCGGCGGATCTGTGACCACCGGTGAGGAGGGGGAGAGGGGCCGTATTTTTTAGATCTGGAGAGAGGGTGGTAGTGTGAGAAGCAAGTGGGCAGCCCTTAGCAAGAAAGCGCTTAAGCTCCAGCCTATATATCTTTTTTATACTACTAGTACTGGAGGTGGAGTAGTGGTAGAGTAGTTTATATTTTCTCTACGTATAGTACCAGTTAGTCGTGCTTCAAAACTGATCGGCACGCCATTAAAAAAATAAAGGTCGATAACTAATGCGGCACCTCGGGCCAACGCGGCCAGATCGCATTTTGCACAAGAAATTACACACCATGTTTCGTTGACATGTGGTCCCGTTCCAACATATGAGTGAGACGATGGCGAGTAGTAGGAGTATTTCCGAACGGACGTGTAGGCCGGGGCGCCTATTCGTGAACCGTGGCAAACTCGCAACCGTCCACCGACTCTTCACCTTTCCCTCTCGATTTGGAACTGCTGTCGCACGCTCTTTCTCTCCCTCCTCCATTTTCCTTCAGCCCTTCACCCTTTCTTCTGCCATTGTTCAATCGTCTTCTCCATGGAGGGAACAGGCCGGAAATGACCCCGTTATTCTTGCCCCGATCTGAAAGATGATGTGGTGGAGGAACTCATTGATCGGTGCAACGTCATCACCTCGGCTAGCATGGCAGGTTCGTTCAAGCCCATTCTCGACTCAACTAATAACATCATTACAAAGAACCCAAGAGTCAAGGAGCGGTATGATCTCCCCTATCTTCTTCGCCATGACCCTGATGACTGGCGCTGGCACGACGGAGGCCTCGCCCTGTGCCAGTTGATGCCGCTTGATAATGATACGTATGATGTTAACATGCCATCGCTTGAGGGCAAGGCTTGGGCGGGCGCAAATGGAGATTGGGTTGTTTACATTGGGTCCAACTGCGAGTGGGAACTTGTGAATGTGTACACTCGTGACCGGGTTCCACTTCCAAAAATCTCAGCAGACTGCCCAAAGGTTGAGCACACCGGTATTGTATGCACGTTCAAATACGATCGTGGTGACTGTCTTCTATGGAAGATAGCAATTTGTCGAGTTCCCAACCGCTCTTGGAATTACAACAACTATCAAGTTGTTGCTATCTTCGACAAGCTTGTTGCCGTCCTTCAGGGTTCGACTCGATGGATATTGCTCAAAAATCAGTTTCTGTACACGGATGAGTATTGTGATGCAATTCAATAGGAGGGCCTTGTGTTTGCTGCCACCACTCATGGCACTGTTTTTGCATGGGATCCTTGTAGTTTCGATACGTTTGTCTTCCACCGCAATTATAATTGTTTCATCCACATGCATGCGGGTTAGCAAGTTTCCCTTTACTAATTAACCTTCTTCTTGTGTTTCCAAGGTCCTGTGAACATCCCACCACCTATACTTGAAAAAAATTATAACCAAGGGGGAGATGACGATGGTGATGATCACGAGCATGAGGACGAGCAGCGCCCATATACTCTGTGGCGCCTGGAAACTAATTCCGATGGATCACCTCTTCTTGTGTGTATACAGCCCACTGATGATGTTACGGCTAAGGAAGCAGGTGTAGTCTCCCATGGTCGCACTCTCCGGACCTATTCCAACACCCGTTGCATGGTATTCGGGATGGATACTAGTGTGCTAGCGCCAACTCCTTCTCCCTGGTACAGAATTGATAGTCTTGGAGAAAACTAGCTCTTCCTTGGACAAAACTATTCGATGATGGTGAAAGGCGATCCAACTGCTGTTGACACAACGTTAACAGTACCATTTATGAGAAGCAACTGTGTCTATACCTTGGACATTTGGGTGGTTCCCTACCCTGGTACTGATATAGTAGGTCGCTTCAGCCTGGATGATCAGTCCTGCATTGGTTTCCAGATCGACAATCGATGGCCCGTCCCAGAGAATCACTTGTGGTTCAAAGCAAGCGTTTCCAACGCCGAGGAATGGTTGAGTTGAAGTTCATTTCATTTCTTGTTATTTGTTGTGTGGTGAAAACTTTAGTATTTATAATGTATCCTCGTTGTCGATGTGGGTTGATGACCTGTTGTATGTAATAAAATGATATGCCTGTGATAAACTTACTAAATTTATGAATGGCTTTCGAGTCACTTCTCTGAGTGAGTGGTGCGACGAGGCAAAAAAATATTTTCTGAATACATTATTGTACGTGCATTGCAATAGGTTATCGGATGAGGCCAATCAACAATAGTAGTACACTATTTGTACTAGCTTCACATGCTTCGCGTGTCGGGCGGGTGTCTTTACTGTAGCCATATGTTAATGTGTTCACTGTACGTAACCAGCACCTCGAATCCTCGATACTAGTACTATATAGTAGGAGTAAGTAGTAGGAGTAGTAGGGTGGCATGGGCCAGAACAAGCATTCACGTCCAGGAGTACGGCACACGCCACCACCACGACATCCATCTGACACCATATTATTTCTTGGAGTCCGTGCTAGAGCAATCTCTTCAACCTCGTCGTTTCTCTAACTTCAGCCATCGCGCGGCGGGCGAGGTGGGGGTTTGCCGATAGTCGGTTTCCTTAACTGCGGTCCCACTTGTAAGGCCAACTCCAACGCACAACCCCAAACGGACCTCTATTTTGCACGAACTCCAATGATAATTTTGAATAGAAAAGCAAGACCAAAGAAAACAAGAACCACAAGAATACATTTTACTACTCCTGTAAGTTGGATTAGTGCCTTCTCGATGCATTCATTGTTGATCTGCGGAGGCTCGATCTTGCGTGCTTCTTTCTTCTTCGAGTGTAAAGAAGTAGACGTTGCTTCCTCGCATCTAGTCTCATGTCTAGCCTCTATTCTAGTAGGAGTATCAGCAAGTGCACTAATCTCATCTCTAGCCTCTGTGCTAGCTAAAAGTGATAGAACATCTACTAAATTGCGCTCTATCAATATATGGATGTACTCTTCTTCCCAATACAAAAACTTGCATCCATTCTACTCCCTCCGTTGCACAATACATGCCTTCTATTTGTCAAAATATATATGTATCTAGACATGTTTTAGTATATAGGTACATCCATTTTTGGACAAATGGAAGTCAAGTATTTTGGAACGGAGGGAGTACACAATAAAAAATTTAAGTTAGCACAACTAGTCTAATCCGAGAGCACAACCGAAGATTTGGTCGGGTTCTTCCTCCTTTTGCCGACACGTGGGACATCCAGCATCCAGGTCGTGTCATGAAAGAAAATAGAGTGGTAGTTGAAGCCACGAGATGTGCATCTTGGGTTAAACTATAAATAGAATCTTACTACTCTTGAGTAACTCCAAAAGTGGCCACCGAAGATCTTTATTGGATTTGTTTTTCATCACCAGCACGTCGAGGTGAAAGATGTGCAGGTTCAGTGGGTCCTCTTGCGTTTTCACTGACATGTGGGGCCGCATGTGAGTAAACAAACGATGGGCTCCGCGCGTCCGCTGGCTCGCTGAGAAGAGAGATAGAGGAGGGCTGAGCACGGACTGCAGGAAATTTGTTCTACATACCTTGATATAGGCTCGATATAGTGGGGTGGCATGGGCCATAACTAGCATTCACGTCTAGCAGTACGGCACACGCCACCCACACGAGTCCCATCCGACACCAATTTTCTTGGAGTCTGTGCTATAGCCATCTCTTCTCCCTCCTGTTTTCTCAGCCATCGCGCGGTGGGCGAGGTGGGGGTTTGCCGATAGTCGGTTTGCTCAACTGCGGTCCCACTTGTAAGTGAAAATGCAACACCACACGCATTCCCGCTTGAGCGGTGTGCCGGACCAACCGTGTGGGGGTGCGACGCGAACACGGCAGGCTTTTCCTTTTGAACTCGTAACTTGTAAATTTTGGTTCTGCTCCATGGCGCGACCGATAGATAGAAAATAACAATTTTTCCTAGAGTAATGAGAAGTTTGGTTTTGGCGCCGTTCATGCATGGAGTACATATGAAAATTTTGAAGTTGATGCGAAAGGTAAGATAATTACTGTAGTATCATATACTACTACATGGATTTGACGAAAAATAAAAATACATACGGATCCATCAACGACATCCTCACGCCCTAGTGCGCCGGGTCACCAACCGACGTGTGAGGAGCAGCGGCGTTGGCGGCGAGCTCAATGTGCTTCTGAACAGTGTCGTCCAAGGTTGCCATGCGGTCCAAGAAGGCCAACATCCTATTGTCCTCCTCTTGCATGTAGTAGTCCTTGTGGATGATTTGCACGTAGACGTGGGTGATTATGTCGATGGTGTCTTGCTGCGCCAGGCGCTGCATGGCAAGCGCGACCTCGAGGTGGACATTCTCCGGCGTGACGGCGGGCAGTCACAGGGCCGCTAGTGCGTCGAAGAGGTTGTCACCATAGTGGCCGTTGAGGGTGGCGGGCATCGCAGAGCCTGGGCGCGTTGGCTGGAGGCTTACGTCAAAGTCGTCCACAAGCTTCTTGACGACAGTGAACTTGTCGAGGAAACCGATGAGCACCTCGTCGAACAAGGAGACGAAGCTGACGTCCAAGCGGCCCCTTGCCCTGGCGGCCTCAAGCAATACTACCTGGAGACGTTCCTCGGTGCCGGGCCGCAGGCCAGCATCGTGGACCATCTGGCACAGCCGGCTGATGCTCGCGCTCATCGCCTCCATGGGTCTAGCTTAGCTTCTAGTCAACTGATCTTGCGATTCGAGTGATCACTCTTGCCCTTGGTTAGTGTGCGTAGGTGCATAGGATTTCGTACTACTCCTCGGCCCTCTACTGCACCTGCCTTTGGCTGTATGATAGGTGGGCCAGCCACCCCCTGGGCCCACGTGTCATTCACCCAAAGGAAGTTGCTGTAAGTCAATGAAGTTGTGTCCCCCTCCGTGCCGGTGCAGTATAGTCATCTCACCGGACCTCTAGATGGGGCCAAACAAGAGAAGTTTGATGTTTACTAGTTTATTGGTCCCCTTTGCATTTTGCACCAAGTTTTGACCTTTGATTTAACTAATAAAATGTTAATGCATGTAAACAAAAATGTTGTGTAAGTCACCTTACGAAAACCAAATAATTCCAAAATACTTAGGCAAGGTGCATTAACTCCCTCCTTGTTTCTTATTTCGTGACATATCAACGAATGAGAGATGTGGATCGTGCATGCTTTCAATGACTTGATACTACCAAACATGACATGCAATGTTTAGTTCATTGCATGTAATCCTATTAGTACTCTAGTTAGCAAAAAAACATTAAGTTCTCTCGCCGATAGGAATAAAACACCATGTATTTATTTATAGAGGGAGTAGTACATTTTTTGTGACATGCATTACTAGATATTGCTAGTCAAATACTAAAATCCAGATGGATGTGGTAGTACTCCTAAATCCAGAAGGTGGTGCTACTAGTACTAGTAGTAGTACTACCAATGTAGTAGTAGGAGTACTAGCATTGTACTACCCGTTGGTCAAATTATTACATGCTGCTCCTCACAGTGAAGTGACAAGACCCCGCGCCGGAGATGACACCTGAGTATAGGCGCCGTGTTCGGCATACCATAGTCAGCCTCACCGTCTACAGTCACTATCATCATGGCTGTAGAGCTAGCCTGCTTACAACTAGCCCTGTTCGACAGAATTTCCCGTGCGTAGATGGCCGTGCATTGCACGGAACACCAAGATTGGGGGTGGACGGCTCCGGCAGCGGCCATCATGCCAGATTTTTCCACGGCCTTCTAGATGTGGTGGGGAGGAGATAAGGCTGATTGTGAGAGACAAGGAGTTGTTTGTAAATAGGGAACAAGTGCGGGCATCTTTTTGCAAAAATGGAGAAGCTTGGTTTGTATGCGTCAGATCTAGATCCGACGGCTATTGGTGAAAGATGGGAGGCACAACATCATCACCAACTCAGGACCTGTTTGATTCGCAGGATTTTGAAAACGCAGGAATAGGACATGGCAATATTACAAGTTTCAAACTGATATTACAAATGTTAGGAGTAATGCTGCACCTACGAAGAGGGAATTACTAGGAAGTTTACGTAAGAACTTTCGTTACTTTAGGTGGATGCAGCATTATCGTACAAACTAAAATCCACCGCCCTGACAAGTCACTAGTGGGCAAATAAGTTTTCGAGTCTCTGGCCACTTGATGTTTCAAAAACAAATTCAGCTTCTGTGGAGACTTTGTCATTTAGGCTTAGACGCTTGCGGTGATTAGCACGCCATTCATTGTTGCGCCAGAGAACGCCAAACCTCATTACCTTGAGCACACTTGCCTCCAGAACAAAGAACCTGGCCAATTTAATCTCAGATGTGCTGCCTCGGTAGTCGATCAAATCAATTTCTATAAGATGGAGATCAAGGCATTCGATGAGATTGTTATAGTGCAGCACATTTTTCACTTTCGGGTCTTTTTTATCTGCAAAAGAAGAGAACATATTAGAGCAGCTGGCTGCATAAGATTGCCGTGTCATCAAGAGGTATCAATATCATTCGCTCATACAATAGGGTTGGCTGGCTAGTGATATTCTCTCTCTCTCTCTCTCTCTCTCTCTTTATGTTTCCTCTCATTTAACTAGGAGCACGTGAAGAGCTTGGGCATTTGTTGCCTTCCACTATGTGGCCGATGCCATATTTCGCAAAAGTATGCCACATAATACGCATCGATGTCAAATCAAAAGATTTTGGCACTGCTCTCGCGATGTGAGAGAGTTGGCACCGCTGTGCACACAGACCCACATGTATAAAAAATCAATCAAACCAACTACACCAGCCTCTCACTCTCCCAAACAAGTGTTTTTTATTGCCTCAGTCCTCTCTCTCTCCCACGCAGTGTTTTTTCATTGCGTGAGTTAATTTGGCACCGGAGCAAAGTAGGTGATCCAGATTGGGGCACCAGGTGAGCAATGGAGGGGCATCGATGCCAAATGCATCACAAGTGAATTTGGCACATGTTTTGGCCTACATAGCCCACTTTTGTACTCCCTCCGTCCCAAAATTCTTGTCTTAAATTTTTCTAAATACGGATGTATCTAGTTACATTTTAGTGTTAGATACATCCATATCTAAACAAATGTAAGACAAGAATTTTGGGACGGAGGGAATAGTACCTCGTATTTAGTATAAAATTTTGACCATAGATTTACCTAAGAAAATGCCAATGCATGTCACTAAAAATTATACCATTTGAAATTATGTTCAAATACGAATCCAACAATATACTTCCTCTGTAAACTAATATAAGAGCGTTTAGATCACTAAAGTAGTGATCTAAACACTCTTATATTAGTTTATAGAGGGAGTAGTTCTTAGTGACATGCATTAACATTTTGTGAGTTAAATCTATGGTCAAATTTTGATACTACAAAATTGGAAGAGTAAACCAGGACGGAGGTAGTACTTGCTCTTAGGGTAACCATAGAGTTACTGGAGTAGTCTAAGTTACTTTCCACTATGACTAGCCTAGGCTACTATAGTAGTACGGCATAAAAACGATGCAGGTGATCACATGAGAAAAAATACTAAAAACATTTCTTTCGGTGGAATGCGTAGATGCAGTTTTGAACACTACACTTGTCATCGTAATTTGGGAAAATTACGAAAAAATTGAGCTACGTTGTGATTACCGTTTACTTATAGGAAAGAAGTTTCACCTCGATGAGTAGCTTCTCCGTGCACGGAAAGCATGTAAGGAATCCAACAACTTGATCCAGATTGGGGCTGATAGATTTTAGTGCTAAGATCTTCACTGTGCGCATGGACTGGGTCAAGCTTGTGGGAATCATTTTCTAGAAGACGGTCTTAAATACATCAAGAAGAAATTAAAAAATGTGAATTTCAAGAAGACGGAGAAAAAGATGAGTGATGTACCTGAACGATTACGGATCCAATAAAGAGTTCAGAGAATTTGGCAGACGAGTACACCAACGCTGTCAATTTCAGCGCGTCAATGACCCTGATTTTTGTTGGACCTTCTAGATCCGATACAAGCAATCTCTCAAGGAAAGGCGCATTCTCAATGACCATAACGTGGAACAGCTGGAGTGATCTCTTCTCAATTGATGTCTTGTTGCGGGGCCAGCAAGACACATAAATCCATCGGAGATTCATCGATGTGATGTGGAGGCTAATGAACCCGTGGATCTGCTCAAGACGAAGGTACTCGAGCACAGTACAGCTGCGGAGCAGGTGCTCCATAGCCTTCTTCGAGATAACAACGTCGAAGAGGTCGAGCTGCTTGAGTTGAGGGAGAAGAAGGGCGGGCGCGGCATTAATCTGGGGAAGATAGCAGGAGTTGAAGCTGGCAAGGCGCAGCGTTGGCGTGAGGCGGAGCGCGGACGGTGGCAGAGAGCGACATTGTCCAGCTTCAAAGCTGAGCTCCTCGAGCTGATCTAGGGCAGGGGATAAGAACCACTCGTCGAACTTGGGTTGGACCTTGCAGTTGGTACTGAACATGCGGATGTCAAGGCGTCTGGCTGGCCCAGGGTGCGATGAAAGGATCTTGGAGACTGCGGCCATGTGTTTGCAATCCCCGTCGCAGAGGCAGCTGTCGACGGTGAGGTTGAGGGGGACGCAGCGCCAGAGGGGGCGCCACCGCCGGGAGAGCAAGGCGGTCCACACGGCAGATTTTGTGGGGAGGAGGCCGATGATGACGAGCAGCATGTCGTCGGGGAGGCTGCTGATGAAGTCCAGGCTCGCCGGATGCGGTTTTGGCTCGAGCCGCCTCCGCTCATTGGCTGCCTCGCCGTCCATCTCAACTGGCGGCGACGCCGGTGTACACGTGTGCTGGTGTGTGTTGTGTGTTGGGTGTGCGCTAGTGCGTCCTTCGCGCGCAAGAAGTTTGTCCTCAATGCGCCCTCAATTTACTAGCGTGCGGGGTGCTACCCCGAGTGGTTTCAACTTTGTTTACTTCACCGTGTGTCAGATGGGCCTCTAGTTTACTTATTTTCACCCACTGCCACATGGGCCAACACACGAAGATACAGAACATGAGCTGACAAGGCATCATGTGAATTGGTTGACTGGTCAACTAAACAATTTACGAAGCTATACGCTGACACAGTGAGCGTATAATCCGTCGGTATAGAGAGTTCGAGTGAGAGGGGAGGCCCGTGAGAGATAGCAGAGAGAGAGAGAAAGAGCTACTCCCTTCGTTCGATAATGTAGTTCCAACATTTTTTTAAGTCAAACTTTTGAAACTTTGACCAAGTTTATAAACAAATTACTTATATCTACAATACCAAAGATAAATGATAGTATGAAGTAAGTACATGTTGTGATGAATCTAATGATTGTTCCAGATGTAAATGTTTTTCTCCACATATACCTGGTCAAACTTTTCTGAGGTTTGACTTTTCAAAACATCCATATGCTTATGGACGTGACAGAGTCCCTAACTAGAGAGAGAGAGAGAGAGTGAAAAAAAGTGTGTGTTCATGTGTGAAAGAGACATGGACAGCACACGATAAAAGTAGAGAAAAAGCGTGTGTGTCTTATGCAAACATATCACACATGCATCTTCGACAACGGAGGCAAGGTGAGGAGATAGTGTGTGGTTGTTTGGAACCAAGAGAGCAAGACCCCTAGCACGTGGCCAAGAGGGGTCTGACAAACAAGGGAGAAAGGACGAGAGAGACGTACGGAGAAAATGCAGACATGGGGAGGAGAGAGTGTATGTTTGTCATAGAGAGATCCTTTGGATATCGTGATGGGACTACATGGGTGGGAGATCGAGTGACAAGGTGTGTGCGCGATAGAAGATGCCCCGAGAGATATCGAGATAGACGTATGGATGGAAGGAGACAATACGTGTGTTCCTGATGGCTAGTAAGAGATAATCATACTTAGGAGGGGAGGAGTGCTTGCGCCTATGACGGAGTGAGGGATTATGGTACTTAGGGGGGTGAGTGTCACATGGAGAGAGAACAAGGGCGGAGAGTGTTGGATTGGTCTATATGTATAGCGCGAGCAAGACATGTGTATGTGTGAACCAGGGAGATATAAGGCCAGTTTGGCTTGCATCCGGAGCATCTTTTGCCTGGCCTGGGGTTGTGGCTGGATTTCATGCACGCTTGTATGGTTGCTACCCTATGAAAAAGAAAGCCCGCCTGGCCTAGGTTCCCTTGCACTTTAATTAGCCTGGCTGAACTCCAGACACTGCAAGTAGCCTGGCCCAGGCGACCGATTTCGAACGCCTGGCCGTGCCTGGTCGTGTGGCCACGAGGCTAACAGCAACGTGGATGGATATTAGCATTAAATAATTGATGCATGGATTGATTGATGGGACGTTGATGCTTTGCCTGGCCCAGGCATGAACCAAACACTTCAGCACCACACAAGCCTGGCCAGGCAGAAATATTTTACATCTCACGTCCACACCAAGCAGTACCGGCCATCAAGGCATGAGGGTCAGGTCACGAACCAAACTGACCAATAAAGTTTGAGAGAGATTGAGGAGCCCCGATAAGGCTGAGTGGTGCGTCAGATCACTGAGAGGGGGAAAGAGATATTCCATCCGCTCGATAATGCAGTGCATGTAAAAAAATTAGAAGTCAAGCTTTGGAAACTTTGATCAGGTTTACGCAGATGTTATTTATATCTACAATACCAAAGATACATCATACAAAACTACATCTCATGGTGAATCTAATGGTATATGTTTGCCGTACTAGATGTAATTCTTTTTCTCCACGTACATGGTCAAACTTTGTGATGTTTGACTTTTCAATAAATCTATATGCTATGGACCGAGGAGAGTGCCTCAGTCGAGACAGATCAAGTGCGTGTGAAGGAGAATGAGTAAGTGTGCAAAAAGAGTATGTGTGTGGAAGATAAAGTGACAACAAACAATAAATTAGAGAGAGTGTGTGTTTTTTCGTTTCTTATGCGAACATATCACGCATGCATCTCCGAGATGGAAAAGAGAGGCGAGGAGATACATGAAGATAGCCAGTGTGTGATTGTTTGCAATGGAGAGAGACACCCCTGTAGCACATGTCCAATAGAGGTCTGGCCAACAAGGAACAAAGGTCGAGGGGGACACATGGATGGCATGGACGCATGGGGAGGGAGACAGCGTGTGTTTGTGATAGAGAGATCCTGTTGAGATCGTGAGGGGACTATACGGGTGGGAGATCGAGGGAGTGCATGCGCGATAGAAAGATGCCCCGAGAGAAATCGAGATAGACCATGCACATGTTTGTGATGGAGACTAAGATTAGCTAGTCATATACATATAGGGGGACTGCGTGTGCCTACAATTGAGTGAGAGACCATCATACTTGGCTAGCTGGGCATGAGATTGTGTGTGTGCGCGTGTGAGATAGAGAGAGAACGAGGGGGGAGATAGAGTTTTAGATGGGCCTATCGAGTGTGAGTGAGATATGCATGTGTATGTGTGACCCAGGTGGATGGAGAGTTTGAGAGAGGGGGGGAAGAGCTCCGAGACGACATAGTGGTGCGTGAGAGAGTTACGGGCAAAGAGCCAAGGAATTTGTGTGCGTACGATGAGTGCACCCAAGATATCTAGCTTGTACTAGTTAGAGTATCATACATAGTGTGCGAGAGAGACCTATAGATGGTGTATATATGCATGCGAACTAGAAAGACCCCCCCCCCCCACACACACACAAAGAGAGAGACAGAGAGATGGAGAGAAAGGGAGAGGGACCAACAAGCTTTTTGTGTCGGATGCATGCGACAGAATTGAAGATTGTCGGCGAGAGAGAGAGAGACAGAGAACGGGAGTCCGGGAGAGGGGGAGGTCGCGTTTTATGCATCAAAGACTGATATAAACCATGTTTCGATATAAACTTGCATTCAAATATTTAAATTGGAGAACATGTTGTCTGCAATCCACACATGAACGGATATATGCGTATATCAAACAAGTTCATTAATTTGACTTTCAACATGTTCATGGAGTACTATAATATTGTACAACATGCTACTCGATTGAGGTGTTCAATTTTGGATTTAGTTCACTATTTTGACCTACTGAACGAGCTATTTCATTGAATCAAGATATTTCATTTTGGGTTTGATTCGCGTTTTTGAGTGGGTCAACTATTTGTCATATGGTAAATCGCTAGCAACGAGCATGTAAAAACACATTACTCCCGAGCATCATCTCTCCATCTAAAAAAGAAGTGGCAAGCTAATATTTCAAAATTTGATTCGAATCGACTTGGTAAGGTAGACGTGGATGCTCGTTCTCCCAAAATTTGAACGAACCGTTAAACATCCTCTCTACTCGGTGGAATTCGCCCGAGCAAATAAATGGGAGACGCGAAATTACCATCCTATGTGGGACACGCATCAATTGGCCCGTTGTACATCGAGGGTAGGTTCGTAACTTCATCCAAGCGCGCCTTCTCCTCGGCCGAAATGACATGTGCCGAATAATTCATAAACCATGGTCGGCAAAACACGCTCTCCTCGCCCGAAATCGCTCCCGCCCACTATTTGGGGAGAAGCAAAGTTACTCTACTATCCCCGATCCTCAGTACACAGACCCAAGCCGAGAAGCCTATAGGCAAGGGTAGAACTGTAACTCCCCCTCACATTTCAGACAAATGTGTCCGTAAGACATGGTTCCCCTCCCCTCCCAATCCCCCCATTCATACCTCGTGGGCGCCAAATCACCTTCTCCCCGGGAAGCTCCCTTCTCCCGAGCCGCGAAACCTCAGCCCCACCTCCATGGCGCCCCCACCCCACCAATTTCACAGCCGCCCTCCTCCTAAGGCCGGAGACATTGTCCATTTGCCATCATGCATTGGGCCGTGTGCCTCTTACTCCCTGCTGCTGGTGCTGCCTCGACGACAACCGCGTGAACCATACCGGAGCCGATTCACCACCGCCATTGTTCACGGCGTCGGAGCGGCTCCAACTTCGGATCCATCCAGAGTCCTGGCGCTGCTTCCGCGTAGCTGTCGACCGTCACGACATCGCTCTTTCCCTGCCGCCGGTCGCCACCGCAACCGCGCCGGCCTCACCGACTCGGCAGCTGGACCTGCCTACTTCACCATGCCACCAGATAGGTTGCACCCTCATCTCAAATCACTTTATTTAGGCGTTAGTTGTCTGAATTTTTATTCTGGGCCAATCGATTCCCAATGGGAAGCAGCACCCCTCGAGGCGGTGGAGCTCCTAGGCTGCCGGTTGGCTGGTGTCTAACGTAAGGGTGCAGGGCCGCAAGTTCGCCGCGGAAGCAGCGCTTAGATGGCTATCTTTTAGAGTTGCGTGGGTTGAAGGTACTGCCGCCGCCGGATCTGGATGACGGGGAGTCTTTATGGATTGGCCCGGGGGCGGCGCAACCACGGCAGTGTGGTGGGGCGGGGAGCGGGGTTTTGTCCAGGGCCACGGACGGCGGAGGCAGGCTGCTCTGCCGTTGGTCGCTGGCTCTTCGGGGAAGATTCCGAACAGTGTCAGCCGGGAGGCACAAGACGGCCAGCCATCCGGCGTAGATCGGACAGTACCAAAATAAAATAAAATCGTGTGACCCCAATTTAGTCTTCAGTCAACAGACGTGTGACCACTCTCGTACCTTGCTGTTGATCTCTTAGTGTATTTCTTCAGATCAAAGAGATATGTCGTTCTTAACATTATGTGGTATCTGCATCTTCAGACACACCGTCTTCCGACTCACCACAGCTGCTCCAACAAGGGAAGCATACACCAGAAGGGAGCTATAGTCCCCACTCAACAGTTCCCTGCATCGAATGCGCGTGCCCGACATGGACAGCCACAACAACTGCAGGTCCATCGACAAGTCAGCACATGATGCTCACTCCTATGGATGGAAGCCAGATAGGTTGTACCCTCATCTTACTTGTGTGCAACATTTATGGCTTTGTCATTCATCTAAGCATGGAAAATAGATCATCACATTTCACTGTATATTCATGTTGATCTCTTACGGGTCTTGTTCAGGAGTTAATGTTGTTCCATAGTTCAGCTAAGATACTTGTTCTTTAGGTAACGTTGTTCCATAGTTATCATCCATCAGCCAATGCTATCCCACAGGCTGGTGATTATAGTATTATACCACTTCTAGTATTACATATGTTGTTCTTTAATACTTTTGTGTGCCATCTAGTTAATCTTGAGTACAAACGATACATATTCTGTAGCGTTCATCTGTGTTCTCCCTTTAGTTTATGAGACATGTTGCTACTAGTTAACCCCAGTCCTACTATTTATGTCGTCTCCTACAGGCACTCATTAAATAAATCTAACTACTAGTTGTCTTCCATGCATGTCAGATATAATTGCACACACTGATATATCCACAAGAACCTCACGGAGCAATGTAAAGGCCAATAAACTCGATGTCAATGATACCCAATATGATGGAACATGTAAAGGCAGTTCTTCAGAAGACTTGCAGAAAGATGATGAATCCTCTTCACCCGACAAGGTCCTTGCTCTAACTTGGCCTGTGATATGGGTACAACATGCATATAATGTCCTGGAGTGTATCTACTCTGTTGCAATGCCATGTGCTTAGCATGCTGATGATGCATGTAAATATGTCATGCCTTCCTGTTTTTCAGTACCTATTCCATTCATGATAACATGTTTTCAAATTCAAGTACTGTCATTCTACTCTATCGCAATGCCATCTGCTTAATTTGGACATCATGCTTCTGAATATCTTATGCATTGTTATTCATCAGTATGTACTTCATCTGTCTACCATACCATGTTTTTTTACATTGAAGTGTTGTTCTAGTGCTTTGTTGCAATGCCATCTTATTTTCCCAATCATACACGTGTATGTTGCCTTAGTTATTTCTGTATGTATTCCGCTAGCATACAGTTTTACATTCAACTAGTGTTTTTTTGTTGTGTTGTCCTATCGTATCCCTAGCTCTTACAACATACTCCCTCCGTCCAGATTACATGTTGCCGAAATGGATAAAAAAGGATGTATCTAGAACTGAAATACGCCTAGACCCATCCATTTTTTTCCGGATGGAGGGAATACATGTCAATATGTAATGTCTTTCTATTCAGTACCTATTCCATCTCTCTGCTGTCGCATGTTTTATAACTAAAGCACCATTCTTCTATACAAGGCATGCAAGGGGAAGACGACTATGTTAGAATCTGAAGGGTTACAAACAAGGCCTTTGCAAAAGATCCAAACGCCAGGAGATAATAAACCAACTCCAGTTTTTATAGATACTGCTCCAGCACAGAGAAACCCAACTCCTACTGATAATAAGCAGATTCCAGTGGCCAAAGAACTAGTCCGCTCCAGTCCAGCAAAAATATGTCAACTCAATTCTAATAAGCGTGTGCGTATCCTTGCATCATGAAATTTTATAGCATGCTGATCATATTTTCTACATGTTTCTTACCCATCTCTCTTTTAGAAAATAAGCTTAACAGATATAAGAATTTCTGCAATGGTATCATTTATGAGGAAAGATTCTTGCAGGAATTCTCTATGCTCCAATGTAGATGTAAGTACTTGTTGTATATCACTATATTTTTACATCAGCATGTATTTTGTTAATCGGCGTGAATCCAATCTTTATCTGATCTAAATTTAGTTGTAGCAAAATGTATGATTAAAGGCCACAATGTTGATTTTTGCAAGGAAAACTGCCTGGTAGTTTTGCATCCTGAGCTGCATGAGTGTACTATCTCATATCAGTGGGTTTGAATACTTTGGTTCTGCAGTGGGTTTTCCAGTGTTTTTTTACTGTGTTGTCCTGTCGTATCCCTAGCTCTTACATCATGCTCCCTCTGTCCAGATTAAATGTTGCAGAAATGGATAAAACTGGATGTATCTAGAACTGAAATACGCCTAGACCCATCCATTTATTTCCGGATGGAGGGAATACATGTCAATATGTCATGCCTTTCTATTCTTCAGTACCTATTCCATCTCTGATGTAGCATGTTTTATAACTGAATCACCATTCTTCTATATAAGGCATGCAAGGGGAAGACGGCTATGTTAGAATCTGAAGGGTTACAAACCAGGTCTTTGCAAAAGATCCAAACGCCGGGAGATAATAAACCAACTCCATTTTTCATAGATACTGCTCCAGCACAGAGAAACCCAACTCCCACTGATAATAAGCAGATTCTGGTGGCCAAAGAACTAGTTCGCTCTAGTCCAGCAAAAGAATGTCAACTCCATTCTAAGAAGCGTGTGTGTATCCTTGCATCATGAAATTTTATAGCATTCTGATCATATTTTATACATGTTTCTTACCCATCTCTCTTTTAGAAAATAAGGTTAAACGATACAAGACTTCCTCCATTGGGATCGTATTCGAGGAAAATATCTTGCGGGAATTCTCTGTGCTCCAATGCTGATGTAAGTACCTGTTGTATATCACTATATTTTTACATCAGCATGTATTTTGTTAATCGGCGTGAATCTAACCTTTATCTGATCTAAAATTAGTTGTAGCAAAATGTTAAAGGCGCCAATGTTGATTTTTGTAAGGAAAACTGTCTGGTAGTTTTGCATACTGAGCTGCATGAATGTACTATCTCATATCACGCACATTACTGAATTGTAGTGCTTCTCTGGTTGCCCATTCATTCATTGTGTCAATGTTGCTTTCGTATTACCTTACCTGGCTGATGATAGTTGTGCCATATTGTGTTAATTTGGTGTAGGCTAGTTGCCCAAACGTTCGTTGTGTCAATGTTGCTTTCCTATTATCTGACTTGGCCAATGATAGCAATGCTAGTGTGTTAATTTTGTGCAGGCTGCTGAAGATAAGAAGACAAACTCTGAAAACAGCAAGGCAACCCCATTGTTTCTTTCTAGTAAATCTAGGCCAGGTAATATGGCAATAACTCATGATTAATCTGTTTGGTTCCCGTCCTAATTTATGTTATGATGCAGTGGTCGAGACACTCTCCACTATCAATAATACAAGCCTGCCAAAATCGCCATCTGAATCTGTTCGGTATCCTCTGTCTCAAATGCAACGGAATAAATGTATGTTTGTGAACCAATTAATGGCTGAAGCAATGATGGAAATGGTGGATGAATCAGAGGTGCAGAGTCGTGCGACACAACAACTGGTCAATGTTTTCAGAGACAGTGTAGCAAAGCAGCAAGAACTTGCTCGCATGCTTATGGGCGTCATCTGTGCTGAGGTTGCAGATTGTGACATTGTAGATGGTTAGGTTCTGCTCATTTATTTCACTGGCATCAATCTTTGATTGCCCCGTGGATGTAATTTCCTGTAATATATGCTGGATGTGCAACGTTATTCCCTGTATGCTGTACCTTTGCTTGACCGGTTTTGGTCCTGTGCATAATTGCTCGTCGTAATGGGCTCAAATTATCTAATTTGGCCTAAAGACATGAACAAACTTTAGTGGGCCCATTAAGTTAATGGGCCGTTACTAGACCGAAAGTTAATGGTCAGCCCTCTTACCTCCCGGGTCGTTAACAGGCCGTTACTAAGTTTGGGCTACATATTGCCCAACTATACTGTAGGCCTTTAGCAAGCCGAAAGAGATAGCAGGCTTGTACTAGACCATGAAGAGCATGGGCCGCTAAGAGGCCGAAAGTCGGGTCGTATTGTAAATGGCCCAACTGTGTTGTGGGCCTTTAGCAGGCCGAAAGAGAAACCGGGCTGGTATTGGACCATGAAGGGCATGGGCCGTTAAAAGGCCAAAACTAAGGTCCGACTACAAATGGCCCAACTCATTTATGGTCCGTTAACAGGCCGAAAGGAACACAGGGCCGGGAATTGGCCCAACACTTAAATGGGTCGCTAAAAGGCCAAAACTCAGGTCCAACTACAAATGGCCCAACTGATTTATGGGCCGTCAACAGGTTGAAAGTGACACCGGGCCAGAAATTGGCCCAACACTTAAATGGGCCGCTAAAAGGTCGAAACTTGGGTCCGACTACAAATGGCCCATCAGATTTATGGGTCGTCAACAGGCTGAAAGACACACCGGGCCGGAAATTAGCCCAACATTTAAATGGGTCGCTAAAAGGCCGAAAGATGTACATCCTGCAAATTGGCCCATCCATTATATGGGCCGTTAACAGGCCGAAATCTCATCGGGCCGATATTGAGCCCAAATATATAGCGGGCTGTTAACGGGCTCGAACTGACGATGGGCTGCAATGGTGTCAAATCTTTAATGGGCCATTGACGGGTCGAATTGGCACATCTCGTATGGGCCGTGGGCTTAAATGGACCTGACACAAGTAGGCCTTATATGGGCCGGCCTGCTAATTTTTACTAGGCCGGCCTTTTTCACCGGAATGGGCCACTGTTGGGTCGTGCCACGTGTCGACCTATCATAGGCGCCTCCTGTCCAATGAGTGGATGACATTTGTCCCAACGGTGAGGCAACACGTGTTTCCTTCGGCCAATCAGAATTTTACACGTGGAAATTTCCCATTGGTCAGGGCTGTTAACAGGTTATCGGATCCAAATCTGACCCGATAGCTTAACGGCGTTCCGTTACGGTGGTTGCCACGTGTCGGTCACCCTTGACAAAAGCACTTCTGTGACGCGCGATTTATCGTCACTCTCTATCTTCTTGGGTAGATTCTAGATCGTCTTTCATTTTGTTAGTGAGTAGTTTTCTTATTAATAAGTCAAGTCAAGAGTAATAAGAGAACTGTAGGAGCTTGCCAGGACGGCTTGGTAAGCATGCTACCTGTTATGTTACAACCTACCTGTTATGCTACCTGTTATCGATTCGTTTTCCGCCCCAAATGAGATGGGGAATTAGTCACCTCTGTCCCTTCATCTTTTTGAAAGGAATCGAGGCCCGGCCCGGCTCGCGTCGTTCCAACAACCGACGGGGAGCACCTCAGTATACGATCGCGCGCAGTAACTGGGAGTCCTATTACACCTAAGGCCAACTTCCATTCACCAAACCCAGGTTCATCTCGTGTAGTGATTGTGGACTCGTACAAGGATATGGAGTCCTTGCCTGTCTACGGTTCCCTTGCGTGTGCTCGGGATAGGTGTTTTGTATAAATGTTTCGCCGTATTATTAAGTATTCTCAGTCCTGTGTTGCCTATGCTTGCGCCCCAAAACGGTTGCTGACTTTGTACAACTCCGTAGGGCGCGCTATGGCAACTTTTCTAACTACGCTTGCTGCTTGCTGGTTTTTCCATCATCCAATCCACAACAAATCGAATGAAACCGCTTCGGATTTCTTTTGATGAAAACCCTTGTTCCGCTCTCGCTCGCCGCTACTAACGGGGTCTCGGTTGATTTTCCTTCCTTTAGCTACTCAGATGTTTCACATCGATGATGCATATTTCCAATGCTTTTTGAATTACAATAAAAAGATGAAATAGTTCACTCTGGCATAATCCATTGTAAGATCCATTCATATTAGCTGTCACCCGCACAACGTTTACGAGTTGGAAGATCTTGAGGAAGCTCACTATTCTTATATTAGTAAGATGTCAACGAATGTAAGAAGAGTGTACAAGATCGACTTCTCATTATGGAATGTGAAGAAGTATTCCCACGAACAATAAAGAAAAGAAGAAAAGGCTATTCCTTAGACACAGAGGTGGGATTAAGGCGTCATGCGGAACTCCAACAACATAGACCAGATGACTTATTTATTGAAAATAGGTTTAGGAGCCTGATCCTGGAGCTGAGCAAGCATGGGCGCGATCCACATCGAGTGGAACTACTATAACTATATCTGTGGAAGGAAGGTGGAACCTTCACCGAATCATAGTTAGGTGGCACCCATTCCGCAGTGGGCCGACGTCACACTTAAGTGAATACGCCTTCTCTTTATGTATAGAGCTCTTAAAGAATGGATCAGCTCCTAGCGAAAAAGTCCAAGGTCTGAATACCAAGAGCGGTCAAACACAGTGATCGGTCCCGGTCAATGGGTAGAAAAGCCCGCCCTATAATCTGAAGTAGTCTTCGACTAGGTATATAAAATGGATAAAAAGAAAGAAGGGCTGACCCATCATGCGAAAGGTACGCCGTTAGAGTGAGTGCGCCCGCGCTCCGCTCCTTCGACTGATTGTTCGCATCGGATCTCAGGTTCTCTATTGCACTCCCCGATTGGGGTTCTTTTCACCTTTCCCTCACGGTACTTGTACGAGGGAAAGGAAAGAGCTGAATTGGAATGGGATAGCGATGGGGAGGTTCACGTGGCATATAGCTCCCTTTTTACAGCATACACCGATGCGCCAGGATAGAGGGATTTCATAATAGAGAGGAGGTGTCAATTTTAGGACAAAAACACGGGGAATCCTACCTTTTCCAGTTCAAAACGGGCATACGTGTTACCTTTACTCGGAACACATACATTATATATGAGAATAGGAGCTCCGTCTTTACACGGAGAAAGAGGAACGAACTACTACTTGTCGGTAACAAACCTGCGGCCTCTATGAAAATCCGACTCCCGGTAAATCATACTTTTCCTCACTCATTCCTCTTTTGGCCTGCATTCTTTTTCCTTGGAGTATGAATATAAAAATAGATATTGAGATCCGATCACAAAAGCGGCTTTTTCTTTTTCTATCTCTTTTCTTATTCTTAGAGGAGAGGTTTGCCAATAGTAAGGCTAGCACCTCTCTGAAAAAGAAGGAGAATCAGGGGGTGACGTCAGTCGCAAAACCACCATGCACCACAGGTTCTTCGCCAAGTAAATGATGTCTTTTTCCGCGCGCTACTGTGAGCTTTCGCGGTCTCAAAAGGAGAAGCCCCGAACGCTTGCAGTTGATTTTTTCTCTTTATTCCTTCTAAGCGAGCCTCTCAAAAGAATTTCGTTTATAGGATTCAGTCGTCCGTTTGTTTTGTTTTGAATTGACATAGAGAAATCTTTCTCGCGTTCCCTGAATCTTATGTGCAAGAAGTTCAATGAGTCCCGATACTCTGATTTAGAAAGAACCTCTTCTGCTCTAGCATGGGATGCTCGCCGACTACATCAGTACACGCTTTATCATAAATAGGATGAACGCTGAAAGTCCTAGAGTCTCACTCATGGCATTTGCTCGAGTTATAGAGGCTCTATCTATATTCTTATTATCGTGCTTGGATAGCAATCCTTTCTTTCAATCGACTAAGACTGTTAGAAAGCACATTCATATAAGCCTTGGTCTTATTGTACTGGCTCACTTCACTACTTTGGAGGATGGGTTTTTCCCCTTTTTGGTTCGCAAACGCTCTAACCCGTCGAGAAGCTCCATCCAAATTGGAGTTGATGTGAGCACTTCCCCAGAGGCAGAGGCTTTTTCTACAAAAGGGTGGGAGTATAAAATGTAGGTGAGTCAATTGCGTGTGGCCTTCAAGTATTTCGTATTGTAAACAAAAAAAGAATGGTTCCGCTTACTCACAACTCAGAGGGGATGCCGCTTACTACTCAAATCCAAGGAATTGCAAAAGTTGCGTTCTTATATGCAAGAAGAAGACTTTGAAAGAACAAAGAAGTTTGGATCCGCAAAAGTATGCTTAGGCAGTTCGAATCCATATCACCATTTTGGCGGTGTATGTGGATGATATTGTGATTACTGGAGACGATGTTGAAGAAATCAAATGTTTGAAGGTAAGACTGGGAGAAGCATTTGAGGTAAAGGATCTTGGACCTCTTCGATACTTCCTTCGGATTGAGATTGTTCGGTCGAAGAAGGGGGTAACATTAAGTATAGTGAACAGGTAGCTGATTGTTTTACTAAACGAGTAGGTCCTTGTGAGGGTTTAGCAATTTGTAACAAGATAGGCATGTTAGATATCTTTAGCCGGGGGAGTGTTGAGTATTGGGCTGGGCTGTATAGTGTGTGTTAGGCCCCATGGCCCATGTACCTTGTATGTATAGCAGGGATACATTGTGTGAGGCCAAATTGCCTGACGAATTGATGAATATGGCTCAATATAGACTGGTCCAGGTATACCGGTCAGTCTTGAGCCACCAGGATAGCCTTCCACATATCCTGTTCCTCCCTTGAGTGGTAACTCTTTTCTAACCTTAGAATCCTGAACCAATTTGCTCCAAAGACTCTGTCATTGAAAGGAGTCCATAGGTTGATAAAATAGGTTTTCATGAAAACCACACCTCGGTAGTTCCGTAGCCGGTTTTTTCGGACGTTTTCTAGGATCTGAAGAAACCGCTATAATGACCACCACGTGCGTTTCATTTTCTTCGATCTTATCTTTTCTTGCTTTTTATGAAGTCGCACTGGGAGCTAGTGCTTGCTATCTCAGAATAGCTCCATGGATCTCATCGGAAATGTTTGATGCTTCTTGGGGCTTCTTTGGCGACTGTGAAGTCACCGGATGAATTGCCGAGTAGATAGATCAGATCCGGACGCTGCAGTTGTTCCGCGGTGATACGGACTCGACCCGCTCCTACCCACCCTGGGGTATCATAGCATGTCGGGAATCGAGGGGGAAGGGCCTTTACTTTCCCCCTGAGGGTAGGAAAATCATGATCGGGATAGCGGACGCCCTACGTCAGTAGTCTTCCTAACTTCTATTCCCTTTTTTTTGCTCTAAGGTAAGGTCCTTCAAGAACAGCATTGCGGTCGCAACGGGGCTCTGGGTGAATATTGTCCTCCCGTATGAGCCGGGCTGTGAATATTTATAGGTCGGGGTCTTTACTGAAAAACCACAATACTGACAGAGCCAACTGAGATGCTCTGTCTCGATGTTGACCTAACATGGATTGATTCTAAATTATGAATCAAAAATCCTGATCTCGCAAAGGATCCGCAATAGTTGTGTGTACTCGAGGACTCTTAGGGAAAGAAAAGCACTTTTCTCTCTCAGCAGTTAGACCGGCTATGGGTGGGTTGGTTATATACTGCGCCTTCCTTCTTCGAACCTTTTGGTATGTATTTGTAGGCGCTTTCCAGAGGTGGAAGATTTACGTTCTTCCTATTTGACCCGAAACCGATCGACCTAGCCATGAGCAGGTTGAAGAGAGCTCTAACAGGCCTTGGAGGACCGAACCCACGTATGTGGCAAAATACGGGGATGACTTGTGGCTAGGGGTGTACCCATTTTTACATGAGAAAGAAAATGAGCTGATTTGAAGCTCTGCTCTTGTTATGTTGAACAAACGCCCTGCGGGGCACGCCCTCCAGGGGTTTACGCCAGGAATTCCGTAGAAGAGAGTCTTGGTAAGAAATAAATAAAAAAGGTACAGTCTACCGCAAGTAAAAAACCCATAGCTTCTCATTAAAGATATGCTCGACCTCGTTTATGTCCATGGTATCATCGTACGTACCTTCTACTATCAACCAGATGAGATAGGGCTTTGAAAGGTCAGAGTCAGTCTCCTCTTTTTCTTTTAGGTCGTTTAGCAGTTCCCCAACCAGCTTTCTCCCCGAGAAAGCCTTCCCACAATTGAGATCCCTGTTAAGGAAGAATATCTCGCTCGTGCTTTTTTTGCGAGGAAATCGCTCTACTTTTTCCAGCGATGAGTGATTGAGTAAGGTCTAATTCAATCTGTGTTATGACCTACCTTTTTTGATTGAAGTAAACGAGAGCTTTACTTCTTCTTTTCAAACCCTAAGGTTTGAGCTCGTCCTCGGGTCGGATTCGGATCCTTTTCTCTCTTTTGAAATTCCATAGATATAGACGTAGTAGTTTACGGGCAAGGAACATCGGAGAGCTAGAACAGTAGGCGGCCAAGCAGAAGGAAAGTCTCATCTGTCTGAGTAAACGAGAGAAGGAAGAGTATCAAACTAGCTGAACAACTATACTAGGCCTAGTAATCCTATTTCACGAACGTATATTCATGCATGGGCTTGCTTTTGATTAAGTAAAAGAAAAGAGATTTCCTTATCTGCATGCCAGCTTTCATTCCTACTTTTGATGAAAGAAAGGTCAGTTGCTGCCGACAAGTCGACTAAACTTTCACAACTGTCACCTATCTTTAAGCACCTTCTAGGCCGCTTCCCAACCTAATGCATTCAAGTCTGCCTTCGGTACTGGTACTTCGGAATCAAGGGCCCAACAAGCGATATCAGGAGTCTTTGGCCGAAGAACTCGCGGATAAGAAGGCTAGTTAAGTTGAAACTCCTAAATTAAAGCGCAAGCAACAAAACTACTTTTTTGAAGGCGCGGAGCACCTCGAATCTAGTGGAAAAAGAAAAAGCTAGTTCCACTTCAACGCTGTTATCTGCATCGGGCGATACTCCTTCAACGAGAGGCATTCTTGTATCAATTAAAGTAGCTATCTTCATGAAATAAGCGCTAAGATTCTAGTTCAAAGATAGGAGCATTAAGCTCTAAATCCAGTCAGTCTAGCTGGAAGTTTCACTAACTACTTAGGGAACTAGGGACCAGACCAGAGTTATGATTGGTGTATTCCATTCCTACCGTAATTGAGACTTGCCCTCGCTCGCGGGTGATTCCTTATAGCTTGATCCATGTGATGGCTGTTCTCTGCAATGAACCACAACATCAGTTCAAAACGGGCATACGTGTTACCTTTACTCGGAACACATACATTATATATGAGAATAGGAGCTCCGTCTTTACACGGAGAAAGAGGAACGAACTACTACTTGTCGGTAACAAACCTGCGGCCTCTATGAAAATCCGACTCCCGGTAAATCGTACTTTTCCTCACTCATTCCTCTTTTGGCCTGCATTCTTTTTCCTTGGAATTGGGGTTAGGACCGGTTAGAACTCCCATTTCCCGATCGGAGGTTTGAGCTGCTATGGCAAGCTTTTTTTCCGAATAGTGGGTATGGGGAACCCACCGTACCAACACGATTGGCTGGTGTTGCTGATACCGGACCCGTTATAACCCCGATTGGAAGGGCAGGCCAGTCTGAGGCTCTGGGGATGCGAGGCCATTGAAAGTGAGTATCCCATATTCTATGACGGAGATAGAGCATTAATTGCAAGCTTCTTGCCGGTGCCCCCAAAAGCAAAGCACAGACTCTACTCACCCACGCGTTTTCCACCTACGGAGGGAGAAATCATCGAAATATCCTCATCCCCTGAAAGGGAACCCGAAAACAGGACGAGAGTGGATAGGGTGACTAAGGAGGCCGTAAAAATTAGTAGTGCATTTTTGAAAGATAAGATTACAAAAAGGCGAGAGCAGCATAATTGTTAGTTAGAAAGAAATCCAGGGTAACTTGTATCATGAGATGGGTCCATTCCAATTGGAATTCCGTACGGCTACAACTCTTTTTAAACGAGTCGAAGTCCAGTCTTGTCACTTTCCCATCATCCCTTTCCGCATCGTCCTTCTCTATTGGGGGCTCCCAACACCTCAGCCACACATCTTTTTCCACCATTAGCAAAGGTTTAATCGGTTGACGGTATCCTTGGCGAAAGGCACCTGGTGAGAGTAGCTGCTGCTGCTGTGCTACCTCCAACTATGAAGCGTTTCATTCACTCGCTCTAGAAACCATAGGAGCTACTATTCCCAAGTTTATTAAGAATGGGCACTCACTGGATTCAGGCTTCCACCGTTCTAGCTTCTCTTCGTAGTTCACTAACCTCTCTTTTTCGAAAAAATCGAAACACATCGAAATGGTACCAGCCGTACTTAATAATAGAAGGATTTGGCAGAAATATGTAAAATTGTCCCTCCTAAAAAAATTATTCCAGAATAAATGGGCAATAGTTAGGAGAGGTGCGCCAGCGGCGAGCAGAAGCAAGGTTATTAGATACCGAAGGAAAGCCCGGCCAGAACCACACGTGCAAGTTTCCCTGCATGTGGCTCGTCCGTGATAACTTCTTCGGATTTGCGTGAACTAGCGGACCGATCACTAAGTGGTTAGTACCTCCAGCATGAGCGAACCTTTTCAGAACTGGTTAGGAATGGGCGCCACTATCCCCACCCTATTTAATAATTGGAGCAAGCCATTTTCGAGTAGGAAAGGCAACGGCTTTTGAGTATAAAAAGGGGAGAAAGAAAGGATCCCAAACGAATGGATTTAGCTTGTCGAAATCATTCAATCGGTACAAAACAAATCCCAGGAATATTCTCCCAATGTTATCTTATTAAAAAGAAAGGAAATGTTTGTTCGGTAGATCGCCTTGCTTTTCTTTCACATTGGGGTTTAGTGGCAGCAAGGGGCAAGCAACTCTCTTCCGGCAGAAGCTAGCTTTGTTTACACGCTTACCTTTCTCTCCATGAATGTAATGAGCCCTATTTAGTAAGTGGGGCAAGTCACGCCTTAATCCCACCTCTGTGTCTAAGGAATAGCCTTTTCTTCTTTTCTTTATTGTTCGTGGGAACATGTAAGATTAGCAATGGAAATTTAGCTACGGCCGTCCCTTCCTCAAGCAAACAACGCGAGACTTAGTTAACGAAACAGGAACTCCATCCCTTGACACTAATTTCTGATACAGAAGTGGAATCGAAAAAATGCGGGAAAAATGCACATTCAATATTGAGAAAATGTTGCGTAACTGCCCTTGCCTCAAGGTCTTGAGAAACCGGAAACTAGTGTTCGATGGTGAAAGGGGAGGGCAAGAGCGGTTCGAAGGTCAATGAAATGATAAAAAACCACCAGGTCGAGTTCGCTTCTCCCTTCCTTTTGGTGTTTAGGATGTGAAGTTGATATAAGAAGAGAGGAAAGGGGAACTGCGCTAAATGGATAATTTCATCCTGGTGATGGGCTATTCCAATGGGCATGCATCTGAGATATGGGCTTTGAGCGTAGGAACGCCCACCTTTACAAGAGCTCAGTTCTAAGATTGTTTGCGAAGCTGCTGGTTGGTTGTATCTTTTTCTATTGGCAATCCCCAATCCGTTGCTTGTTCGTTACGAACAAAAGAAGCCGATACCAGTTCTGGTGTTTATCCAGCGGAGGCTCGTATCTCTTCCATGTGAGACCAGCGACCTCAGATCATCCCGGACTTATGTGCTGGAATAGCTTCGTTATGAGTTGAAGCAGCCTCAGCTACTATTCCTACTAAGGAGGAGTCACCTTTTTCCCTCCCTTTTGCAATCCCATGTTGCCTGCTTTAAAATCCCGCGAAAGTACTACTGGCAGCTCCTATATGAGGTTGATGCCACGAAGATTATCATATCTACATGAAAGGCAAATTCATGGAAAGGAAAATGAATGTGATGTACACTAGAAAAGATACCAAGCAAGAGGATGTGCGCAACGTCGCGCTCGAAAGTCTTGTCTATGAAACCAAACCCTAGTTCCGTGAGGAGGAAGACTCTCTTCGGTCGAGGGATGGATGGACTAGTGCCGTAAGGATGAGCCGATTCCTATTAAGAATACGAGAGTGACAAATGAGATGGAGATCTTGGCTATCATCAAACCATCCTCCCTCCGCTTATCTCTTTCCTTTCTATATGATAAGTCTACTCGCGCCTCAAGGGCCGGTCATTTACGCTCTCCACTGCATGAACAGCATTCCCAACTAGATCTGTACGGCTTCCGTTGTCTCCTTTTCGATTCCCGACTCTAGCTCACAGGTATCCATAAGAGCGACCAGCCCTGAATGCTTAAACCTATCAATCCTCTCCTAAATTTCTTAACAGATAGAGCAGCTAATGGTCAAGCCAGAGGCAGCAGGTCTCATTCCAGACTCCACTCAGAATACCCGGCTCTTTTTCTAGACTCCACTAGGAAGACCTTGCTCTTTCACAGATACGGGGATCAGACATGGCTATCGCTTCGACAGCTTCTCCGGATGAAAAGACGCCGCCCAATGGATGGAGTTGGAGGGACACGGAATCCTGGATATCTTGCCTTGGTTCCGACTCTAAACCGTTCTAAACAGATTCTCATCTTGTCCGTAGTGATATTTTGGAGAAGGAGCAATTACCGGAGTGAGAAAGGTAGAAAGAAGCAATCACGAAAGCTAGTGCTAGTTGTGGCTTTTAGCTCGCTAAATGATACAGTCCTCGCTGATGGATCGGCAAGTACTCCACGGTCAGCGGCTATCAGCTAACGTTATGGGCCGTTAGTGGTGGTTCATTGCCTATAGTGTTGTAATCCGGAATCCAAGTTTTGTGATAACCGTGTTGTTTACTTTCAGTGTTGTTTATTGTTCACAGCTGGATTGAGCTCAGTTGAGAGTGTCATGCTCTGTCAATATCTGTTGCAGGAGTTGTCATTCTCTATTACTAGAGTTGTCAATCTCAGATGCAGGAGTTGTCAGTTGCAGCCATTCTTGCTGTGTCAAGCTTGTGACTTGCGTTGTATCAGGTTGGTAACAGCTTGTATCTCGATAGGACTGAATGTAGCCAGGAGTTGTCTTAGGTTAGTCTAATGTGCCAAAACGTTAGTCAAACCACCTAGGTTGTGTTTGTTCTGGAGAGTTCAGCTAGTCCGAGTGATCTGGGTTATCCTATGTTTTATCCCTGTTTCGATCTTCATGCTATTGTTTATAAAACTTTTCACCACCTAGCTCGAACTGAATGTGATGTAATAAAACTTATGGTTGACGCCGTAGATAATATAAAGCCAATATGCGAAGTGGTCAAAGTAGGAGTCGCTCCGAGACACCGAACAAATTCCCTAGGACCGCTATAACTCGCATGATATAGACCACGAAAAATATGAAGGTGAACCACAATGAGAAACATACTTGCCCCATTAGCATGCATATAACGGAGCAACCAGCCCCCTTCAACATCTCTCATAATGTGTTCTACGCTGTTGAAAGCTAGATCCACCGAAAATCCTAAAAGTGCGTCACTTTTTCTCTTTCACATACACCGGGAGAAAGGGTGACGATAGCAATCCCCTTTGCCTCCCCGGCCGGGGCAGGACAAGGGGGGCGGCGGTCAACCATCAACTCTCGATAAGAGAATCAGCAATAGAATGCATTTTGCATGCATTTTTCATCGAGTGAAACTACTTGAATAAACTGGAAGTTTTAAACCAAGTACTCTTGAAATCGCTACCCCCTGGGATGGAAAAAGAGGCTCTTTCTTGGCTTACTCAGGTGATCTAATTAATGGGCAAGCCCCACTCAAAGCAATTCAGTCCCGGAGCTCTTTCTTCTAAATGCGGATTCAATAGCACCGGTGACGAAAGCAAAGGATATTCAATCCACTTGTCGTCTTGTGGGCCTCCCGTTCGGTAGGCGTCTGCTTTAGCAATGTCTTTGATCCTCGATCAACAATTTGAGGAAGACGAGACAGAAGCCTTTGGATGAAACCAATGAATCTTCCGATCCGAAAGACTAAGGGGCTAGGCGCTCACCTACTATCTACACATTTCCTCTTTGGCGTTGGCTCCACCAGTTTTGACTGCGAGTCGCTTTAGTTATCTCAAATCTTTGGCCGCTGTTAAGAACAACCGAGATCCAATGAGAATTTGCGCGTAGCTTTTTGTCTTTGACATAAAAAAATAAGGTTGTAATAACGAAACTGACATTTTATTTTCCTTGCCTTGCAAGTGGAAAGAACCCCAATCGGGGAGTGCAATAGAGAACCTGAGATCCGATGCGAACAATCAGTCGAAGGAGCGGAGCGCGGGCGCACTCACTCTAACGGCGTACCTTTCGCATGATGGGTCAGCGAGGAAATGGGAACAGCGGCTTAAGCCATTAGGTGTAGGCGCTTTCCAGAGGTGGAAGAGGTTCGTATACGGAACGCCTGGAAATTCTACTTGGAGCAGGAGATTCAATTAAGCGAGATTCGGAAGCTACAATTTCGCCTTGAATATCCACCGCTAAAAAGGGGATAAAATGAAGGAAACGAAAGCGAAATGACTCAAAAACTGTCTCCCCACTCTGTTTATGAGACCCGTATACCTACGACGAATACTCAACCAATATCTTATTCCACGAAGGAAGTATCCTGAAAATCCTTGATTTAGTTTCGAGTAATAAACTAATAAAACCTTAATCAAAACTATTCAACTAGCCTAAAAATAAAAAAACCTTCAATGGAAGAGTTTACTTTTTTTTGCAAAATTTCTGTAAATTTGAAGTTGAACTTAATTAAACCCGAAATAGGATGAAACGGATCAGCCGATTCAACTTAGCATTACCCGACTCGTAACTTCAAGCACAACCATCCATCTCAATCCAAAATCTCCGATCGTCTGTGATCCAAACCCAAACTCTCCTCCAGTTTTGGATATATAGACAGTGCCTGCTCTCAAACCAACCAAGAAAAGTAATCGAAATCGTGTGCCAGCGGGACATACGAAATTCACACTTTTTGACTCTCAATCCACAGGTGGAGATACCAGGGGTGGGTTTTCATGGCCTATAATCTCCCCTGCCGACGAAGCATGAACTACTTGTTGAAATCGCGGATCCAAATCTTGCATTTCTCCTTTACTCGTCAAAGGCCTCGTATTGTTATTCCCATGATTCATGTGGGCTATCTGCTCTTTATTGTAGGGTCCTACTCCCACCTATCCTTAAAAAACGATGTGAGTGGCTCATACTAGCCAGAGCTCTTAGTATGGCCACTTTTGCAGGATGAATCCGTTCACTGCCTGCTTCTCTATCGCATTGGACCTAGAAAGAGTGCAAACAGGAAGCATAGATCCTTGAGAAATAGAGGAGCTACGAGTGCTGTCCACAACCTCTAATGTTCCAAAAGATATAATCCGTCACTCGCTCCAGAGACCTCAGTACCGTGCTAACTCCAAGAATTTCCTTCTTTACTACATAAAGCATCAGCTGCTGGATAGAGGATTTCATAGAAAATCTTCATTTTTCTATTTTTTTTATCCCCATGCATTCCGTTATTCCCGTAACTATGGATTGATTGTCCCTACCTAACTAAATGGTAGTGGTCTAGGGAGCGCAATTGCTAGAGCACGGGAGAATGAAGAGTAATGATTTAAGCAAGAGCAGCCGGACGGACAAGGAGGAAAGGAAGAGAGTAATGCAAGGATGTAAAGAATGAGGCGCTAGAACAGACTGGCCCGCAGGCTTCCAACCTGACACCGCTTTGCTACTTTTCGAAAGAGGAAGAGAAGTTGCTTGTACGAGACTGCGCCTCCCGGCTGGAAACTCCAATGGCATTTTCGGTAAATGAAAGCAAAGTGAAGCTCCGAGTGTTCCATCGGACTTACTCCATTTGCTTCTAGGGTCCATTTGCTTCTAGGGATAGATAGGGCTGGAGTCGTCAGTGCTAGAATGAAATGTGAATGAGAGCATAGATTGATTGTCTCACTGCATGTACGTATAGTAACCGGTTAATAATACTAAGGGTCCCTAATACTAATCTAGACATGAGAGGAACGTGTCCTCTCGGCCTTGATATATACTAACAAATATGGTTTTTTCACTCAGACATGAGAGGTGAGATCGATTATATGATGGAGACAGATGGAGGAGCAGAAAGTGAGAGATTGTGGCGTGAAGCACATGTAAGGTGTACAACTCTTGAGACGGATGCATCGAGGTGCCGGCCTGTGCCATACGAAAAAACAAAAGCAACTGTGGGTATAGACCAATTTCCTGCCCCAGAAGAGGCTCAGCCTACCAAACCCTGCTCTTTGCCTGCTTACCGAGCTCTCCTCATACTGAGTATCTAGGCATTTCTTCTCACAGACCGGTTGGGAGAAAGTTGGCATTCTTTAATATGTCACTGGGCATTCCTAGTATGCTCCACTCATTCTACGCCAAGCACCCAATCACGGGATCAGAATCACACTCTAGATCATACCTTTCACGAAAGAAAAGGACAGGCAGCTCAAGTGTTGATTCTGCTCGTGAGCGTAATGGTATAAGCCTGCCTGACTGTGAGACCGACTGGTCGAACAGAGACGAAAGTCATTTTAAGAAAGCAGCAAATCCTTCTCTCTATTCTACTATCCGATCTCGTCTGTTGAAAATCGATCTGAAATATGGTCATATCTTCGTTATCCCAATAGTAAACCTTCTTACTTCTCTTCGCATCTCGAAAGACGCAAAAGATCTGTTATTAGCTTATTTATAAGCTGTCCCCTCTTCCTCCCTTTTTCTGAATCTGGGAGAGAGGCAAAAGAGAAGTCCAGAGAGACCTCGACTCTTTCAGGGAAAGGAGGGAGATCGAATGCGAGATGGAGTCCCTGCCGAATGGAATGGACATCCTTGGAGTGGAAGAAGGGCGGAGACTCTCGAACGAGGAAAAGGATCCCTTCGAAAGAATTGACCGAGGAGCTGTATGAGGTGAAAATCTCATGTACGGTTCTGTAAAGGGACAGTAAGGGTGACTCATTAGGCGCTTAAATGTGGCGCCGGCATTTATCAAACCGAAGGGCATCCGCTTGTAGCAGAAGGAAGGGGCGATAAAACTAGTTTTTTCTTTGTCTTCCTCAGCCATATAGACTTGCTGATACCCAGAGTAGGCGTCGAGGAAGCTCAACATCTCGCACCCTGCGGTGGAGTCGACCAGTTTAGTCCTTGTACTTCGGTGGAACCAAATTCCAGCATATGGATTGCAAACCTTTTCTGCTTTGGGTCTTAAGTGAATGAAAGGGTGGGTTAAAAAACCATGGCCAGCCCCCCTCAAGAAATCTCGCCAGGAGGAGATATTGAAGGAAGAAGTGGTGATTAGAGAAGAATGGCAATGGCGTAGATCATTCTTAATTCCATCTTTTCACCCTTCCGCACCCCCTATTTAGTAAGTGGAGATAAAAGTGTAGTACTGAAACGAGGATTGCGCCTAGCGTAGGACACCTAACTTGACTCAGCATCCCTTGCTAAAAACAAACAAGGTGGGTTTGTTGAAACAAAGATTTTCTCATAAAACACTAACAGAAGTGTTAGAGGGATTCACTTTCGATAAGAATCCAAAAGCAAGTTCCCTATACTACCTTCTTTCCCTCCTCTGTTTCTGTCTTTAAGAGGCAGTGCATCCGGCAGGAATCGAACCTACTTTTTGACCCATTTTGCCTTTCTAGGTTGGTGGGCGCTTTCAAAACTACTTGAGTAAGAATCAAAGCTTATTGAAGATGCTAGAAAATCTATGAACAAGTACCAGGTTAGTAATTCAATTGTGATATCTTCTGTAGCGTTTTCTCTCTGTTGCTATTCTCAGCACTTTTGAAAGTATCTATGCAAAGGAATTAGTATTAAGAATAGCTTGGTTTGGTGCAAATGTAATATAAAAAAGGCATTCCCCTATATGCTGTTAGATGTACTGCAAAAAGGTCAAGTTAAAGAAATATTAGGAAAATTGTTTTGGTTGTCTGTGCTATCATTTTTCTGGAAGCTTTTAAGCCTGTTGTCCAGATGCTGCTGTCCTCTTAAGCCTTGTTTCCTTCTTGATTTTACCTTTCCGTTGCTATCACTCGCTCTAGCCTCTCCTGGCCAGAGCTCCCTCTATCAACAACACCCTCACGCGATTGATTCCCTGGATAAGTATGGCTCATATAAGGTATCCTGATCATAGTAATTGTATCATATCTCCTTCTCCTATTGATCTTACCATCCCTCGAGTCCAAGTCTTGGAAGTGGACACTTCCGTGATGATAATTTTGGTAATGTCATGGAACACTTCTATGGCAGCACAGGTATGACTATCTTGATTCTGTCATAAAATCGTCATGGATGTACATGCATGACAAAAAACGCGACCTACTGTGACAAACACGTATCATCACGGAAGTGTATTTTTTCGTAGTGAAGTACAATCATATATTTCACATAAATTCCAAGCATAGCACTACAAACGATGAATTTGATCCAGTAAAAGTTTCCCTTTTTCAGATATGCGGTGTCGTACATAACAAGCATGCTCATCTAAATATTTGCCCTCAACTAAGCTAGTTGGGGTTTCAGCCCGAGCACATAGGGATCGAAGGTGATCCAAGTAAAAAGCTTCAGTAGTGTGATAGATTTTGAGTGGTTCTTCAACCATTGGTTCAGTAGGTACCACTAATTTTTTGTATTTTGCGTTTCCTACCCATAACTAAAGATAGAAAACAAGAGCACAAAATAAAAACTACTTGGTGATAAAGCAAACAAGCACACACGAGAATATTCACCCCACGCGATAACTCCCCGGCAACAGCGCCAGAAAAAGGTCTTGATAGCCCACAAGTATAGGGGATCAATTGTAGCCTCTTTCGATAAGTAAGAGTGTCGAACCCAACGAGGATCTAAAGGTAGAACAAATATTCCCTCAAGTTTTATAGACCACCGATACAACTCTACGCATGCTTGACGTTCGCTTTACCTAGAGCAAGTATAAAACTAGAAGTACTTTGTAGGTGTAATGGGATAGGTTTGCAAGAATATAAAGAGCACATAAATAAAAACTAGGGGCTGTTTTAGGTAAAGAAGCAATAAATTTAGTATACCGAGTGTGGAAAAGTGGTGGTAGGAGTTGCAAAATTGTCCCTAAGCAATTGACTACTTTACTTAACCGATAGCAAGTTTTATGTGGGAGAGGCCACTGCTAGCATGTCATCCCTGACTTGGAATTCTATGCACTTATGATTGGAACTATTAGCAAGCATCCGCAACTACTAACGTTCATTAAGGTAAAACCCAACCATAGCATTAAGATATATTGGTCCCCCTTCAATCCCGTATGCATCAATTTCTATGCTAGGTTGAAGCTTCTGTCACTCTTGCCCTCCAATACATAGTCCTATCAACATATAACTAACCCTATGGTGTGATCCATGCGCGCGCTCATATGATGGGCACCAAAGGACAGCAACATAACCACAAGAAAATTAAACCAATCATAGCAATTCACCAATTACCGATAGGACAATGAAAATCTACTCAGACATCATAGGATGGCAACACATCATTGGATAATAATATGAAGCATAAAGCACCATGTTCAAGTAGATGGTATAGTGGGTTGCGGGAGAGTGGACCATTGTAGATAGATGGGGGAAGGTTATGAAGATGTTGGTGAAGATGACGGAGGTGTTGGTGCAGATCGTCGTCACAGGATGATGGCCCCGGCGGTGTTCCGGCGCCACCGGGAGAGAGGGGAGAGGGCCCCCCTTCCTCTTCTTCTTCCTTGACCTTCTTCCTAGATAGGAGAAGGGTTTCCCCTCTGGTACATGGCCTCCATGGCGGCGGAGGGGCAAGAGCCCCTCCACGATTGGATTTGTCTCTCTGTCTCTCTCTGTTTCTGCATTCCAGATTCTAGCCTTTCACCGTTTCTTATATTTCCGGAGATCCGTAACTCCGATTGGGCTGAAATTTTAACACAATTTGTATCCGGATATTGGCTTTCTTTCGGAGAAAGAAGGGCACCAACCGTCCTACGGGGTGGCCACAAGGGTCAGGGGCATGCCCCCCTGCCTTGTGGCCCCCTCGGGCATCGTCTCGCATTGATTCTTCTTCCCAAAAATGACATATATTCCAAAAAAATCTCCGTAAGTTTTTATCCTATTTGGACTCCGTTTGATATGGATTTTCCGCGAAACAAAAAACATGTAACAAACAGGAACTGGCACTGGGCACTGGATCAATATGTTAGTCCCAAAAATAGTATAAATAGTTGCCAAAAGTATATGAAAGTTGTGTAATATTGGCATGGAACAGTTAAAAATTATAGATACGACAGAGACGTATCAGTGCTCTCTTTGCGAGCCGTTAGTTTCATCGAACCGCACATCTACAGTTTCAACAACCTCGTGGTGATAGGTTTTGAAGACTCTGTAGGTGTGCGAGTCCTTTCTGTAACGAAGCATAAAACCTTCATGTGATTTCGGTGCAAATTTAGAATTGTGATGAGGATCTCTAATCCAACATTTAGCACCGAAGACTTTGAAATAACTCACATTGGGTTTCTTGTTAGTGAGGAGTTCATATGAGGTCTTTTTGAAGAATTTGTGAAGATATACCCTGTTAATGATGTGGCACGCTGTATCAATTGCCTCAGGCCAGAAGCGAGGAGGCGTCTTGTATTCATCAAGCATAGTGCGAGCCATCTCAACAAGAGTCATGTTCTTGTGCTCCACGACGCCATTCTGCTAAGGAGTATAAGGAGCAGATAACTCGTGAGTAATACCAAGTTCATCAAGATAGTCATCAAGACCAGTATTCTTGAACTCGGTCCCATTATCACTTCTGATGTGCTTGATCTTCACACCAAAGTTGGTTGAAGCCCTCGAGGAAAATCGTTTGAAGACTTCCTTCACTTCAGTTTTGTAAGTGATGATATGCACCCATCTATAACAAGAATAGTCATCAACAATGACAAAGCCATATAAAGATGCAGCATTAGTGAATGTGGCATAATGAGTAGGGCCAAAGAGATCCATGTGAAGCAATTCAAATGGACGAGTGGTAGTCATGATAGTCTTTGAGGGATGCTTGACCTTGGTCATCTTTCCAACTTCACCAGCTCCACACGGGTGATCCTTGAGGAATTTGACGCCCTCAATGCCAATGACATGCTTCTCCTTCGCGAGCGTGTGCAAGTTCCTCATGCCAGCATGACCAAGTCGTCGATGCCATAGCCAGCCTTCAGAAGCTTTTAGAAGTGGACATGTAGCAGGTTGTGGTCCTGTAGAGAAATCAACAATATAAAAGTCTCCTCTCCTAAAGCCTTCGGAGACTTTGGAATTGTCAGCTTCCATGATCACAACACAATGATACTTGCCAAAGACAACAACCATATCAAGATCACAAAGCATTGAGACAGACATGAGGTTGAATCCTAAGGACTCGATAAGCATGACTTTGTCCATGTGTCGATCCTTTGAGATCGCAACCTTACCTAGACCCAATACCTTGCTTTTTCCTTTGTCAGCGTATGTGATATGCTTCAGATGCGATGGAGATAAAAGCAGTGTCCATCAATGAGTTCCTGTCACCAGTCATGTGATTTGTACATCCACTGTCGAGGACCCACTTAGTGGCTTTGGGTTGATCATCCTGTGGATGAACTAGTGCATCTTACAAACTCATATACTTCAGTAATGAAGAATGTGACATCAAATTCATCAGATCAATTTCATCAAGTAATAGAACAGATATAGCAGTCTGAGGATGAGAGAAATGAAAATTCATTTCTTCATGATTAGCTTGCGTCCTTTCAAGCGAATTCAGGTCTCCAGCAAATTCTTCAGACATTTAAGTTCGTCTGGAGACCTGACCCTGCATAAGAGATTAGTTCTTTTTATTCACCACCCACATCTGGAAGGGTGGCAAAGAGTTCATCATTCTGCGAGCTCCATAAGAGAAAGGTGGCAAAGAAGCCAGTTCACTTCGTTTCACAGAAGAGGGGTTAGAGTAGGCATATGAATAAGTAGAGATTCTTCGAGGACTTATGAACATAATGATTTGAAGAATAATGCACATAATCATAGCCCTTAGATCTTCCCTGTGAAACAGAAGTGTTAGCACGATGATGTTCATATGAAGATCTGGATCCATATGAGGAATTTGATCCACGTGAGGAAGTTGGTCCATATGAGGACTTGGATCCAAATGAAGAATTTGGTCCATATGAAGAATTTGATATGGGGTTCCTATTCTTCACAGGTGGTGTCATGATGACATTCACTTGAAGACTTTCAAGGCACCTTTTGGGAACCCAGATTTTCTTCATGGGGGGGTCGTTCCTGCAGTTAGTGCCAACATATCTAGCAAATACTTCACCATTCTGATTTTTGAACAGTTTATAGTTGGATTCAAATGACTCATCAGAAGAATATGAAGATTCACATGTAAAGCCTGATAAAGTGGATGGATCTACTGGAGGTCCCTTTGCAGCAACCCATGAGGTTTTGGGATACTACTCAGGTTTCCAGCAAGTCCCATCAGCATTGAGTTTCCTCTTAAAGGCAATACCGTCTTTCCTAGGGTTCCTATTGAGGATCTGCTTTTTAAGCACATCACAAAGAGCCTGATGCCCTTTGAGGCTTTTGTACATGCCTACCACATACAATTCCTTCAGCCCTGCATTATCAGTGATGCTAGTAGCATCCTCAGATGAGGAATTTGTGATAGCAGAGACAGTTGAAGAATTTGTAGCAATAGAAGCATTTGAACTTTCAGGTGAAGAATTAGCAGATTCACGTTCAATGCATTTCAAACATGGTGGAATGAATTCTTCTTGAGCGGCACTGGGTTGAGCAAGCAATGAATAACGTTCCTTCTGAAGATCTTCGTAACTCACCCTTAGCTGCTCAAGATCTTGATTTCTTTGAAGAAATTCATAAGAAAGCTTATCATGATCAGATAAGAGAGTGTTATGATGACTTTGAAGGTTGTCAAACTTAGTCTGGAGTCTCTGAAGATTATCAGTCTGAGTTTGAGTTCGATCCATTTCTTCACCCAACAGGTCATCGCTTTTGTCTAGCATATCTTGAACCTTTTCAAAAGCCTTTTGTTGCTTCATAGCAATCTTAGCAAGTTTAGAGTAGCTAGACTTGAGGTTTTCATCAAATTCATCCTCACTTGATTCAGAGGAGGGGTATTTGAGTACCTTGGCACCTTTTTCCATGAAGCAATAGGTGGGAGCATAGTCATCATCGCCGTCATCAGCTGTGTTGGCGAAGTAATTTTCCTCGGAGTTAAAGATGGACTTGCTGACGAAAGTAGTATCGAGGGCTAGGCTCACCACACCAGAGTCTGACTCCTCAGATGCCTCCTCTTCCTCATTTTCCTTAGATTCAGCTTCAGAGTCCATTTCCTTGCCAATGAATGCCCAAGCCTTTTTGGAGCTGCCCTTCTTGTGAGATGAAGACTTTGAAGATTTTGATGATGAGGACTTTGAAGATTTCTTCTTCTTCTTTGGGACATCAGAACTGTAATCCTTGTATTTCTTCTTCTTTGATTCCTTCTACCATTGAGGACGATCAGTGATGTAGTGACCGGGCTTCTTGCATTTGTGGCAAGTTCTTTTCTTGTAGTCACGGGATGAGGAATCTGATCTCATGTCATCACCTCTTGAGGATTTACCAAAGCAACCACGTCTGAGAACTTCTGGAATTTCCTTACGAGCATTGCTAGCTCCTGGCTCGGTTCTTCAGGATCACCCAGGCTGCTACCAGAATCCTCACCTTCAGATTCAAAGACAGCTTTGGCCTTTAGTGCACGTGATATGCCATAGCTCGGTCCATAGAGATCTCTCTTCTCAGCAAGTTAGAACTCATGAGTGTTTAGCCTCTCGAGGATATCAGTGGGATCAAGTGACTCGTAGTCTCCACGTTCTTGTATCATTAGTGCCAGAGTGTCAAATGAGGAATCAAGCGATCTCAGCAATTTCTTCACCACCTCATGGTCGGTGATGTCAGTGGCACCAAGTGCTTGAAGCTCATTTGAAATGTCAGTGAGGCGGTCGAAGGTTTGCTGAACATTTTCATTGTCGAGTCTTTTGAAGCGGTTGAAGAGATTGTGAAGAACGTCAACTCGAGAGTCACGCTGTGTTGAGACTCCTTCGTTGACCTTGGACAGCCTATCCCAGATAAGCTTAGTTGTCTCCAAAGCACTCACCCTGCCATGCTGCCCTTTGCTCAGATGGCCACATATGATGTTCTTCGCTTGAGAGTCGATTTGCTTGAATCTCTTCACACCAGCAGCGTTAATGGCAGGAGTGACGGAGGGAATTCCATTTTTCACAACGTACCAGAGATCATTGTCAATTGCCTCAAGATGCATTCGCATCTTATTCTTCCAGTAGGGGTAGTCCATCCCATCGAAGGTAGGACACCCAGTAGGGACCTTGATCATACCTGCAGTCGACATAACTAAAACACCAGGCGGTTAAACCAAAATCACACAAAACAAGGGAGTACCTTGCTCTGATACCAATTGAAAGTGTGTTATATCGACTAGAGGGGGTGAATAGGCGATTTTTACAAATTCGTCACTGAGGAATTTCAGGGTGAGGAAATTCCTAAGGAACGAACTACTTAGCAGCGGAATAAGTACTCGGATGCAAGCATAACAGAGTAGTAGCACAATCATCATGATGAAATGAAAACAAGCATAGAGTACAAGTAGCGTAAACACAGGATAAGCAGGCTGAAGACAAAGTGACTGAAGAATTAAGATTGAGGAAATTGAGAAAGTCTTCAGTCAAAGTCTTCAAACAGTAACGATCAAGTACTTCTACACAGAAATGAGGAAATGGAAGGGTTGAGGAAATAGAACCAGTAGCTTGGTGAAGACAGTGATTTGGTAGACCAATTCCAACTGCTATGACAGTCGTACGTCTGGTTGGAGCGGCTGGGTATTTAAACCTGCGGACACACAGTCCTGGACACACAGTCCTCACCGTATTCTCCTTGAGCTAAGGTCACACAGACCTCACCCAATCACTCGTGGTAAGTCTTCAGGTGACTCCCAAACCTTCACAGACTCGGTCACTCGATGATCCACAATTTCCTCTTCGATGCTCTAGACCATGACGCCTAACCGTCTGGAGGATGCACAGTCCTCAAAGGTAACAAGCGTCGGTTCCACACAGGAACAATCTCTTCAGTGATGCTCAATCACTTTGGGTTTGGGTTTTCCTCACTTGATGATTTTTTTCTCAAAGTCCTCAGAGGATGGGATGCTCTCAATGACAAGTATCAGTTTCTCATGGAGCAGCCAACCAGCTAGTGGTTGTAGGGGGCTATTTATAGCCTAGGGAGCAGCCCGACATGATAAGACATAAATGCCCTTCAATGATATGACCGTTAGGTGGGTAGATATTTTGGGATAGCTGGCGCGTAGCACAGCAATGGTCGGATATTTGATCTATCAAATTCCTCAAGGCTATCATGTTCCTCACTTGTAGGCAATCCGCACTGGCGAATTCCTAACTCCTCAGTCAAAACAAATTCCTCAGAGACTAGAACATCTTCGTCTCTGTCACTGAAGAAATTGACTGAATTGTATGAGATTTCCAATGGCTTTGCTCGAAAGGATTGGTAGGTGTAGGATTTTGAGATGAGCATCACTTGGAAACTTTGTATTCCTCGCATGAATATCAAGTCTTCAGGATCACACCAAATTCTTCACTTTCAAAGTCTTCAAAAAGCCAAAGTCTTCAGTTGAAGACATTCATTTTTAGGGGTTGACTTTCACTGTAAATATCAAACTCCTCATAGACTTATGGACCTGTGTACACTCAAAAATGCATTAGTCCCTTAACCTATAAGTCTTCAATACACCAAAATCACTAAGGGGCGCTAGATGCACTTACAGCGTGCCCTGGTGGGTTGTGCCCACCCAGGTACCCCCCCCCCCCCCCCCGGTAGTTCTTGGCTCCATAAATTCTCTTTATTTGTATAAAAATTCCTCGCAAAGTTTTGTTCCAATCCGAGAACTTTTATTTCTGGACAAAAACAACACCATGGTAGTTCTGCTGAAAACGGTGTCAGTCCGGGTTAGTTTCATTCAAATCATGCAAATTAGAGTCCAAAACAAGCGGAAAAGAGTTAGGAAAAGTAGATACGACGGAGACGTATCACAGGGCACCAACGGGTCGGGGGGGAACCCGCGTATTCGCAGGTTGGGGTCGAGATTTTTCCGCGTCGCTCAAAAATATTTACGTGTCGGATGCGTTTGCGGGGTCTGTTCAGGCATGATTTTCCGTGCCGACCTGCATTTTGGCGGTTATTTTGCAGGTCGGGGCTTTTTATGGGGTCTGCTAGAGATGATCTTATACCATGTGAGACAGGCAAGAACCCTTTCTTGGCCTCACTCACGTTGAACCGCTTCAACACTTTATCTATGTATGTGCTTTGGCTCAAGCCGAGCAGCCTCCTCGATCTATCTCGATAGATCTTAATGCGTGAAATATACACTGCCTCGCCTAGGTCCCTCATTGAAAACTTGGCATTCAATGATTCCTTGACCGAGTTCAACATCGAAACATCGTTCCCGATCAGCAATATGTCATCCACATACAGGATCAAAAACACTATCGAGCTCCCACTCAATTGCTTGTATAAACAAGCGTCCTCTTTTCTTTTGATGAAACCAAGATCAATTACAACCTCATCAAAATGAATGTTCCAACTCCAAGATGCTTGCCTCAACCCATAAATGGATCTCTTGAGCTTGCATACCTTACTAGCACTAGTCGGATCGAAAAAACCCTCGGGTTGAATCATATACACGTCCTCAGTTAAATTTCCATGAAGGAAAGTAGTTTTCGCATCCATCTGCCATATCTCGTAATCGAAATATGCAACTATAGCTAGTATGATCCTTACTGACTTCAGCATCGCTATCGGCGAGCAGGTCTCGTCGTAGTCAATTCCTTGAACTTGTCCATAACCTTTTGTGACAAGCCGACCTTTGTGGATCTGAAAATTTTCATCCACATCGATTTTCTTCTTAAAGACCCATTTGCAACCAATGGTTGTTACACCAGGTGGCAGATCAACCAAGTCCCAGACTTGATTCTCATCCATGGACTTTAACTCGGATCTCATGGCCTCTAGCCATGCCTCGGAATCTGGGCTCACCATCGCTTCCGCATACGTAGTCGGCTCGTCGCTCTCTAGCAACAAAACATCGCGCACCCTACGCAATCTTTTTGACCTCCGTGGTTCCGGTGCCGCTTCCACTACAGGTTCCCTGACAGACTCCGGTATGATCACATCATCAACCGAGTTGTCCCCAAGTGGTTTTCGAATTTCTTCGAGCTGCACCTGCCTCCCACTGGCTTCCCGCCCGAGAAACTCTTTCTCAAGGAAGACCTCGTTCCGAGCAACAAACACTTTGTTCTCTTCGGGTTGTAGAAGCTATATCCCAAGGATTCCCTCGGATATCCCACGAATATGCACTTATCCGACTTGGGTGTAAGCTTATCCGACATAAGCCGCTTGACAAATGCTTCACAACCCCAAATCTTTATAAAAGACAACTTGGGACTCTTCCCAGTCCACATCTCATGTGGTGTCTTGTCTACAGATTTAGATGGTACTCTGTTGAGTGTAAAAGCTGCAGTTTCTAGAGCGTATCCCCAGAATGACAAGGGTAAATCCGATTTTCTCATCATTGACCAAACCATGTCTAACAAGGTACGGTTCCTCCATTCTGACATGTCATTTCTCTGGCGTACCCGGAGGTGTGAGCTGAGGTACTATACCTCAGCTTTCTAGATGATCATCAAACTCGTGGCTCATGTACTCACCCCCACGATCAGATCATAGAAACTTATTGTCTTGCCGAGCTGATTCTCAACCTCGTTCTGAAACTCTTTGAACTTTTCAAAAGTTTTCGACTTGTGCTTCATCAAATAGATATATCCATATCTACTCAATTCATCGGTAAAAGTCACGAAGTACTGATAGCCGCCTCTGGCAGATGTGCTCATTGGACCACACACTGTTGGAAATATGCCCTAGAGGCAATAATAAAATGGTTATTATTATATTTCTTTGTTCATGATAATTGTCTGTTGTTCATGCTATAATTGTGTTATCCGGAAATCGTAATACATGTGTGAATACATAGACCACAACACGTCCCTAGTGAGCCTCTAGTTGACTAGCTCGTTGATCAAAAGATAGTCATGGTTTCCTGACTATGGACATTGGATATCATTGATAACGGGATCACATCATTAGGAGAATGATGTGATGGACAAGACCCAATCCTAAGCATAGCTCAAAGATCGTGTAGTTCGTTTGCTGTAGCTTTTCCGAATGTCAAGTATCATTTCCTTAGACCATGAGATTGTGCAACTCCCGGATACCGTAGGAGTGCTTTGGGTGTGCAAAACGTCACAACGTAACTAGGTGACTATAAAGGTACACTACAAGTATCTCCGAAAGTGTCTGTTGGGTTGGCACGAATCGAGACTGGGATTTATCACTCCGTATGACGGAGAGGTATCTCTGGGCCCACTCGGTAATGCATCATCATAATGAGCTCAATGTGACCAAGTGGTTGATCACGGGATCATGCATTACGGTACGAGTAAAGTGACTTGCCGGTAACGAGATTGAACAAGGTATTGGGATACCGATGATCGAGTCTCGGGCAAGTAACGTACCGATTGACAAAGGGAATTGTATACGGATTGATTGAATCCTCGACATCGTGGTTCATCCGATGAGATCATCGAGGAGCATGTGGGAGACAACATGGGTATCCAGATCCCGCTGTTGGTTATTGACCAGAGAGTCGTCTCGGTCATGTCTGCGTGTCTCCCGAACCCATTGGGTCTACACACTTAAGGTTCGATGACGCTAGGGTTGTTGAGATATTAGTATACGGTAACCCGAAAGTTGTTCGGAGTCCCGGATGAGATCCCGGACGTCATGAGGAGTTCTGGAATGGTCCGGAGGTGAAGATTTATATATAGGAAGTCAAGTTTCAGCCATCGGGAAAGTTTCGGGGGGTAATCGGTATTGTACCGGGACCACCGGAAGGGTCCCGGGGGTCCACCGGGTGGGGCCACCTATCCCGGAGGGCCCCATGGGCTGAAGTGGGAGGGGAACCAGCCCCTAGTGGGCTGGTGCGCCCCCCCCCCATGGGCCTCCCCTGTGCCTAGGGTTAGAAACCTAGGGCCGGTGCCCCCCAGGGGTCCTATAAATAGTGGGGGGAGGGAGGGCAGCCGCACCCTAGCCCCTGGCCTCTCCCTCTCCCTCCCGTGACACTCCTCCATCTCCCTATGCTTGGCGAAGCCCTGCCGAGATCACCGTTGCTTCCACCACCACGCCGTCGTGCTGCTGGATCTTCATCAACCTCTCCTTCCCCCTTGCTAGATCAAGTTGGAGGAGACGTCTTCCCAACCGTACGTGGGTTGAACGCGGAGGTGTCGTCCGTTTGGCGCTAGGTCATCGGTGATTTGGATCACGTCGAGTACGACTCCATCAACCCCGTTCTCTTGAACACTTCCGCGCGCGATCTACAAGGGTATGTAGATGCACTCCCCTCTCCCTCGTTGCTAGATGACTCCATAGATTGATCTTGGTGATGCATAGAAAATTTTAAAATTCTGCTACGTTCCCCAATAGTGGTATCAGAGCTAGGTCTATGCGTAGTTTCTATGCACGAGTAGAACACAAAGCAGTTGTGGGCGTCGATATTGTCAATTTGCTTGCCGTTACTAGTCTTGTCTTGATTCGGCGGCATCGTGGGATGAAGCGGCCCGGACCGACCTTACACGTACGCTTACGTGAGACTGGTTCCACCGATTGACATGCACTAGTTGCATAAGGTGGCTGGCGGGTGTCTGTCTCTCCCACTTTAGTCAGATCGGATTCGATGAAAAGGGTCCTTATGAAGGGTAAATAGAAATTGGCATATCACGTTGTGGTTTTGGCGTAGGTAAGAAATGTTCTTGCTAGAAACCTATAGCAGCCACGTAAAAACTTGCAACAACAATTAGAGGACGTCTAACTTGTTTTTGCAGCATGTGCCGTGTGATGTGATATGGCCAAAAGGATGTGATGAATGATATATGTGATGTATGAGATTGATCATGTTCTTGTAATAGGAATCATGACTTGCATGTCGATGAGTATGACAACCGGCAAGAGCCATAGGAGTTGTCTTTATTTATTTATGACCTGCGTGTCAACATAAACGTCATGTAATTACTTTTCTTTATTGCTAAAGCGTTAGCCATAGTAGTAGAAGTAATAGATGACGAGACAACTTCAAGAAGACACGATGATGGAGATCATGGTGTCATGCCGGTGACAATGATGATCATGGAGCCCCGAAGATGGAGATCAAAAGGAGCAAATGATATTGGCCATATCATGTCACTATTTGATTGCATGTGATGTTTATCATGTTTTACATCTTATTTGCTTAGAACGACGGTAGCTTAAATAAGATGATCCCTCGTAATAATTTCAAGAAAGTGTTCCCCCTAACTGTGCACCATTGTGAAGGTTCGTTGTTTCGAAGCACCACATGATGATCGGGTGTGATAGATTCTAACGTTCGAATACAACGGGTGTAAGCCAGATTTACACACGCAATACACTTAGGTTGACTTGACGAGCCTAGCATGTACAGACATGGCCTCGGAACACGGAAGACCGAAAGGTCGAACATGAGTCGTATAGAAGATATGATCAACATGAAGATGTTCACCGATGTTGACTAGTCCGTCTCACGTGATGATCGGACACGGCCCAGTTGACTCGGATCATGTTTCACTTAGATGACTAGAGGGATGTCTATCTGAGTGGGAGTTCATTGAGTAATTTGATTAGATGAACTTAATTATCATGAACTTAGTCTAAAATCTTTACAATATGTCTTGTAGATCAAATGGCCCATGTTGTCCTCAACTTCAACGCATTCCTAGAGAAAACCAAGCTGAAAGATGATGGCAGCAACTATACGGACTGCACCTGAGGATCATCCTCATAGCTGCCAAGAAAGATTATGTCCTAGAAGCACCGCTAGGTGACGCACCCATCCCAGAGAACCAAGACGTTATGAACGCTTGGCAGTCACGTGCTGATGATTATCCCTAGTTTAGTGCGGCATGCTTTACAGCTTAGAACCGGGGCTCCAAAAGCGTTTTGAGAGACAGAGCATATGAGATGTTCGAAGAGCTGAAAATGGTTTTCCTAGCTCATGCCCGGGTCGAGAGATATGAAGTCTCCGACAAGTTCTTCAGCTGTAAGATGGAGGAAAATAGTTCTGTCAGTGAGCACATACTCAAAATGTCTGGGTTGCATAACCGCTTGACTCAGCTGGGAGTTAATCTCCCGGATGACGCGGTCATTGACAGAATCCTTCGGTCGCTTCCACCAAGCTACAAGAGCTTTGTGATGAACTTCAATATGCAGGGGATGGAAAAGACCATTCCTGAGGTATATTCAATGCTGAAATCAGTAGAGGTGGAAATCAAAAAGGAACATCAAGTGTTGATGGTGAATAAAACCACTAAGTTCAAGAAAGGCAAGGGTAAGAAGAACTTCAAGAAGGACGACAAGGGAGTTGCCACGCCCGGTAAGCAAGCTGCCGGGAAGAAGCCAAAGAATGGACCCAAGCCTGAGACTGAGTGTTTTTATTGCAAGGGAAGTGGTCACTGGAAGCGTAACTGCCCCAAATACTTAGCGGACAAGAAGGCTGGCAACACTAAAGGTATATGTGATATACATGTAATTGATGTGTACCTTACCAGTACTCGTAGTAGCTCCTGGTTATTTGATACCGGTGCGGTTGCTCACATTTGTAACTCAAAGCAGGAGCTGCGGAATAAGCGGAGACTAGCGAAGGACGAGGTGACGATGCGCGTCGGGAATGGTTCCAAGGTCGATGTGATCGCCGTCGGCACGCTACCTCTACATTTACCTATAGGATTAGTTTTAAACCTCAATAATTGTTATTTAGTGCCAGCTTTGAGCATGAACATTGTATCAGGATCTCGTTTAATTCGAGATGGCTACTCATTTAAATCCGAGAATAATGGTTGTTCTATTTATATGAGAGATATGTTTTATGGTCATGCTCCGTTGGTGAATGGTTTATTCTTAATGAATCTCGAGCGTAGTGTTACACATATTCATAGTGTGAATACCAAAAGATGTAAGGTTGATAATGATAGTCCCACATACTTGTGGCACTGCCGCCTTGGTCACATAGGTGTCAAACGCATGAAGAAGCTCCATGCAGATGGACTTTTGGAGTCTCTTGATTACGAATCATTTGACATGTGCGAACCATGCCTCATGGGTAAAATGACCAAGACTCCGTTCTCAGGAACAATGGAGCGAGCAACCAACTTATTGGAAATCATACATACTGATGTGTGCGGTCCAATGAGTGTTGAGGCTCGCGGTGGCTATTGTTATGTTCTCACCCTCACTGATGACTTGAGTAGATATGGGTATGTCTACTTAATGAAACACAAGTCTGAGACCTTTGAAAAGTTCAAGGAATTTCAGAGCGAGGTTGAGAATCAACGTGACAGGAAAATCAAGTTCTTGCGATCAGATCATGGGGGAGAATACTTGAGTCACGAATTTGGCACACACTTAAGAAAATGTGGAATAGTTTCACAACTCACGCCGCCTGGAACACCTCAGCGTAATGGTGTGTCCAAACATCGTAATCGCACTCTATTGGATATGGTGCGATCTGTGATGTCTCTTACCGATCTACCGCTGTCATTTTGGGGCTATGCTTTAGAGACTGCCGCATTCACTTTAAATAGGGCTCCGTCGAAATCCGTTGAGACGACACCGTATGAATTATGGTTTGGGAAGAAACCTGAGCTGTCGTTTCTAAAAGTTTGGGGATGCGATGCTTATGTCAAGAAACTTCAACCTGAAAAGCTCGAACCCAAATCGGAAAAATGCGTCTTCATAGGATACCCTAAAGAAACTATTGGGTATACCTTCTACCTCAGATCCGAAGGCAATATCTTTGTTGCCAAGAATGGGTCCTTTCTAGAGAAAGAGTTTCTCTCGAAAGAAATAAGTGGGAGGAAAGTAGAACTTGATGAAGTATTACCTCTTGAACCGGTAAGTGGCGCAGCTCAAGAAAATGTTCCTGAGGTGCCTGCACCGACTAGAGAGGAAGTTAATGATGATGATCATGAAACTTCAGATCAAGTTGCTACTGAACTTCGTAGGTCCACGAGGACACGTTCCGCACCAGAGTGGTACGGCAACCCTGTCTTGGAAATCATGTTGTTAGACAACGGTGAACCTTCGAACTATGAAGAAGCGATGGCGGGCCCGGGTTCCGAAAAATGGCTGGAAGCCATGAAATCTGAGATAGGATCCATGTATGAAAACAAAGTATGGACTTTGACTGACTTGCCCGTTGATCGGCGAGCCATAGAAAATAAATGGATCTTTAAGAAGAAGACGGACGCGGATGGTAACGTAACCATCTATAAAGCTCGGCTTGTCGCTAAGGGTTATCGACAAGTTCAAGGGGTTGACTACGATGAGACTTTCTCACCCGTAGCGAAGCTGAAGTCCATCTGAATCATGTTAGTAATTGCCGCATTCTATGATTATGAGATATGGCAAATGGACGTCAAAACGGCATTCCTTAATGGTTTCCTTAAGGAAGAATTGTATATGATGCAGCCGGAAGGTTTTGTCGATCCTAAGAATGCTGACAAGGTGTGCAAGCTCCAACGCTCGATTTATGGGCTGGTGCAAGCATCTCGGAGTTGGAACATTCATTTTGATGAGATGATCAAAGCATTTGGGTTTACGCAGACTTATGGAGAAGCCTGCATTTACAAGAAAGTGAGTGGGAGCTCTGTAGCATTTCTCATATTGTATGTGGATGACATACTGTTGATGGGAAATGATATAGAATTCTTGGAAAGCATAAAGGCCTACTTGAACAAGTGTTTTTCAATGAAGGATCTTGGAGAAGCTGCTTATATATTAGGCATCAAGATCTATAGAGATAGATCGAGACGCCTCATTAGTCTTTCACAGAGTACGTACCTTGATAAGATATTGAAGAAGTTCAAAATGGATCAGTCAAAGAAGGGGTTCTTGCCTGTATTGCAAGGTACGAGATTGAGCACGGCTCAATGCCCGACCATGGCAGAAGATAGAGAAAAGATGAGTGTCGTCCCCTATGCCTCGGCCATAGGGTCTATCATGTATGCTATGCTGTGTACCAGACCTGATGTAAACCTTGCCGTAAGTTTGGTAGGAAGGTACCAAAGTAATCCCGGCATGGAACACTGGACAGCGGTCAAGAATATCCTGAAGTACCTGAAAAGGACTAAGGATATGTTTCTCGTTTATGGAGGTGACGAAGAGCTCGTCGTAAAGGGTTACGTCGATGCTAGCTTCGACACAGATCTGGATGACTCTAAGTCACAAACCGGATACGTGTATATTTTGAATGGTGGGGCAGTAAGCTGGTGTAGTTGCAAGCAAAGCGTTGTGGCGGGATCTACATGTGAAGCGGAGTACATGGCAGCCTCGGAGGCAGCACAAGAGGCAATCTGGGTGAAGGAGTTCATTACCAACCTAGGAGTCATACCCAATGCGTCGGGCCCGATGACTCTCTTCTGTGACAACACTGGAGCTATTGCCCTTGCCAAGGAGCCCAGGTTTCACAGGAAGACCAGGCATATCAAGCGTCGCTTCAACTCCATTCGTGAAAGTGTTCAAAATGGAGACATAGAGATTTGTAAAGTACATACGGACCTGAATGTGGCAGATCCGTTGACAAACCTCTCCCTAGAGCAAAACATGATCAACACCAGAACTACATGGGTGTTCGATTCATCACAATGTAACTAGACTATTGACTCTAGTGCAAGTGGGAGACTGTTGGAAATATGCCCTAGAGGCAATAATAAAATGGTTATTATTATATTTCTTTGTTCATGATAATTGTCTGTTGTTCATGCTATAATTGTGTTATCCAGAAATCGTAATACATGTGTGAATACATAGACCACAACACGTCCCTAGTGAGCCTCTAGTTGACTAGCTCGTTGATCAAAAGATAGTCATGGTTTCCTGACTATGGACATTGGATGTCATTGATAACGGGATCACATCATTAGGAGAATGATGTGATGGACAAGACTCAATCCTAAGCATAGCTCAAAGATCGTGTAGTTCGTTTGCTGTAGCTTTTCCGAATGCCAAGTATCATTTCCTTAGACCATGAGATTGTGCAACTCCCGGATACCGTAGGAGTGCTTTGGGTGTGCCAAACGTCACAACGTAACTGGGTGACTATAAAGGTACACTACAAGTACCTCCGAAAGTGTCTGTTGGGTTGGCATGAATCGAGATTGGGATTTGTCACTCCATATGATGGAGAGGTATCTCTGGGCCCACTCGGTAATGCATCATCATAATGAGCTCAATGTGACCAAGTGGTTGATCACGGGATCATGCATTATGGTACGAGTAAAGTGACTTGCCGGTAATGAGATTGAACGAGGTATTGGGATACCGACGATCGAGTCTCGGGCAAGTAACGTACCGATTAACAAAGGGAATTGTATACAGATTGATTGAATCCTCGACATCGTGGTTCATCCGATGAGATCATCGAGGAGCATGTGGGAGACAACATGGGTATCCAGATCCCGCTGTCGGTTATTGACCAGAGAGTCGTCTCGGTCATGTCTGCGTGTCTCCCGAACCCGTAGGGTCTACACACTTAAGGTTCGGTGACGCTAGGGTTGTTGAGATATTAGTATATGGTAACCCGAAAGTTGTTCGGAGTCCCGGATGAGATCCTGGACATCATGAGGAGTTCCGGAATGGTCCGGAGGTGAAGATTTATATATAGGAAGTCAAGTTTCGGCCATCGGGAAAGTTTCGTGGGGTAATCGGTATTGTACCGGGACCACCGAAAGGGTCCCGGGGGTCCACCGGGTGGGGCCACCTATCCCAGAGGGCCCCATGGGCTGAAGTGCGAGGGGAACCAGCCCCTAGTGGGCTGGTGCGCCCCCCCCCCCCATGGGCCTCCCTGCGCCTAGGGTTAGAAACCCTAGGGGTGGGGGCGCCCCACTTGCCTTGGGGGGCAAGCCACCCCCTTGGTCGCCGCCCCCCTTGGAGATGGCATCTCCTAGGGCCGGCGCCCCCCCTAGGGGTCCTATAAATAGTGGGGGGAGGGAGGGCAGCCGCACCCTAGCCCCTGGCCTCTCCCTCTCCCTCTCGTGACACTCCTCCATCTCCCTGTGCTTGGCGAAGCCCTGCCGAGATCACCGTTGCTTCCACCACCACGCCGTCGTGCTGCTGGATCTTCATCAACCTCTCCTTCCCCCTTGCTGGATCAAGTTGGAGGAGACGTCTTCCCAACCGTACATGTGTTGAACGCGGAGGTGCCGTCCGTTCGGCGCTAGGTCATCGATGATTTGGATCACGTCGAGTACGGCTCCATCAACCCCGTTCTCTTGAATGCTTTGGCGCGCGATCTACAAGGGTATGTAGATGCACTCCCCTCTCCCTCATTTCTAGATGACTCCATAGATTGATCTTGGTGATGCGTAGAAAATTTTAAAATTCTGCTACGTTCCCCAACACACACATCACTATATATAAGTTCCAACAGCTTGGACGCCCTCACGCAACTCTATGCGAAAGGCGACTTAGTCATCTTGCCGAGCAAGCATGATTCGCATGTCTCAAATGACCCGAAGTTGGACGAAGTTAGGAGCCCATCATCATGGAGCTTCTTCATGCATTTCAGAATAATGTGTCCAAGCCAGCAATGCCAGAAGTATGTCGGATTTATCTCATTAGGCTTATGCCTCTTGACATTCACATTATAGACCGGTTTCGTTTCTAGATCCAATATAAATAGCCCATCAACAATCGGTGCATAGTTGTCAAACATACCATTCAAATAAAACGAACAACCATTGTCCTTTAAATTGAATTCATAATCTTGAATCATCAAGCATGAAGCAAAAATAATGTTCCGACTAAGTGGAGGAATGTAATAATAATTATTCAATTCCAAAATAAATCCAGAAGGAAGCTGGAGCGGCATCGTGCCGACCTCCAACACAGCAACTCTTACTTTGTTGCCGACCCTGGTGTCAATCTCCCCTTGTGCCACACGTGTAGTTCTTACCATCCCCTGCATCGAGTTGCAAATATGAACAACCGATCCGGTATCAAATACCCAAGAGCTACTAGGTATGTCAGCAAGGTAAATGTCTATAACATATGTAACAAGTGTACCTTTTCCTGAAGCAGCATTTACAGCCTTCTTGCCATGCTCAGCAAGCCACTTGTACATTTCCTCTTCCAGTGACCAGTTACCTTGCAATGATAGCAAATGATCTTCGAGTCCGGTCCTGACTTCGGTGCAGCGGCGGAGGTTACCATCTCCGTGCCCTTTGCCTTAGCCTTATTCTTGGACCAACTCTTCTTGAACTTAGCCGAGTTCTGCACCAGCAATACTTGATGCGTGCCTTTTTTAATATCTTGCTCAGCCACCTTAAGCATCCCATGCAATTCAGTGAGCTTCTTATCCATGCCATCCATATGATAGTTCGAGATGAACGTCCCATAGTGAAGGAAATATGCCCTAGAGGCAATAATAAAGTTATTATTTATTTCCTCATATCATGATAAATTGTTTATTATTCATGCTAGAATTGTATTAACCGGAAACTTAGTACATGTGTGATGACATAGACAAACAGAGTGTCACTAGTATGCCTCTACTTGACAAGCTCATTAATCAAAGATGGTTAAGTTTCCTAACTATAGACATGAGTTGTCATTTGATTAACCGGATCACATCATTAGGAGAATGATGTGATTGACTTGACCCATTCCGTTAGCTTAGCACTTGATCATTTAGTTTACTGCTATTGCTTTCTTCATAACTCATACATGTTCATATGACTAAGAGGTTATGCACTCCCGATTACCGGAGGAACACTTTGTGTGCTACCAAACGTCACAATGTAACTGGGTGATTATAAAGGTGCTCTACAGGTGTCTCTGATGGTACTTGTTGAGTTGGCATAGATCAAGATTAGGATTTGTCACTCCAATTGTCGGAGAGGTATCTCTGGGCCCACTCGGTAATGCACATCACTATAAGCCTTGCAAGCATTGTAACTAATGAGTTAGTTGCGAGATGATGTATAATGGAACGAGTAAAGAGACTTGCTGGTAACGAGATTGAACTTGGTATTGAGATACCGATGATCGAATCTCGGGCAAGTAACATACCGATGACAAAGGGAACAATGTATGTTGTTATGCGGTTTGACCGTTAAAGATCTTCGTAGAATATGTGGGAGCCAATATGAACATCCAGGTTCCGCTATTGGTTATTTACCGGAGACGTGTCTCGGTCATGTCTACATAGTTCTCGAACCCGTAGGGTCCGCACGCTTAAAGTTCGGTGACGATCGGTATTATGAGTTTTTGTGTTTTGATGTACCGAAGGTAGTTCGGAGTCCCGGATATGATCACAGACATGACGAGGAGTCTCGAAATGGTTGATACGTAAAGATCGATATATTGGACGACTATATTCGGACACCGGAAGTGTTTCGGGTGGTTTCGGAGAAAACCGGAGTGTCGGAGGGTTACCAGAACCCCCCCCCCCCCCCCCCCCGGGAGAAATAATGGGCCTTATGGGCCTTAGTGGAGAGAGAGAGGGCTGGCCGCGCGCCCCTCCCCCTCTGGTCCGAATTGGACTAGGAGAGGGGGCGGCGCCCCCCTTTCCTTCTCCCTCTCCCCCTTCCTTTCCCCCTCCTACTAGGAGTAGGAAACAGGGCATTCCTACTCCTACTAGGAGGAGGATTCCTCCTCCTAGCGCGGCCTATAGGGGTCGGCCAGCCTCCCCCCTTGCTCCTTTATATACGGGGGCAGGGGGCACCTCTAGACACACAAGTTGATCTATTGATCTCTCCCAGCCGTGTGCGGTGCCCCCTCCACCATAATCCACCTCGACCATATCGTAGAGGTGCTTAGGCGAAGCCCTGCGTTGGTAGCATCATCATCACCGTCATCACGCCGTCGTGCTGACGGAACTCTCCCGTGAAGCTCTGCTGGATCGGAGTTCGTGGGACGTCATCGAGTTGAACGTGTGCTGAATTCGAAGGTGCCGTGCGTTCGGTACCTGGATAGGTCGGATCGTGAAGACGTACGACTACATCAACCGCGTTGTGCTAACGCTTCCGCTTTCGGTCTACGAGGGTACGTGGACACACTCTCCTCTCTCGTTGCTATGCATCACCATGATCCTGTGTGTGCGTAGGAAATTTTTTGAAATTACTACATTCCCCAACAGTGGTATCAAAGCCCGGTTTATGCGTAGATGTTATATGCACGAGTAGAACACAAGTGAGTTGTGGACGATGCAAGTCATACTGCTTACCAGCATGTCACACTTTGGTTCGGCGGTATTGTTGGATGAAGCGGCCTGGACCGACATTACGCGTACGCTTGCGCGAGACTGGTTCTACCGACGTGCTTTGCACACAGGTGGCTGGCGGGTGTCAGTTTATCCAACTTTAGTTGAATCGAGTGTGGCTACGCTCGGTCCTTGAGAAGGTTAAAACAGCACTAACTTGACAAACTATCGTTGTGGTTTTGATGCGTAGGTAAGAACGGTTCTTGCTCAGCCCGTAGCAGCCACGTAAAACTTGCAACAACAAAGTAGAGGACGTCAAACTTGTTTTTGCAGGGCATGTTGTGATGTGATATGGTCAAGACATGATGCTATATTTTATTGTATGAGATGATCATATTTTGTAACCGAGTTGTCGGCAACTGGCAGGAGCCATATGGTTGTCGCTTTATTGTATGCAATGCAATCGCCCTGTAATGGCTTCACTTTATCACTAAGTGGTAGCGATAGTCGTAGAAGCAATATTTGGTGAGACGACAGCGATGCTATGATGGAGATCAAGGTGTCGTGCCGGTGACGATGGTGATCATGACGGTGCTTCAAAGATGGAGATCACAAGCATAAGATGATGATGGCCATATCATATCACTTATATTTATTGCATGTGATGTTTATCTTTTATGCATCTTATTTTGTTTAGAACGACGGTAGCATTATAAGATGATCTCTCACTAAAATTTCAAGGTACAAGTGTTCTCCCTGAGTATGCACCGTTGCGAAAGTTCGTCGTGCCGAGACACCACATGATGATCGGGTGTGATAAGCTCTACGTTCACATACAATGGGTGCAAGCCAGTTTTGCACATGCAGAATACTCGGGTTAAACTTGACGAGCCTAGCATATGCAGATATGGCCTCGGAACACTAGAGACCGAAAGATCGAGCGTGAATCATATAGAAGATATGATCAACATAGTGATGTTCACCATTGAAAACTACTCCATCTCACGTGATGATCGGACATGGTTTAGTTGATATGGATCATGTGATCACTTAGATGATTAGAGGGATGTCTATCTAAGTGGGAGTTCCTTAATAATTTGATTAACTGAACATTAATTTATCATGAACTTAGTACCTGATAGTATTTTGCATGTCTATGTTGTTGTAGATAGATGACCCGTGTTGTTGTTCCGTTGAATTTTAATGCGTTCCTTGAGAAAGCAAAGTTGAAAGATGATGGTAGCAATTACACGGACTGGGTCCGTAACTTGAGGATTATCCTCATTGCTACACAGAAGAATTACGTCCTGGAAGCACCGCTAGGTGCCAAACCTGCTGCAGGAGCAATACCAGATGTTATGAACGTCTGGCGGAGCAAAGCTGATGACTACTCAATAGTTCAGTGTGCCATGCTTTACGGCTTAGAACCGGGACTTCAACGACGTTTTGAACGTCATGGAGCATATGAGATGTTATAGGAGTTGAAGTTAATATTTCAAGAAAATGCCCGGATTGAGAGATATGAAGTCTCCAATAAGTTCTACAGCTGCAAGATGGAGGAGAATAGTTCTGTCAGTGAGCATATACTCAGAATGTCTGGGTATATAATCACTTGATTCAACTGGGAGTTAATCTTCCGGATGATAGTGTTATTGACGGAATTCTTCAATCACTGCCACCAAGCTACAAGAGCTTCGTGATGAACTATAACATGCAAGGGATGGATAAGACGATTCCCGAGCTCTTCGCAATGCTAAAGGCTGCGGAGGTAGAAATCAAGAAGGAGCATCAAGTGTTGATGGTCAACAAGACCACCAGTTTCAAGAAAAAGGGCAAAGGGAAGAATAAGGGGAACTTCAATAAGAACGGCAAACAAGTTGTTGTTCAGGAGAAGAAACCCAAGTCTGGACCTAAGCCTGAGACTGAATGCTTCTACTGCAAACAGACTGGTCACTGGAAGCGGAACTGCCCCAAGTATTTGGCAGATAAGAAGGATGGCAAGGTGAACAAAGGTTTATGTGATATACATGTTATTGATGTGTACCTTACTAATTCTCGCAGTAGTACCTGGGTATTTGATACTGGTACTGTTGCCAATATTTGCAACTCGAAACAGGGACTACGGATTAAGCGAATATTAGCAAAGGACAACGTGATGATGCGCGTGGGAAATGGTTCCAAAGTCGATGTGATCGCGGTCGGCACACTACCTCTACATCTACCTTCGTGATTAGTTTTAGACCTAAATAATTGTTATTTGGTGCCAGCGTTGAGCATGAACGTTATATCTGGATCTTGTTTAATGCAAGATGGTTATTCATTTAAATCAGAGAATAATGGTTGTTCTATTTATATGAGTGATATCTTTTATGGTCATGCACCCTTAAAGAGTGGTCTATTCTTTTTGAATCTCGATAGTGAAGATACACATATTCATAGTATTGAAGCTAAAAGATGCAGAGTTGATAATGATACTGCAACTTATTTGTGGCACTGCCGTTTGGGTCATATTGGTGTAAAGCGCATGAAGAAACTCCATTCTGATGGACTTTTGGAATCACTTGATTATGAATCACATGGTACTTGCGAACCATGCCTCATGGGCAAGATGACTAAAACACTGTTCTCTGGAAGAATGGAGCGAGCAATAGATTTGTTGGAAATCATACATACTTATGTATGTGGTCCGATGAATGTTGAGGCTCGTGGCGGATATCGTTATTTTCTCACCTTCTCAGATGATTTGAGCAGATATGGGTATATCTACTTGATGAAACATAAGTCTGAAACATTTGAAAAGTTTAAAGAATTTCAGAGTGAAGTGGAAAATCATCGTAACAAGAAAATAAAGTTTCTACGATCTAATCATGGAGGAGAATATTTGAGTTACGAGTTTAGTCTTCATTTGAAACAATGCAGAATAGTTTCGCAACTCACGCCACCCGGAACACCACAGCGTAATGGTGTGTCTGAACGTCCTAATCGTACTTTACTAGATATGGTGCGATCTATGATGTCTCTTACTGATTTACCGCTATCATTTTGGGGTTATGCTTTAGAGACGGTTGCATTCACGTTAAATATGGCACCATCTAAATCCATTGAGACGACTCCTTATGAACTGTGGTTTGGCAAGAAACCAAAGTTGTCGTTTCTTAAAGTTTGGGGATGCGACGCTTATGTGAAAAAGCTTCAACCCGATAAGCTCGAACCCAAATCGGAGAAATGTGTCTTCATAGGATACCCAAAAGAAACAGTTGGGTACACCTTCTATCACAGATCCGAAGGCAAGACTTTTCTTGCTAAGAATGGATCCTTTCTACAGAAGGAGTTTCTCTCGAAAGAAGTGAGTGGGAGGAAAGTAGAACTTGATGAGGTAACTGTACCTGCTCCCTTATTAGGAATTAGTTCATCACAGAAACCGGTTCCTGTGACACCTACACCAATTAGTGAGGAAGCTAATGATGATGATCATGAAACTTCAGATCAAATTACTACCGGACCTCGTAGGTCAACCAGATCCGCACCAGAGTGGTACGGTAATCCTGTTCTGGAGGTCATGTTACTAGACCATGACGAACCTACGAACTATGAGGAAGCAATGATGAGCCCAGATTCCGCAAAATGGCTAGAAGCCATGAAATCTAAGGTGGGATCCATGTATGAGAACAAAGTGTGGACTTTGGTTGACTTGCCTGATGATCAGCAAGCCATTGAGAATAAATGGATCTTCAAGAAGAAGACAGACGCTTATGGTAATGTTACTGTCTACAAAGCTTGACTTGTTGCGAAAGGTTTTCGACAAGTTCAAGGAGTTGACTACGATGAGACCTTCTCACTTGTAGTGATGCTTAAGTCCGTCAGAATCACGTTAGCTATTGCCACATTTTATGATTATGAAATTTGGCAAATGGATGTAAAGACTGCATTCCTAAATGGATTTCTGGAAGAAGAGTTGTATATGATGCAACCTGAAGGTTTTATTGATCCAAAGGGTGCTAACAAAGTATGTAAGCTCCAGCGATCCATTTATGGACTGGTGCAAGCCTCTCGGAGTTGGAATAAATGTTTTTATAGTGTGATCAAAGCATATGGTTTTATACAGACTTTTGGAGAAGCCTGTATTTACAATAAAGTGAGTGGGAGCTCTGTAGTATTTCTAATATTATATGTGGATGACATATTGTTGATTGGAAATGATATAGAATTTCTGGATAGCATAAAAGGATATTTGAATAAGAATTTTTCAATGAAAGACCTCGGTGAAGCTGCTTACATATTGGGCATCAAGATCTATAGAGATAGATCAAGATGCTTAATTGGACTTTCACGAAGCACATACCTTGACAAAGTTTTGAAGAAGTTCAAAATGGATCAGGCAAAGAAAGGGTTCTTGCCTGTGTTACAAGGTGTGAAGTTGAGTAAGACTCAATGCCCGACCACTGCAGAAGATAGAGAGAAAATGAAAGGTGTTCCCTATGCTTCAGCCATATGCTCTATCATGTATGCAATGTTGTGTACCAGACCTGATGTGTGCATTGCTATCAGTTTAGCAGGGAGGTACCAAAGTAATCCAGGAGTGGATCACTGGACAGCGGTCAAGAACATCCTGAAATACCTGAAAAGGACTAAGGATATGTTTCTCATTTATGGAGGTGACAAAGAGCTCATCGTAAATGGTTACGTTGATGCAAGCTTTGACACTGATCCGGACGATTCTAAATCGCAAACCGGATACGTGTTTATATTGAACGGTGGAGCTGTCAGTTGGAGCAGTTCTAAACAAAGCGTCATGGCGGGATCTACGTGTGAAGCGGAGTACATTGCTGCTTTGGAAGCAGCAAATGAAGGAGTCTGGATGAAGGAGTTGATATCCGATCTAGGTGTCATACCTAGTGCATCGGATCCAATGAAAATCTTTTGTGGCAATACTGGTGCAATTGCCTTGGCAAAGGAATCCAGATTTCACAAGAGAACCAAGCACATCAAGAGACGCTTCAATTCCATCCACGATCAAGTCCAGGTGGGAGACATAGAGATTTGCAAGATGCATACGGATCTGAATGTTGTAGACCCGTTGACTAAGCCTCTCTCACGAGCAAAACATGATCAGCACCAAGGCTCCATGGGTGTTAGAATCATTACTGTGTAATCTAGATTATTGACTCTAGTGCAAGTGGGAGACTGAAGGAAATATGCCCTAGAGGAAATAATAAAGTTATTATTTATTTCCTCATATCATGATAAATTGTTTATTATTCATGCTAGAATTGTATTAACCGGAAACTTATTACATGTGTGAATACATAGACAAACAGAGTGTCACTAGTATGCCTCTACTTGACTAGCTCATTAATCAAAGATGGTTAAGTTTCCTAACCATAGACGTGAGTTGTCATTTGATTAACGGGATCACATCATTAGGAGAATGATGTGATTGACTTGACCCATTCCATTAGCTTAGCACTTGATCATTTAGTTTACTGCTATTGCTTTCTTCATGACTCATACATGTTCCTATGACTATGAGGTTATGCAACTCCCTATTACCGGAGGAACACTTTGTGTGCTACCATACGTCACAATGTAAATGGGTGATTATAAAGGTGCTCTACAGGTGTCTCCGATGGTACTTGTTGAGTTGTCATAGATCAAGATTAGGATTTGTCACTCCGATTGTCGGAGAGGTATCTCTGGGCCCATTCAGTAATGCACATCACTATAAGCCTTGCAAGCATTGTAACTAATGAGTTAGTTGCGAGATGATGTATTACAGAATGAGTAAAGAGACTTGTCGGTAACGAGATTGAACTAGGTATTGAGATACCGACGATCGAATCTCGGGCAAGTAACATACTGATGACAAAGGGAACAACGTATGTTGTTATGCGGTTTGACCGATAAAGATCTTCGTAGAATATGTGGGAGCCAATATGAACATCCAGGTTCCACTATTGGTTATTGACCGGAGACGTGTCTTGGTCATGTCTACATAGTTCTTGAACCCGTAGGGTCCGCACGCTTAAAGTTCGGTGACGATCGGTATTATGAGTTTTTGTGTTTTGATGTACCGAAGGTAGTTCGGAGTCCTAGATATGATCACGGACATGAAGAGGAGTCTAGAAATGGTCGAGACATAAAGATCGATATATTGGACGACTATATTCGGACACCGGAAGTGTTCCGGGTGGTTTCGGAGAAAACCGGAATGCCGGAGGGTTACCGACCCCCCCCCCCCCCCGGAGAAATAATGGGCCTTTGGGCCTTAGTGGAGAGAGAGGGCTGGCCTAGGGAAGACCACGTGCCCCTCCCCCTCTGGTCCAAATTGGACTAGGAGAGGGGGGCGGCGCCCCCCTTTCCTTCTCCCTCTCCCCCTTCCTTTCCCCCTCCTAGTAGGAGTAGGAAAGAGGGGAATCCTACTCCTACTAGGAGGAGGATTCCTCCTCCTGGCGCGCCTACAGGAGCTGGCCGGCCTCCCCCCTTGCTCCTTTATATACGGGGGCAGGGGGCACCTCTAGACACACAAGTTGATCTGTTGATCTCTCCCAGCCGTGTGCGGTGCCCCCCTCCACCATAATCCACCTCGATCATATCGTAGCGATGCTTAGGCGAATCCCTACGTCGATAGCATCATCGTCGTCGTCATCACGCCGTCGTGATGACGGAACTCTCCCATGAAGCTCTCCTGGATCGGAGTTCGTGGGACGTCATCGAGCTGAACGTGTGCTGAACTCGGAGGTGTCGTGCGTTCGGTACTTGGATCGGTCGGATCGTGAAGACGTACGACTACATCAACCGTGTTGTGCTAACGCTTCCGCTTTCCGTCTACGAGGGTACGTGGACACACTCTCCCCTCCCGTTGCTATGCATCACCATGATCCTATGTGTGCGTAGGAAATTTTTTGAAATTACTATGTTCCCCAACACATAGCTAGCTGGAAGAGAACCCAGAACTGCATCTAGAGCCAGCTCATCCAAGAGCGGGAAGCCTAACTGATCCAACGCCTGCACATACCCGATCATCTTGATCACATGTGGGCTCAGTGGATCACCTTCCTCCAGCTTGCAATCCATCAAGGATCACCAGACGTTGAACCTTTCGGTCCTAGCCTGCACCCGAAACATGCTCTTGAGACTCTCAATCATATCGAAAGCCCCTACATATTCGAAATGCTGCTGCAAATCAGGCTCCATACAAGCCATCATGAGGCAGCTGATCTTGTTTGATTCATCAACGAGTTTCTGGTAGGTATTCCTGGTTGTGGCATTAGCATTATCAGCAGGTTCCTCTAGAAGTGGATCCTCTAGAACATGTTCCTTTTTATCATGCTTGAGAACAATTCTCAGATTTCTGTACCATATGGTAAAGTTTGTTCCATTCAGTTTATCCTTTTCCAGAATTGATTTCAATACAAAGTTGGGTTGAGCAGGTGGTGCCATTGATCTACAACATAAAAATATGCAATCACTAAGCATGTGTTTATGTAGATTAATTCAAGCCTTAAACAGAAATACTCCCACTGAAGTCGGCATCCCTCCACAAACTCTCAGTGATTCAGGATCCAACTAGCGCATGCGACTAGTGAGCTTTAGCATCACTGCTAGCCAACATACCTATTCGGTAAGCAACTCCTTGCTAATCGTATCTCTATATGACTCATGTCGGTCAAGTATGTATCTTATACCCCGGCTCCCAACCTTCTTTGCCACAAGGCCCAAAACCGTTTTGATAGCCTTGTCAAGTTAACCAGATGCGGTGAATGTCCGTGTCCAACACAAACCCTTCGGTTCAAGGACACCTAGTAGCACCCCAATTTTATGAGCCCACTACTAGACGTACTTGACGTGCGAAGGTGCAACATCGGGGATGGCAATTCATTTGATATTAATGATGGATCATTCTACCATTTTAACATGCATAGAAAACAAGAAGCATAACAATCACAAATAAACATATATTGTGAAATAGTATGGCTCCTTCATGGATGATCTTCCAGATTGGCTCCGACTTTGATGACCATCTAGGAACTCCATCTTGTTCATCACGCCGGGACGCCAAGCCACCAATTTTATCTCTATTATCCAACTACTATAACTAGTAATGAATTTTATAGAGAATCACAAGTCGACACGCAGGTTGTTATACATTATAATTGAAGGAAATATGCCCTAGAGGCAATAATAAAGTTATTATTTATTTCCTTATATCATGATAAATGTTTATTATTCATGCTAGAATTGTATTAACCGGAAACATAATACATGTGTGAATACATAGACAAAAAGAGTGTCACTAGTATGCCTCTACTTGACTAGCTCGTTAATCAAAGATGGTTATGTTTCCTAACCATGAACAAGGAGTTGTTATTTGATTAACGGGATCACATCATTAGGTGAATGATCTGATTGACATGACCCATTCCATTAGCTTAGCACCCGATCGTTTAGTATGTTGCTATTGCTTTCTTCATGACTTATACATGTTCCTATGACTATGAGATTATGCAACTCCCGTTTGCCGGAGGAACACTTTGTGTGCTACCAAATGTCACAACGTAAATGGGTGATTATAAAGGTGCTCTACAGGTGTCTCCAAAGGTACATGTTGGGTTGGCGTATTTCGAGATTAGGATTTGTCACTCCGATTGTCGGAGAGGTATCTCTGGGCCCTCTCGGTAATGCACATCATATAAGCCTTGCAAGCATTGCAACTAATGAGTTAGTTGCGAGATGATGTATTACGGAACGAGTAAAGAGACTTGCTGGTAACGAGATTGAACTAGGTATTGAGATACCGACGATCGAATCTCTGGCAAGTAACATACCGATGACAAAGGGAACAACGTATGTTGTTATGCGGTCTGACCGATAAAGATCTTCGTAGAATATGTAGGAGCCAATATGAGCATCCAGGTTCCGCTATTGGTTATTGACCGGAGACGAGTCTCGGTCATGTCTACATTGTTCTCGAACCCGTAGGGTCCGCACGCTTAAGGTTTCGATGACAGTTATATTATGAGTTTATGAGTTTTGATGTACCGAAGTTAGTTCGGAGTCCCGGATGTGATCACGGACATGACGAGGAGTCTCGAAATGGTCGAGACATAAAGATTGATATATTGGACGGCTTTATTCGGACACCGGAAGTGTTCCGGGTGATTTCGGAGAAAACCGGAGAGCCGGAGGGTTACTGGAACCCCCCTGGGAGAAGTAATGGGCCATATGGGCCTTAGTGGAGAGAGAGAGGGGCAGCCAAAGGTGGGCCGCGCGCCTCCTCCCCCCTGGTCCGAATTGGACTAGGAGAGGGGGGGCGGCGCCCCCCTTTCCCTCTCCCTCCCCACTTCTTTCCCCTCCTAGTAGGAGTCCTACTCCTACTAGGAGGAGGACTCCTCCTTGGCGCGCCATAGAGGGCCGGCCGGCCTCCTCCCCTTGATCCTTTATATACGGGGGCAGGGGGCACCCCTTGACACACAAGTTGATCCACGTGATCATATTCTTAGCCGTGTGCGGTGCCCCCTTCCACCATATTCCTCGATAATATTGTAGCGGTGCTTAGGCGAAGCCCTGCGACCGTAGTGCATCAAGATCGTCACCACACCGTCGTGCTGACGGAACTCTTCCCCGACACTTTGCTGGATCGGAGTTCGGGGATCGTCATCGAGCTGAATGTGTGCTAGAACTCGGAGGTGTCGTAGTTTCGGTGCTTGATCGGTCGGGCCGTGGAGACGTACGACTACATCAACCAAACGCTTCCGTTGTCGATCTACAAGGGTATGTAGATCACACTCTCCCCTCTCGTTGCTATGCATCACCATGATCTTGCGTGTGCGTAGGAAAAATTTTGAAATTACTACGTTCCCCAACAATAATGACAGCACTTTGGCTCCTACCGGCTGACAAACATGACACGCAGGCCATGTATAATTTACACACATGCATCACATACACATGAGCCATACTATTCACATCAAACCTACAAAACAAATTTATGCATAGAATCGCATTCTACCGGTTTTGCGTGATCGTGTACGAAATACAAGGTGCTACGCACACGGCGGTCCCGCTCCGATCACGCCGAATTTTCTGATCTGACTGATCTTATCGATCATCGTGAATCCGATTCAGATTTACGTTTCACTGTTAACCCCGATGGCAGATACCGACCGGTAGGGGTAGGTTGTGTCACGACCTCATTGATATTTATTGATAGAAAACATCGCATCATCGATCCCCATGTGCAGTTGATCTCATCAACCATGCACACAGTCGATCTCATAAACGACAACAGATCTCATCTGCCGCCTCCACATATCTAATATGTATACAATCTGAATCCAAATCCTCTAGCAGTGGCTCTGATACCACTGTTGGGTTCTATGTGGGGTGCATCGACTGCAAGTTAAAATTTTCCTACACGCAGAACAACCAAGAACATGCTACGGGAGATGGATCACAGACCGTTACCACTAGACGCGTAGTGTCGTGCAGCGGAAGAAGAGTTTGGGCAGCGCGTCCGCGTGGATCGTCTCCTCCTTGTCCGATCTTCCTCAAACAGCTGGTCGTCAGATCCCACGTACAAGTTCGTCAGAGCGGCGCAAGTGCGCCGCCTCTAACGGTATCCGCGCGTGCAGGAGGAACGCCGTGCGGCGGACTACTAGGTTCGATCACATAGTCAGTGGCGAGTGGAGGTGGCTATTTGCAACACATGCAAAACCTAGTGACAGCGCCGAAGCGATCAACCAAATGAGTGTGTCGCACCCTCACTATATATAGGCATCCATCACGGGCTCAACACTTGGGCCTCGCACGGATCCTAAAGCCCAAAGTATGTTCAGCCTGGATCCGAGTCCGAGTAGGATCCCATCCGACTCGTGGAGTCATGTCCAACCTCACAGGTTCCTTCCCTTAAGCGCGCAACCCCTTAGGTTCTTGCACTTGGTCGCAAGTCAGATCACATCCGGCTCGTGTAGTCGGTAGCGGCCTCTAGCTAGGCATGCCGACTCCAAGTGTTCGATGAAGATGGTTAGGCGAACCTGTACAACATGTCACACTTCTATTCCCTTTGCCACACGATATATGTTGTCGGGTACAAGGCGAGTTTGTCATCCTTGTGCTAGCCCGACCTCTTTCTCGTTCCAGTGATGCCGACCACAAAATGGATTATCTCATAATCTTTGTCGAGTGGCCATGCTTATCTTGGTCGGATCACACGAGGGGCCCAGAGTATATCTCTCCTGGTCGGAGGGGCAAATCCCATCTTGCTCGACCATGTCTCACGGCATGGGTCTGGACAAGCCTGAAATCTACCTTTCTAACTACCCAGTCATGGAGTAGCATTTGGTCGGCCTAAAGCAGGTTTGTTGCCATCTCGAGTACATGCACCAGCTCAGGTATTAGGACATAGAATTTATGTTGTACTAGAGACTCACAGATGTCATATCGCTGCATCTCATTGTTGGGTCTGTCCGACTCGGACCTTATCTCGACTCGGATCCGACCATGTAGAATCCGACCAAATCCTTCCGAGCCCATATTATCCGGTTAGCATCTAATGCTCCATGGCTAGTGAGACCGAGCCATCCACTGTGTCATATACTAGTCTAGTTGGTTGAGCGTCCACACTACCCTTTCGACTAGCGACCTTTTAGGACAGTCATCATACAATGCATAGTCCCATAAAAAGTCATGTACTTGCTGATACACATCATTGATAATGTCCAAGGACTCTCTTTATTCATAAACATATAGGAATTGCCTCTAGGGCATATCTCCGACACTCAAGGCCAAACACTGCCACCATGGCCTTGAAGAAACTATACATTGATAGGAGACATGTGGACTCGCTCATACGCACGTACTCGTCAACAAGATCACCTGGAATTCCATATGCAAGCATGCGAATAGTAGCGGTGCATTTCTGGTAAGAGGAGAAGCCAAGCTTGTCAAGGGCATCCTCTTTACATTCAAAGTATGGGTCATATCCTACCACTCCCTCCCGAATACGATTGAACACATGTCTCCTCATACGGAAGTGGCGACGGAATTGGTGTGGTTTGAAGAGTGTGGTATTCTCAAAGTAATCGACATAGAGTAGGGTGTGGCCGCTCTCCCTATTGTGGTTCAAGGCGAGAGCATGACCCGGGATTGATCCCCTGAACCGAGGCCACTTCCCAGAAATGTGGTCATTGACGACCAATGCAGCCACCACAAGGTCTTCATCATCTGAGGACGAATCATCCGATGAACAAATAAAGTTGTGAAAGAAATACTCATCCCCACTATGCATTGTCCCTTGTGAGCAAAGCATTGAACACCTTGCGGTCATGGTGTAGACGTGGTCGGTAAGAGCACGTCGAGCCCGCATCATAGGCAGCAGGCAAGGTGGAAGTTGGCAAGCGGCACCCTGCGGCTATGTAGTGCCTACGGGAAGGTGTTGGGGTCGATGGACATCATCCGCGCGCATATCTTCTCTTCCATCGGCTGCAACAACAAAGAGCCGCGAACGCCAGCAAGAAAGTCCTCCGAAACGCGGGCGTGGAGCCAGCTATGGCATGTCTTGGTCGTGGTCCGAGTGGCCTGGCAGGAAAGCGAGGAAGGCAGCCAGGAATATGGGCGTCCACGAGTCGCGGCAACGCCGGGGGCGAGACGCGGTGAGGGGCAGGGGAAGAGAAAAAAGGGCGTCTATGCCACATAGGGGCGGGCCAGGGAAGGGCAAGGGCACGCATCCCGCCCGTCCGCATGCGTCTGTTTCGACGCAAATGCGGCCCAAATTTGGCATGGGAATGGGTCGAAAGCGAACGAAAAAACGGACATTTGTCCGTTTGTTCCCACGCGTTGGGCCACGTTTTTTGTCCGTTTACCCCAAACATCGGCCAGGCCATTTGGGGTCTTGCGTTGGAGTTCGCCTGAGGTGCACCCACGCACGGCACCTACCAGCTCTGAGATGCACCATGTGATGGCTATAGCACTGCCACGCGCTTTCGAGTGTCCACTGAAAAGCCCCACGAAGAGTGTTCGCTGGAAAGTCCAACAGAGGGAATGCTCGTGGACTAGTCGCTCATAGTATCACTCACTTTATCTTTTTTAGTAGTATTTTTTTAAGTAGAACTCACTAGTGGAGCTCATATACAACACACTTTGTGGCAAAAGGACACTCAGCAGACGCGATGGGAAGCCCCCGCAAATACTATAGCACAACAGGAAAAATAACGAAAAAGCGCGCGCTCTAGAGGAATGGAACTCGAGACCTCTCGTAATGAAGTGATGCCAATAGCCATGCGACCTTTTAGAAAATTTCAACCAAGGCTCTATATCTATCTATGCTTCATTCTTCTGAAGGTGGTAAAAAAGATCAAACTGATTATTGATAAAAATAGGGTTTGAAGCTTAACCCAAGAACAAATTGGATCGATTTTTGATAAATCGAATTCAGTTAAGATAGGGGAAATTCATATAGCAATTTCTGAGCCGTATGAGGTAGGAAACTCTCAAGTACGGTTCTAAGGGAAGGAACTTCGGTTCTTTCAATACAATGAAAAATTCAAAAGGGTTTCTATTTAGTGATGAAATTAAAATGGATAAATAGAAAAGGCCATTTGGATTTTTTTAATGTCTAGAATGAAAGTATTTATGCTCTTATTAATAAGATTTACTAACCTTATGATTTTGGAGAAGATGGGTGGAAGTTGTAAGTCCTATTGTAAGAATACTCCACTTTTCATAATTTTCATAATAAAACATGAGGATTCTATTATGAAAATTATGAAAAGTTCATTGATAGGAAAAAAATACTTAGCACACAGTATACCATACAAAACCATTTTTTCTTGTATATATAAGAGGGGTTTGTTCTAATTGTAAGTGACCGATTTGCAACATTGATATACAAGAACTAACAATAGTGCCAAACCTCAACACTTTTTAATTTTATTCGAATAAATCTTGGAAATTATAAATAACTTTTTAAAAGGTAAGTAATGTTTCAAAGTTTGGACATTTTTTTAACAATGAGAACAAATTTGAAATCGGTATTTTAAAAAAGAACATTTTTGAAATTCTTAAAATTTCGAATCCCAGACGTTTTTTTCCAATGGTGAACAATTTTTCGGACATGAGAACATTTATTTAACAACGTGAACAAAATTTCAAATTTCTTTTTCTATAAACGTGAGCAAATTTCAAAAAAATGGCCATTTCTTGAAATTTTGAACAATTTCAAAATTCCAAACAAATTTGGGAACCCCCTGAACAATTTTGAGACCTGAACATTTTTTGAAATTCTGGAACGTTTTCTAACCTGTGAACAAATTTTGAAAAACAGGAAAAATTTGGAATTCAAGAAAATTTGAAACCACGAACATTTTGGGAAAACTCTGAACATATTTTGAATTTGTGAATAAATTTCAGAAAAAGGGAACTTTTTTTAACCCTGAGCCTTTTTCAAAACGTATTTTTTTTCTAAATTTGTGAACAAAATTGAAAAAATGAACATTTTTTAATTCAGAATTCAAAATTTTCTAAAATAAAAAATAGAAAAGGAAACAGAAAAAAAAAGATAAAACTTGAAAAGGAAGAAAGAAGAAAAGAAACAGAAACAGAAATAAAAAAGGAAAATCTGAAAAGCCAAAAAACCAGTAAGAACCGCCTTGGGAACCAAACCGGGATCCTGTGACTCGGTAAATCGATCAGAAGTGGGCCGGCCCATGTAGTTCGCTCGCACGTGTTCCCTGTGCGTTTCAATGAAAGTTTGTCGCAGTTAGCGTCAAATAGAATATTCAATGTCCACAATGCCCAGGTCCTGGCTACTTGGAAAGTTTGGCCCAATTCAAAGATAAACCTAGCCCAAAGCATTTGAGGACCCATGAGAGGTCTCCCAGAGAGATACTACTGAGTTGCTAACCAAACACGAGAAGGACTGGCCCAGGAAGCAGCCAATATTAACCGGAAACAACGCACCAGATCAAACGACAGATCAACACATCCCCAAAGGCCACGTCTCTAGGGTTTTCGTCCAGCGAATCGAAGAATCAAGAGGAGTCGCCATGGCGTCGCGGCCGTCGCTGAAGCCGAAGCCGAAGGGCAAGGGTGGGAAGAGGGGCTCGTCCGCGGCCGAGGACGAGCAGTCCACGGCGGCGGTGGCGGTGCAGCTCGCCAAGGAGTGGAGCACGTGGACGATGAAGACGGCGAAGGTGGTGGCGCACTGGGGCTTCATCCCGCTCATCATCGTCGTCGGCATGACTAAGGGAGACGAGCCCAAACCTAGCTTGTTCCAGCTTCTGTCCCCCGTCTGATCCCATCCCCGGCGAGCCCTAGACTGGATCGATCCAGCTCCTTTTAGTTACTACTAGTAGATGTTTTTGCTGTTTATTGAATCCTGGTGGTTGAGTTCTTGATCCCTGGGTGGTGATCTTCTATCTGATCTGTGTCGAATAATGTTATGTCGGTGGATCGATCCTGGATTGGATCGGATCTTGTTAGATACCTGAGATGCTACGGATCTGCTATTAATATATTGTGCTATGTTGAACTTTCAGTGTTAGTTGTCTGAATTGTATTTCTCTGCCTGATGCGTGTGTATGTTTTAATTGAACTAATTGCTTTGATTGATTAGAAGTAAGCAGTACTACTCATTATTGCTGTGTTGCGTAATTTTGGTACTCTTGGTGCCTGACTGCTCATTCATTCAGTCTACAATGCTAGCAGAAGCTTTGCTGCCTCAGCAGCCTAGATGGATTTATGGAACACCAGAATGCACGCCAGTTCATTGAGGCCATGGCTAATTAGTTAGTTGTGTTGTTGTTGAGTCACAGTTTATACCTGATATAAGGTTGTTCTGAAGAAACTGCAATGTTCTGAAGAAGCTGTCATCCCATTATTAAGGCACTTCCAAATAGTAAGCCGTGTTAAACGATTGCCACATAGAAATTTTGTGACGAGGACTAGATAGACAACGTTTTGCCAGTTGATTATGGTACGATTTGTCTACATCACTGTCTGTAAAGATTAATTGTTTGACCTATTGTTATGATCTTAAGAAGTTGACGTTCAACTTTAACTTGCTGTGATCACCACACTTCTGTTTGTGTACATGTACTTCGAATGCCAACTTATACAAGTCGAATATACTCTTGCTTTATTGCACCCTGCAAACAAATTACAGGTATCCATCTATTCTCACCACATCAACGGAATCATGTCCAGTCCAGTAACAAGGTTACACACCATCTAAACCACCATAACCCTGAAGAAATTAGCCGCTTCACAAGATGACTGAATGAAATGTATAGTAATGTACAGTGCTAGTGACTTCACCCACCAAAAGAAATCCCCCCCAAAAAAAACTCTGGTGTCTTTTCCCTGCGGAATCTAATGGTCTGATGGTACTTGCATGACACTGGGAGGCGAACGGCAAATTTCACCTGCTCCAAGCTTCTGATAAAAAGATGTACCGGAAGGCTTTGCTTGGAGTTTAAAGTAGTGGATTGCAGAGATATTGTGCAGAGCCAGAAAAGCTGGAGGCAGGTGCATCATCAAAACGGAAAATGCTCACGATCAAGAATGGCCAAATTGGGACAATACTGATTGAAACAAGGTAGAAAATGCCTCAGCAGTAGTCCCATCCTCGGCCTTGATTTTGAGCTGGGCCTTCGCTGATGCGGTGTTCACAATGCATTCTACAAGGTAGAAAGCAGCAGCCCCAGCTTTCTGACCATAAAAGTAGAACTTGTAGTTTGGAGGCTGACCGCCTGAAGCAATGCATTGAATGTAGTTGCTTTGCATATGACGAATGAGCGATTGGGGATTCATCAAAGAAGCTGCTCCTTGTGGACTTAAAGAGCATTCCTACAACAGAACAAACCATATGAGAGAAGTATTTGTTAATTACAATTTCAAACTTATCAATGTGATGATGAATTTCAAGGGCGGACCTATACAGGAAAACGACAAACAGAAGCAGATCATCACACAGAATCCTCTTGTGCAATACTACCAAAGTAAAATCATAATAATCTCAAACCAAGTGAAACGATTAAGAGGAACATAGAACATCACTATATCAGAACTGCTAATTTCAAACACAGCTGAGATGAGCTTCATGGACAAATTAGACAGCGGCAGCACATAGGATTTCACGCGATCACTTTGCTAAAATCATAAGAAACTTGACCAGGCAATGAGAAAAAGACACAAGACTATGCTGCCCTGCCCATAATCATAAAATGTAGCAGGGACAAAAACTTAAAAGCAACACACCTGAGAAAAGGATAATGCTAGTTGGCCCCATTTCTTCTGGAAAGTCGCAGGATCTAGCACAGGCTTTGAGTTGAGGGCCAGTGCAGGAGGTGGTGGAGGTGCTGGGGCATCAGGAACACCAAGTCCAAGAAGATCATCGAGACTGAAGTTTGTTTGTGTTGAATATGTCGAACTACCAGGATTTATTAGTGCAGTTTCAGCTGGTGTTTGCGAACTTAGCAAGTCGGAAGGAGCATTGTATGTAGAGGTGTAAGAACCATTGCTGCTTCTTATACCGTTGTCCTCTTTATCTGAAGTACTTAGCAGAAGATCATTATCGTTTTCTTGGTATCTTTGGGCAGAAATGACGGTTTCTGGAGCCTCTGCCCCAACAGTTAAGTTCGCAAGATCTTCTGAGTACTCGAATGTTCCACGATGTTCCTTGTCGGTAAACATGTAAGAGGGCTGCAATCCATCAAGATGTCAATACTTCTCATGTAAATTTTCCAAAATAAAAATGCGGATGATTATATTTGAGTAGCTGATTTGCTACAAATTATGCTCCAACCTTATCTAACAGTAGTCAATGACAACAATTGCACATCATGCTGGTATTAAGTTCCCATCTTAGCCATAATAAAACTAGTGGATTTCTAATCACAGAAAGATGTGAACAAGCACATCTCTTGCAACTCAACAAAGACAAGATCGACACGTGACATGGCATGGACTCTTTTGCAATGCATTAACTCAACTTGCCTGAAGCAGGGATTCAGAAACTAGTTACTAAGGTTCCTAACTAGCTTTATAGTTGAAGACTGCTACCCAGCAAAGCCTTTGCTTATAGGACAGTGCTTAATCTAATCGCTGATGCATGAATTTGTAATATTAACCGAGTTCCACGTGGTTCTTTTATGAACTGAACCACTTGCTTTAAAAGGTTGAAGCATGTGGGACCACACTGGCTTTGCTTGGCACTGCAAGTGATTATAGCCGATGATCAACCAAAACCCATGAGCTAACTGTTAGTTTATTAGTACTGCCTCCGTAAAGAAATATAAGAGCATTTAGATCACTAAAGTAGTGATCTAAACACTCTTATATTTCTTTACGGAGGGAGTAATTACCAAATTACTGCTTTCAAATGCCTCCACTGAGAGCTAATGAATATTGGTAGAAGGAAATGAATTTCTGTTGCCCCGACTGCATTATTTGCCACTCAAGCTTTGCTATGCCAAAACATAATCTTCAGCACCTTCATCAGTCATCATTGACAACAAAGGCAGTCCGCAAACAATGTTGTCAGATGTTCTGAACATACATAACCCCCAAGATGCACTAAATGTTGCAACATACAACATGCACAAAATTTGACATGTGCTGGGAATGGTAACAACAAAATTTTGATAGAGGTATCAATGAATGGAGTTATCAGTGTTCGAAATTTTAATGACGATTATACGTCAGATGTCAAATTAAGTACCTTCTGATATACAACTGATAGGCTGTTAAATTCATCAAATATCCGATCTTTGATTTCACTGCTCTGTGTGTCTGCAAATACAGAGACAGCTTGCTTGGGAGGGTTTACTACACGTTCAGCTACAGCCGGATCATACTGTAAAAGCCTGTAGTAGAAAAGTGCTCGGTCATGAACATCCTGCAATGAGGTGGCAGTTAAGCTAGCGAAACAACATTTTTACCATTTGTTATGATATGAATAATCCAACAACTATCATTAAAAAAAATCCAACCTGGTGTGTATCAGCTAGGCCAGCAGCTAATGTAGCCCCTAACGCCCTCTGTGTCTCTGGTGGTCTCTTAAAGAAACATTTCATCACCGCAGTCAGAAGATGCAAACGAACCTGAAAATAAGACATCACTGGAAGAATGATGTGAAGTTAAACATTAAGTACCTACTGGCTAGGGTTGTGACAGTGGACCATGGCATATAACAGTCTGAAAATGGAACAGAGTTATATAGTGACGGGAAATACACAGGAGCACCTGGGTGCTCCAACCCCCTATACAAAGTAAATTCAAAAAATACCAGGAAAATTCAAAAAAAACTGAAATCTTGGGATCTCAAACTTGGGTGCCCAATCTACGTCCATATGAAGTTTCGTAGAAAAATACCAGGAAATGTATCCGTGACGAAGAAAATACAGTTTGAACTAAAATCTATCCAAACAGTTTTTTCTGTACATAGGATTTTTTTTTGCCACGGATACGTTTCCTGGTATTCACAAAATTTCACACGAAAGTGGATTAGGCACCCAGGTTTCATATCCCAAAACCACAGATTTGTTTTGAAATTTCCTGGTATTTTTTTGAACTTAATGTTCATATAGGGGTGTGGAGCACCCAGGTGCTACAAATCCTCTTCCGATTCCAAATAAACTACTTGGTTCAAGATATCAACTAAAAGACGGCAAGAGAAATGTCTCGTGTTAACACGCTAGGATGTGAGTTTCACTCATGAACCACACTATTCATTACAGTAAAACTTGATGGGACATTCAACTTTACAGCCTTTATAAACCAAGATTGCAATCATTACCATTTCCAGTTCTAACTGATCTAATGCTTTAGCCTTTATCTTAAACATGTACACTACCAGCAAACCATTAGATACTACAGGACACAACATCATGAGCCCATATGATCAAAGCAGATATACTTTTAACATACATATAGGACAAGGACAATAGCAACTCGTATTCTGCCGTCGAAAATTACTTTAGCCAGTCATGTAAATTTCTTACAGAACTTTAAGAAAGAAAATTGCATACTGAAACCCACTGACACATCTTAATTTGGCAGGAAATACGAACAACACAAAACAAGAAAAGTGTTATTAGTACCTCGGGAGACTGCTCCTCATCCCAGTTATCAACAAGATTTTCAAGAACATATGGAGCATCATGCATATCTTGAGAATATTCACCCAACATCCATATGAGAGCTGCTTTCCCTTTTGGCTCTTGAATATTCTGGCTACTAATATTTCCAACAACAGCTATACAGTCATGGCTCCATTGAGGGTATTTCCTCAAAAGATCTTTCACCAAGACCTGCATTTTAATTTTTATTCAGGCACAAAAGGATGCACAGTTGAATGTAATCCTACAAGATTTTACCCACAGTAAGGATCAATAGCTAGCATTATAGAACTTACAAGAGTCTCAGCAGTCACATAATCCTTGTCCATTTCAAGAAATTGTAGAAGCCTGTCAACGATAGCATTCACATCATATTGCTGCAGAGCTATTTTTCCAACTGCTCTGATAGACTCTCTTGCAATTGGTACATCAACATTTCCAGCGTATTCACACAGCTCGGTTACTAGCAGGAAGAAAAAAATATGGCATGAGCATTTTAGGGGGAGGGGGAACAACTGGACTAACAAATATATCAAATATTTTGCAAGATATATGACACCATCAGATATCTGGTATACCAATTTCATAGGTGTTGCTCTCATTTGCAATAGCAGTCAACATCTCAAGTTTCAGCTTCTTCACATACGAAGGATCACTAAACTGGCAGTAGAAACTTTTGTAGTCGGAAGAAAATAACATGGGAGCACGCATCACCAAAAGATGCAGATGACATAGCACTGAATATGATTGTTCTGGACTCCCAGCACCTACCAGAGTAAGCAAAGGTGCCTTTATGCGTTCATAAACCTAAAATGGAGGGTGCAAACAGGATTTAGAAGATACTCAATCAAGATCTCATTTCACTTAAGAAGTCTATAATAGTGGCATAAAAAGGAAAATCCAGTATATTGGTGTACGCATATCTAACTATAAGCATGAGACAAATAGCTGAAGTGCCCTCTGAATGAAGAAATTTGAAGACCACATGAATTCCCAGAGAATAGATATATGTATGTTTACTGGTTATGTGAAGTGGTATTCAGTGTATTTGATTGCATATAAATAGGATAAAAATTAAGACTTCCACAAATTTAGTATAAGGAGAATAATTGTGCTGCAAGAGTAAGACTGCATATCCAGGAACATAATGTGTGAAACACTGTACACCTGCTGGTGAACATCGGTCATTGACATCGTCAAGTGGAGAAACACTTTGATTGTTGCCAAAACAACAGCTCCATTTGCATGCTGAAGTCTATCCTCAAGCAGGTTCATTATGTCAAATATTTCATTATTATCAGATGGTAGGAACTTTGACGCCAACTCAAGAACATGGCACTGTGCCCACTCGCTGAATTCTTTGATTCTGCAATTCAAAATAAAAGAATTTGAGTAAATGCACATAGGAAGTATTGCTAACAAAATCTTCAAAGGTGGAAACTCACTTGTTTAGCAAGTAAAACACCACTGGCTTGCTATATAGTGTCTCAATCTCCCTCCCTGCTGCCTCTGAATTGGCAGCTTCTAGGGTCCATATCTCAAGCAGTGAATGCAAGCAATTGGCAACCACCTGGAGATTTCGGCAATGTAATCAGGTTACCACAAAAATGGCATTTACAAGAGATAAACAACTAAAAACTAGTCAGCTGAACCAAGGCCCAGTTAAATCAACTTGTCCAATGAAACATGTCAGGTTAAGTAAGAATTTCCTTCCTCAAGACAGGACCTCTTAACAGGCAGGCCGACCTTCCAACCCTTTCTAGAATACCACAGACTAGAATATTACAATGGGTCCTATTTGGATGCAAAATATTTTCAAAACCACAGTTTTCAATTTTGTGTGCATTCAACACCACAGTTTGTGAATACTAACTTTCAACAGTATTCCTAAGACCAAAGACGTGTGGTAATTCCAGTAGTTAGCAGAGTATTTTGTTTTTAAACTTACAGGCTTGAAGCCATATAACTAGTTGATGTAAGAGCATCTCTAGCAGATCCCGATAGTGATATTTGGGGGGAAATTTTCTGGTTTGAGAGAATAAGGCCTATCTAGCAGATCCCTCAAACCAATAATCCCCCAAAAATATTAGGGCTGCTTTGGTTTGTAGGAATTTTGTAGGAATCCCATAGGATAGGATTTGTATAGGGAAAATTCCGTTAGAGCCCTTTGGTTTGTAGGAATAGAATCCTATTCCTGTGGAGGAATTCTTCCTATCCTCCACATTTCATAGGAAAATAAACATTAGCCTAGACTCAATGGAAAAAAATCCTATGATGTGAACCAAAGGGCACCTTCTTTTCTATTCCTATTCATAGGATTTCAGATACATGTCATCTCATTTCCTATGACTTTCCTATTCCTATGACTTTCCTATCCTATGAACCAAAGGAGGCCTAACTTTGCATCTCTTAAAACGCAGCCTTCCATCCTGTTTTTGCTCTGGAGATGCAGCTTCTCAGTAAATTTAGGCGGCTGCCCGACCTTCCTCTCAGCGCCGCCCCGCCTCGCCCCGCCTCTTGCCACCGCCGTCGACCCCCAGGCAACGGAACCGTTCGATGGCACCAGCCCGCAGCCCTGTCACCTTCTCCGGCGCCTTCTCCTCACTCGCCGGCGCCAGAATCAGCATTTTCGCCGCCGACGGGGCTGCCGTCATGTAGCTCCACCCGGTCGACGCCGAGGCCTGTTTTTGCCAGAAATCGAACCGGCCAACCTTGGAGATGGCGTAGCAAGCTCAAGCACAAGCCCTAGCCGGCTGACGGCACAAGAACCGGCAAAGTAGCCCACTGCTGCCGCTGCACCTACATCCTGGCTGCATTCGTCGCCTCCACGCCCAGGAATAACCTCTGCGGACTGCTAGGCACCGTTGTCAGTGTCCTCCGCCACCGTTCGTCCCTAGCCATAGTTCTGTCGCCGGCCACCATCTCTCCGACCCCGTCTGCCCACAAGGTGTCTGTCCAATTGCCTCTACAACAACAACAATAACAAATCCTTTAATCCCAAACAAGTTGGGGTATAGGCTAGAACTGAAACCCATAATATCACGAAACCAACTCATGGTTCTGGCGCATGGATAGCTAACTTTCACGCACCCTTGTGCATGGCTAGTTCTTTGATGATATTCCAGTCCTTCAGATCTCTCTTTACAGACACCTCCCATTGCAAGTTTGGTCTACCCCGACCTCTCTTGACATTCTCAGCACGCTTTAACCATCCGCTATGCATTGGAGCTTTTAGAGGCCTGCGTTGAATATGCCCAAACCATCTCAGACGATGTTGGACAAACTTCTCTTCAATCGGTGCTACCCCAACTCGATCCCGTATATCCTCATTCCAGACCCGATCCTTCCTTATGTGGCCACACATCCATCTCAACATGTGCATCTCTGCTACACCTAACACCTAACTGTTGAACATGTCGCCATTTAGTCAGCCAACACTCAGCGCCATACAACATTACAGATCGAATCGTCATCCTATAGAACCTGCCTTTTAGCTTTTGTGGCGCCCTCTTGTCACAGAGAATGCCAAAAGCTTGGCGCCACTTCATCCATCCGGCTTTGATTCGATGGCTCACATCTTCATCGACATCACCATCCCCCTGCAACATTGACCTCAAATATCGAAAGGTGTCCTAAGGTACCACCTGCCCATCAAGGCTAACCTCCTCCTCGTGTCTAATAGTACCAAAACCAAATGTTTTCTTTTCTGTTTTTTATCGAAGAAAGGTCTCAAGTGGATCATGTAACTCTCCAATGTGTAAACGAGAAGATTGTGGGAGATGATCTTCGATGATTCATCGTTGGAGGAAGATGATGAATTCGAGTTGGTGGTTGTCGTTGGTCGCTATAGGGAAGTATTTTAGGAGACGGGTCGTGGTTCTCAAATTGGTTGAAGGATGTTTCTTCGAAATAGGATCATGGGTCATGATGGTCTAGTGAGGGATTACTTCGCGTCGAGTGCAGTATATCCCCCTTACTATTTTCATCGCCAACTCCGGATGCACCGGGATCTCTTCAAGTACATTGCAAAAGTTGTGGACAAACTGAGAAGGAATGCAGCGGGAACATCAGGTGCAAGTCCATTGTCGAAGATTACAACAGCAGTGTGAGTCCTTGATTATGGATGCCCGGCTGATTCTATCAATGACCATGTTCTGCGTGAAACGATTCTACAAAGCTGTGATCAAGATCTATTGACCGGAGTACTTGAGGGCTCCCACTAATGAAGATACCGAGAGGCTCATGGCAGAAAATGAAGAGAGATGTTGGCCAGGGATCTTGGATTCATTGACTGTATGCATTGGACATGTAAAAATTGTCATGTGGCATGGTAAGGTCACTATAGAGAGCGTTGACATGATCCAACAATCATTCTTGAGGCAGTTGCGTCACATGATCTCTGGATTTGGCACGCATACTTCGGGATGCCTAGCTGGCTGGCTCTCACAACAATCTGAATGTCCTATAGCAATCTCCTCTTTTTTCAAGGCTTGTTGCCGGTGACGATCCATCTTGCAACTATGTTGTCAATGGCCATGAGTACAACGTGGGATACTAGTCGATGGTATCTATCCTCCCTGGCCACATTTGTGAAGACAGTCCACCATCCTAAAGGCAACAAGATATCTCACTTTGCAACGCGCCAAGAATTTGCTAGAAAGGATGTTGAGAGAGTTTTTGGTGTGCTTCAAAGACGCTTTGCGATTGTCCATGGCCCTGCTGAGTATTGGAAGCCTCAGACCCTGTGGCAGATCATGAGAGCATGTGTTCTCTTGCACGACATGATCATCAAGGATGAGAGAGAGGGCCCAGAGGACTTTCGGTATCTCTACAATGGTGTCGAGGTGGAGCCGGAACATAACACAAAACAGGATCGGAGCATTCTTCCAAGCACACCAAAGGGTCGAGAACCAAGAAGCTCACAACCAGCTTCAAGAAGATCTTATTGAGCATCATTGGCGACTTCATAGCACTTGATTCTTGTGCTTTTATCATGTTTATTTGGATTATTGGTTCATTTGGACAGTATGTTGTGTTTGAATTTGAATAGTTAAGTTTGAGAGCATTAAATTTGATATGTATTTGACTTGTGTGTACTTGAATTCTCAAGTTTTGAATTAATATGTGGTGATAAGTATGAAAACGGTTGGATGAATTGGTAAAAGAAATATTTTGAGGGATCAAGTTTTAGGGAATCTGCTAGATGAAGAAAGGTTTAATCCCCTAAAAATTAGCTTTTTCTGGGTTAGGGGATACGTTTTGCGATTATAGGATAGGGGGTCTACTAGAGATGCTCAAAGATTGGCACTAGAAGTCATTTCCATTTGACTCAGTATGTTTATATGTACATACAAGGGCCATGGTATCAATCTTTCATAGTTGCCAATACGCACATAAACTAGCCGAAGGGACTGGCGCAAATAATGGAAAGCAATAGCTAACTGCAGTACAATCAATAAAAATAGAGGCCGGTAGATGGAAACAGGTGGGGTATTGTAGAACAATCGATAAAAATAGAGGCCGGTCGATGGATACAGATGGTATTGTAGAAGACGATGATGTAGGCATGCATGCTCAAGCATGCCTTACAGACACGAGACATGGTGCCAAGCAAGAAATATTTGAACTGGGTATGAGTGAAAGTGAGCCTTTTCTCGGTTTTTAGAAGAAGTCTGGGGTGGAGTTTAGATGCTCCAAAAAGAAAAGTACAATGTCGGGAATACTCCCTCCATTTCAATGAATAAGGCGCACACACCAAGATTAAACTTTGCCCATAAATTAGACCAACCAAATGTGGGTTATATGTAACAAAAATTATACCATTGTATTCGTATCTGAAGAAGTTTTCAATTGTATGATTTTTAAGTCATAAAAATATATTATTGGTCTAATTTATGGTCAATGTGGATTTTGAAATGCGTGCGCGCCTTATTCATTGGAATGGAGGGAGTACTTATGGTTATAAGGCATACTTGAGTGGTGACTGGTGAGTCCTCGGTAGTTTATGGTGGATGACAAAGTCGTCAGAATCGCGACTCAAGTCTTAGAATCTTACAACTTTTGGATAAGGAATCTATCTCCTCTTTCTTATCCTTAAATCAAAATCTTCAATCATATTTTTGCAGATATACAGATTGATTTTAGTTAGAAACCAAGAACGTCTGTTCCCCAAAATTGTACTTGTATCTAATAAATATATCTCAATCAAACTCCAGATCACAATATCTAATCCAGAACCAGATCGACGCAGATTCAGTGTCAGATCAGCTGGATATAATAAAATATGTTGGAACTAAAAACACTAGGGTGTATATGTAAAGCTACCTATAAGACTATAAATCTATAATTTCGTAACCAATGGGATTGTGAATTTGCAAGAAGCTACCACAGCTGGTTCTGTATGTAATTATACTTTCTATCACAAAGTCCTTAGGAGAAATTGACAAGTTGGTATAATAACCAATTACTTCTAAATATCTATATTGAAGTTGATAGCATGGTTATATCCGCTGGTTGGAATTTCCTTTGTGGTGGACATCCGATGCGAAGTACTTACATTTACTTGATGCATTACATCACAGTACATATTTAAACCGGCAAGGCATAATTAGCCACAAACTATTACTATATGATCAAACAAGCAAGATATAAACCAAACCGTTTTTCAGTGAGAGCATATTCATAACTTGCAGCTTAACTCAGTTCCATGTAACAAAATTCAATTTCTGTTGAGATTAACTTCCAGTTCCAGGTTTAATGAAGACAATGCATGCTGCGATTTTTTAGGCAGCATAGATATCTCATCATTGCAAGCATGTAGAATAACAGGGTCGCCAGAAAACAAAATAACGATCTCATCAAAACAGTTCGTAGCATGAAAGCTCACCTGGGCATCAGGGTCCGAGAGCATAAGTGCCTTGAGCGCAGCAGGCAGGTCAGCGTCGAGGCAGGTGGTAGCAGATATGTGATACAGCTTTGCAGCACCAACAGCAGCGACCATCCGAACGTAGGCACTAGGGTCCTTCAGCCCTGTGGTGAGCGGCGTAACAAGGTACTCGACAAGATTTGGAACGCGGAGGGAGCAGAGGCTGCGGAGCGCAAGGCCGCGGATGGTGGGGTCCTGGTCGCGGCAGTCGCGCTGGAGGAAGTTGATGGTGAGGAGGGCGAGGTCCGGGTGGGCGCGCGCATGGACACCGACGTAGAGGTAGCACATCTTCTTGAGCACAACGTCGGAGGTGGCGGAGCAGAGCACCATCTCCCCGAACGCCGCCGACACGTCGATACCTGCGGTCATGCAAGAGATCACCCGCTTGAAGACATCCCGGCGCTGATCATCAGCGTCTGGCGCACGGCTCCCCGCCAGCTGCCGCAGCTGCTGCTTCAGATCCGACACCTCGCTCTTGCTGCACGCTCTCAAATTGCCCCGATTGATTAGTTAAGATTAGGGAGGCCAGCAATTTTGGGAGCCAGAGAAGGAAGTAGTGTACCCGGATGGTTGGGACGGGGAGGCGGACTTCGCCGGCGAAGGCGCCGTGGGAGCCATGGCGGAGGGCTTGGATCTGGGCGCGCGTGGGGAAGACGACTGCAAAGTGGTGGTTTTGTCCGGTGGGCACTTGGATCTGGCCAGGAGGGGTACGAGACACTGATAAGTGGGCCACAATGTAAAATACGTCTTGCCACCTGTGCTTACGGATTGAAGGAAACAGTTGGATTGTTTTCCTAGAGTGCTTATGCTTAAGAGCATAATTGGTTTGCTACCAACATTTGGCATTGCCAATATTTGGCAAGCCAACATTTGGCAAAATCAGAAATTACCAACATTTGGCAACTTTTTGTGAGATTGACAATAAAAATTGGCAAACAACCAATCTCTAACCAACATTTGGCACTTACCAAAATTTAACATCAAACCAATTATGCTTTAACTCTCCCATCGAAGCATCTACAATCGAATTGGGCAAATTTGACCAAAAATTGACATCTGAACACGGGCACTTTGTGCCCGTTATTTTGAAGTTCAAAAAAAACGAATTTGTACGGCTTGAAAATTTCAAAAAAAAATGTACATGCATGTATAGCGGTGCAGTATAGCCCAAAATTCACCCCAATATACGTGCTTGCATGTGAGAGATAAAAAAAGTCAAAAACGACAAAATACATGCAAATTTGGGGGCAGTTTTCTTCGATTTTTGGTCAAATTTTTGTCTTTTTTGTGCGGCGTACAATACAACATATTTTAGGACGAAATTTCACACGTACCTAGACCACATGCATGCTTATTCATGTAAAAAATAAAAAAAATCAAATCTTTTAAGCACTTGTTTGGGGGTTCAAAATAAAGTGCTCTGTTGTCCCATGTTCTGAGAATCCGTTTTACCAATTTGATTCCCTCGAGTGTTTTCTTTCTTCCCCACGAAGAAAGTCGCCAGCCGTCAGGAGACTTCCTTCCTCCGCCGTCCTCCAGCGACTCCCCTCCGCTGAGACTTTGATGGTCGGTGGTGAGGGGGGAGGGTTGCCGGATCCACACGTGTGGATCATGTAGCTTTAGGTTTTAGTCCCTAGTGGCTTAGGTTTTTGGGTCATTCACCGTCTGGGTTTCGGAGGCGGCGATGACGGCGCTGAATAAATAAGCTTAAGATTCTTCCATGATGAGGTGATCGGCCCTATGGGTGGGATGGATTTGGAAACAGTCTGTTCAAGCAAGGATGTCGTGGTGGCGGCAACATCCTCATGGTGGACTTGTGTCCTCGGGTTGTGTCATTGCAACGACGTTTGCTCCAGCGCCAGAGAGGAGCTTGGGAGGAAGTACAAGAGTGAATGCAGATTGTGGTCTCCATCGGCTGCATCCGGAAGATGGTGGATCGTGTGCTAGCTTTTGTGGTTCGTGACTGGCGGGTATGGTTTCCTTCTCGACGTCTTAGTCGTGCGGGGATGTCAGATCTGAAGTTCAATGACATGTCTGGGGTGTTGCACTAGTCTGATTCGTTCAACGACAGTGGCTTCACCTTTGGCGGGCCACCTTGGAGGTCCAAAAAACTGCATATCAGCGATGAAGACACGTCGAGCTCAGGTGAGGAGTTGACCCGTCATTTTTTTCATGGTGACTATTGTGGTGGCACCGAAGGCAGGTGACGGGAATTGGTATCAAGCTCATGGGATTCTTTGGTCTTGATTGTAATTTTCCTTCATGGCTTGTATTCCTTTGTGCAAAGGCCAGTGTTCTGATGTCTTTTCTGTTTTTTCAGTTTAATGTCTATGTGGCTTGTACTATGATCTTCATGATATACATGAGACACCTTTTACCATGTAAAAAACAGCCCCCTATACGTCCGTGCACGAGCCCGAACGTTTCTGTGGACAGTGATCGGTCACTCCTCAAATGTCTGCGTCCATAACCATGTCCTTCGTAGCAAATCCTCCTGTCCATACAATGCCATGCAACCTTAAAAATAACATGCGTAGTTCGTCTAAATCATCACACACATAGCATAGAGGAGTTCATGTAGATGTCACTGGACTACCAATTGTTCTAAATACTAAGTTATGAAGAAAGTTCACCCACGATTGGCCTTGCCACTGTCGTTGTCATTGCCGTCTTTGTCGCGAAAATAACGGTCTAATATGGATCAAGATGGATCTGCTCACTACAGGAGTTGTCCAATCCGTCACCAGCCTACTCCTCCTGCTCTTTGGGGGCTAGTCTAGCAAGGGCCAGACCGCCCGGGTTTGCTCCTTTTCTAAGGGCACGCGTCATCTGGGCATGTCACTTTGCGAGGATGCAGGCATGGAGTACATCCTCGGTTGATGCGGCATGTGAATCGCCCGACCGCCCTTACCCTATCCCTTGCACATCGGGCACACCAGTCCTCGACGTGTGATTCGGCGCATGGGGGCACGTGGACTTGCCATCTAGCAGCATTCACCTCAGAATGGAGCCGACGTCGCGAGGATGAGGCTCCACCGCAGTGGTTGTCTGAGGCCATCCGGTTGAGTGTGGCAGTATGTCCAGCCGAATCTCGCCGCAAATGTCCATGCGGTCATGCGCTTCAAGCCATCCGCCATCCCAATCGGCCTGGTCGCCTCGCACCCGAACGTCTTTCTTGGGGTGTCATGACGTGTGGTCGCAGGTGCGACCTGGGCCACCTCTCCGTGGTGGGTTTCCTCGTGCCCGTGTGTGCCCTCTCACACACTGTACCGCACGGGACGGGCCAGGTGGGTGTGTTTGTCAACGTCTTGGCCTCTATCGGGAGTCCGACTTGCGTGCCTTGCAGAGGTGTGTCCCTGTGGGTGATGTGTCATGCATTCTGTTGGGAATCGTTGCATGAAAAACAAAAAAAAGTTCTACGCACATGCAATGATCTATCCATGGAGATGCATAGCAACGAGGGGGGGAGTGTCTCTACGTACCCTCGTAGACCGTAAGCGGAAGAGTTTCACAACGCAGTTGATGTAGTCGAACTTATTCGCGTGTCAGCCGATCAAGTACTGAACGCACGACACCTCCGTGTTCTGCACACGTTCAGCTTGATGACGTCCCTAGCCTTCTTGATCCAACAAGACGTCGAGGTAGTAGACGAGTTCCGTCAGCACGACGGCATGGTGACGGTGATGGTGAAGTGATCTCCGTAGCGCTTTGCCTAAGCACTACGAAAAAATGACCGGGGGTGTAAATGGTGGAGGGGGCGCCGCACACGGCTAACAATTGACCTGGTGTGTGCTAGGTGCCCCCCTCCCACATATATATAGGTAGGAGGGGGAGGGAGAGGCCAGGGCGCGCCCTAGGGCTGGCCGCCGGCCCCCTAGGGGCCCTGCCTTGCCCTGCGCCCCTGCCATGATTCCCCAAGGGGGAGGAAAGAGGGGGAGAGGGAAGGAAGTGGGAATCCTAATCCACACTTTCCTCTTTTTTTGAGGCAACGTCGCGAAGCTTTTATTAATTCGTCACAATGTTTACAGGGACGGATGGTAAGTTCCCGGGATGTCCTAACCAAACATGGCGGCCACCACCGAGTGATAATGCATGCTTCGCTAAGTTGTGAGATTCAAAGTTTGAGCTCCTAAACTCATGACTGAAATTACAAAAATCAAAAGCTAGGGAATGTTCTACTATTTCATGAATAACTGCTCCATAGCTCGCCAAATTCTCCTTATGTAAGTCCTGAACCATCGTTTTGCAGTTTGACGCGACTTGAATGCGTCTCAAATAGAGGTCATCCGCCAAGGCGAGCGCTTCTCTAATGGCGAGAGCTTCCAAAGTCGGGGGATCCACAATGTATGTGAAGGAAAGGGTAGATGCTCCCATGAACATACCTATGTCATCTCTGCAAATGACCCCGACTGCTCCACCATAGCTGGTTACCGCCGCGTCAACGTTGAACTTCGCATCACCTGAGGGTGGGGCTAGCCATCTCTTCGGTCTAGCACTAGTTGGAGTGTCCATCGATGTTTGCCTTGCATTGATCACTTGTAGCTTGCCCAAATATTTAGTTATAAAGATATTGACAGAATAAGGTGGCTGAAATATGTTCTCGTGAATTGCCTTCCTTCTGGCAACCCATAGTGCCCAAAGCGTCACCACTAGTCGATCAAAAAGCTCTTTCGTCAACATTTCATGCATTTAAAACAACCACTCCTTCGGGCCCTCTTCCTCGCGATCCACCATATGTTGCACCAACTCCTCCGGGGCCAACGCCCATACACTCGCCGCCATCAGACATGAAATAAGAGCATGTTTCCAAGTGTCAACAACCCCACATATCAAGCAAGTATCCTCTGTTGCCATGTGACGGTGTTTGAGAATCGAACCCGTCGGCATGGATTGACGAACTAGCCGCCACACAAAAACCTTGAGTTTGGATAGAACTTGCATGTGCCAGTTCATGGACCACTTCTTGGTCTCTTGCTGCTCGTAAGATGTTTCGTCCTCCTCATATAACCATGCCTCCCTGCTATGTTTCGTCTTCAGTATCATTCGGTAAGTCGAGCGAACACTGAACATTCCTCGAGGTTCCTCATGCCAGGCCCAAAAATCACTCACACAACGTGTGCATAAAGGAACCTGTAGTATCTCTTCCGCATCAAAATGAGTGAACACTAAACGTACCAAATTCTCATTCCATGTTGCCGAAGTTGCATCTATGAGCTGCACCACCCTCTCTGGACGGTTCTGAACACGTACGCGGATGGGTCGCTTGAGGCCATCACGTGGGATCCAATTATGCAGCCAGATATCTGTTGTCTCTCCATCTCTAATGCACCTAATGAACCCTTGTGCCAGGATGTCACGGCCATCCAATATCGTCCGCCATATTTGGGATGGATGCGATCCCAGTTCGGCTTGAAGGAGAGAGCAATGTGGGAAATATACTTCCTTAAGAATACGGGCACTTAGCGATGTGCTATCTGTAAGGGTGCGCCATGCCTGCCTTGCCAGAAGGGCATGGTTAAAAATCTCCATGTCACAGAAACCTAGGCCCCCAAGTGCTTCTGTAGAGTCATTATATCCCACGCCACCCAACTGGGCTTTCTCTTTCCATGTTTGGATCCCCACCAGAATTGTCGGATAATAAACATTATGCTCTCACATAAACCTCGTGGCAATCTGAAGAAAGGCATGGAATAGATTAGTATATCTTGTGCCACAGATTTGATCAAAACTTCTTTACCAACACCTGAGAGTAATTTCTCCATCCACCCTTTGATCTTCTCCCAAACACGATCTCAAAGATATTTGAACGTACCATTTTTTGAGTGGCCGACATCAGTCGGCATGCCCAGGTAGCGCTCACTAAAAGACTCATTGTGTACCTGTAGATTGTTCTTGACAGTTTCTCTCACCTGCACCGGGCATCCCTTGCTGAAGAAAATTGAGGATTTCTCATTGTTGATCCGCTATCCAGAAGCATTGCAATATGTATCAAGTAGGTTTGACACCATAGTTGAACTCTCCCCACTTGCCTTGAATAACAACAGGCTATCATCTCCAAACAAGAGGTGGTTAATGGTGGGAGCCGCGGGAGCCACCTGGATACCTGTTAGAGACGACTGAGAACTTGATTTAAGGAGGCACGAAAGGCCCTCTGCTGCAATCAAGAACAAGTAGGGGGAGATTGGGTCTCCCTGCCGGATACCGCGTGTGGGTATAAAAGAGTTGAGCTTCTCGCCATTAAAACAAACAGAGAATGAGACTGAAGAGACCATGCCCATGACCACCTCTATCCAATGATGATCAAATCCCACTTTAGTCATGATACCTCTCAAATAAGCCCACTCCAGTCTATCATATGCCTTCATCATATCCGGCTTCAAAGCATAATAACTGTTTGATTTTGCTATTGATATTTTCATAAAGTGTAAGCACTCATAAGCACTGACAATATTATCCGTAATCAGCCTCCCAGGCACAAACGTAGACTGTTCCTCAGAAATTATGTCAAGCAATTTCAACCTGTTTGCTATCACTTTCGAGGCTCTTTTATACAGAACATTGCAAAGACTTATAGGCCAGAATTGAGCAAGTACCATGGGGGTCGTTACCTTAGGAATCAATACCAAAACAGTATCGTCGACAGATTCTGGGCTCTCCTCGCCATTCACTATTCTGAGCACTATATTTGTTACTTCATCCCCACATATATCCCAGTGCCTTTGGTAAAAATGAGCAAGGAACCCGTCTGGACCCGGAGCCTTGGTCGGAAACATCTGAAATAAAGCGATATTGACCTCTTCCTTGGTGTACGGGGCACACAGGTTAGAGTTCATCTCGGCTGTCACCTTTCTCGGAACATGTTCAAGCACCGCATCCATGTTCTGGACCCCTTCAGAGAGATATAAGGACTTATAAAAATCATTAGCTAATACCTTTAGCTCCGCTGGATCGGAAATCTCCACTCCAAGAGAGTTTTGTAGTGCTTTGATCATATTTTTCTTATGGCAAAGACTAGCTCAAAGATGGAAGAACTTTGTGTTTTTGTCTCCTGCTGAAAGCCACTCAACCCCAGCTCTGTGACGCCACATAATCTCCTCCCCGTAGTACATCTCTATTAGCTTCTCATTAATTTTTAGCTCGACATGGGAAGGACCTGATCTCGTCGGGTCATTCTTGAGTTCCTGTAGCATCTGTTTGGGTTTTTAGTCTCTTTTCTGACACTCCCAAACGTATCCTGACTCCACTTCTGCAAATCGTTCACAAGATCCTGCATTTTTTGGCGCAGTTCTACCACTGAAGTGCATGGAGGTCTGGCCCCCCATCCAGACACTATCGTGTCATGGAAGGTTTCATGCGCCTCCCACATCAGCTCATACCTGAATGGTCTTTGTACCCGCTTGTGTGTCCCTGCGTCCAGCTCTAGCGGTAGGGGGGCATGGTCTGAAGTTACCCCGATAGGTGCGTGACCGCAACCAGCGGAATCTTTGGCCAGCCATGAGGCATTAGCGAGAGCTCTGTCAAGTCTACACCTCGTATAGCTCCCCCCTATTACCTTCTTCTCAAAGTCCAAAAAATGCCTTTGTATCCCAGGTCAAGCAACATGCAAACGTCAAGGACTTCTCTGAAGGCTTGGATCTAGGCATTACTGTGCTGGACAACTCCTTGATGTTCATCTGGACGTAAAACCTCATTGAAATCACCCAAACAGAGCTAGGGAAGATCGCTCAAAGTGCTAATGTTTTTCAAAGTTGTCCATGTGTGATGCCTCATGTGTGTTTGTGCCTCTGCATAAACGCAAGTCATCCTCCACTTCTCTGCATCTTGTTCCTCAACAGACACATCGAGATGATGAACAGAATAACCAAGAATTTCAACCTTTATTGAATTATTCCAGAACAAGCCTATTCCACCACTCCTACCTTGACTACTGACAACATAAGAGTTATCAAAACCCAATGTTCCAGCTAATGCTTCTACCCTAGCACCTTCAATTTGAGTTTCAACAACGCACAACAGGGTAGGGGTAAATTGCCTCGCGAAATCGCGAAGTTCACGGACTGTCGCAGCTTACCCGCACCACGACAGTTCCAATAGAAGATATTCATTGGGCCCAGCGGTGCTCCTCGAAGGAGCCCGCTAACGATGAGACAATCTTGCCAAGACCGCCATTCTTCTACAAATCCTACTCCTTTGCTGCTGCATTTGTTTTGGCCCTCTTCAGGTCCTGTTTGCTGCTCGGACTCAAGGGATCAGTAGGAGGTGGTGGCAGCACAAGGGTCTCCCGCACCCGGCTCAATATGACTTGGTTGCGACTGTAGCGACCCGACCTCAGATGGTCAAGTCTCTGTGCTTCAGTGTCATCCCTGGATTGGTAATGCTGACACACACAATACTCAAAGGATTTAAAATAGAGTAGCAATCACACACTTATTACATCGAATGTCTCAAGAGAGAACTTATTACAATAATATGGCTTAAGGCCATCTAATACGATAACAGCGGAAGGCTTGGAAGATAAAGTGAGTCCATCAACTCCAACGGCATAACTGAGCTGCACGGCAACGACCTAACGAACCTTACTCCTCGTCTGAAAAGTCTGCAACATAATACGTTGCAGCCCGAAACGGGTCAGCACATGGAATATGCTAGCAAAGTAACACAGTAGAGCAAGAACAAAATAATGCTATCACTACATGCATATTTGGCTGGTGAAAAGCTCTATGGTTACAGTTTTGCAAAAAGCCAATTTTTCCCTACAACAAAGGAATAGATTTTACTTTTACTATCATGGTAGTTGAAACATCATTGAGAAGGTTCCTCCAACTCAATCCCAATTAAAGTGATTAACAACCCAACAATATTAATTAAACATGATGAGATGCATGTGATAACCCAAGTACTAGATACTCAAGAATTGTCCATAACCGGGGACACGGCTAACCATGATTAGACTGTACACTCTACAGAGGTTTGCGCACTTTTCCCCACAAGACTCGATCTCCTCCATTGGATTTCTCGCACTACAGGGTGTTTGAGAAATGGATGACCGAGACACAGTCTTTCAGAAATATTAACTCTCTACTCCGGACAGACCATACCAAACCTACATCCCACTACCTGCTGATCTGCCTCTTCAAGAGCTTCACGTAACTTACTCAACTATGCTAGAGCCCATAATAGCTTGTGGCTGCACACGAAAGTTTCTAGCATGAATCATCTCAGTTCCCTTTGAGCCTGGGTGGTGGTCCATAGGAAGATCACACGGGTACTCCGGGATTTCCAAAAATACAGGCAACACTGGGTACTCCAGGTGCCTCAATCCAGCCAGTTGTTTGATTAAGTTGCCACCTTAAGTTGAACCATTAATTTAACAATCTCACATCTGTCATGGATTTCACTCAAACCCAAACCACGTCTACGAGCATAACATAGCATAGTAATATAAGCAACACGTAGAGTAACTCCCAGGGGTTTGAATGTAACAGGGCAATAGGTTCTACCTCATCAAGTACTTCCCAACCCACAAGTTAATGACATCCTAATCATGCAATGTTTGAGGATTGGAACTAATGCATAAAAACTGGGTGATAAAGGGGTGTGATCAAAGTGTTACTTGCCTTGCTGACGATCTGCAAAACCTAGGGACTCGTAGTAGCACGCTTCGCACTCCGGGTCTTCTATCGCAAGCAAACAATAGCATACATAAGTAACAAGCAATGATGCACAAGCAAAACTCAAATAAAAGAGGTTGACCAGAAAGTTCAAGTTAAGAAGTTTGGTTCGCAAAAAGAATCAAATCAAATGGAGCAACGAAACTCAAACGGCGAAAGAGAGAAGCTTCGTTTACTAATTTGAAACTAGGTCAAATTTTACAGTAGAGAAAACTTGTTTGAGTTGGTTAAACGGAAAGAGGGTTTTGAGATGAAACTCCAGGCGCTTGAATCGCCTGATTCCGACTAACGAGCGAAAAGATAAACAGAAACTAAGATCGGATCAGAAATCGTGAACAGAGAAAATCGCGGATTAAATCCGATAAAAGAAAACTAACGAACAGACTAACGAACGAGCGTTCGTTAGTTGTATCTAACGGGCGAAGAACCATTTGTTAAAACGAACGTTCGGACGAACGTCCGCTAACTAGAAGAACCAAGAAAAACCGGTGATCCAAAAAAACGAATCTAGGGTTTTCAAAAAAACCGAACGGTTTTAGAAAGAAAAACCGGCAGCGGATCCGGCGACTACCTCCGGCGAGGGGCTCCGGCGGGGCGGGGTGCGGGCGGCGGGGCGGCGGCGGCGGCTTGGGGCAGCGGGGCAGGCGCGGTGGGGTGGCGGTTTGGGCGGCGGGGTGGCGGCTTATAAAGGGGGCGGGGGTGGCGGCTTGCTTGGGCGAGGGGGCGCCCGGGGAGGAGTCCGAGCCAGACTCTCCTCGGCGTCCGTGCCGGGCACGGAGGCGCGGGCAAGGGAGGCGGTGGCGCGGGTGGGCCGGCCTGGCTCGGCTGGGCCTTAGGCCCAGTCGGGCGCGGGAACTCTTTTTTTAAAATAATTTTGCCGACGAAAATAAAATCCTAGAAAAATAAATAAAAATCTAAAAATGCCAAAACAAATTTTCACCGTCTAAATAAAATATTTAGAACGAGATGAACATTTTCTTGGCCCTAAAATGCAATTTTGAAAACGTGCAATTTTTTTCTAATGCAACAAAATTGCTATAAAATCCAGATGGAACAAATATTTGATTTTAATATTTTTCCTCCAACATTTCATTTATTTTGGAGAAGTCATCTTATCTCCTCTCTTGTATTTTAATATGAAATATTTTCGGAGAGAAAAATAATTAAAACCAAAATCCTCGTTTCAAAATTTGATAAAAGAATCAAATATGAAAACCGGAAAATCCCCAACTCTCTCCGAGGGTCCTTGAGTTGCTTAGGATTTCGAGGATTACGGAACGGAAAGCAATAAAACCTGATATGCAATGATGATCTAATGTATAACATTCCAAATTAAAAATTTGGGATGTTACAAACCTACCCCCCTTAAGATGAATCTCGCCCTCGAGATTCGGGCTGGCTAGAAAATAGGTGCGGGTGGTCTTTGCGGAGATCATCCTCTCGTTCCCAGGTGGCTTCGTCCTCGGTATGGTGGCTCCACTGAACTTTACAAAACTTGATAACCTTATTTCGGGTGATTCTACTGGCAAACTCAAGAATCTTAAATGGTTTCTCCTCATAAGTCAAATCACTGTCCAACTGAATCGCCTCCAGGGGTACTGTATCTCTTAGCGGTATATCTGCCATCTCGGCATGACACTTCTTCAGCTGTGAAACGTGGAACACATCGTGGACTCATGACAACCCCTCAGGTAACTCCAACTTGTAGGCAACTTCTCCCATCCGTTCCAAAATGCGATACGGTCCTACAAATCTCGGGGCTAACTTTCCTTTAACTCCAAAACATTTCACTCCTCGCAAGGGTGATACTCGCAGATATGCTCTATCTCCAATTTCATAGATTATCTCCTTGCGTTTTGAGTCTGCATAACTCTTCTGCCTGGACCGAGCAATCTTCAGTCGATCTCGGATCAATTTTACCTTCTCCTAAGACTCCTTGATCAAGTCTGGTCCAAACAACTGTCGGTCTCCTAGCTCGTCCCACATTAACGGTGTTCTGCATCTTCGTCCATACAGGGCTTCAAACGGTGCCATCTTCAAACTGGCTTGATAGCTATTGTTGTAGGAAAACTCTGCGTATGGCAAATTGTCATCCCAACTAGATCCATAATCTAGCGCACAGGCTCTCAACATGTCCTCCAAAATTTGGTTCACTCTCTCGGTCTGTCCATCTGTCTGCGGGTGAAAAGCTATGCTGAACTCTAACCTTGTTCCCAAAGTCTGATGTAACTGATGCCGAAACTTTGAAGTAAACTGTGTTCCTCTATCTGATACAATGGTCCTCGGAACTCCATGCAGACATACGATCCTGGACATATATATCTTGGCCAACTTTGCACTTGTATAGGTGGTTTTCACTGGGATGAAGTGAGCTACTTTGGTCAAGCGATCAACTACTACCCATATGGAATCATATCCTGCTTTGGTCCTGGGCAATTCGGTGATAAAGTCCATGCCCAGTTTATCCCACTTCCATTCGGGTATCGGCATAGGCTGTAACAGTCCTGCTGGCTTCTGATGTTCTGTCTTAACTCTCTGACATACATCACATACGGCGACATACTCGGCAATATCCTTCTTCATACCCAGAAACGTTCCTTCAAATCCAAATACATCTTGATGTTTCCGGGGTGTATCGAGTATGGTGAGTCATGGGCCTCTTGAAGTATTAACTTCCTGATCTCCTGGTTATTGGGCACATAAACTCGGTCCTCAAACCATAGGGTATCATGCTCATCTTCACGAAAACCTTTGGCCTTTCCTTTGCTCATCTTCTCCTTTATCTCAGCAATCTCCTTGTCCTCTTTCTAGGCTTCCCGAATCTTGTCCAGCAATGTCGAATGGACCTCCATTGTTGCAATAAATCTTCTAGAAACAATCTCCAATCGAAGTTCCATGATGTCCTCTGCTAATTCCTTCAACAGTCCCCTACTTTCAAGGATATTAGCATAACTCTTCCGGCTCAAAGCGTCTGCTACGACACTGGCCTTTCCTGGATGATAGTGTAGTTTCATGTCATAATCCTTTATAAGCTCCAACCATCTCCTCTGTCGAAGGTTCAGTTCCTTCTGGGTGAAAATGTATTTCAAACTCTTATGGTCCGTGTACACATCACAACGGTTTCCAATAAGGTAATGTCTCCAGGTCTTCAATGCATGCACTACGGCTGCTAACTCCAAATCATGCGTGGCATAGTTCAACTCATGAGGTTTTAGTTGTCGTGAGGCATACGAAACAACTCTCCCGTCCCGCATAAGCACACATCCAAGTCCTAAGCATGAGGCATCGCAGTACACTTGGAACTCCTTATGTATATCTGGCAGTGTTAGCACTGGCGCTATAGTCAAACGTTTCTTCAATTCCTGGAAACTTGCCTCACAATCTTCTGTCCATTTAAACTTAGTATCCTTCTTCAACAGTTTAGTCATTGGCTTTGCAATCTTGGAAAAATTCTCGATGAATCTCCGGTAGTATCCTGCGAGTCCAAGAAAACTGCGGATCTCGCTAACTGAAACGGGTGCCAACCATTCAGTGACTGACTGAATTTTGCTGGGGTCTACTGCTATACCTTCTCCCGATATAACATGTCCAAGGAACCCGACTTCCTTCAACCAAAATTTGCATTTGCTAAACTTAGCATACAACTGGTGTTCCCTGAGTTTCTCGAGAACTAAGCGCAAATGCTCCTTGTGCTCCTCCTCGTTCTTCGAGTATACCATAATATTGTCAATAAACACCACAACAAACTTGTCCAAATACTCCATGAACACCTTGTTCATCATGCTCATGAAATAGGCAGGGGCGTTAGTCAGTCCAAATGACATGACCGTGTACTCGTATAATCCATATCGTGTTATGAATGCTGTCTTCAGTATGTCATTCTCTCGTATCTTCAACTGATGATACCCCGATCGCAAATCGATCTTCGAAAACACTTTAGTTCCTTGCAACTGATCAAACAGATCGTTGATCATCGGCAGTGGGTACTTGTTCTTAATCGTCACTTCATTTAATGCTCGATAATCAACAACCATCCTTAGGGATTTATCCTTCTTCTCAACCAAAAGTATTGGGGCTCCCCAAGGTGATGAACTTCTTCGGATGTATCCTTTCTCCAATAATTCCTTGATCTGTTTCTTAATTTCTTCCAGATCATTTGCGGGCATCCGATAGGGTCTCTTGGATATTGGTCCTGTACCTGGCAACAGCTCTATCAAAAACTCAATGTCTCTATCCGGTGGCATGCCTGGTAACTCCTCTGGAAAAACATCTGGGTAATCCTTCACTATAGGCACTTCCTCCTGAACAACTCCCGTAAGGGCATTCACTTGACTCCTCCTAGGCACATGCCTAGATACATACTTAATCCTTTTTCCTTCCGGGGTGGTGAGATAAATCGACTTACTACCACAGTCAATGCTTCCTCCAAACTTTGACATCCAGTCCGTACCCAATATCACATCCAGTTCTTGTGACTCCAAGATAATTAGGTCAGACGAAAAAACATGTGTACCAATGGTTAAGGGTATCTGGTCACACCATCGGCTGGCCATATACTCTGCTCCGGGTGAACTTACTAAAAGAGGGGTCCTAAGGGTTTGGGTTGGTAGTTTAAACTTATCCACAAATCCCCTTGATATGTATGAATGCGATGCACCAGTATCGAAAAGAACAAGAGCGGTAAATGACTTAACCAAAAACTTACCTATTACCGCGTTCGGCTTCTCTTCAACCTCCTCCACGTTAACGTGGTTCACTTGTCCTTTGTTGAATGGATTTGGCTTTTTCCCAACGCTCCCATTTCCATTTCCATTCTTTCCTTCAGGGCACTCTGTGGCGTAGTGTCCAGTCTTCCCGCACTTGAAACATGTAACATGACTTAAGTCCCTTTTGGCGGGTGTGGCTGGGTTGGGGCGGTTATGATTATTGTTGGTTCCATTCCATTCTCATTCTTAGAACCACTGTGGTTATGCGATCCTCCTCCAGTGTGGTTGTGACCTCCATGGTTATGAACAAGTCCTCCCAAGTTCGGGGTTAGGCGAGGTTTCTGCTGAGCTCCTGAGTTATACTTCCCTTGTCCATACTTCCTCTTGCGGCTCTCAATCTGCTGTTGCTTCCCTTCAATCATAAGAGCCTTATCTACCAACTCCTGGTAGTTGTTGAAGGTTGCTACCATCAACTGCATACTCATCTCATCATTCAGCCCTTCCATAAACTTCTCCTGTTTCGCTGCATCTGTGGCCACATCATCAGGGGCGTAGCGAGATAACTTGCTAAACTCATCCACGTACTAAGCCACAGTACGGTTCCCCTGGCGTAGGTTGCGAAACTCCCGCTTCTTCATCTGCATAGCTCCAGTTGAGACATGGGCGGTGCAAAAAGCTTGCTGAAACTGGTCCCAAGTGACATTGGCTATAGGAAAAGTGGTTGTGTAATTCTCCCACCATGAGGCTGCTGGTCCATCTAATTGATGTGTGGCAAAGCGCACCCTCTCAGCATCTGTGCAACCTGCGGTGGTCAACTCCCTTCCAATACAGCGTAGCCAATCATCAGCAACTATAGGCTCGGTGCTACTGGAAAACACCGGCGGCTGTAACCTTAGAAAATGGGCTAGGTTGTCCATGGGCGGGTTATTGTTGTTGTTGTTGTTGTTGTTGTTGTTGTTGTTGTTGTTGCTGCTGTTGCCCTGGTTCTGAACTAGCAATTGCATCAACGTGTTCTGTTGTTGGATCAACTGGGTGAGCTCCGGTGGGAAGCCAAAACCGGTGTCACGTCTCGGAGGCATCTGAGGGGTTTAGATGGAAGAGATTTAGAATAGAAAAGAGGTCTAATGATAAAACACTACCCATATGCACATGAGACAAACAATCATTTCACTCAATCAATCAAGCAAGGGCATACAAACAATCTAGAACTATCGCACAAGTGCTCAACTACTACTAAATACATGGGGGAATACTAGTGATACATGGTAGTCATCTAGAAATTTTGATCGGTGGAAGACTCCATGATGTCTGCTCCAGCTTCGTCTTCATAGTCATCATCACTAGGATCGGAATCGGTGTCGTCGATGATGATGTAGTTGTCCGGGCAAGTGGGATCTTCGTATTCGTCTCCCGGTGCTGGTCCTCCCATGATTACTCCGATCTTCTTGACTAGGTCGTCATTCTTATCCAGTAGTGTCTTGATTTCCTCCTCATATCCATCGCGTGTAAACTTGAGTTCTTCCTCCAGTTCGATGATCCTAGTCTTCGCCTTCTTCAAGTCCATCATGTCCGCGCTCATCTGGTTCTCCTGGTGTCGAATGTGTTGGTTTAACTCCCGGATGAAAGCTGCAATGGATCCATCCTTCTTAGTGCTGATTACTTCCCATTGCTCGTCTCGGCGCCCACATATTTGGTAAATAGTGTCCTTAAGCTCCCTGTTGTAAACTTCTCCAATGCGTCCCATGGTGATGTGAGCTGCCATACTCTTGCCTAGACTCCAGGTGGGTGCTTCGAAAGAAAACTCTATGGGTTTAGAAGTTGGCGAGAACGTCCTTCCTGGAACTTGTACTTGAATCATCCAGCGCTCCTCTTCAGGTAAAGTGGCGTTGTACGTCCCGGTGAAGCTTGGTATTCCAATGTTCAAGTACCTAGTGACTTCCTTCAAGTGACATCCAAAAGGTGTGTCTTCATCCGGTTGTGCAAACTTGTTCTTCATCTCCGTCATCCTAAAGAGTAGAAAATGGAGAGGAGTCAGAAATGAGAACAGAGGTGTGACCTAGGGTTTATCTTTAGTGGTCGTGTCCTACACTCAGCGTGTGCTCTGATGCCATCTTGTAGCGACCCGACCTCAGATGGTCAAGTCTCTGTGCTTCAGTGTCATCCCTGGATCGGTAATGCTGACACACACAGTACTCAAAGGATTTAAAACAGAGTAGCAATCACACACTTATTACATCGAATGTCTCAAGAGAGAACTTATTACAATAATATGGCTTAAGGCCATCTAATACGATAACAGCGGAAGACTTGGAAGATAAAGTGAGTCCATCAACTCCAATGGCATAACTGAGCTGCACGGCAACGACCTAACGAACCTTACTCCTCGTCTGAAAAGTCTGCAACATAATACGTTGCAGCCCAAAACGGGCCAGCACATGGAATATGCTGGCAAAGTAACACAGTAGAGCAAGAAGAAAATAATGCTATCACTACATACATATTTGGCTGGTGAAAAGCTCTATGGTTACAGTTTTGCGAAAAGCCAATTTTTCCCTACAACAAAGGAATAGATTTTACTTTTACTATCATGGTAGTTGAAACATCATTGAGAAGGTTCCTCCAACTCAATCCCAATTGAAGTGATTAACAACCCAACAATATTAATTAAACATGATGAGATGCATGTGATAACCCAAGTACTAGATACTCAAGAATTGTCCATAACCGGGGAAACGGCTAACCATGATTAGATTGTACACTCTACAGAGGTTTGTGCACTTTTCCCCACAAGACTCGATCTCCTCCGTTGGATTTCTCGCACTACAGGGTGTTTGAGAAACGGATGACCGAGACACAGTCTTTCAGAAACATTAACTCTCTACTTCGGACAGACCATACCAAACCTACATCCCACTACCTGCTGACCTGCCTCTTCAAGAGCTTCACATAACTTACTCAACTATGCTAGAGCCCATAATAGCTTGTGGCTGCACACGAAAGTTTCTAGCATGAATCATCTCAGTTCCCTTTGAGTCTGGGTGGCGGTCCATAGGAAGATCACACGGGTACTCTGGGATTTCCAAAAATACAGGCAACACCTTAAGTTGAACCATTAATTTAACAATCTCACATCTGTCATGGATTTCACTCAAACCCAAACCACGTCTACGAGCATAGCATAGCATAGTAATATAAGCAACACGTAGAGTAACTCCCAGGGGTTTGAATGTAACAGGGCAATATGTTCTACCTCATCAAGTACTTCCCAACCCATAAGTTAATGACATCCTAATCATGCAATGTTTGAGGATTGGAACTAATGCATAAAAACTGGGTGATAAAGGGGTATGATCAAAGTGTTACTTGCCTTGCTGACGATCTGCGAAACCTAGGGACTCATAGTAGCACACTTCGCACTCCGGGTGTTCTATCGCAAGCAAACAATAGCATACATAAGTAACAAGCAACGATGCACAAGCAAAACTCAAATAAAAGATGTTGACCAGAAAGTTCAAGTTAAGAACTCTGGTTCGCAAAAAGAATCAAATCAAACGGAGCAACGAAACTCAAACGGGCGAAAGAGAGAAGCTTTGTTTACTAATATGAAACTAGGTCAAATTTTACAATAGAGAAAACTTGTTTGAGTTGGTTAAACAGAAAGTGGGTTTCGAGACGAAACTCCAGGCGCTTGAATCGCCTGATTCCGACTAACGAGCGAAAATATAAACAGAAACTAAGATCAGATCAGAAATCACGATCAGAGAAAATCGCGGATTAAATCCGATAAAAGAAAACTGACGAACAGACCAACGAACGAGCGTTCGTTAGTTGTATCTAACGGGCGAAGAACCATTCATTAAAATGAACGTTCGGACGAACGTCCGCTTACTAGAAGAACCAAGAAAAACCGGCGATCCGAAAAAAAACCGAATCTAGGGTTTTCAAAAAAAAAATCAAACGGTTTTAGAAAGAAAAACCGGCGGCGGATCCGGCGACTACCTCCGGCGGGGCGGGGTGCGGGCGGGGCGGCGGCTCACGGGGCGGCGGCGGCTCAGCGGCGGCAGCAAGTGGCGGCGGCGGGGCTCGGCTGCGGCTGTGGTGAGGCAGGCGGCGGTGGCGGCTTGGGGCGGCGGGGCAGGCGCGGTGGGGTGGCGGTTTGGGCGGCAGGGTGGCGGCTTATAAAAGGGGCGGGGGCGGTGGCTTGCTTGGGCGAGGGGGCGCCCGGGGAGGAGTCCGAGCCGGAGTCTCCTCGGCGTCCGTGCCGGGCACGAAGGCGCGGGCAAGGGAGGCGGTGGCGCGGGCGGGCCGGCCTGGCTCGGCTGGGCCTTAGGCCCAGTCGGGCGCGGGAACTCTTTTTTTTAAATAATTTTGCCGATGGAAATAAAATCCTAGAAAAATAAATAAAAATCTAAAAATGCCAAAACAAATTTTCACCGTCTAAATAAAATATTTAGAACGAGATGAACATTTTCTTGGCCCTAAAATGCAATTTTGAAAACGTGCAATTTTTTCTAATGCAACAAAATTGCTATAAAATCCAAATGGAACAAATATATGATTTTAATATTTTTCCTCCAACATTTCATTTATTTTGGAGAAGTCATCTTATCTCCTCTCTTGTATTTTAATATGAAATATTTTCGGAGAGAGAAATAATTAAAACCAAAATCCTCGTTTCAAAATTTGATAAAAGAATCAAATAAGAAAACTGGGAAATCCCCAACTCTCTCCGAGGGTCCTTGAGTTGCTTAGGATTTCGAGGATTACGGAACGGAAAGCAATAAAACCTGATATGCAATGATGATCTAATGTATAACATTCCAAATTGAAAATTTGGGATGTTACAGCGACACTTGTTGCATCTGCATCCTCTTCCTGATATAGTTAACATCTATCATATCTGTATCAGTTTTGGAGGTATAATCCTCCTTCCCTTCACTACCCACATCTTGATGAGAGAAGGTCCCATTTCCCCGAGCTCCACGGCCTCCTCTTCGGCCTCCCCTCCGGCCATGGCCCCCTCTGGGGCCCTGTCCAGTGCGCATGGCCCAGGAAGCTCTAAGGTCTTTGAAAACCAAGGCTGTTGGAGGGTGGATTGCACTGCCATGTTCTTTGAATAGGTGGCCCAACTTACCACAGACCACACACCAGTCTGGAAGCTTCTCATATCTAACTCTGTATATTTGGCGCTTTCCATCCCTTATCATAGAAACAACATTCTTCAAAGGCTTATTGACATCTATCCGGACCAAACCCAATGGAAATTCCCCACAAAGTTATGCGATTGGGGTTCTGCATATAAAACTTCTCTGACCTTCTGAGCTAGAGAAGGCACTAGATGAGCATACAAAGGCGGGACATCATGAATCTGCAACCAGATCTCGATAGTATCAAGTTGAACTGTTGACGGTTTAGCCAATCCATCATATGGTTTCAGCATAACGACGTCTCCCAGGAAATGCCATGGACCATCACGTGTTACTCTCTCCCAATCTCCCAAACATGAGAACTGGGTTGTGTATAGATTGTCCTCAAGCGGCTTGAATTGGACCTCCTGTGCTAGATCCCAGGCCGCTCTCATATTCTTAAAGAACCAATATTGGCTGTATGATTTGGGCGTGTGCACCCTGACCAGCGCATCCATCGCGCCTCCTCCAGCGATGCCTCCCCCTCATCGAACACCACATCGTCAAGGTCCTCTTCTCGAAGACCTAGCTCCATCATCAGTGCTGCTACGTCGTCCACCTCGGAGGGCCCTGCTGAACGCGACCCTGAAGCTCCGTCCGACGCCATGGAAAACTTCAAACGCTAACCCGATTAGAACACTCAGCCTTGTAGATAACCCTAGAGCCCCCTCCCCAATCCCGCCAGGACCAGGGACGTCGCGGCACCCCCGCTCGAAGAGAGGAGGCGGGAAGACACGGGAGAGGTAGGGAATAAGACGATCTCAACGACGGCGATCAAGATCGCCTCGAGAAGAAGAAAACCCTAGTTAGAGGGAAGTCATCTCTACTCTCTCCATCATGAGCAGACTCCACACTTTCCTTTCCCTTCTCCCCTTTCCTTATCCTCCTTAGGCTGGCCCATATGGGGGGCGCACCAGCCCCTTATGGCTCGTGCGTTTCTGTGACGCCCCAAGACCGGAGCTTCAGATGCCTTCCAGGGTTTCCAGGTTTCGTCGTGTGATTTGTTTGGTTCGTTGCATTCATCATTGCATCATGTGCATTGCAGCATGCCATCATGTCATTTATTTTCTTAACCCATCTAAATAAATGGCATGGATCTTTGATCCATTTAAATCGAGGGAATTCACTTGTGATTTCTCTTTATAACATATTAAAGCCTCTCAATACTATTAGGGAGCTATGATAAAAATTATTCCATTTATTTGGAATTAACCATAACACACTTGCAAATATCCCATGCCTTTTTCCTTCTCAACTCTTGGTCTCTAACTTTGTCATATTTTTCTTTCATCATTTTCCGGAGCTCCACCAAAATCCGAACATTTTTGGACCTTCCTAACCCTCACTTCCTATTCGAACCTTTTGAATTCAAATCAAATGAGTTTGAATTTAAACTTTGAGATATGCCCACTCAATTTTTTTCTTGGATCGTACTCATTTATGAGTCTGGGAAATTTAACCGCATGCCCAAATTCTTTCTCTAACCCCCCCTCTTCCTTTTTCTCCTCTGTATGCTTTCTGTTAAAGGGAATATATATATAGAGTGAGAGAGAGCAGAGCCTAGCTGGTCACTTGGGCCTCCTAGCTAGGCCGGCCCATTGGCCCAGCCGCCCTCAACCCTAGCCGATCGCCATCGGTCCCTCTTAGCGCCACCAGAGGGATCGAGAGATCCCTCGACCTCTCCCCTCTGCCCGATTCCCCAACCTCTCCTCTCGTCCTCCCCGCGCCTGGCCCTCTCCTCCCAGCGCCTTCCCGAGCGCCATGGACGGCGCCCGCTCCCTGCAGTCGCCCCTCGCCGGATCCTGCAGGCCGCCGCCTGGTTCCCTCGCGCCCCGCCGGATCTCCTTCCTCACGCCGGCGAGCATGACGCCCTCCGCGCGGCCCCCTTCCTCTGCTACTCCTCCTTCTTCTCTGCTGCGTCTCCGGCGCCGCACCACCGGAGCTGCTACTTCCCCGCGACCTTGAGCCCCAAGCACCACCTTGTCACCCTGCTTCGTCCGGCCGCCGCGTCGCCATGCTCCAGCACCGCTTCGAGCTCGTCTTCCTCGACCTCCAGGCCATCCCGGAGTCCCTCGCCGCTGCGGCATGGCCCAGCCTAGACATCCACCTTGCCATGCTCTTGCTTCCTCTCCAGCGTGCCAGCCCAGCCTTTGACCTCCCCTGCAGCTCTCGCCGCCATGCCGAGTCCTGCTGCTGCTGTTGCTTCGCTGTAGAGCTCCGCCACGTCAAGTACCCCTGCTTTCGAGCGACAGGACGGGGTACCGTGCCTGCGTTGACTTCCCTATCGCAAGCCTCCATGCGGCTTCGTCGTTCTCCTGAGGTCCTTGTGCTACTTCTTTTTAGACCATCAAGACCGGCAAGGTCAACTACAGGGACACCACGTACCACGACACACGGATGCCCGAACGAGTACCACGACAAACCGCCCAGTACCCCTTCGAATCCTTCAAGACTGTCAAGTGAACGACTACCATCGCTCCAAGATCCGAACGGCTACAACGACATGAACATATACGGAACGTTTACGACTACACGATGAACTGCCAAGGCCGGCCACAACTCTTGTACCACTATATCGCCAAGTACCACGACGACCGAAGCATAGTACCTCTACGTTTGCCATGTACATCGACCGTCACCGAAGACCCGTGTAGCACTAACGCCAAGTTCCCCTACCGTCGCCCTCGGAAACATCGAATGCGTCAAGTCCTTCTCCGAGACGTGTACCACTACTTCCTCTACCGTCGCGAGAACATCTACTTCCTCTACTTTGCACCGACTCGTTCCGCCTCGAAATGCACCCTTGGAAGGTATAACTGCCGGACCAACGACCATGGACAAATGCATGTTGTATGTGATGTCCGTGTTTGCACCGTGTCCGAGTTGTCATTACACGTCTCCCCTCGTTTGCCATGCCATCGACCCGTGGGAACCCGGTATCCGGGATCACCCCACCATCCTTGCGTGACTCGCTCCTGTCACACTTTCTTTTCACCGGCATCTCAATCGAGTTACCGGAACCGGAATGTTGCCATGGCACCATTTCCGTTTCGTCGCCGTGGCACCCCTTTCTTTCTACCATGGTGACAAATGCTTCATAAAATGCTCTTATCAACTTTTTCATAAATATTGCATAAAACTTGCACATGTCATCCGCATCATGATAACAATAATTAAAATGTTTAAAATTGTTGTTTGCATTAATTACTAAATGCACGTGGGGATTTACCAGATTTGTTGTTTGCTATATCCGACCCCATTTAAATTGTTTAGATGGTATAGTTTTGTTATGCTTCACCTCTTGCCATGTTAACCAACCTTTAATATTGTTGGGTACCTAAACGAGAGGAACTAAATAATTGACATGGTGTTTCATCAATATGCAACTCGTTGCATATTGAGCTCCACTTAATTTGTAGTATTGTTTGTGCACTTTGCCATGCCATGCATATATAAACCGGACATGCATCATACTTGGTTGTGCATCATGCCATGTTTATGTGATGGTTGTTTACTATGTTGTTTGCTTCTTTCCGGGTTACTTCTCGCATTAGCTTCGATTTCGTTCCGGAGTTGTGAGGATCCGTTCATCTACGTCTGTTTGTCTTCTTCATGGACTCGTTCTTCTTCCTTGCGGGATCTCAGGCAAGATGACCATACCCTCGAAATCACTTCTATCTTTGCTTGCTAGTTGCTCGCTCTTTTGCTATGCCGCGATACCTACCACTTGCTATGTCATGCCTCCCATATTGCCATGTCAAGCCTCTAACCCACCTTGTCCTAGCAAACCGTTGTTTGGCTATGTTACCGCTTTGCTCAGCCCCTCTTATAGCGTTTCTAGTTGTAGGTGAAGATTGGAGTTTGTTCCTTGTTGGAGCATGTTTATTTGTTGGGATATCACAATATCTCTTATTTAATTAAAGCATCTATATACTTGGTAAAGGGTGGAAGGCTCGGCCTTATGCCTGGTGTTTTGTTCCACTATTGCCGCCCTAGTTTCCGTCATACCGGTGTTATGTTCCTTGATTTTGCATTCCTTACGCGGTTGAGTTATAATGGGAACCCCTTGACAGTTCGCCTTGAATAAAACTCCTCCAGCAAGGCCCAACCTTGGTTTTACCATTTCCACCTAAGCCTTTTTCCCTTGGGTTCTGCAGACTCAAGGGTCATTTTTATTTTAAACCCCCGGGCCGGTGCTCCTTTGAGTGTTGGTCCAAACTAGAGCCCTTTGCAGCGCCCCCTCAGGGAAACTCGAGGTTTGGTTTTAGTTGTACGGAGCGCTCATATGAGTGTGCCCTGAGAACAAGATATGTGCAGCTCCTGTCGGGATTTGTCGGCACATTCGGGCGGCTTTGCTGGTTTAGTGTTACCATTGTCGAGATGTCTTGTAACCTGGATTCCGAGTCTGATCGGGCCGTCCTGGGAGAAGGAATATCCTTCGTTGCCCGTGAGAGCTTGTGATGGGCTAAGTTGGGACACCCCTGCAGGGTTTTGAACTTTTGAAAGCCGTGCCCGTGGTTATGGGCAGATGGGAATTTTTTAATGTCCGGTTGTAGAAAACTTGACACTTAACTTAATTAAAATGCATCAACCGCGTGTGTAGCCGTGATGGTCTCTTTCCGGCGGAGTCCGGGAAGTGGACACGATGTTGGAGTTATGCTTGACGTAGGTTGTTCTAGGATCACTTCTTGATCATAGTTTCTCGACCGTGCCTTGCCTTCTCTTCTCGCTCTCTTTTGCGTAAGTTAGCCACCATATATGCTAGTGCTTGCTGCAACTCCACCTCACATACCTTTTACCTACCCATAAGCTTAAATAGTCTTGATCACGAGGGTGTGAGATTGCTGAGTCCCCGTGACTCGCAGATACTTCCAAAACTAGCTTGCAGGTGCCGATGATATCATGCAGGTGATGCAACCAAGCTCAAGGAGGAGCTCGATGAAGTTCGTGTTCGTTATGTTGTTCCATTTTCCAGTTGATCAGTAGTGGAGCCCAGTTGGGGCGATCGGGGATCTGTAGCATTAGGGGTAGTCTTCTTTTATTTTGGTTCCGTAGTCGGACCTTGATTGTATCTGGATGATGTAATGTTATATTCATGTATTGTGTGAAGTGGCGATTGTAAGCCAACTATGTATCTCTTTCCTTATTCAGTACATGGGATGTGTAAAGATTACGCCTCTTGCGACATTGCTTACAATGCGGTTATGCCTCTAAGTCGTGCTTCGACACGTGGGAGATATAGCCGCATCGTGGGCGTTACAAGTTGGTAATCAAAGCCTTCCCCGACTTAGGAGCCCCCTGCTTGATCGAATCATTGGCGTTGTTGAGTCTAGAAAAATGTTTTGAGTTTTATAGGATTATATATATCGGAGAGTAGGATTCTTTTTACTCCTCAGTCCCTTCGTCGCTCTGGTGAGGCATCCTGACGAGTTTTGACTCTTCTCTCCTTAAATTTCACTGAAAATTTTTTTAGGTTCACGCGGGTATCTTGGAATCATTCCGATGGTTTTGTGACGAGAACATTGTTCTTGGTGCCTCCTGACATTTAGGGGTTGTGGCAATGTCCCGGGGAGTTAAGCTCCGAGGTGTTGTCGTCACAATTTTATCGTTGCAGTTCTGGAATACCTGAGTTTAGTTTCGCCGACATCGAAAATCTCTTTTATGCAGTTGTTGGTGAGATAACCTCGACGCCACCTAATACTGGGGCGGGAGTTCGGGAGTATTGCCATAACTCGTATAACGGATGCTTTTTGAAGGTTGAGGTAGACGATTTCCGAAGGTTTCTTGGTTATGTGTTGAAGGATGGATACAGCTGGATGTAGGATTTGCTAGTTTTGGGTGAGATATTATGCTTCCCCTGTATCCCCAACACCTGATTGCATAACCGGAAAGTTTCGGGAGTTTATAAGTCGGAATTCAAGTAGCTCTTAGGATATTTTTCTGACAGATGTATGATATGAAATTGGGGTTCGACGTCTAGTGGTCCGCCTATTCACGGTTGGTTTTATAGTGGTCTCGTTGTGTCTTAAAGAGTCCTTGGCTATGCTGACTCGGGGACACTTCGTATGTCATGTGCACTGCCTTGTACATGATGGTGCTGTACGATCGAGCCCGTGTGGGCCCCACCATGAAAACTTCGGATGGAATCTCTACCATATGTTTGTTCCGGCTTATTCTGCAAGCCAATCCTTTGTTTTGTTTTCAGTTGTGGTATTCGAGTTGCTTCAATGTCAAGTGTTGATTCCATGCCTTTTTCCTAAGTGGTGTTCTCATACTCCGATGTGAATACCAATCCTTCATGATAATCGAGATTGTCATGTCAATCCGTTTTAACCGGCGTGTTTCTCTTCAAGTGGATCCGATCATTTCAACATCCGCAAGATCAACTCAGTTTTCGCCAATGGTGTTTGTTTCATCCGTCTCCAAGTTGTCTTTGTTTTCCCTCTCTCCCTCCCTTTGTTTCTTCAAGGACTCAGATTTCTGAATCAAGTATCCAGCTTATTGATGTGAAATTTCTTCGTTCTTTCCGTTCAATGTTTTATCCGGTGATTTTCAGGAAGATTCTAACGGAGCTTCAAGTTCGTCACTCTTCACTCATTTTCTTCTTCGGTGGATTCAATTCTCGTGTTGATCATATCCTTTTCCTTGTTTCATTGTTTTCTCATGCTGGTGCAATTCTTAATCATTCACCTCTTGCTATTCTTTTGTTCCGGTGTGCTGAAGTTATCTCAGGAGATTCATGTTTTCATTCCTAATCCGTTCAAGATATCTCGAGGTTGTTATCTCATTCAAGCCATTTATTTCAACCAGTGCAATCTCTCTTTCAAGCAATCATTTCAATGGTGTTTCTCTTGAGTGGGCCCTAACCCATAGGTCTTTTTCCAAGATCTTACCTGACTCTTCTTATTTTCCCGGAGCTATCCTCAAATTCTTTTTCAAAGTTTGACGTAAGAATGAATTTTTCATCAGTCAAATGCTTTTCTCCAAGATCGTTCAAATTCTATTCATTGTTGATTCAGCCTTTATATTCTTCCTTACCCCGGAGTGCCTCAACAATTCATGGTATTGCTTCTCATCATCATTATCTACATTTGAAGACCGAAGAAGAGTTTTCCTCTAAATCTTGCTCCATTCTATTCAAGATTCGTGATTCTAACTTGTTGACATCCTCTCATAATTGTTTTTCGATCGTGAGAATTCTTTTCACCCATCCGGAGCAATTCAGGAGTCTTTTCAGTTTGATTTTCCGGAGCCCATCATCTCAGATTTATTCATTCCAGCTTTCAGCTCTCGTTCTCCAAATCTTACCGGTGGTTCGTTCAAGATTTTTCTTACCTTGTTATCATATCAATTCATTTGTTGTTTTCAATCATACCGGTGGATTCGTCGAAGACCTTCCTCAAGTTTGCGCTATATCTATCTTAATCCTTTCTACGAGAATAAGTAGTATGCCAAATCCGTTGCTGGTCATCAATTTAAATTGATGAAGGATAAGCATAATGTAATTCTTATTCTTGTTTCATCGAATAAGTCAATTCCTTATTACGGAGGCTCATCAAATTCTTCATTTCATTTGTTTATCTTTCTTCTTTCCGGAGTTTGTTTGTGATATCAATTCTCGGTTTCCATTGTTTCATCTTTCTTTTTTTCCGGAGTTCCAAGCTCTCGCAATTATATCACCATGGAGATCCATCTAAATCATCACAAGGTTTCACCTTGTATTTTCAACTTCTCTTTCTTTTCGATTGATCATCCTTTTGTTACCGGAGTTCTTCATGGAGGCTCTACATGATGGTTCATCAAGGATTTAATTCCTTCTCGAAGTGTTCATTGATATTCTTTTCAAGGGAGCTCAAGCATTCTTCATCTTGCAATCGGGAGTGCAATTCGTTCTATCTTATCTTTTGAGGTGGTGTTATGTCATTGTTGATAATTTCCCTTCGTGTTTCAGGATTCACTGGTTTTCAAGAGTGACATATTTAAATCCACCATTTTCTCTTTGCTCAAGTCATCTTTTCAACCAACCAATCTCTTCATTGGAGTTATCTTGGTATAGATTTCACCTAAAGCCTTTCATTGGGAATGTTTCTCTTTGTGATGATTACCTATGATCCAAGTTCTTCATTTATCCTACCGGTGAGATAAGTTTCTCGTCTCCTTGTTCATATCAATCCAAATCCATTGTTTTCACAGCGGCAGAATTTCACCTCATAATTTTGAGATGTTTTCCATAAGCCCACTACAAACTTATTCGTTTCGTTGTTTTTTTCCAACAACTCCGTTTTAACCTTCTTGGAAGGGTGCTTTCCAAGCTCATTTGTGGCAGAAGTTGGCATTTTCAACTCCATTCTTTTATTACAATGATCTAACTTCTATTCTTTTCTTCCGGAGGCATTGTGATGTTTCTCTCTTCGACCCATCATCTTGTTTTGTCAAGATCATGTTCAATTCCTTCCATTTACAATCGGAGTGCTGACCAAATTATATCATTCTTATTCCTTCTCTATCTTGTTTTAACCGGAGTGTTGTCATAATTGATCTTTATCGATCCTTGTACATCTGTTTCTACCGGAGTGCTTGCATGTATTTCTTGTCCATTGAAACCCTTTTCTTATGTCTGTCAACCTACAAGGTTCCTATAATGTTCCTTGTTCCTCCTTTCTAACGGAGTGTTTTCAACCTCGTTCATCTCCGTTGTATTCTCTTCTCAAAATTTGTTCAACCTCTCAAGGTTTGTGGTTTCACTCGTTTGTCCAAGAAGCAACTTAGTTTTACCTCTCTTCTTCCTCTTCCGTTTTCCACGGTGCCATCCTAGATCTCGGGATGAGATCCTCTTGTAGTGGTGGAGTGTTGTGATGCCCCAAGACCGGAGCTTCAGATGCCTTCCAGGGTTTCCGGGTTTCATCGTGTGATTTGTTTGGTTCGTTGCATTCATCATTGCATCATGTGCATTACAACATGCCATCATGTCATTTCTTTTCTTAACCCATCTAAATAAATTGCATGGATCTTTGATCCATTTAAATCGAGGGAATTCACTTGTGATTTCTCTTTATAACATATTAAAGCCTCTCAATACTATTAGGGAGCTATGATAAAAATTATTCCATTTATTTGGAATTAACCATAACACACTTGCAAATATCCCATGCCTTTTTCCTTCTCAACTCTTGGTCTCTAACTTTGTCATATTTTTCTTTCATCATTTTCCGGAGCTCCACCAAAATCCGAACATTTTTGGACCTTCCTAACCCTCACTTCCTATTCGAACCTTTTGAATTCAAATCAAATGAGTTTGAATTTAAACTTTAAGATATGCCCACTCCATTTTTTCTTGGATCGTACTCATTTTATGAGTCCGGGAAATTTAACCGCATGCCCAAATTCTTTCTCTAACTCCCCCCTCTTCCTTTTTCTCCTCTGTATGCTTTCTGTTAAAGGGAATATATATAGAGTGAGAGAGAGCAGAGCCTAGCTGGTCACTTGGGCCTCCTAGCTAGGCCGGCCCATTGGCCCAGCCGCCCTCAACCCTAGCCGATCGCCATCGGTCCCTCCTAGCACCGCCAGAGGGATCGAGAGATCCCTCGACCTCTCCCCTCTGCCCGATTCCCCAATCTCTCCTCTCGTCCTCCCCGCGCCTGGCCCTCTCCTCCCAGCGCCTTCTCGAGCGCCATGGACGCCGCCCGCTCCCTGCAGTCGCCCCTCGCCAGATCCTGCAGGCCGCCGCCTGGTTCCCTCGCGCCCCGCCGGATCTCCTTCCTCACACCGGCGAGCATGACGCCCTCTGCGCGGCCCCCCTTCCTCTGCTACTCCTCCTTCTTCTCTGCTGCGTCTCCGTCGCCGCACCACCAGAGCTGCTGCTTCCCCGCGACCTCGAGCCCCAAGCACCACCTCGTCACCCTGCTTCGTTCGGCCGCCGCGTCGCCATGCTCCAGCACCGCTTCGAGCTCGTCTTCCTCGACCTCCAGGCCATCCCGGAGTCCCTCGCCGCTGCGGCATGGCCCAGCCTAGACATCCACCTCGCCATGCTCTTGCTTCCTCTCCAGCGTGCCAGCCCAGCCTTCGACCTCCCCTGCAGCTCTCACCGCCATGCCGAGTCCTGCTGCTGCTGTTGCTTCGCTGTAGAGCTCCGCCACGTCAAGTACCCCTGATTTCAAGCAACAGGACGGGGTACCGTGCCTGCGTTGACTTCCTTGTCACAAGCCTCCATGCGGCTTCGTCGTTCTCCTGAGGTCCTTGTGCTACTTCTTTTCAGACCATCAAGACCTGCAAGGTCAACTACAGGGACACCACGTATCACGACACACGGATGCCCGAACGAGTACCACGACAGACCGCCCAGTACCCCTTCGAATCCTTCTAGACTGTCAAGTGAACAACTACCATCGCTCCAAGATCCGAACGGCTACGACGACATGAACATCTACGGAATGCTTGCGACTACACGATGAACCGCCAAGGCCGGGCACAGCTCTTGTACCACTACTATCACCAAGTACCACGACGACCGAAGCATAGTACCTCTACGTTTGCCATGTACATCGACCGTCACCGAAGACCCGTGTAGCACTAATGCCAAGTTCCCCTACCGTCACCCTCGGAAACATCGAATGCGTCAAGTCGTTCTCCGATACGTGTACCACTACTTCCTCTACCATCGCGAGAACGTCTACTTCCTCTACTTTGCACCGACTCGTTCCGCCTCGAAATGCACCCTTGGAAGGTATAACTGTTGGACCAACGACCATGGACAAATGCATGTTGTATGTGATGTCCGCGTTTGCACCGTGTCCGAGTTGTCATTACACGTCTCCCCTCGTTTGCCATGCCGTCGACCCGTCACTACAAAAAATACACTTCCGTGATGATACGTGTTTGTCACAGTAGGTCGCGTTTTCTGTCATGCATTTACATCCATGACAAATTTATGACAGAATCAAGATAGTCATACCTGTGAGGTCGTAGAAGTGTTCCATGACATTGCCAAAATTATCATCACGGAAGTGTCCACTTCCATGACGATAAATCGCGCGTCACAGAAGTGCTTTCGTCAAGGGTGACCGACACGTGGCATCCACCGTAACGGAACGCCGTTAAGCTATCGGGTCAGATTTTGGATCCGATAACCCGTTAACAGCCACGACCAAAGTTGATTTTCCACATGTAAAATTCTCATTGGCTGACAGATCCACGCGTCAGCTCCGCGTTGGCACATGTGTCACTCCTCCAACGGTCGAGATGGGCCTATGATATGTTGACATGTGGACCGGCCCAAAAGTGGCCCACAAAGAGTAAATGGGCCGGCCCAACCGAAGGCCCATAAGATTTAGCGGACCATAATGGGCCGACCCAGCTAAAGGCCCACAAAATTTAGCGGACCATAATGGGCCGGCCCAGCTAAAGGCCCACACGATTTTGCAGACCATAATGGGCCGGCCCAGCTAAAGGCCCACAAGATTTTGTGGACCACAATGGGCCGGCCCAGCTAAAGGCCCACTAGATTCTGCCGACCATAATGGGCCGGCCCAGCTAAAGGCCCAACATTCTCTATCAAATCGACCCATCAACGGCCTGTCCTAAAGTTGTCATCAACGCGGCCCATGGTCACTTCTGGCCCGTTAACAGTCCGCTAAGTAATTGGGCCGAATTATGACCCGGTGTATTTCTGGCCTGTTATAGGTCTGGCTTCATTTGGGCCCATTTATAGGCCATCAAAACTTTCAGCCCATAAACGACCATGAAGGATTTGGGTCATATTCGGCCATGTCTGACATTCGGCCTGTTAGAGGCCCGCTATAGCTTTGGGCCACTTTCGACCTGTTGTCATTTTCGGCCTGTTAACGCCGGACGTAAACCATGGGCCATATGTGGACCAACGTCATATCGGGCCCATTAACAGCCCATATAAAAATGACGATAATCTAGCCCGACCGAAGTTCTGGCCTGTTAAAGGCCCGTGTATTAGGTCGGCGCATTTACGGCCCGTCCGAATTTCGGCCTGTTATAGTCCAGTGGGTTATTTGGCACAATCAGGGCCTAATCTCACTTTCGATCTATTAAAGCCCCATGTATTTTATGGGCTCGAGATATTTACACCTGTAAACGGCCTATTTTTACTGAGGGCCCAAATTATGTTTAGGCCTGTTAAAGGCCCACTATGGGCACAGGCCTACCAGAAAAATATGAAAGCTTATGCTGATTTAGGCCCAGATATTTTTAGTGGGCTACATGCCAATTTCGGCCCATAATCCTTTTTAGCCCAATTAGAATGGGCCCGACGAATGTTGGCATGTTGGGCTCCTACGAAGCTTTAGGCCGAATACATTACTAAGATAAACCTACACTATACAAAAATAGCGTCGTAATTACTGCAGCCTGAGGCAGCATCATAAATGTTGTATCACAACAAAATAAATTCCAACCATACAACAAAAGGCCTGTTGGCATAAAGTTTACAGTCCTTCCAGATAAAAGCACCATCAGATGTATAGAAGCACAGACCATTTGACCTGAGTGCTAATGTTTCAGGCTGTAGAATCTGATGGAGCAGCACGATCTCCACCTTTTTTCCGCCATTGCTCTTGAACAACGAAGCAAATGTCTAATAGTCTGGTTTCAAAACCATTCATATCTTGACGACATTTCTCAACCACTATTCTTGTTTCCGAAGCAACGTCCACTAGGGATTGAACTTGTGTCTGGAGCACAGATATATCACTCTGTCTAGCAGGAAGATTTTGTTCAGTAGGCGATTTGAACGAGGTTACCTTGACAACCAACCCAGAATTACGCAGGAAGGTGCTTTTTGCACTGTTAGTGGAGAGATACCGACGCACTGCAGCAGGAGGTGACATTGTGCCTGTAGTAGCCTCATCACCTTCAGGTGGTTGTGGCTGTTCAATCATTTGTTCCATAGCTTCTTGAAAGTTTGAACTTGTAGATTAGTGTACCAGATAAGTTACTAATGAGACAAAAACAAACAAAGTAGGTTAAACATTTATACATAACTTATTTTGGTGAACTACTGTAATACATTAGCATGTATTGTAGTGCCAACTACATAATAAAATCACTTTCGGAACATATGTCCATGTAGCATGCCTACTGTATTGTCTATTTCCTCACATTCGTTGACATCTAAGGATAAAGAGGCATGGTTTAAAGTAGGATGAACGTAGTATGACATCATTCATATCATGGGCAAATAGATATAAAACAAACATGCTATTTTATCATTGTGTGCGTACGTGAACATAACAACTAGATTACAGATCAAGACCAAAAGAATATCCTTCATCTCTTTTAAAACATGTAAGGTGAAATGATACGTTAAGACAACTGTGAATAAAAGTGAACAGAGTAACTGACATTGGCTGAAAACCAAGTAGTTAAATGAACACATCACAGTACCAATCAGTTCAAGGCAGGAGGAGTAAGGACTTACAACAGTGGCTTGAACTGGTGTGCTCATGCCCTTCATCTTGCTGGTGTGGCAATCCTTGAAGATTTGCACTGCATTCGGTTCAGGTTCTTTTTGGTCCGCACGGGATTTCCTCTGTATTTGGAACAAGTCAATATAGATACGATAATATGGCACAAAAAAGAAGGAAGTAGCAGGTATTTACAAGAGCCTCGCAGTGTGCAATATAGCTATGAGATCATGTGGTCTGTTGGAATTTCACTTTAGAACGGTTGGTTTTGTTCTTCAAACAGTTAGCCTAGAAGAAGATACACTTGTAAGGCACATACATAAATACAAGTTCAATATGTGGTATGATCAAACAGATATAGCCTACCTGATACTTTGGATCAGACCAGTGTTTAACGAGGGCTGTCTAGTCTTCATCTGTAATATATTCCACTGGAGATGTTTGGGCGATTTCATTGTTAGCCTTGCCTTCAAAGTGAGATTTTCTAAGGTGGTACCGATAATGTCGCAGAGTAGACTGAAAAACATGAGTGCATGCTTGTCTAGTTGCATCATCTTTCGGATCCAACTTGAACCTCATCTGTTGAAAAAATAATGTAAGTCTTATTAGGAGGAAGCTAGAAAGTATGGGACAGAGCAAGACAATATTACTAATTGCGATGAATAACATTACTTACGGATAAATGGTCAAGGAAGGTGTTAAACTAGGTATTGTCTTTCTCATTCCTGTACTGGATCCACGTTGGGAGGATATGTGCATGACACCTAACGGCAACGGCTGCCTCTGATACTAACTTGGCTGACTCTGTAGCATCACGTGGCCTTTTTAAACCTGCCTCAAAATGGATCTCCATTCTTCCTCATTTAGATTTTGTTAATCTGTCAAGCATTATCCCTGATGCCTGTTTCCGCTTGCACCGTGGTGCTAGTTCAACAACGAATATGGAAAGTGTTAGTGTACATCAAACTGTGAGAGTACATATAAAGGAGCATGCAACTGCAACTTGACTCGGTCAGGTACCGTCTTGGTGTTGATGCTCATGAGGTTCATCTGATCTTGCCAAGTCCTGTTGTGTCAGTAGTGCTTCGAAAGTAGTGTTAGGTGTGAAGGCAGCTTGGGAACTGGCCAGTTCTGGAGCAAACGAACGAGTAACTGGTTGAGATGCTGGTACAGTTGAAGCGGTTGCTGCAGCTGGTGGAGCAGGTGATACTGTGTTTGTAGATTTAGCCGGTGGACTTGGACCTTCTACTACACTATAAGTACCAGCAGAATCTCGACGACAAAACCTTTTCCGTTTCACCCGACGAGTAACAACACTCCCTACTATATTATTTTCCTTGCTCTTTTTTGACTTTGCCATGTCAAGCTGTACCCACAACACAAAAGAATAAAATCACTCTTCGGAACTCATTGATGCATGATACAGACAAGCAATACTTTGATGTAAGACAACCGTATGAGGATGGAATATGTAAGAAAAACAGGACGGCATGACATATTCACAGCTACGATGTGCAAACTAAGCAGAAGGATTTTCAAGAAAATAGAAGTAATGCAAGCTAGACACCATATGAAAGATGCAACCAATATTACTCTGCCAAGTTAAAAGTGTCTTGTCATAAGTGGCAATTCGAAAAATTAGAACCAGTACAACATAGAAATCAATGCAAGATGCAACCACTATCAAACTGCCATGTTAGAAGCGTCCAATCATGAGTGACTGATGCAGGATACACAACAACAGTACTTTGATGTAAGAACATGGTATCATAGATAGATGCAGTGTATTCTAGACACAGAAAGCCATGTCATATGCACATGTATAACATATAAACTCAGTAGGTGCAATTTAATCAAAATAGAAGAAATACAGGCTAGACAACATATGCAACATGAAACCAATTATCACACTGTCAACTTAGAGCAAGCACCTGCGATGGTGGAGTACGGGAGATGAACTCATCATGTAGACTTGGGGACTTCAACTTCATTAGCAGTAGTAGTGGCAAAATCTAGAGAGTCTCTGTTTGCGTCGGTGGGGAGGACCACCAACATCCCCTAACTTACTCTTTTCCTTCCTATTTTCTGATATTGCCTTATGAAGTCAAAACCACAAGAAGATGAATAAAATTAGCTCTGCATAACTGGTTGATGCATGATACAGACGAACACTACTTTGATGTAAGGCAAGCGCAGGATAGGAGGATGGAATATATACAAAAAAAGACAACGTTTCATATTCACACGTATGATACGAGGATGGAATATGTATGAAAAAACAGTAAGCGGAAGGCATTTCAACAAAATTAGAAGAAATGAAAGCTAGGCACCATATGAACATGCAACCAGTATCACTATATCAGGTAAAAAGTGTCTTGTCGTAAGAGCCATTTCAAGAAATTAGAAGCAGTACAAGCTAGAAGACAATGCAAGATGCAACCTACATCACAGTCCCAAGTTAAATGTGTCTTATGGGTAAGTGATCGTTGCAGGTATAAGTTGTAAGCTACGCAGATGCAATTCAACATAATCAGAAGCAATACAAACTAGACATCATACGGAAACGCAACCACGTATAACAGTTCCAAGTAAGAGCAAGCACCTGTGATGGTGGAGTAGGGGAGATGTGCTCATCATGTACACGTATGTTCTAGAAACAGGAACACATGTCATATTCACAGGCATTATGTGTAAAGTAAGCAGATGCAATTCAAGTTAGAAGCAATACAAGCTAGACATCATACGCAACATGCAACCACATATAATAGTGTCAAGTTAGAGCAAGCACCTGTGATGGTGGAGTAGGGGAGATGTGCTCATCATCTACACAGCTACGTTGACTGTCCAACCTTGTGTTGTCTTGCGAATCTTGTTGGGAGGATGGCGGAGTAGAATCTATAGAGACCCCCTGTTTGAGTTGCTCCGAAGGACCACCATCATCCACTGCCGGACTAATTTCCTTCAGCTTTAATGATTTTGCTCTTCAGAACTCATTCATGCATGATACTAACGAACACTACTCGGATGAAAGGCAAACACATGATGCGAGGATGGAATATGTATGAAAAACAGGATGGTGTGACATATTCACACCTATGATGTGGTAACTAAGCAGAAGGCATTTCAACAAATTAGAAGCACTGCAAGCTAGACACCATATGAAAGATGCAACCAATATCACTCTGCCAAGTTCAAACTGTATGGCGTTTCAACAAATTAGAAGCAGTACATGCTAGAAATCATATGCAAGACACAACCAATATCACAGTGGCGACTTAAAGGTGCCTTATCATAAGTGACTGATGCGGGATATGCAAGAATAGTAGTCTGATGTAGAAACAGGAACACATGTCATATTCACAGGCATTATGTGTAAAGTAAGCAGATGCAATTCAACAAAGTTAGAAGCAATACAAGCTAGACATCATACGCAACATGCAACCACATATAATAGTGCCAAGTTAGAGCAAGCACCTGTGATGGTGGAGTAGGGGAGATATGCTCATCATCTACACAGCTACATTGACTGTCTAGCCTTGCGTTGTCTTGCGAATCTTGTTGGGAGGATGGCGGAGTAGAATATGTAGAGAACCTCTGTTTCAGTTGCTTGGAAGGACCACCATCATCCAATGCCTTGCCAATTTCCTTCAGATTTATTGATTTTGCATTGTGAGATCATACCGACAAGAAAAAGGAATATCATTCGCTCTTCAGAACTCATTCATGCATGATACTGACGAACACTACTCTGATGAAAGGCAAAGTCATGATACGAGGATGGAATATGTACGAAAAAATGGACGGCTTGACATATTCACACCTATGATGTGATAACTAAGCAGAAGGCACTTCAACAAATTAGAAACACTGCAAGACACCATATTGAAGGTGCAGTCAATATCACTCTGCCAAGTTAAAATTGTCTCGTCATAGGTGGCGTTCATCAAACTAGAAGCAATACATGCTAGAAATCATATTCAAGACGCAAACCAATATCACACTGCCAACTTAAAGGTGTCCCATCATAAGTGACTGATGCAAGATACACAAGAAGAGTAGTTTCATGTAAGAACATGGTGTGATAGACAGATATAGTATGTACCAAAAAACAGGAAAAGCGTGTCATATTCACAGGTATCATGTGTATGCTAAGCAGATGCAGTTTACACTAATTAGGAGCAATACGAGCTAGACACCATATGCAACATGCAACCAGATATCACACTGCCAAGTTAGAGCAAGCACCTTGGATGGTGGAGTAGGGGAGCGGAGACTTGGACCTTGTAATGCACTATCAGTACAAAGAGAATCAGTACAAATGCTCCGTTTACGTTGCTGTAGAGGACCACCATCATCGCCTTCCTTACTCTTTTCCTTCCTCTTTCTTGATTTTGCCTTGTCAAGTCAAACCCACAAGAAAAAAGAACAAATTTTTCTCTTCAGAACTCATTGATGCATGATACTGACGAACACTACTTTCATGTAAGGCAGCCGCATGATAGGAGGATGGAATACATATGAAAAACAGGATGGCGTGACATATTGACATGTATGATGTATAAAGTGTAAACTAAGCACAAGGTGCTTGAACTTGTTAGAATCGATGCAAGCTAGAAACCATATGAAAGATGAAACCAATATCACTCTGCCAAATTAAAAGGGTGCCCTAACAAATGTATTTGACCAAATTAGAAGCAATACATGGCAACAGGCTAGAAATAATATGCAATATGCAACGAATAAAGGTGACTCATTGTAAGTGATTGATGCAGGATACAGAAGAGAGGTAGTTTCATGTAAGAACAAGGTTAACACATATATGTAGTGTGTACCAAAAATAGGAAGGCATGTCATATTCACAGGTATAGTGTGTAAACTAAGCAGATGCAATTTACCCTAATTAGAAGCATTACAAGCTAGACACCGTATGCAACATGCAACCACATATCACACTGCGAAGTTAGAGCAAGCACCTGTGATGGTGGTGTAGGGGAAGTGCGGTCTTCAGGTACAGAGCTACGTTCAATATCTTCATTTAGGCTTGCTGTTTCTTGAGAATCATGTGGAAAGGATGAAATTGCATTCTTTATAAGAGTATTGCGTCTCATATTAACCCACGCGCGTGACTGTCTCATCATAAGCGATAGACGCAGGATACACAAGAACAGTAGTTTGATGTAAGAACATGGTGTGATAGGCAGATGTAGTATGTACCAAAAACAGGAAGGCGTGTCATATTCACATGTATAATGTGTAAGCTAAGGAGATGCAATTTAACAAATTAGGAGCATTGATGAGGGATACACAAGAAAAGTGCCTTATCATAAGATATAGTATGTACTAAAAAACAGGAAAGCGTGTCATATTCACATGTATCATGTGTAAGCTAAGCAGATGCAGTTTACACTAATTAGGAGCAATACGAGCTAGACACCATATGCAACATGCAACCAGATATCACACCGCCAAGTTAGAGCAAGCACCTTGGATGGTGGAGTAGGGGAGCGGAGACTTGGACCTTGTAATGCACTATCAGTACAAGGAGAATCGGTACAGATACTCCGTTTACGTTGCTGCAGAGGACCACCATCATCGCCTTCCTTACTCTTTTCCTTCCTCTTTCTTGATTTTGCCTTGTCAAGTCAAACCCACAAGAAAAAGGAATAAAATTTGCTCTTCAGAACTCATTGATGCATGATACTGACGAACACTACTTTCATGTAAGACGAACACTACATATCACACTGCCAAGTAAGAGCAAGCACCTGCGATGGTGGTGTAGGGGAATTGCGGTGATCAACTAGAGAGCTACATTGACTATCTTCATTTAGCCTTGCTGTTTCTTGAGAATCATGTGGGGAGGATGACATTGCACTCTTTATACGAGTATGGCGTCTCATAGAAACCCACCCGGGTGACTGTCTCATCATAAGTGATTGACGAGGGATACAAAAGAGCATTAGTTTGATGTATGAACATGGTTAATAGACATACGTAGTATGTATCAAAAACAGGAAGGCATGTCATTATGAAAGGTATAATGTGTAAAGTAAGTAGATGCAATTTAACCAAATTGGAAGCAATACAAGCTAGACACCATATGCAACATGCAACCACATTTGACAGCGCGAAGTTAAAGCAAGCACCTGGGATGGTTGTGTGTGGAAACTGAGATCATCAACTGCAGAGCTAAGTTTGCTGTCTCCAACTGCTAACACTGCACCCGTTAGAGCGCTGGAACGCTTAGTGCTTATCTTCGAATTACACTGGAGTGACTTCTGTCTTTTCTTTTCTGCATTCATCAACACTGCGTCGGAGTCTGAAATACCCATGCATAAAAAAACAATAGTGTGAGTATGGGTGAAGTGTGTGCACAATTAGTACAGTGTAAAGGTAGCAGATAGCAGGTCGGTGAGAAATAAATGACGGGAGACATATGATAGCTCTACAACATGCATGGCACACTAAATTACTACAGGATTCTATGAAAATAACAGTCAACTGAAAGCAAATAGGTCAGTCCATTTTTTCTGCACCGTCCGATGTACAAAGAACGGGTAGATCGCCTTCATCTACCTCTAGCGAGTCAGTGTTGACGATCTTCCTCGAAACGCCAGCGACCACCGGCCCAGTATTCCTCCCCTGCCTGCACCCTCCCCTCGACCTCAGCACACCGCCGTGCTTGGCACCGCCCCCGGCCATCCATTCAAGCCCCGCCGACCTCCATATCGGGCGCAAGCAGCTCCTGCGCCCCACACCCCTATGATAGACATCGATGCACTGCTTCCCCGGGGAACAGGCGGACTAGGTGCTCCGCGCGCCTAAGCGGGTGCTGCTTCTTTTAATTGCGGTTCGACTGACCCTGAATTGAAATCCAGGCAGGCTACTGACCTCTAGCAAAGGTGAAATAGTAAAAGGGAGGAAACCTTGTGCATTTAGTATCACGAAGAAGATGCAGTAAGAAGCGCTCAACTAGTTTCTTTCGTGGGATTAATACGGTGTGAGCGGAGATGTAAGATTTGCACGAATAAGGGAAGAGGAGTACCTCTTTCTGCTGGCAGTGTTGTGTCCTCCTTCTGGTTTTCCGACGATCTTCTTGTTGTTCGCCGGAAACCAGAAGTTGTGGAGGACGGTGCAGCCTTGGACGAACCCATGGCCAAGTTGTTGAGTGTGGTGCGGTGGCCGTCTGTCGGCGGCGGGGAAGCAGATCCGAGGCGGCGAACGACAGCATAGCGGGAACAACTCCGGTGCGATGGACGGTTGCGACAGTGGAGCCGCAGCAGTGAGGCGCAAGACGGCGTGGTCGGAGTGGTTCTGGTATGGCGCACGTCGGCGTCGGCGTCGTGGAGGCAGCTCTGCCTCGGCTTCAGCTGCTAAGTCCTTGAGGGCGTTGCAGTTGCGATTGCGTTGGACGACGACGTCGGGGTACCGGCTCCGGCGTGATGGAGGAGGGCGGCGATGGATTGGCCGCTATGGGGTGGAGGACGGAGGAGGCTGGGGTTTCGCGGCTGGTGGAGAGGGCGTTTTCGCGCCCACGGAGTATGAATGGGGAAACGGAGGGAGGCGGGGAACTAAGGGGGAACAAACTTTCCCCCCATCTAAAATTTCGGACATATTGCGGGTTGGGGGTAGGACAGTCATGTCAGGTGTCCCAAATGTGGGCGGGATAGATTTTGGCCGAGCGCATGGGTAGGCGCCCACGGCGTATGAATGCTTCTCTGGCGTCTTGGTGAAGTTACAAACCTACCCCGGTTTAGACCTTTGGACATCAGGCCGATAGGCTACACGGGCCAGAGTCAGGACAGTAATTTCCTACCACCAAAACATTGGTCTCGCGCGGTTTCGGATGACCAGAGGCCTATTTGGCGCTTCGTTCAGGGCCTCTTTGATTCATAGGATTGTCAAAATGAAGGAATAGGAAAAATGCAGGAATAGGGTGACATGTCCCATAGTATCCTACAGGATTTGAAAGAATGGTTGATAGCATAGGAAAAACAAAGGAATTCTACAAAGAGGTTTGAGTGGATGGAAATTTTCCTCCAAAATGTAGTACAAATGGATCATATGGAAAAATTCCTAAGGATGCCAATCCTACGAATCAAACGAGCATCACAGGAAAAATTCCTAAGGGTTTAAATCCTCCAAAAATCCTATGCAATTCCTTTGAATCAAAGGAGCCCTCAATATTTGGGAGCAGAAGCATTTAACGTTTTCGGTTCTCTTGAATTGAACTTTCAGGATTTGTCAAACTTCACAAATCTTTACTCTTGAAAATCCTAAAGCTACGATTATTTTGGAATGGAGGGGGTACATTTGAATATACATTGTACACGAGTATATATTAAAAAAATATGCAACTTACCTCAGTTCATGCATGGTTCCAGATATAATCTCCTTGGTTGCAAAAAAAGAGTTAGATATGCGTATGAATATATATAACATGTTCAAACTCACAACAAAGATTGATGCCCCCTTTTACATCTGATTTACAAATGCCATTATCTCGGGTTCAAATAGATGAATGCACTTCCTATGAATTCGAATCTTCGAAACCCCCTTTATGTTGAATTCGACATGTATTCTATTTCATAGCTAGAAATTTGGAATGTATCCATGCAAGTGAAAAATGTATAAAGTGCTTCACACTAACAACATGGAGTGCACTAATTAATGTTTATATATGAATTGCAAAAGCATCCATTGCCTGTATTTCAAACCGCTCTCACTCTATGGATCGATAATATGAAATAAACACATGCACATGCTAGAATTCAATTGCAGTTGAAGAAAGAGCCTACTCCTGGTACTGTATATTAGTGATAGGGGTGTGTACAAAGTACACGTGAATACCAGGCATTGTGCGTGTGTGTATACTATCGACGAACTAGACCCCAAGCTTGTATAACATACTAAGGGACTAGGGTTACAAATCATATATAGTCGGCTTATCACCAGTGGGGATAGAGTCCTCCGCGACTCTGGTAGCTTCGTGTTGTACGCCGAGTCCTCCACATGGGTCTTCGTATAACACGTCTCGGTCCAACCTATATGTGGCGCAGGATGGAACCGACCCATGAGTCTTCATGTTGACCCACCACAACTAGAAATGATGTGCCCACCACACCACACACGCAATCGGCCACTAAGAAAATAAGCATATACAATAGTACAACGGTATCTAGCTCACGATACGTCTCCATATTTTGTTGATGACACTGACGGACTTTGCATTTGATGCGTGCTCCGTATTTTGTTGACGACACTTAAGGTCATTGTATTTGAAGCGAAAGCACGATATGGTCACTGGACTTCAGAATAAGCTCATCACAGTCACCACATACATTTTGTCGTGCTAACCAACATGTGGTTGGATGGTTAGAGGACAGTGGTTTCTCGAGCCCACCAAGGTTAAAGTCCCGGTGCTCGCATTTATCTTGTGTTAATTTCAGTATTTTCCGGCGACGTACGTTCAGTGGGAGGAGACGTTCCACTCGACTACGAGGCACCTATGGTGACTTCGTAAAATCTCAAGATCATATATGCTGGCCCACTCTCTCGAAGGTGCTCATAGGGGTAGGGTTCGCGTGTGTGCACTTATAGCGGTGAGTGCTTGCGCATATATATGAGCCCTTGCGTCTGTACCGTGTTAAACAAATACATATCATGATTATACGGTCACTGGCTCACCCGTACAACTCCGTATTTTGTTGATGACACAATCAATTGACCAGTCAAACGTTCCACGCGGCGCAACTAGTGTTGCACCATCGGGGCGCGTAACCGTGGGGCCCACCTGTCAGCCCGTATATGAAAGAAAGAAATGGTAGTTTGAGTCTGTACTGTGTTAATAAAATAGGAGTACATTTTAGGGTGATCATACGGTCACTGGCTCACCATACAGCTCCGTAATTTGTTAATAACACGATCAATTGACCAGTCAAACGGTCCACATTCAGCAGCGCACATTACCATAGGGCCCACCCGTCAGCGCGTATATGAAGGACAAAAATGGTAATAAATGAGTGGTTTCGGGGAGGGCGGGCCGGCCGCAGGCGGCGGGGGCTGGCGGTTCGGCCGGTGGTGGCTGGCGGCTAGGGGGGGGGGGCTGGAGTTTGATGATAAACTGGAGGCCCTTGATTTCGTATCCAACGGCTGGAAAATCTAATGACCAGAGATGAAAAAGTTAGTCGACTGACGTGTAGCCTCACCCCACACGTACACATGCACGCATGCAAGACACGCACGCATGTAGGCGTGCAACACTGACACGTACACACGCACACATGCTGGTGTGCAACACTCACACATACACATGCACTCATGAACACACGCACGTACGCACCCATGCATGCAACACTGAAACGTACCCTTGCACGCACGCAACACTCGCACGCCTGCATGCACACAACACACGACGCAAGACACACGTTCAACCTATACGTGCATGCACCCTTTGTTAAGGACATGGATTGTTACGGGTATTAATCAATCTTATCTGTGATAAGCAGAACAATGATGTTTGCAGCGGTCTTTATGAATCACAACGTATCGAACGAGCTATCAACATAGTAGGCTTATCTACATGAAAAAGATGACGTCACACTCAATGAACAATCATCGGTTTATGAAATGCCCGCTTCTGACTGCCCTGGCCCACCAAAGGTTACTCTGTTGTGTGCTGCCTGCATTGGGTCACTGACATGCATGCTACGCATCCAAAGAGCCCACATGTCAGTGGAAGAACGGTGCAGTGTCCTAGGTCAGAGTCGAGGGCGCCACTCGCGACACGCCCGACTGAACACGCCTCTGTGCTGCATTCAAATGCCTCCATGAAACCCGCCCATGTGGAAGTCGAGAAACCCACTCTGGACACACGTCCGTTCATGACCGGGCCGCTCCCCTATCTCCTCCACCATTTTGTCCACTCTTACAATGGCTTACGAAGAGTAGTTATTCCGCATCCAAGCCGGCTGGGTAGCCCGCCGGATACGAGCTATGCAGCTCGCTGATCCACCTCCCTCCCCTCGCCCGACGGAGCCAGTTGCCACCCCAAGCCATGGAGTTTTGCCATGTGTTGTTTTCATGGACTAGCAAGATGCCCGTGCATTGCACGGAACATCAAGATGCATTTTTTACAAACTCCCGCATGCATGCAAGGGATAATTAATGTCCTCCTTTGCTAGTACCACGAGGCAAACACCATTAATATTGCATCGATTAGTGTTAGTGGCCTTGTATATCTGCAAATTGTAATTTTGATAGTGGCCCCTTGTATATAAAAATGGAGGGAGAAAGATGAGAGATAAGGTGAGGAGGAGTGGGGCGTGGTGGTGACTGGTGGTCGGACTGGGCGGAGGCATGGGGATGGACGGCGCATTATGTCTAGGTTTGTATCTCTCTCACACACACCCACGTAGGTGGGGGACGTGCACGAAGAGAAGAGGTGCATGCACGGCGCACGTACTCCCGTCTCTTTCCCAACCACACCCGCGCGGGTACACGGTGGAGGTCATTTCTGTATGAAAAAGGCAGCCCACGTGGTAATTTGGCACGTGTACTGGTTGTCCACTTGGTGGAGGGAGGATCGTCTACCACGGGTGAACAAACAAATTGTGACTTGACGCATTATGTTAAATTAAAAAAAGAGGCAAACCATGTGGGGCCTACCTTAGATGCAAGGCTCTATACACTGGAGTACTTTTGATGTGTCCCGTCAACTCGCAGAACGAGGAGAAGCTTGCTTAGTACGCCGTCTCCCCCGCCCATGGGCGCGGTGGCTCGTAGGATGAGGTGAAGCTTGCTTACTAGTACGCCTTACGCCCGCTGCCTCGCCCACACGCGCGGTGGCTCGCAGCACGAGGAGAAAATTTTACTACTCCCTTAGTTTACTCCTCGTCCCTACTACGTACTTTGGTTAGTACTCCCTCCATTTATTTATACAAGTCCACTATAAAAAAATACATTTTTCATCGATACAAGGACACAAATAGTAATCGAGACAAAATTTACTACTCCCTCCTTTCCAGTTTATGGCTCAATTTCAAAATCTCTCCAACCAAGGTAGATGGTGAGTGGTCGAATTAATTTCGTATTTTGCACAAGTAATTAGTATGCTCGTTTTTCTCAAGAAGTTATGTTTACCGAGGCATTAATTAGAACGAATGCATGAATGGCCACTAAATTTCCATGAACTTGTACATGCATTGGTTAGTTTCCTCTTGACACTGCTTGTGTCATGTGATCTAACGCACCTCAAAATCCAACATGTAATGGTACTACTACTAGTATAGTAGAATTGAGACTTATCAAATGGAAAAAACGAATGTTTTTTAGATGAGCCCTATAAACCCTAGTGGGTACGTACTCAGTAAAAACAGTTTTTTCCAAAACTAAGTCGCTCCCTTTCATGAATTCTGTAGTATACTCCCCGTCGACGCTCCCTTTCATGAATTCTGTACTTCCTGTCGCCGACATGTGGGACATATAGCAACCGGTTCGATGTGTCAAGCACCAAATAACAGTGCAGAACAGCAGGGGGGACGCACCCCACTCGTACCGGCCCAGTAGTAGTAATGAGCAATGAGACGTCAAATCACAATGCCGCACTTTCCCAGACGGACGAAGCAACCATTATTTCACACTTCGGTTCGCCATCATCTCAAACCACATACTAGTATTGCTTCTGCCTCAAGAGGGACACGCGCATCGCCTTGGTACATCATGACACGTGGGACCGCATGACAGGCCATGCTCCCCCGCCGATCGCTTGGTAAAATCACCTCATTTTTACTATACTCCCTCCGTATCGGTTTACTACATGGCATGCACGTCGTTCTAGGTTGAGAATTTAACTGGCTATATATGTGATGAACAGTACTCTAGCCTTTTAAAAAATGTATACTTTTGTACAGCAGTACTATCGATGGATTGCGCCATGGAGCAAAACTTGAAATTAAAAAAGGGTGGTACATATAGAGAGCGCTCGTCGCCAAATTATGCATATAGTACTATTAAAAAGGCTAGTCACAATAATGGTGTCCAGCACAACCCACCCCTCAAATAAAACTAAGAGGGTGCTTGGATACATTTTAGTCCCATGACTAAAAGTAGTGGGACTAAAACATGCTAGCCTCACCCATGCTTGGATCCAAATACTAAAAAGGCTAAAATCAAGTTAATGAGCATTTATTATCCTCCAAACCCTCCAATCCAGAACTCGCCTGTGTTAAAGGAGAGGAGTTAAATGAGTAGAGAGAGGACTAATCCACATTTTAGTAGGGGTACCCCTGACTAAATTTTTTTAGTCTCAAGACTAGTTTTAGCCCCTCTTTAGTCAGGGGTGCTTGGAACTTTAGCCTCTTAAAGAGACTATTTTTAGTCAGACTAAAATAAGTCCCTTGGATCCAAGCACCCTCTAAGCATCCTGGAATTCTTTGACAAAACTAAGCACCCTGAATTTTTTTGACAACTAAACTGCTGGCTATATGATGTTGTCCATATATATTATACGTATATAATGTGAAGAAACGAGTGGTAGTACTATACCAACTAAAAGATGAAATGTAAGAAATACTAGTATGTACGTACTGAAGAGTTAAAGTAACAAGAAGAAACATAACATAGTTCTGATGGGGGCTCAGCACAACACACCCCTCAAATTAAATTAAGCACACCTGAAAGTAAACTTTGCAACTATTCCAGTCGACACTGCATTAGAATCACCATGAGCAACGACACTGCCACCTTACTCGGAGTCCTCGTCCACGTCCTCGACTTCGTCCTTGTCCCTCTTCCTCTTGGCCGATACTTCTTTGCTTGAACCGCACACTTGGCTGTTGCTCTTCATCCAACCCTTGTAGATATTGAAGCAAAGGTAGCCATCCATTGCAGCATAGTGGATGTGGTCTATATCTAGTACATTCCGCTGCCATGCATGACGATGAAACGTGTATGGAGGTTTCTCCAGTTTACCGTATGAAGGATGAACCATGGCTCCTGCCAGAGTCAGCATTGAAGGCTGACGAGAGGACACCAGCCGATTCTTCTGGAGGTCGAAGGGGTTGCCTACAACGAGACCTATCCGACGCAGGACATCCCTGTCGTTCTTAAAGTCTACAGTAACGAATTTCACTGTTTTGTCCTTGAGGAAGTTCTTAAAATCCTGGCACTCAACGTCGGCATGGCATATGTGGTAGACCAAGCAAACGTTATCTACGCAAACCTGGATCACGGCGGTCTTCTTCCTCTCTTCATCCTTTAGATCCTTCTCTGGTCCCAGGACTGTGGTGTACTCAACATCTAGCCCAGCGATCCACTCATCATCTGAGTTTTCAAACATGCGTCTGAAGCGAGAAAGGCATCCTTTCACCGTCGCAGAAGAACGGGTGTAGATGACGTCGAACTCATCGCCGGTGATGGTTCTAACCTTGTACTCACCGCCGATCATGGAGATTTGGGACGCCATGGATTTGGGAGGAGGGTTAGGATTAGTGGAACTGCCGTAATGTGAATGGACGGGACGACTAGGAGCGAACCGCCGTAGTATTGAAGGATGTGCGGGGACGAGTAGGAGCGAACTGCCAGCGTGCGAATGGTAGGGTATTGGCTTTCCATTCTCCAATGATACGGGCTTCTGAGAGCCCTTGGATCTGAGATCGAACGGTTGCATGGCGTGATTCTAGACCTATGGGTGAATATCCTATCCTGGAGGGTTATTCTGGAAATTTTCAGCAACTTAGCATGCGACCGTTTGATCTCAGATCCAAGGGCTGCCAGCAGCCCGTATCATGGTTGCGCCTACCACGACCATCGCGTCGCTCGCATGGTCGCGCCCTTGGAGATTTAACACGGTGCGTTAGGCTATCTGATGTTGGCATGTCATACATAGTCATCACTTAGTCACTCATACTACAACAAGGTTGGCTATAAGTGTATTTTGTTTACTCCTCTCTATCTCTTTCTTCATACTCAAGGAAGAAACGGTGCTAAGCGCGTGTATTTATTGCATTTGCCAAGGAGTGACCTCTTCTAATGAAATGGTGTTGCTAAGTTTGCTTCATTTAATTAGCTATAGACTCAAAATTGTCTTTTCACCTAGGTACACGCGCTTAGCACCGTTTCTTCCTTGGGTCACCAAACTAGTCTCTCTCTTCTTGATTAACTTGCCACATCAGACTTTATGCTTATGTGGCAAGCTTAAGCACCTGTAGGAGCAAGTAAAAGTAAGTATAATAGTGCGCTTTACATGGCATTTTTGCATATGTGGAGGAAAGAGAGGCAAGGAAAAAGTGGAGAAGTGGGCTCTCATGCAAGAGTCAGCCTCTACTACATGGTGGACCATTGGGAGAGGCACCTGTATGGAGGTGGTCAGGAATCTGGGAGACTCACGCCGGTCGTAGCGCCGCAATTAAAATGATAATGGCAAGTCAAATCACGGGGCCCCACCTATCCAGCAGTAACTCGCTGTCAAATCACACAGCCCTATGTTTGCAGCAGCCTACTCCCTCGTCTTCTCCCGTCTCTGTCGAACCGACTAGGCGGAACTGCCCCGCCACCTACCGCGCAGGAAAAGCCCCGCCCTCGATTTTTAAATACAACTACATCCGCTTAAGAATCCAATGATATACTTTTTGTGACATAGTAACTCATATTTAGTTAGTCAAATGGATGACCTAGAACTACGTGCAGGCCCTATAAACCGAGACGCCTAAAAATAAAAAAACCGAGACGGAGAGGGTAGTTCAGCATGTATCTTTTTAGATCAATATAGTCGGGATTCACCAAGGAGCAAAACCAAGTGGTAGGCTACTCCTGTCGTGTTGGCGTAGCAACTCAAGCAGGGTCAGTCCGCACATGAAATGGCGACACACTTAACAGGACCCCTTTGGCCGACATGTGGCTCATCCACCGTCTTGTTCCACGTGCGATGCACCAAATTATAGTTCGGAGCAGCGGTTGGAATTGAAGGCACCCCGGTCGTAGCGCCGCAGTAGTAGAAAATGAGCGATGAGGGGTCAAATCACAAAGCCCCACCTTTCCCGCATTAAGCTGGACGGACGAAGCAACCATCATTTCACTCTAGGGCGCAAGAGCATAAAGAAAAGAGAAAACAATGATGCTGCGACAGCTACCTAGGGCACCCTAGGGTAGGGGTCTCCACTACAGATCCTTTTTTTGAAAGCGCCTCCACTACAAATCGGCTTCTCCCTCGTCCTCTTGAAGAAAACCGATGATGAGTGCGGCAGTAGGGTTTGTAGGAGTACTACGGCGTGCGGGGCCACGTCGTAGTAAACGGGTTCGAGCCGACGCCTTAAATATGTTTGGGCCGCTTGGTTTTACGGGAACGAGGCAACATTTTGGTTTCAGGGACCAATGGAGATATAGTACATACAAAAAATTGTGGACGTAGGTTCGACCGAAAGGCAATGATGCATGGGCCCTGCATTTTGATATACCCGGGGCCGCGTGAAATTTGCTACTCTACTCTAAACTAGTAAGGTACACATGTATTGAACACATGAGATTTCGAAACCAAATTATGAATAAATACACACTATAGGATGTAAAGCTTTGAGTCATATATGCATGATGTAGATGTTCGCTTAGTTCTTATAGTTCATCTCATTCAAAATCAATAAGTTTTATAAAAATGTTAAGATTCATGGGGTTGTGCATTGTACTCCCTCTGTTCCAAAATAGATGACCCAACTTTGCACTAACTTTGTACAAAGTTAGTGCAAAGTTGGGTCATCTATTTTGGAACGGAGGGAGTAAATCATAAAGTAAAAAACAAATAATGGCAATTCATTTAGAAAAAATAATCAATTATGATACAGAAGATTCTAGAACAAAGGAGAAGTGCTTGCGTTTTGAGGTTTGTGCATTATGCTTAAGTTCAACCATGGAGTCTTCTAAATTGTACATGTGGCAGATCTGGTGGAATGTTGATGATATCCAACGGCCAGTAGTGCTCAGATTTGCCTATCTCTGCACTGTCGGGTTAGCTTCATCCAGCGACCATCTTTCAAAGTTATTGGCACACTATATAGTTCTTGTGCCATAGTTGCATGTTTTGGAAAAAAGCTACTAGTGGGTTGTACTATCTATTTAGGAATAGAAGATGTATACATTGAAGTTGTAGGGAAAGAGATGACATGGAGCATCTCAATTCCTATGAGTAGGGATTGGAAAAGAGATGTCATTTGGTTCACATCATAGGAACTTTTCTATTGAATATAGAGATGACATGTTTCTCAATTCCTATGAGGAGGGATTAGAAAAGAGATGTAATTTGGTTCATATCATAGGAACTTTTCTATTGAATATACGCTAATGTTTATTTTCCTTTGAAATTAAGGGAGTATAGGAATCCATTCATATGAACCAAGTGGCTCTAAAGCTATAGAAATGATATCATGTTTATTTCCTTTGAAATGTGGAGTATATGAATCTATTCCTATGAACCAATTGGCTCTAAAGGAAAAAAATCCTATAAAAATCATATCATATAGAGTTCCTATGATATTCCTCGACACTAAAGGATGCTTGAAATTGCTGCAGGTGATACAATGGTATTTCTTTGTAGACTCCTCACCCAACTTTATAGTTACCTCTCAAAGATGAATGAAATGATATATACATGGTATTCTACATGTGCAATTTGGTACACGAAAACTCGGTAAAAGTTTGCGAGGTTTGAATTTTAAATAAAGCTATATGCACTGCATTTCGGAACGGAGGGAGCATACGGCAGTTGCTAACACTCACGTGGAAGATTTGTGTGTAGGAGGAGTGGTTGTTCTGTTAAATGACATGGCAAAACTGACACTGTCGGATGCCGATCTAACGGTCCTTACAGCGTTCATCAGGAAAAGGCTTGTGGCGAACGTTTGTCAGATAATGATTTACGGACACATGCATTGCATTGATACGTGCCCCCTCTCTCTCACGCACACGCATCCTCATGAGTCACGACTCTCCTGAGTCCTCTCGCAGACTCGCACGTCGCACTCACCGTCTATCTGTAGGTAGACGTCACGCACATATGTGCTCTTCACACCCTACCCTCAGAACTTCTAAAAAACAAAAGACGGCGCGCACATTTTATTTTAGCTCACACGTCACACACTTGTACTATTACTCTTGCGGCGAATGTTCTTTGGGCATAGTATATTGTACTCTCACGAAGAGAAGTGGTGCACGCACGCACTAGTTCTCTCACACCCACTCGCGGGTACACGTAGGAGCGCATTTTTTTGAAGCTGGTACAACAAAATCACTCCACTATATATAAAAGCAGGAGCCTTAACACTTGCTTTACTAGGGTTCCTCTCGTTCACTCTCTCATGCTCTCCAGATCTAAGCAACACATAGGTGGCCACACTCTCTCTCAGCTCACGGCTGGTCACAAATCCGGCCGGACAACCTCGACCGGGGCAGGGGTGTAGGTGCATCGTTCACGCTGTCGTCGGCGGCGAGGGAGGAGACTGATAACCAACAAGTATAGGGGATCGCAACAGTTTTCGATAAGTAAGAGTGTCGAACCCAACGAGGAGCTAAAGGTAGAAAAAATATTCCCTCAAGTTCTATCGACCACCGATACAACTCTACGCACGCTTGACGTTTGCTTTACCTAGAACAAGTATGAACTAGAAGTACTTTGTAGGTGTTGTTGGATAGGTTTGCAAGATAATAAAGATTACGTAAATAAAAAGTAGGGGCTGTTTAAGTAAAGACACAATAAAGTAAATATAGCGAGTGTGGAAAAGTGGTGGTAGGAGTTGCGAAATTGCCCCTTAAGCAATTGACTACTTTACTAGACCGATAGCAAGTATTATGTGGGAGAGGCCACTGCTAGCATGTCATCCCTTACTTGGAATTCTATGCACTTATGATTGGCACTATTAGCAAGCATCCGCAACTACTAATGTTCATTAAGGTAAAACCCAACCATAGCATTAAGATATATTGGTCCCCCTTCAATCCCGTATGCATCAATTTCTATGCTAGGTTGAAGCTTCTGTCACTCTTGCCCTCCAATACATAGTCCTATCAACATACAACTAACCCTATGGTGTGATCCACGCGCGCGCTCATATGATGGGCACCAAAGGACAGCAACATAACCACAAGAAAATTAAATCAATCATAGCAATTCATCAACCACCGATAGGACAACGAAAATCTACTCAGACATCATAGGATGGCAACACATCATTGGATAATAATATGAAGCATAAAGCACCATGTTCAAGTAGAGGGTACAACGGGTTGCGGGAGAGTGGACCGCTGTAGATAGAGGGGGGAAGGTGATGGAGATGTTGGTGAAGATGGCGGAGGTGTTGGTGAAGATCGCGGTGATGATGATGATGGCCACGGCGGCGTCCCGACGCTACCGGAGGAGAGGGGGAGAGGGGCCCCCTTCTTCCTCTTCTTCCTTGACCTCCTCCCTAGATGGGAGAAGGGTTTCCCTTTTGGTCCTTGGCCTCCATGGCATGGGAGGGGCGAGAGCCCCTCCGAGATTGGATCTATCTCTTTGTTTCTCTCTGGTTCTCCGTTCTGTTCTGGCTCTGTTTTGCTGTTTCGTATATATATGGAGATCCGTAACTCCGAATGGCCTGAAACCTTCGCCGTGATTTTTTTTCCGAATATTAGCTTTCTTGCGGCAAAAGAAGAGCGTCAACCGCCCTACGGTGGGCTCACGAGGGTAGGGGGCGTGCCCTAAGGGGGGGGGCGCCCCCTGCCTCGTGATCACCTCGGGCACTGGTTCGCGTTGATTTTCCTTCCGAATTTTCCATATTTTCCAAAAATAAGCTCCGTCCGTTTTTATCTCGTTTGGACTCTGTTTGATATGGATATTCTGCGAAACCAAAAACATGTAACAGACAGGAACTGGCACTGGGCACTGGATCAATATGTTAGTCCCAAAAATAATATAAAAAGTTGCCAAAAAGTATATGAAAGTTGAATAATATTGGCATGGAACAATAAAAAATTATAGATACGACGAAGACGTATCAGCATCCCCAAGCTTAATTCCTGCTCGTCCTCGAGTAGGTAAATGATAAAAAAAAATTTTGATGTGGAATGCTACCTAGCATAATCTTGATCATATGTCTAATCATGGCATGAATATTAAGACACGAGTGATTCAAAGCAATAATCTATCCTTTGACATAAAGACAATAATATTTCAAGCATACCAACCAAGCAATTATGTCTTATTGAAATAACATAGCCAAAGAAAGCTCATCCCTACAAAATCATATAGTCTGGCTATGCTCCATTTTGACCACACAAAGCATTCACATCATGCACAACTCCGATGACAAGCCAAGCAATTGTTTCATACTTTGACGTTTCTCAAACCTTTTCAACTTTCACGCAATACATGAGTGTGAGCCATGGACATAGCACTATAGGTGGAATAGAATATGATGGTGGGGGTTATGTGGAGAAGACAAAAAAAGGAGAAAGTCTCACATCAACTAGGCGTATCAACGGGCTATGGAGATGCCCATTAATAGATATCAATGTGAGGAGTAGGGATTGCCATGCAACGGATGCACTAAGAGCTATAAGTTTATCAAAGCTCAAACTAGAAACTAAGTGGGTGTGCATCCAACTTGCTTGCTCATGAAGACCTCGGGCATTTGAGGAAGCCCATCATTGGAATATACAAGCCAAGTTCTATAATGAAAATTCCCACTAGTATATATGAACGTGATAACTCAAGAGACTCTCTATATGAAGAACATGGTGCTACTTTGAAGCACAAGTGTGGTAAAAGGATAGTAACATTGCCCCTCTTTTTTCCCTTTTTTTGCGGGCTTCTTTGGCCCCCACTTTTTTTTATTTAGGCTTCTTTGGCCTCTCTCTCTTTTTTTGGGCAATGCTCTAATAATGATGATCATCACACTTTTATTTACTTACAACTCAATATTACAACTCGATACTAGAACAAAGATATGACTCTATATGAGTGCCTCCGGTGGTGTACCGGGATGTGCAATGATCTAGCATAACAATGACACCAAAAAACGGTCAAGCCATGAAAACATAATGCTAGCTATCTTACGACCATGCAAAGCAATATGACAATGAATGCTCAAGTCATGTATATGATGATGATGAAAGTTGCATGGCAATATATCTCGGAATGGCTATGGAAATGCCATGATAGGTAGGTATGGTGGCTGTTTTGAGGAAGGTATATGGTGGGTTTATGGTACCGGCGAAAGTTACGCGGTACTAGAGAGGCTAGCAATGATGGAAGGGTGAGAGTGCGTATAATCCATGGACTCAACATTATTCATAAAGAACTCACATACTTATTGCAAAAATCTATTAGTCATCAAAACAAAGTACTACGCGCATGCTCCTAGGGGGATAGATTGGTAGGAAAAGACCATCGCTCGTCCCCGACCGCCACTCATAAGGAAGAAAATCAATAAACACCTCATGCTCCGACTTCGTTACATAACGGTTCACCATACGTGCATGCTACGGGACTTGCAAACCTCAACAAAAGTATTTCTCAATTTCACAATTACTCAACTAGCACGACTCTAATATCACCATCTTTATATCGCAAAACTATTGCAAGGAATCAAACATATCATATTCAGCGATCTACAAGTTTTATGTAGGATTTTATGACTAACCATGTGAATGACCAGTTCCTGTCATCTCTCTAAATAGATATAAGTGAAGCAAGAGAGTTTTAATTCTTTCTACAAAAGATATGCCCACGCTCTAACAAATATAAGTGAAGCAAAAGAGCATTCTACAAATGGCGGTTGTCTAAGTGAAGAGAAACAGGCAATCCAAACTTCAAATGATATAAGTGAAGCACATGAAGCATTCTATAAAGCCATACTCAAAAGATATAAGTGAAGTGCAAAGAGCATTCTATAAATCAACCAAGAACCATCTCATACCAGCATGGTGCATAAAATAAAAGTAAAAACCTAAATGCAAAAGACGCTCCAAGACTTGCACATATCGCATGAACGAAACGAATCTGAAAACATACCGATACTTGTTGAAGAAAGAGGGGATGCCTCCCCAGCATCCCCAAGTTTAGACGCTTGAGTCTCCTTGAATATTTACTTGGGGTGCCTCGGGCATCCCCAAGCTTGAGCTCTTGCCTCTCTTCCTTCTTCTCACATCGAGACCTTCTCAATCATCGAACACTTCATCCACACAAAACTCCAACAGAAAACTCGATAAGATCCGTTAGTATAATAAAGCAAATCACTACTCTAAGTACTGTTGCAAAACAATTCATATTTTGTTTTTGCATTGTGTCTACTGTAATATAACTTTTTCATGGCTTAATCCACTGATATAAATTGACAGGTTCATCAAAACAAGCAAACTATGCATCAAAAACAGAATCTGTCTAAAACAGAACAGTCTGTAGCAATCTGAACATGCACCATACTTCTGATAGTTGAAAAATTCTTCCAAAATTAGGAAAAATAAAAAAATTGTACAGAAAGACAGTTCAAAAAGAATCAGAACCATTTGACGTTCCAGTAAAAAATTAAAATTCATGCACTACAGCCAAAGTTTCTGTCCTGCACCGCACAAACCAACAAGCATCGTAAACATCCTAAAGGCAAACCTTGGCACATTATTTTTATAATACAATGGAATTGTACAAGGGGATAATTGTTTTTGTTGAAAGGTTTCTGTAATTAAGATTCACAAAGTTCCCATGGGCATGAACAAAGTTCAAGGACGTCCCCCACTTTCACAATGCTCATCTCTCTCACTTTCACTTTTCTTTTAGAAAAAGTTTCGGGTTCCCCTCTTTATTTTTGTTGTTTCTAAAATATATAAAAGCACTCAACAGAAATAAATGACTCTCTAAAACTTCCGGGTTGTCTCCCTGGCAGCGCTTTCTTTAAAGCCATTAAGCTAGGCATGTAGTGCTCAAGTAGTGAATCCACCTGGATCCCAAGGTATATCAAAGCCAATTTGAATCAACAATGATTTGTAATTTAGTGGTGAGCACAAGGTAACATATATCATGTAATGACGAAGTCTAACTCTCTTCCTATGCATCGGCATGTCATAAAAGAACAATTCATGCACACAAAGTAAAGGCCAATGCATAGTATAAACAGTTTCTTGCAATTTTATCATGTTGGAAACATAGAGAGGTGGAGATATAGTTCCTCTCTCATAATAATTGCAAGTAGGAGCAGCAAGCACATGCATATTATATTTATCGAAATCATCATGTGCAACGGTAAAAGGCAACCCATCAATATAATCCTTAATAAGTGCAAACTTCTCCGATATAGTATAATCAGGAGAATTCAAAAAGATAATAGGACTATCATGCGTGGGTGCAATAACAACAATTTCATGTTTAACATAAGGAACTATAGCAAGTTCATCTCCATAAGCATAATTCATATTGGCATCTTGGCCATAAGCATAGCAAGCATCATCAAAAAGGGATATTTCAAAAGAATCATAGGGATCATAATAGTCATCATAGCAATCGTCCTTCGGTAAGCACGAAGGGGAATTAAACAATGTATGAGTTGAAGAGTTACTCTCATTAGAAGGTGGGCACAGGTGATCAATCCTCTCTTCCTCCTTTTGTTCTTCACTCTCCTCCTCATCTTTTTCATCCAATGAGCTCACAGTGTCATCAACTTCTTCTTCCATAGACTCCTGCAAAATATTAGTCTCTTCTTGGACAGCGGAGTAGTCCTCAATATATAGTTTAACATAAGCATTAGAAGCATAATTCTCATAACAATATTCAAGTATGGCAAAATTTTCAGATTTGTGAAGAGTAGCATCATACTTTTCAATCAAAGAAGCAATTTCAGAAGCACCCTTAAAAGCAACAAATTCTTCAATTTGTTGAACATCATAGTAATTATAAACACCCTTAGCATACGAAGATATGATTCCATTATTACTAAACTCACATTGATAGGGAAGGTGTTTCTTAGGGTTTTCAGAACAACAAGTAAAATCATATATTTCACATAAATTCCAAGCATAGCATTGCAAACGTTGAATTTGACCCCATGATAGTTTCCCGTTTTCAGATATACGGTGTCGCACATAACAAGCATGCTCATCTAAAGATTTGCCCTCAACTAAGCTAGTTGGGGTTTCGGCACGAGCACAAAGGGATCGAAGATGATCCAAGTAAAAAGCTTCAGCAGTGTGATAGATTTTGAGTGGTTCCTCAACCATTGGTTCAGTAGGTACAACTAATTTTTTTGGTATTTTGTGTTTCCTACCCATAACTAAAGGTAGAAAACAACTAAGAACAGCAAATAAAAATTACTTAGTGATAAAGCAAACAAGCACACACGAGAATATTCACCCCACGCTATTGCTCCCCGGCAACGGCGCCGGAAAAAGGTCTTGATAACCCACAAGTATAGGGGGTCGCAACAGTTTTCGATAAGTAAGAATGTCGAACCCAACAAGGAGCTAAAGGTAGAACAAATATTCCCTCAAGTTCTATCGACCACCGATACAACTCTATGCACGCTTGACATTCGCTTTACCTAGAACAAGTATGAAACTAGAAGTACTTTGTAGGTGTTGTTGGATAGGTTTGCAAGATAATAAAGATTACGTAAATAAAAAGTAGGGGCTGTTTAAGTAAAGACACAATAAAGTAAATATAGAGAGTGTGGAAAAGTGGTGGTAGGAGTTGCAAAATTGCCCCTTAAGCAATTGACTACTTTACTAGACCGATAACAAGTATTATGTGGGAGAGGCCACTGCTAGCATGTCATCCCTTACTTGGAATTCTATGCACTTATGATTGGAACTATTAGCAAGCATCCACAACTACTAATGTTCATTAAGGTAAAACCCAACCATAGAATTAAGATATATTGGTCCCCCTTCAATCCCGTATGCATCAATTTCTATGCTAGGTTGAAGCTTCTGTCACTCTTGCCCTCCAATACATAGTCCTATCAACATACAACTAACCCTATGGTGTGATCCACACGCGCGCTCATATGATGGGCACCAAAGGACAGCAACATAACCACAAGCAAATTAAATCAATCATAGCAATTCATCAACCACCGATAGGACAACGAAAATCTACTCAGACATCATAGGATGGCAACACATCATTGGATAATAATATGAAGCATAAAGCACCATGTTCAAGTAGAGGGTACAGCGGGTTTCGGGAGAGTGGACCGCTGTAGATAGAGGGGGGAAGGTGATGGAGATGTTGGTGAAGATGGCGGAGGTGTTGGTGAAGATCGCGGTGATGATGATGATGGCCACGGCGGCGTTCCGGCACCACCGGAGGAGAGGGGGAGAGGGGCCCCCTTCTTCCTCTTCTTCCTTGACCTCCTCCCTAGATGGGAGAAGGGTTTCCCCTCTGGTCCTTGGCCTCCATGGCATGGGAGGGGCGAGAGCCCCTCCGAGATTGGATCTATCTCTCTGTTTCTCTCTAGTTCTGCGTTCTGTTCTGGCTCTGTTTCACCGTTTCGTATATATATGGAGATCCGTAACTCCGATTGGCCTGAAACCTTCGCCATGATTTTTTTTCCGAATATTAGCTTTCTTGCGGCAAAAGAAGAGCGTCAACCGCCTTACGGTGGGCTCATGAGGGTAGGGGCGCGCCCTAAGGGGCGGGGCCCTGCCTCGTGACCACCTCGGGCACTGGTTCGCGTTGATTTTCCTTCCGAATTTTCCATATTTTCCAAAAATAAGCTCCGTCCGTTTTTATCTTGTTTGGACTCCGTTTGATATGGATATTCTGCGAAACCAAAAACATGTAACAGACAGGAACTGGCACTGGGCACTGGATCAATATGTTAGTCCCAAAAATAATATAAAAAGTTGCCAAAAAGTATATGAAAGTTGAATAATATTGGCATGGAACAATCAAAAATTATAGATACGATGGAGATGTATCAGAGACCAACGGCTGCCCGCACGTCCCGATCGCCGGCCGTGCCGTTCTCTCCGAGGGAGCGCCGGCTCGGGAGGGCCTCCGACCCCTTCTTCCTCCCTGCGGTATTGTGGCCAAGATGCGGCCTCCCGACGCCGTCTTTGCGACATGCCGACGACCCTCAGGTATATATTCCTTCGAAATCTACCTTGCTCTACTGCCCCAGCTCCCTTCGTGTGGACCCTTTTCTACTTCCGTCCGCTCTTCCAAAGCCACCTAGACTTCTACTAAGGCACGTGCTTTGCACATATGTTCTGTATGATAGATACTCATATACCTTCTTTTTAGAGAGAGAAATGGGTACTCGTATGTTGACTAGATATCATAGTCTGTTTGTTTGCATGATCTAAGGACTATTCTGAAATAAGAAGCAAATCACTTGCACAAATCAAACTGAGTTCCAAGTAAGAATTTGATTACAAGATAAAAGTTGTAGTTTTATTATATGCCGTTTCCTGGGTTCCACTGATGTATAGTTCCAGAGTTGTTTGACGGTTTACATGCATGTTTATGGACTATTTTGTGCAACTAAATAAGTCATTTAGGTCTGACAGACACTCATGTCCCGTATTAGCTTGAGGTATAGCTTATGTATGACTGAAATAAAATATTACACTTTTTCTGTGAATAATAAAAATATTACATTTCTCGATGAAGCAGAATAAAACTTTAGCTAGCATCAGCCATGCAATGCTATGTTATGTGAACAGTATAAACTTTGCAGTATAGCGGCATCTAAAAAATCCATTTTTACAGTAATCTAAAAAAATTAGTTAGTAGTAGAGTGTTTATTTCCCAGGTGACAACGGGGAACCAAAATGTGCTAGTTATTTGCCAACTTGTCGTACTTGCATGTGAGGAGGTGGCAGCAGTTTATAGACATTTCTCAACTTCAGTAGGTGCAATCCAGATTCAACGGGGACTTCTTTATTTGTTTACTTGGAGAGCAGAGTCGGCCATGTGCACAAGGAGCGGGAGCGAATCCAGCAGCTCTTAGCCGTCAGATCATGTCATCCTTTGTTTGATGGACGACAGTGATATGCATGAGAGGGGAAATGAACGGTGGATTTTGAGCCAATGCTTGTTTGGGCGGGAGAACCGAAGATGGAGTGGTAAATCCAATTTGAAAACTGCCGCATTATAGTAGTAGTAGATTAGAAGTAAAGCTATTTCATACAGTCGACTCAAACCGTTGGTTCAAACAGGGAAGAAAGTGGGAAAGCTGTAGCATGAATCTAGGACTTGGTTCTAAGAGGAAACGGGGGAAAGTAGTAATATCTGTCACTGTTTAAATAACCGTATATCTTATTTGCGCAAACAGGGATGTCTATCTCCATATTGTTTCGGGATGTCTGTCTCCGTATCGTTTCTATCCACGCAATCAAAAGCACACACCTCAGTTTTAGTACAACTGCGCAAAATGAGATGGCTATCCCTCGCTGCCGTCGTCTAACCTCCCGTCTTCAAGGTATCCCTACATTGGTAGTAACTAAGGTAGAATGACCAACACAATCTAAAATAAGCTGATTCGTACGTTTTACTTCCTGATTGCAGTGCAGGGATGAGCGAAAACAACTGCATCCTAGTCCGGAATGCACTTTCTACCAGTTCATCCATGGACCAAGGACTAGCTGACACAACTGCACAACGGTTTTTTGGACAGGTGCGCGGACAAGAGGCATTGTGGTCTGCTTATTTCTGCAAATAGCGGTGCTTAAATTTAGTGGAATGCACAAGCATTTCAGCTGGTCAGTACACTGCATGGTTCAGTTCAGCATTCCAGCTGATACCACAATTATAATTGGTTATTTTGGAATGAGAGAACCTAACCTTGAATGGTGGCAACAAGAAAAAACTAGAGTGAACTCCAGGAAATTTAAGCCTGCCGGGAGGCCCTTTGCTCAGAGAGAAGCCTTGCTTGTTTTTTCCTGATTTGTAAACCTTCTCACAACTTTGTCTTTTGCTGTGAACTAGTATATGTTTGTTATGTTCTATGAATCATTGAGATGTATAAAATTTCTTAACTTATGCTTTTCAAGTTTTTTATGAAGACGAGTTTAATTTGAGTGTTCCACATGAGCGCCGGACTAGCGTGTGAATGTTTGGAATTTATTACATTGTGGCCTCAATTAACTGCATGAACCACTATAACAAGATACATAGTTTCTTATATGTCAGACAACAGATTGTTGATTGTGAGCTGGTCGATAGCCTAGTGTTGAAGCGAGCTGAGCCAATGTGCCGTGTTTTGCACAACTGCTTACAAGTGGGTTAGCACCAACAGTGTTTACAAGTACTTATGTATACGTCGGCGCACGGTTCTCGAACGAGTGCTCTATTTCGTCAAAACACACACTGCTCGTATGATAAACCGTGACAACTTATGTCTTACCATGCCATATTCATGAGAAAACTAGTGAGGACGCATCTATTTCGGCAACAATTACGATGGTTCTCACATGATTCACGGGCACACAAAAGTAGCAGCAGTTCCCATAGACAGATTCAAACAGAGTACTAGCCCCAGAGGGGTCGATAACAGGCAAGGTTCGGATAATTAGACACAATCCAAACTACTATTAAACACTAGCTGGGGCAACTATTTCATGCCTCGGTCTAATTTGGGCTACACACAAGACGGACCTTGCCATGAACATCATCGAGGACGTCCCGCAGCAGCTCAATCCTGTGAACCTTCATGAAGACAACCTTGTGGCCTTGCCACTGATAAACTTGTTTGTGGAGGCATGCCACGTCATCTTCCTGCGTAAGCTTGACAAGAACAGTATTCCTCACAAACGAAGGAGTAGCTTTGAACTTCTTGTACTTCAGTACACCCTGGACAACACGCCTGACACAGTGAGGCTGGAATACAACTCTTCATTGGTATAACCGCAAATGGCTTCCAGGATCCAACAGCCTAAGAACTCTGTTTTCCCAGTGCGTATATTCAGGTCGTCCGCCTCATAGCGAGTTACATGTACAACCACACAATCCTTGTCTGCATCAGGGCTCTAATTGAAACGGAAACAAATTCTGAATTACTTTTCAGTATAAGAAACACGAGTTATTTAAACCACTACATATACCATGGCATCGAAGCTAATAAAATTGTGCATTATTAATCACCACATACTTCCTTTTCTAAAAAAAATCACCACATACTTAGATGAAAAACCACAATCGAGATCGGCAAAGAAGGAAATCACCTTGGGCAGCTCAGCAGGGGGGGACACATCCTCAAAGGGGGAAAACTGCTCCTGCACTGCCACGGGGGCTGTAACCTCAAATAGGGTGTTGACCATCTCAGTATCTGGGGTCGCCTCGGTGGTTGCCTCCATCTTCTTGGAGCTCTCTGTCTCATGGGGATCAGCCTCCCGCGTCTGCTCCAATATCGGCAGATCTTTGCCTGGTTCTCCTTGGTCCATCATGAAACTGACGAATACTAGGAGTCCACTGAAAGGAAAACACAATCGCAATGACAATGAAACAAAAAGAGAGTGAGGATCGGTTACTGCTTTGCAAAAGTTTTTTCCTCTGAACCAAAATATACCAACATCACGGATCTGCTTACCTTCCCTTCGTTCGGAGAGAAGAACAGTGGCAGATGCAAGTGTTGCCTTTCTTGAAGACGGTGAGGGAGAAGGGGATTCAGCGAAGAGTGAAATGATGGTTGCTTCGTCCGTCAAACTTAGACTGCGGGGAGGTGGGGTTTTGTGATACGACGGCTCGTTACTGCCGCGCTACGACCGGGGTGACTCTCCGCCTGCATACTGCCTTCTAATTTGGTGGATGGCATTTGGGCCCGCGCGCTACATGGCCCGCATGTCAGTGAACAAAAGTATAACGACATTCAGTGGAGGGAGACATTTCAATGACCTAGGAGGAGCCAGAAGCGGTAGAGTGTCTCCACTGTACTAGTAGTAATTGTTTTTCTGGGTAGCTGTAGAGTGTCTCCACTATACTAGTAGTAATTGTTTCTCGGGTCCCAAGACAAAACAGCCCATCCACACTAGTAAATAGTAAAATCAATTAAAAACCTGGGTGCTCTTCTCCCTCCTCGCTCCCACCCACCTCACGTCGGCTCGCTCCACTCGTACCCCCAAATTCCTCACCTCACTCCTACAGAAAACCCCAGCTCCCCTTCTTCCTCACTCCTACAGAAAACCCCCAGCTCCCCTTCTTCTTCGCTCGCACTACAACTAGGCTCGTCATTCGTTACTCTGCTCAAATCCGTGAGCGCGACGCGACGCCCCCGAGGAAAATGGAGTCGGCTGACCCCAGCGCCAAGAAGATGAGGCTCCCGCTAGCGGCGACGCCTGTTGTAGATCCCGCACCCGGCGGGGAGAAGCAGCGACCCCGCCCCCACCGGATCCCAGGAAACCGTAGAATCTCGGGTGGACCGCATCAGTGATCTCCCGGACGCCATCCTTGGGGAGATCATCTCGCTTCTCCCCACCAAGGATTGCTGCCGCACCCAAGTCCTCTCAATTCGGTGGCGCCCTCTATGGCGCGCCGTTCCCCTTAATCTCGACTGTCGTCAGCTATCTCTCTTCAATGATTTTGAAATCCCCAGAGCCATCATCTCCTCCCACCAGGGCTCCGTTCAAAGCCTTTGCATCCCGTCATGCTACCTGAGCAAGCATACCATGCCCTGCACGGTGGACGCCTGGCTGGAATCCCCTGAATTCACAGAACTACAGCTGCTTGAGTTCTACTATTCCCCTGGAAATCACATACCACATACCGAACGCCATGAACTTGTGCCCTCAGCACCGATGTCCATCTCGGGATTTTCGTCCTCTCTCCACACCGCCACCTTTGCACAGTGCTACCTACCAGACAATCTGGTACTAAGCCTTCGACTCCCATTTCTCAAGAAACATTCACTTGTGCGGGTTCGTATATCGGAGGCCTCATTGCACAGCATCATCCACTCTAGTTGCCCTGCGCTAGAGTGCTTGGTGCTTGTTTTCACAGTTAGAATCGGTTGTCTCCAAATAAAGTCGCCTAACCTTGTAAGAATTGGAATTTCTTTTGATGGAAGGCAGCTCATCATCCAAGATGCCCCTTCACTTCAAAGGTTGATCCTTGATTCTATTTATTCACCGTTGCAATATGGTGTTTGGCTGGGTGTAATACATGATCTCTGTGCTCATTTCAATATGGTGTTTGGCTCCACAGTTCTTCAGGTACTTTATATTATCATCTACACTTGTAACCATAAGCTGCATTTTAAATTTTTGCGCATAATTTATATATCATCTTGGAGTACACATTTTGTACTAATATTATGTTCTATGATCAATGAAGAGTTTCTCCATGGATGGCCTATCAATGGTGCTGGATTCTGTTAAGATCTTATATATCCAAATGAATAGTTTTGATATGAACAAGATTATTGGCTTGCTGCAATGCTTTCCATGTCTGGAGAAGTTGTATATAAAGGTGATAATTTCACGCACATTGGAAGCCTGCATATAGTGTACTAGAATTAACTGTTCAGCTGTTGCTCTTTCGACACTCTTCTTTTAAACCTTAACTGTTTTCAATCTTCATGTCTATTTAGGCAACAGGACGGGGTAAGAAAGTTATAACCAATCGGTGGATTCGTAAGCATCGGTATTTTCTCACTTCTCATGAGATTCGATTGAAGACAATAACGCTAGAACGATATGTAGCCAACCGTGCAAACACAAGATTTGTCACATTCTTCCTGCTGAATGCGAGGTTACTATTGTCCATCAGGCTTAAGTTTATCAGCAGCATGGTTTTGACGGATGGGTATGTTGAAGAGCAAAAAAAGGAGTTTCAGGTGGGCAAAAGAGCTTCTGAACGTGCCGGGCTTCTATTTACAACATATTGTGGTCATAATCCAGTAAATTTTACGACCCAGGATGTTCATTCTATGGACCTGACTGATCCATTTGACTGTGACTGCCGAAAACAGTGCTGGAGTTAGATGTTGTTGCCCTTTTCAATCTATTTTTTTGTAAACCTGATGAACAATTAACCCTCGTGCTTTTGTACAGTTTGTAAAATGGAGTTAGATGTTCCTGCCCTTTTCAACTCGGCTGTGACTGTCATATTTTCTTTGAAACAAGGCAAATGGCTTGCCATTCGTTTAATTTAGAGTGAAATATTGTAACAAATCCAAACCAAGGGAAATAACATCACTCTCGCCGGCTGCTTGAGCTCACTGTGCATTACAGAAGCCAAGTGATTAGCCCCCACCAGCACCCACAAAATTATTTCGAACTAGCACATCAAATGGGCTGTAAATTTTCATAGGAAAGGCTGCATGACCGTGACAGATTTGGATTCTGACATTTGGGACCCGCGAGGAAATAGCCTATCCAAGGTGGTGTCAACTTACTAGCCAGTCAACAAACGATTCTCCCTACCAGCCGTTGGATTGACATCCAACATCTGTCGTGTATCTTCTATCTCTTGTCTTCTTCTTCCTCCAATCGCCCAAACCAAACCACCCCGTCGGCTCTGCCTGCTCTCGCCTCCCATGGCCGGCTGCGCCTCCGCCGCCCTACCGTACGTACCCTCCAACGTTGGCCAGTCCCTCCCTCTATTCCCCCACATGTCCTGTTATTCTCCGGCGATGTCAGCCCCAACACGCACCCACGCCCGAACCAGTCAACCCTCGTACTCCCCTCCACCTGTGACTGGACCGGCGCATCTTCAACGGCTCATGTTCATTCCGTCCAAGGCCTCGCCGTCGTCCTCCGCCTTGTGGCCTTGGTTCGCTCGCCGTGCGCGGTGCGCCGCCCTCTTGTGTTGTCAATGTCGTCAACAACCGAGAGGAACAAGGAGATGACTGTACGTGGAGAGGATGACAGTAGGGACCCACCAGCGTCATGGCACTACACAAGCAAGTGCCTCTATAGTACAAGCCCAAAAATATGGTTCCTTCTAATTGGTTGGACATCTAGGGCTCACGCCATTGTCAACATAGTCAATAAACGAGAGAATTATACTACGAGCGGCTGACACCAGGGACCCAGCAAGTCGCACAGTTTTTTTGAGGAACAAGCAGTTGTTATTTATACTAGTTTTAGCGACGGATCAGGGTAACAACGGGGCTGTGCGGGGGCTGTGGCCCGTCTAGCCAGGGTTTTATTTATGTTTACCACATCATGAGCCCAGTTGTGTTTTCTTCTTGCTGAAAATGGCTAGCCCAGTTCTATTTTTAAAAGAAATACCCAAACAAGGCCTACTTGCTTTATCGGCCCTGCTGGGCTGCAAATCTTTCAAGACGAGGAGAGTTTCATTCGGTTTGCCCAGAAATGGGCTGTAGATTTTTAAAACACATCAAACTGGGAATTAGTTTCAATTTTTTTTCATTACAAGATCTTAAATTCCATTGATTTTTATGCGTGGACAATTATTTGGATTTTATATTTATATAAATTATTTTTCAAAATAGTTTGAATGTGAATCGATATTTCTGCATTAAAAACAGTTGACCGCATGGAAATATGCAAAATTTCGTATACTTTTTAACCGTGGCCACAATATGGGGTGTGATGCTAACAAAAAGAAGATGGGCTCCAAAAAAATTCTTACGAATTAGCAAATGGGCTGTACATTATTAGCAATAATGGCAGATAGGCTGTATGCTGTTTTCCTCAGATTTGAGGCTGACTTGTGCGCCTACTACAGGTTGACGCGTATGCTTTCATAAAAAAAAAGGTTGACGCACACGCAACGCCCTGTCAACTTAGTCAACACACAAGAGCAGTGACTGTTGGATGTCCATCCAACGGCTGTCGTGATTCTTCAATCTCTGCTCTTCATGCTCAAGCCGCTCAAACAAGCGCCGGTGGGACTGCCTGCTCCCTCCTCCCGCGGCCGGCTATGCTGCCGCGCAGGCCTCACAGCCCCACCGTACTCCCATCGCTGGCCTAGCCATCCCTCTACTCACCCACACCTGCTGTTATTCTCCGGCGATGACAGACGAACCAGTAAGCTCTCGTACTCCTCCGCGTGGGAAACAACTGCCGAGTATTCCCTGGCTCCGTGTCGTTCCCTTCCTAGGCCTCGCCATCGTCCACCGCCCTGGTGCTCTCGGCGCAGCCTGGTCAACGTGGTCAATGAACGACATCCATCGGAACTGGACTGTACGTGGAGAGGCTGACAGCTGGGTCCACGACCGCACGCAAGGAAATGCCTCCTTATCACGCGCAAAATAATGATTCCTCCACCTGACAGCTAGGACCCACAGGAAGGGCCTATGTATTTCGCGAAAAAAACATACCCCCCGCTGACAGGTCAGACCCACCAGCTATATCTTTACACGCAAGGAAGTGCCTCCTTATTACGCCCAAAAAAATGAATACCCCCCTGCTAGCTGGGACCCACCATATTGTTGGGCTGACTTGTGGGCCTACTAAGTTGACAGGGACGGTGAGCTTTGTCAACTTAGTCAATACTCCAGTTACCGTATGATGTCCATCCAACGGCCATAGTGCTTCTTCAACCTCTGGACTTCTTGCTCCAGCCGCCCAAAACAGCGCCGGTCGTGCCGCCTGCTCCTGCCTCCCGTGGCTGGCTGTGCTATCGCGGAGGCCTCACCGCCCCCATACTACTCCCACCACTGGCCAGACCATCCCTCCAGTCACCCACACCCCCTGTTATTCTGCGGCGACGACAGCCTCACACCGCAGCCGAACCAGTGAACGCTCGTACTCCTCTCCACGTGGGCATCCACTACCGCGTCTTGCACGGCTCCGCGTCGTCCCCTTCCTAGGCCTCGCCGTCGTCCACCGCCGTGGTGCTCTCGGCACGGCGTGGTCAATGTGGTCAAGGACCGACTTCCATTGGAAGAGTACTGTACATGGAGAGGCTGACAGCTAGGTCCACGGCAGCCACAAGGAAGTGCCTCCTTATTACGCAGAAAATAATTATTCCTCCACCTGACAGCGGGTGTAGGATCGAAAGTATGTCTAGAGGGGGGTGATTAGACTACTTGACCAAATAAAAACTTAACCTTTTCCCAATTTTAGTGCTTGGCAGATTTTAGCTATTGTAGGACAAGTCAAGCAATCATCACACAATTCAAGCAAGCATGCAAAGAGTATATTGGCAGCGGAAAGTAAAGCATGCAACTTGCAAGAATGTAAAGGGAAGGGTTTGGAGGATTCAAACGCAATTGGAGACACGGATGTTTTTCCCGTGGTTCGGATAGGTGGTGCTATCCTACATCCACGTTGATGGAGACTTCAACCCACGAAGGGTAACAGTTGCGCGAGTCCACGAAGGGCTCCACCCACGAAGGGTAATGGTTGCGCGAGTCCATGGAGGGCTCCACCCACGAAGGGTCCACGAAGAAGCAACCACCCACGAAGGGTCCACGAAGAAGCAACCTTGTCTATCCCACCATGGCCATCGCCCACGAAGGACTTGCCTCACTAGCGGTAGATCTTCACGAAGTAGGCGATCTCCTTGCCCTTACAAACTCCTTGGTTCAACTCCACAATCTTGTCGGAGGCTCCCAAGTAACACCTAGCCAATCTAGGAGACACCACTCTCCAAGAAGTAACAAATGGTGTGTTGATGATGAACTCCTTGCTCTTGTGCTTCAAATGATAGTCTCCCCAACACTCAACTCTCTCTCATAGGATTTGGATTTTGTGGAAAGAAGATTTGAGTGGAAAGAAACTTGGGGAAGGCTATAGATCAAGATTCATATGGTAGGAATGGAATATCTTGGTCTCAACACATGAGTAGGTGGTTCTCTCTCAGAACATATGAGTTGGAATTGTGTATGTGTTCTGATGGCTCTCTCTATGAATGAAGAGGAGGTGGAGGGGTATATATAGCCTCCACACAAAATCCAACCGTTACACACAGTTTTCCAATCTCGGTGGGACCAAATCAACAAACTCGGTCGGACCGAAAAGGTAAACCTAGTGACCGTTAGAGATTTTCGGTGGGACTGACATGCAACTCGGTAGGACCGATATGGTTAGGGTTTGGGCATAACGTAATCTCGATGAGACCGATTACATAAACTCGGTGAGACCGAGTTTGGTAATAAGCTAACCAGAGAGTTGGTCAGGTAAACTCGGTGGGACCGATTTGCTCTTTCGGTGAGACCGAAAAGTTACAAAAAGGAAACAGAGAGTTTACACTGCAATCTCGGTGGGACCGATTCGCTCTTTCGGTGAGACCGAAAAGTTACGGAAGGGAAACAGAGAGTTTGCAATCCCATCTCGGTGAGACCGAGATCCCTATCGGTAGAACCGAATTGCTAGGGTTTGGCAGTGGCTTATGACAAGTGAAACTCGGTGGCGCTGGATAGAAAGAATCGGTAGGACCGAGTTTGGCTTAGGGTTTAGGTCATATGTGGATATGGGAAAGTAGTTGAGGGTTTTGGAGCATATCACTAAGCACATGAAGCAAGAGGCTCATTAAGCAACACCTCATCCCTCCTTGATAGTATTGGCTTTTCCTAAAGACTCAATGTGATCTTGGATCACTAAAATATAAAATGAAGAGTCTTGAGCTTTTGAGCTTGAGCCAATCCTTTGTCCTTAGCATTTTGAGGGTTCCACTTTCACATCCATGCCATGCCAATCATTGAGCTTTCCTGAAATAGTCATCTTGGAATAGCATTAGCTCAATGAGCTATATGTTGTTATGAATTACCAAAACCACCTAGGGATAGTTGCACTTTCAATCTCCCCCCTATTGGTAATTGATGACAACATATAGATCAAAGCTTCGACAAATGATAATAAGCATGAAATATATCGTCGCTTTGAGAAGTATGTGACAAGTAAGAGCTCCCCCTAAATTTGTGCATATTTAAAATTTGCTTTGGACTGCAAATGCACAAAGAGTTAGAGTCATGGGTTACTCTTCCATGTCACATACATCTTGGTGGAGCGCTTAAAATGATAAGAATGAAATACATGCACTCATCACCAAGAATAGTGAATGATCACATAAGATAGATAAGATGATAATATTAAGCAAACATTAAGTGTAGCTTATGATCAAACACATGATCATCAATGTCTCATGAGCATCGAAAAAAACACCAAATAAAACAAGAGAGAATAAAAGCAACACTAAAAACAACACTCTCTCTCGAAGCCTATGATCTATACATTTTCTCCCCCTTTGGCAACAAGTTACCAAAAAGTTCCTAGAAAATGCATAGTGCTAAGTCGACACTCAGGCTTGATCTTCAGGTGGTGGTGGAGTCCGGAGCACTCCAAGGACGAAGCCTTCTGTATACGTGGTCGGAGTCGAGGCTGAAGTGGACGCTGGAGCTGGTGGAACTGAGGCTGTAGCTGGTGCAGACATGGTGGCTCTGGGGTCAGCAACTGGCACTGCAGACGACCTCGGACCTCGTGGCACTCTGGCAAAGGCATCAGTTGTAGTCTTGCCTCTCCTCTCCTGCATGTCATCCTGGAGCTGCTCCACTGCAGTCTGAATCTCTGTCACTTTGACATCCAAGTCATAGAACTTTTGTTCCATGATCCTCTCTAAGCTTGCCTGGTTCTGAGTTAGGGTGGCTAGTCCTTGCTCAATCCGCATGGTGGATGCAATCAAGTAACCAAGCTGCTCTTGTTTGGTTTTCAGGAAATATTCAGATGCCTCCTCTTGAGTAGGCATCTTGGCAGCTTTCTCCTTCCTCGCCTTCTCCTTCTTGGCTTGTGCTTGGGCAGATGATGGCTCATTCTCAGTCATGACCACTTGATTATCTTCAAAGTCTGGATGGATGGGCAGGTGTTCCTTGTCCAATAAGTATATGCCCGTGCCCATCCTAGAGTTGATGAGCTCCTGAATCTGTGGGGCATATCCACAGCTCATCTTCTGGTCTGCTGCTGTCCTCTTGATTGTTTCAATCATAAGGCTCATGACTTTGAATTTTTGTGACACGTCAAAGATATGAAGCAAGTTGATCGCGTGGCCCCTGATCATCTTGTGATCTCCAGACTTGGGCAATAGGGTGTGCCTAAGAATCCAGTTGATGGTTGGCAGCCCTGACAGAAGATAGTGTACTGATCCAAACTTGAACGTATCAAGTGCTTCATTTGGAATCTCCTTGTACATGTTTGACATTGAGTTGTGGTCCATCTTCTTCTTGGCATAAACGTCCAAGTCATCGTCATGCTCTTCTGGGGCATTAATCAGCTGAGCCCATTTAGCAACTGTAGACTGGTACCTCGTACCCTCTGACATCCATACAATCCTGCCATCTGGATAGAAATGGGCTGTGGAGTAGAACTGCATGATGAGTTCCTCGTTCCACTTTGTGAGCTTCTGCCCAACAAAGTCCTCTACTCCACATGCCTTGAAGCTGTCCTGCACTCCAGGGTAGTACTCTTCGTTGTCCTTGATGTATTGCCAATCAACCCATCTCATATCACAGACAACTGGCTTCTTGTCTAGCAGCACTGTCTCATAAAAGTCTTGCTGCTCCTTGGTGTGAAATCTGTAGTCAACTGCAGTCCTTCTCCTTGAAGCATACGGGTCTGCTTCTCTCCACTTCCGGAGCCCTGAATCTCTCCTGAGTTTCATATCCTCAGCCATAGGATGAGCATCGTTGTGGTCTGGGATCTTGGGCTTGAGCTTTCTAAGAACATTCTCTTCTTCTTCTTCTGCAGCTTCAGGCACTGGGGCCTTGTTCTTCTCAGTAGCTGGGATGCTTCTTGTGTTCCTCTTTGGCTTTGGCTTTGGAGCTGGCTTGGCCTTGGAAGCAGCTGCCCCTGTTCTTATGGCATCACCCATCAGCTTGGGTGCCTTAGGTGCTGGTGCAGCTACCTCTTCTTCTTCCTCCTCATCTTCCATGATGGAAGCCTTGCCAAGCACTCTGGCTACATTTTTCTTCACCCTTTCTTTCCTCTTCTTGCCTTTAGCAGCAACTGGCTCAATGGGAGTGGGCTTCTCAGTTGAAGCTCTGGCCTTTGACATAGGATGCCTGCCTGCTGGCCTTTTGATCTTCATCCCTGGTTTTATGCCCTGTGCTGGCTCAACTCTCTTGGAAGTTGCTTCCTCTTCTGCCACATAATCCTCATCTTCTGAGTCTGAGGTTCTCTTCTTTCTCTGTCTTGTGGCAGCTTTAGGCAGATTGCTAGGGGTGCTCCTGCTGCCATCATCTGAGGAACTTGAGGGACTAGTGCCCTCACTCATCTGCACTTGCTGCTCTGACAAGTTCTGGCTATCACTTTGGTCTAACATGATGCAAACTCTGACTGCTGACGCTGTGAATAGTTTATAGATGAGATAGAGTGGATAAGCATCACAAAATGCAGAGATTTTTGCAAAAGAATATTTCAAAAACTAAGTTTTAGTTTCCCACTGAAAGCATCTCGGATCTACCGATTTCTAAACTCGGTGATACCGAAGCAGTTTTGGCACCTAAACTAGTGAACTCGGTCAGACCGAGTCACAGTTCGGTGGCACCGAGACTGCTAGGGTTTCACAAAGTTCCAAAATCGATCACACCGATAAGTAATTCTCGGTCAGACCGAGTCTCACTTGTGCAATGGCATAAGCCAAATCGGTGGGACCGAGTTTTTCAACTCGGTGGGTCCGAGATGGTTTCGGCGGAAACCTAACCCTAAAATTTTCAAATTAAACCTAATCTACGAGTTCATTGACTGGATAGAAGTTTAACAAATGTGGCAAGAATCATGATGATCACAATGTGCTAAGAATCGGATTGGGGAATAGCACAAAGATCGAGTCCATACCCTAGTTCGGCGGAGACTCGCTACGGCGGCAACGACGGGGTTGAATTTCCGTTGACGGCGACGGAGACCAGCGACTGGAGGCGGCTGGCGGCGAGGAGACGATCCGGAGACCAAGTTGGCAGAGCAGGCTATCGCGCGGGCGAAGGGGTTCGGAGAAATTTCCAAATTTTTGCCCGTGACTATATATAGCCCGACCCTGTCGGTGTGACCGAGTGGAACAACTCGGTGGCACCGAGATGCAAAACTGTATATAGTTATTGCAACTCGGTGTGACCGAATGGTTCAAATCGGTTGCACCGAGATCGAAAACCTAGATCAACTTAATGATCTCGGTAGGACCGAAAGTAGGGTATCGGTCAGACCGAGAATCATAAAGAGGTTTTGGAAGTTTAAGTCTATGACAAATCGGGGACTCCGAGCGCTCCTCACACAGAGTGGTTCAAATCTGACTTGATCAAATTTTGTGATGTAGCATGAATAGAGTTTGAGACGAGAAAAGCATAGATAGCTAGAGGAGGTTCTTAGGCATTCTTGTCCATCCACTTGGCAAAAGGAAATAAAACCAAACAATCAAAACAACAAGTGGATGTCCTCGAATGAGTAAAATATGCAACCAACATGCTCACACAATAAGATGGCAAATGAAATATGTGACAAGGCATGCACAACCAATTCTATCATCTATCAAGCAATTTGCGATGACAAGTTCATCTATATATGAGTATATTGACTTAGGAGTCAAGTGAGAACACTTGATCATAGGTCATACTCATCGTTTAAGCTCAAGTGGGGTTACCACTTTTACATAAAGCATTGTTGTGTTCACATCTTTAGAGTTGCTTTAGCTCAAGTCTTAGAGTAAAGCCCCCCCTAGATGTGATATCCCCCCTTAGAGGGATGAACTAACCTCGGGTTTTGTCGATGATGACTTCATGTAGATGTTGAAGATGTGGATGCTCAATGTTGATGTAGATCACTTGGAGCTATCCATTTGAGTGAATTGCACTTTCAATACCTACATGGGTTAGTCCCACAAGGAACAAACAAGGATATCCATAGACATAGAGTGATGCACACACAAGATGATGTCCACGAAAACTTTTAGGTTACCTTGTCCCTTGTCTTACCAACAAGAGGGTTTGTGACTCCTTGAACTAGTGCAAGATGTGGAAGTTGATTGCACTTGTTCTTGCCAAAATGATAAGAGTGAAGTATGTTGGCGGAGTCACCCTCAAGAACTCTCTAGTTCTTCTTCTTTTGGATCCACACCATCTTGATGGGAATCCTTGGAGTTGTAGTCGTACTTGATGAAGTGGAACTTGAAGTAGTCTTGGGAATCCACTTGACTAAGGTCTTAGGAGCTTCTTCAAATGCATCAATTTCCTCTTGAAGCTTGTCCTTGCCTTTTTGCTTGTAGTCTTGTGGTGGAAGATCATCTTGAGCTTGTGTCCCCTTGAAATAAGTATCATACTTCTCTTGTTGAGGAACAAACTTTGTCTTGGGGTATTGATCTTCTTCCCACTCAACTCCATTGGCATTGAACTTTCGTTCAAAACCAACACCTTGATTCTTCTAGTGCATTCCTTGCTTGCGCACAATTTCCTCGAATTGCTTACTCCCGGCAAGGCTTTTGTACACTCCTTTCTCTATAATTCCCTTCAATAAGCTATTTTCTTGCTCAAGTGTAACTTGGCTAAGAGAATAATTAGTGGAATCAAGAGAACTACTAGAAGCAACAATATTGGATTTAGCATGATCATTGTTACTGCTAGAGGAAGAATCTTTCTTGTTCTTGTTACTAGACTTGACTTGAGGCATGTAAGTGGATAAGAGTAAACGCTTGGCAATGTAAGAAGAACTTTTCTTGTGGAGATCATCATTGATTGCTTTTAAGAACTCATGCTCTTGCTCAAGATTTAGCTTTTCAAAGCGTAATTTCTCATGAGCTCTTAAAAGTTCTCGATGATCTTCGAAGATAGTTTCATGAGCTAACTTAAGAGTGTTTAGTTCTTTAGTTAGAGCCTCAATCTTCTCCTTATCATTGTCATTCGTTTTATCTTAATTAGCATGATTAATTGACGTTTCATCATAGTATTCATCACTAGAGTTGTCAACAAGCAAATCATCACCTAACAAGTCATCTTCATCACTATTGAAATCAACATACTCGGGGTGTGTTACCTTAGGACCTTTGGCCATGAAGCATCTTCCAATTCCTTCATTTGGTGAGTCAAATATGTTGTAGGAGTTGGTTGACAGAAGTGCTAGACCGGCAACACCTTCATCTTGAGTATCTTCGGAGTCGGAGTGATAACTTCTCTTGGAGTGGCTGTCGGAGTCGGAGCCGGATACCCATTCACCAACATGAGCTTGATGTCTTCGTTTTGTGTAGCTCCTTGATGATTTTCCTTCCTTTCTGAATCCTTCCTTCTCCGTGAGTATCTTCGTTCATAACGATCATCTCTACTCCTTCTCTCTCTTGGTGGTGATTCTTTGCTTCTTCTTTTTGGAGAATCTTCTCTTCTCTTGTAGGGAGCCGTACACTCATTGGAATAGTGTCCGGGTCTTCCACAACTGTAGCAGTTTCGCTCTCGACTAGAAGATCTTTTGTCATTGTAGGACCTTGACTTGAAGCTTCTATCTTTGCTTCTACTCTTGTAGAACTTGTTGAAGTTCTTCACCATTAAGCTCAATTCTTCATTGAAGTTTTGTTTCTCACTTGATTATGTAGGGGCTTCACATGAGGCTTTGTAGGCACCACTTGATTTGTTGTGAAGTTCCTCTTTATCCTTAAGTGACATCTCATGAGCAACAATTCTTCCAATCACTTCCGTTGGCTTGAGATCTTTGTAATTGGGCATCATTTGGATCAATGTGCACACGGTATCGTATTTTCCATCCAAGGCTCTTAGAATCTTCTTGATGATGAATCTATCGGTCATCTCTTCACTTCCTAAGCCGGCAATCTCATTTGTGATGAGAGCAAGCCTAGAGTACATTTCAGCGACACCTTCACCATCCTTCATTTTGAACTTGTCAAGTTGACTTTGAAGCACATCCAACTTGGATTCCTTGACGGAGTCGGTACCTTCATGCATATCAATCAAAGTGTCCCAAATTTCCTTTGCATTCTCAAGACGGCTGATTTTGTTGAATTCTTCGGGGCACAATCCGTTGAAGAGAATATCACAAGCTTGAGCATTGTATTGCAACATCTTCAACTCATCCGCGGTAGCTTCACGGTTTGGTTCTTTCCCATCAAAGAAGTCACCTTGCAAACCAACACACACAATAGCCCAAACGGCGGGGTTATGTCCAAGAATATGCATTTTCATTTTATGCTTCCAACTAGCAAAATTAGTACCATCAAAGTAAGGACCTCTACGGTGATAATTTCCCTCGCTAGACGCCATACTCTCCTAGGTTGTGAAACCAAGGCTATGACCACCAAAAGCTATGGAGATCGAAGCAAATGGAGACCAAAGCTCTGATACCACTTGTAGGATCAAAAGTATGTCTAGAGGGGGGGTGATTAGACTACTTGACCAAATAAAAACTTAACCTTTTCCCAATTTTAGTTCTTGGCAGATTTTAGCTATTGTAGGACAAGTCAAGCAATCATCACACAATTCAAGCAAGCATGCAAAGAGTATATTGGCAGCGGAAAGTAAAGCATGCAACTTGCAAGAATGTAAAGGGAAGGGTTTGGAGGATTCAAACACAATTGGAGACACGAATGTTTTTCCCGTGGTTCGGATAGGTGGTGCTATCCTACATCCATGTTGATGGAGACTTCAACCCACGAAGGGTAACGGTTGCGCGAGTCCACGGAGGGCTCCACCCACGAAGGGTAATGGTTGCGCGAGTCCACGGAGGGCTCCACCCACGAAGGGTCCACGAAGAAGCAACCACCCACGAAGGGTCCACGAAGAAGCAACCTTGTCTATCCCACCATGGCCATCGCCCACGAAGGACTTGCCTCACTAGCGGTAGATCTTCACGAAGTAGGCGATCTCCTTGCCCTTACAAACTCCTTGGTTCAACTCCACAATCTTGTCGGAGGCTCCCAAGTAACACCTAGCCAATCTAGGAGACACCACTCTCCAAGAAGTAACAAATGGTGTGTTGATGATGAACTCCTTGCTCTTGTGCTTCAAATGATAGTCTCCCCAACACTCAACTCTCTCTCATAGGATTTGGATTTTGTGGAAAGAAGATTTGAGTGGAAAGCAACTTGGGGAAGGCTAGAGATCAAGATTCATATGGTAGGAATGGAATATCTTGGTCTCAACACATGAGTAGGTGGTTCTCTCTCAGAACATATGAGTTGGAATTGTGTATGTGTTCTGATGGCTCTCTCCACGAATGAAGAGGAGGTGGAGGGGTATATATAGCCTCCACACAAAATCCAACCGTTACACACAGTTTTCCAATCTCGGTGGGACCGAATCAACAAACTTGGTCGGACCGAAAAGGTAAACCTAGTGACCGTTAGAGATTTTCGATGGGACTAACATGCAACTCGGTAGGACCGATATGGTTAGGGTTTGGGCATAACGTAATCTCGGTGAGACCGATTACACAAACTCGGTGAGACCGAGTTTGGTAATAAGCTAACCAGAGAGTTGGTCAGGTAAACTCGGTGGGACCGATTTGCTCTTTCGGTGAGACCGAAAAGTTACAAAAAGGAAACAAAGAGTTTACACTGCAATCTCGGTGGGACCGATTCGCTCTTTCGGTGAGACCAAAAAGTTACGAAAGGGAAACAGAGAGTTTGCAATCCCATCTCGGTGAGACCGAGATCCCTATCGGTAGAACCGAATTGCTAGGGTTTGGCAGTGGCTTATGACAAGTGAAACTCGGTGGCGCTGGATAGAAAGAATCGGTAGGACCGAGTTTGGCTTAGGGTTTAGGTCGTATGTGGATATGGGAAAGTAGTTGAGGGTTTTGGAGCATATCACTAAGCACATGAAGCAAGAGGCTCATTAAGCAACACCTCATCCCTCCTTGATAGTATTGGCTTTTCCTAAAGACTCAATGTGATCTTGGATCACTAAAATATAAAATGAAGAGTCTTGAGCCAATCCTTTGTCCTTAGAATTTTGAGGGTTCCACTTTCACATCCATGCCATGCCAATCTCTGAGCTTTCTTGAAATAGTCATCTTGGAATAGCATTAGCTCAATGAGCTATATGTTGTTATGAATTACCAAAACCACCTAGGGATAGTTGCACTTTCAGCGGGGACCCACCGGACGGGCCACCGGTATTTTGCGAAAAAAATCATTTCCCCCTGACAGCTAGGACCCATCGGACGAGCCACCGTATTTCGCGAAAAAAACGTTCCTCCCGCTGTCAGCTCGGACCCACCGGAAGTGCCTCCTTATTACGCACAAAAAATGAGTACTCCCCTGGCTAGCTGGGACCCACCTTGCTAGGAGGCTGACTTGTGGGCCTACTAAGTTGACGGGACAAAGGGCTTTGTCAACTTAGTCAATATGAACGATTCTAGCTCCAATGACCGTACGATGTCCATCCAACGGCCGTAGTGCTTCTTCAACCTCTGGTCTTCTTGCTCCAGCCGCCCAAAGCAGCGCCGGTTGTGCCGCATGCTCCTGCCTCCCGTAGCTGGCTGTGTTGCCGCAGAGGCCTCGCCGCCCCCTACTATTCCCATCGCTGGCCAGGCCCTGCGGCGGCGGCAGCCTCACACCGCAGCCAAACCAGTGAACCCTCGTAGCCCTCTCAGCGCGGGCTTCCACTGCCGCGTCGTCCCCTTCCTAGGCCTCGCCGTTGTCCACCGCCGTGGTGCTCTCCGTGCGGCGTGGTCAATGTGGTCAAGGAACGATTTCCATCGGAAGAGTACTGTACGTGGAGAGGCTTAGAGCAGGGTCCGCAGCCACAGCCTAGTTTTTTTTGTGATTTGCCAAGTAAGTCGCTTTGTCAGGCCTGTTGGGCTACAATTCTTTCAAGACGGGGAGAGCTTTCATTCGGCTGGCCGAGAAAATGGCCCATCAGTAATGAGAAATGGGTTGTACATTTTTAAAACACATCAAACCGGCAATTAGTTTCAAATATCTTTTTTTTCATTTCAAGATTTTAAATTAAATTAATTTTTATGCATGGAGAATTTGTTGGATTTTATATTGATATACATTTATTTTTAAAATCAGTTTGAATGTGAGTCAAAATTTCGGGATTAAAAACAGTTCGGACCGCACCGAAATATGCAAAATTTCGTATAATTTTTTAACAGTTGCCACAATATGGGCTGTAATGCTAACAAAAAGAATACGGGCTCCAAAAAAACCTTAAGAATTAGCAAATGGGCTGTAAATTGTTAGAAATAATGGCAGATGGGCTGTATGCTGTTTTCCACAGATTTGAGGCTTTCCTAAAAAAAGGTTGACGCACAAGCACTGACTGTTGGACGTCCATCCAACGGCCGCCGTGCTTTTTCAATCTCTGCTCTTCCTACTCCAGCCTCCGGTGGGACAAGCGCCAACGGGACTGCCTGCTCCCTCCTCCTCGCGGCCGGCTGTGCTGCCGCGCAGGCCTCACCACCCGACCATACTCCCATCGCTGGCGTAGCCATCCCTCTACTCACCCACACCTGCTGTTATTCTCCGGCGACGGCAGACGAACCAGTAAACCCTCGTACAGTCATACTCCCCTCCACGTGGGAAACAACTGCCGAGTCTTCCCTGCCTCCGTGTCGTCCCCTTCCTAGGCCTTGCCGTCGTCCACCGCCCTGGTGCTCTCGGCGCGGCCTGGTGAACGTGGTCAACGACCGACATGCATCTGAAGTGGACTTTACGTGGAGAGGCCGACAGCTGGGTCCATGGCCGCACGCAAGGAAATGCCTCCTTATTACGCGCAAAATAATGATTCCTCCACCTGACATCAGGGACCCACCGAAAGGGCCTCTGTATTTTGCGAAAAAATGTTACCTCCGCTGACAGCTCGGACCCACCAGCTATATCTTCGCACGCAAGGAAGTGCCTCCTTATTACGCACAAAAAAATGAATACTCCCCCTGTTAGCTGGGACCCAGTATAGTGGCAGGCTGACTTGTGGGCCTACTAAGTTGACGGGGACGGAGGGCTTTGTCAACTTAGTCAATATGCACGAGTCTAGGTCCAGTGACCGTACGATGTCCATCCAACGGCCGTAGTGCTTCTTCAACCTCTGGTCTTCTTGCTCCAGCCGCCCAAACCAGCGCCGGTCGTGCCTCGTGCTCCTGCCTCCCGTGGCTGGCTGCGATGCGGCGGAGGCCTCACCGCCCCCTACTACTCCCACCGCTGGCCAGGCCATCCCTCTACTCACCCACACCCCCTGTTATTCTGCGGCGACGGCAGCCTTACACCGCAGCGAACCAGTGAACCCTCGTACTCCTCTACGCGTGGGCATCCACTGCCGCGTCTTCCCCCGCTCCGCGTCGTCCCCTTCCTAGGCCTCGCCATCGTCCAACGCCCTGGTGCTCTTGGCGCGGCGTGGTTAACATGGTCAAGGAACGACTTCCATCGGACATGGACTGTACGTGGAGAGGCTGACAGTTGGGTCCACGGCCGCAGCAAGGAAGTGCCTCCTTATTACGTGCAAAATAATTATTCCTCCACCTGACAGCGGGACCCACCGGACGGGCCACCGTATTTCGCCCCCCTGACTGCTGGGACCCACCAGCTACATCTTTGCAGGCAAGGAAGTGCCTCACAATCGGGACCCACCTGGTCGAAGCGTACGTAGCGTTGTCATTTTGGTCGCGAACGTGTACGTACATACTGGTCGATGTAGAGGCGCGCACATGTCGTAGTAGAGGCGCACACGTAGCATGTACACGCACGTACAGCGGCCAGGGTGCAAGAAAGAAAATACGGCCACGTATGTGTACATATGGGCGGGGTCTCGAACGCCTACTCGCGCATACGTACGGCCAGGGCTCGTGTACATTGCTGTGTTGGAACGGAGAAACAGCGTCGTCGTCGTGTTCACAGGGAGGCAACGGAATGCGTCGTGTTCATCGGGAGGGCTTGGATGGAACAGGCGATGGAACGAGGCCTGGCGTACCGCAAAATGGAGGAAACAGCCTTGTGTTCGACCGGCCACGTTCGAAACGGGATCCTGTTCATCCGGAGGGGTCTGGCATACCGCAAAATGGAGGAAACGGACCTCCTACGGTCAAAACGGGGGTCCTGTTGATCGGGAGGGGTGTGGCGTACCGCAAAACAGAGGAAACAGACTTGTGTTGGAGCGCTACGGTTGAAACAGGGGTCCTGTTCATCGGGAGGGTTGTGGCGTACCGCAAAACAGGACTCCACGGGATACTGTTCATCTCCACCGTCGACCCCATCCAGCCTCCACGAGCTACTGTTCATCCACCGTCGACCTCCTCCAGCCTCCACCTGCGACTGTTCATCCACGTGCTCCTGTTCATCCAGCCTCCACCGCGCGCTACTCCACTGGCTACTGTTCAACCACCCCTCCACCGTCTACTGTTCATCCAGCCCTCCACACCACGGGGTCCTGTTCAACCACCCCTCCACGGGCACCCCTCCACCGTCTACTGTTCATCCAGCCCTCCACACCACGGGGTCCTGTTCAACCACCCCTCCACCGTCTACTGTTCATCCAGCCCTCCACACCACGGGGTCCTGTTCATCCACCCCTCCACCGTCTACTATTCATCCAGCCCTCCACCACACCACGGGGTCCTGTTCATCCAGAGGCAACGCCACCGCTCATTGTTCATCCAAACCCCCCGCAACGCTCACTGTTCATCCCATCGATCAGCTTCAGTTAGCAGCAGTAGCGAAGGAATCGCTCGATCGGGTTTAGTTAACAGCCATCGATCGACCGCTCGGGTTCAGTAACACGTAGCCTGTAGTGCAATCGCTCGGGTTCAGTTAGAGCCCAACGCCTCACTCAGGTTCAGTTAGAGCCAACGCCTCACACACACGCGCGTACGTGTACGAGAGAAACGCGCATCGCTCGGCCCCCGACCTCCCACCGTAACCGGGAACTCCCTGAAATTTTCCTCCCCCTCGCTTCTACCACGGTTTTTTCCGTCATGGACGGCCCAAAGAATGTCATGCAGCTGCGTCTCCGGCCCTCCCAGGACGAAAAGCCCATTTTCTGTCATGATTTTTTTCATAGAAGTAGGAGCCCACCACATCTATGATGATACCGGGTTTTGTCACAATTATCGTCCTAGAAGTGTCATATGTATGACAGAAAAAAATTTCGTTCGGCCCAAAATGTCATGGATGTGTCTTTTTTTTGTAGTGCGTGGGAACCCGGTATCCGGGATCACCCCACCATCCTTGCGTGACTCGCTCCTGTCACACTTTCTTTTCACCGGCATCTCAATCGAGTTACCAGAACCGGAATGTTGCCATGGCACCATTTCTGTTTCGTCGCCGTGGCACCCCTTTCTTTCTACCACGGTGACAAATGCTTCATAAAATGCTCTTATCAACTTTTTCATAAATATTGCATAAAACTTGCACATGTCATCCGCATCATGATAACAACAATTAATTTTTTTAAAATTGTTGTTTGCATTAATTACTAAATGCACGTGGGGATTTACCGGATTTGTTGTTTGCTATATCCGGCCCCATTTAAATTGTTTAGATGGTATAGTTTTGTTATGCTTCACCTATTGCCATGTTAACCAACCTTTAATATTGTCGGGTACCTAAACGAGAGGAACTAAATAATTGACGTGGTGTTTCGTCAATATGCAACTCATTGCATATTGAGCTCCACTTAATTTGTAGTATTGTTTGTGCACTTTGCCATGTCAGGCATATTTAAACCGGACATGCATCATACTTGGTTGTGCATCATGCCATGTTTGTGTGATGGTTGTTTACTATGTTGTTTGCTTCTTTCCGGGTTACTTCTCGCGTTAGCTTCGGTTTCGTTCCGGAGTTGTGAGGATCCGTTCATCTACGTTCGTTTGTCTTCTTCATGGACTCATTCTTCTTCCTTGCGGGATCTCAGGCAAGATGACCATACCCTCGAAATCACTTCTATCTTTGCTTGCTAGTTGCTCGCTATTTTGCTATGCCGCGATACCTACCAGTTTCTATGTCATGCCTCCCATATTGCCATGTCAAGCCTCTAACCCACCTTGTCCTAGCAAACCGTTTTTTGGCTATGTTACCGCTTTGCTCAGCCCCTCTTACAGAGTTGCTAGTTGCAGGTGAAGATTGGAGTTTGTTCCTTATTGGTGCATGTTTATTTGTTGGGATATCACAATATCTCTTATTTAATTAATGCATCTATATACTTGGTAAAGGGTGAAAGGCTCGGCCTTGTGCCTGGTGTTTTGTTCCACTCTTGCCGCCCTAGTTTCCGTCATACCGGTGTTATGTTCCTTGATTTTGCGTTCCTTACGCGGTTGGGTTATAATGGGAACCCCTTGACAGTTTGCCTTGAATAAAACTCCTCCAGCAAGGCCCAACCTTGGTTTTACCATTTGCCACCTAAGCCTTTTTCCCTTGGGTTCTGCAGACTCAAGGGCCATCTTTATTTTAAACCCCCGGGCCAGTGCTCCTCTGAGTGTTGGTCCAAACTTGTAACGCCCCAAGACCGGAGCTTCAGATGCCTTCCAGGGTTTTCGGGTTTCATTGTGTGTTTTGTTTAGTCTGTTGCATTCATCTTTGCATCGCGTGCATTGCATCATGTCATCATGCCATCATGTCATTTCTTTTTTCTTAACTCAACTAAATAAATCGCATGGATCTTTGATCCATTTAAACCGAGGGAACTCACATGGTGGTTTCTCTTTATAACCTATCCTCCCGATAGTAGGGAGCTATATTCAATATTTCTTTAATTTGATATTCACCATAACACACGTGCAAAAATAATCCTCATGCCTATTTCCACTTCGAGTTTGACCTTCAAATCTTGTCCACAATTCTGTATCTCTTTTATCGAGGTTCCTCTAAAAACCGAACATTTTGGACCTTCCAAACCTCCACTTCCTATTCACCCACTTGAATTTAATTCAAATGTGTTTGAATCTAAGCCTTGCATCCATGCCCACTCCTATTTTCTTGGATTAGACTCATTTTTATGAGTTTGAGAGTATATTCTTTCTCCTACCATCTTCTTTTCTCTTCTTTCTTTCTTTCTTGTTTTTCCTCTCTGTTTTTTCTGTTCTTTAGAGTGAGAGAGAGAGCCCAGCCCAGCTACAACCTATGCTAGGCCGGCCCTTTAGGCCCACCTAACCCTTGCATGTAGCCCACTAGTGCCGCAACCCTAGACCCAGGGAGCCCGACTCCCTTCTCCCTCGATACCTTCCCCTCGCGCCGCCATCTCCCTCTCGTTCCCTGGCCCGATCCTCCTCTTCCCTCGTGCCCATCGTTCCCTCGCGCCGCCAGGGAACCGCATCCCGATCCCCATCTCCTTCGATCCCATCTCTCCCTCACAGCCACTCACTTCCCTCGTTCATCTTCCCCCTCGCCCTCTCTCTCATTCCATGCTCGCGCCGCCAGAGACGAACGTAGCTGCCGCCTCCCGATACGGCGTCCCACGTCCTCCTCCGCCTTCGATCCGGTGCCGCCGGAGGCCACCAGCGTCGCCCAGGCGCCGCGGCTCCTCCCCAGCGCGCCTCCTTCCTCCCGCATCAGCCTCTTCCCTCCTTGCTCCAACGCCATGGAACCAGGCCGCCGCTCCGGTCAAGCCTCGTCGCTGGCCGACCTGAACCGTGGAGCCGTGTCCGGATCCGGCTCTCCCAGACGCCCACAGGACCTCTGCCTCACCCTGCTCGTCGCCGGAGTCCCAGCTCCACCGCCTCGTTTCTTCAGCGCCGCTGCCTCCCTCTGCCTCATCCAGGAAACAAGCACAACGCCATGGAACCCTCGTCGCTGGCCAAGACCCTCCTCGCTGCTGGCCTCGTGCAGAGCCCCTCCTCCTCACGGCCTTAGGGTCCATCGCTGCCCCCATGTTGCTGCTGCTTCGTTGCCCGCCTCCCATCGATGACCGGGGCTGCATGTTTCGGTTCGCCAAGTACCACCATACCCGAGTCTTTGCCTTGCTTCGTTTTGGGATTAAAGACCGAGACAAGACCGCCAAGATGTATCCTGGTGTCGTCGAAGACACGTGAACGTCTACACGACGACCGCCGAGTACCTCTTCACAAGTACCCCTACGCGCGAAGATGCCAAGACCGTTTCGGGATTCACCAAGTACCACTACGGCCGGAGACCTCGACGTCCGACGCCTAAAACAATCACCGAACCGGAGATTACGCCAAGTACTAGGTCAACAAGAACCGCCAAGTTCATCTTCCGCCGTCTCCGAAATCGCCAAGTACCACGACGATATGAGAACCACTACCGTCGACCAGCAAAGAACCCGTGGACGTCAAGTCCCTCGTCGTGATTCCGAACATCTACGGAAAATTGTGCAACTAAGAACGTGAACGACTACCATCGCCACGAGAACGTCTACTTCCCACAACAAACCGTGAACATCTACTTCCTCTACCATCGCCGAGGACCACTACTTCCCACGACGATCGTGAACGACTACACCGCTTGACCCGAACCGCTCCGATAACACACGCTTCGATGGTACAACCCCGAGACGACTGCCGTGAACGAATGCATGTGTGATGTATGAGATGCTCGTGCTTGCACCGTGCTTGATTTGTCGGTGCACGTTGCCCTCTTTTACCTTGTCACCATCATGTGGAAACCCGGTTACCGGGAGCACCCCACCGTTCATCGCATGACACGCTCCCGTCACTTTCTTTTGCACCGACGTCTCAATGAGTTGACGGAACCGGAACATTGCCGTGGCACCGTTTCGTTATCGTCGCTGTGGCACCCCTTTCTTTTCCGCCACGATGAAAAATGTTTCATAATGCTCTTGTCAACTTTTAATAAAAATTGCATAAACTTGTTCATGTCATCCGCATCATGATAACAACAATTAAAATGTTTAGATTGTTGTTGCACCAAATTACTAATGCATATGGGGATTTACCGTATTTTTTGTTTGTTATATCCGGCCCCATTTAAATGGTTTAAATGTTATAGTTTTGTTATGCTTCACCTCTTGCCAGGTTAACCAACATTTAAATTTGTTGAGTACCTAACCGGGAGAGAACTAAATATTTAATGTGGTGTTCCGTCAATATGCAACGGAGTTGCATATTGAGCTCCACTTAATTTGTAGTATTGTTTATGCACTTTGCCATGCCATGCTTCATTTAACCGGACATGCATCATACTTGATTGTGCATCATGCCATGATTATGTGGTGGTTGTTTACTATGTTGTTTGCTTCTCTTCGGTGTTGCTTCTTCGGGTTAGTTCTGATAACGTCGCGTTTGTGAGGATCCGTTCGACTTTGTCCGTTTGTCTTCTTCATGGACTCGTTCTTCTTCCTTGCGGGATTTCAGGCAAGATGACCATACCCTCGAAATCACTTCTATCTTTGCTTGCTTAGTTGCTCGCTCTTTTGCTATGCCTATGCTGCGATACCTACCACTTTCTTATCATGCCTCCCATATTGTTAAGCCAAGCCTCTAACCCACTTTGTCCTAGCAAACCATTGTTTGGCTATGTTACCGCTTTGCTCAGCCCCTCTTATAGCGTTGTTAGTTGCAGGTGAAGATTGAAGTTTGTTCCTTGTTGGAACATGGAGATCGTTCCTTGTTGGAACATTGTTTACTTGTTGGGATATCACAATATCTCTTATTTAATTAATGCATCTATATACTTGGTAAATGGTGGAAGGCTCGGCCTTATGCCTGGTGTTTTGTTCCACTCTTGCCGCCCTAGTTTCCGTCATATCGGTGTTATGTTCCCGGATTTTGCGTTCCTTACACGGTTGGGTTATAATGGGAACCCCTTGACAGTTCGCCTTGAATAAAACTCCTCCAGCAAGGCCCAACATTGGTTTTACCATTTGCCACCTAGCCTTTTCTTTCCCTTGAGTCGGCTGGCTCAAGGGTCATCTTTATTAAACCCCCGGGCCAGTGCTCCTCTGAGTGTTGGTCCAACCCAGAGCACCGTGCGGGGCCGTCGCTTGGCAACTTGGGTTACGTTGGCTCCCGTACGCTTAGCTTATCCGGTGTGCCCTGAGAACGAGATATGTGCAGCTCCTATCGGGATTTGTCAGCACAACGGGTGGTCTTGCTGGACTTTCTTTACCATTGTCGAGGATGTCTTGTAACCGGGATTCCGAGTCTGATCGGGACTTCCCGCTAGAAGGAATATCCTTCGTTGACCGTGAGAGCTTGTGATGGGCTAAGTTGGGACACCCCTGCAGGGATTTGAACTTTCGAAAGCCGTGCCCACGGTTATGGGCAGATGGGAATTTGTTAATGTCTGGTTGTAGAAAACCTGAAGTTGACCTTAATTAAAATACATCAACCGCGTGTGTAACCGTGATGGTCTCTTCTCGGCGGAGTCCGGGAAGTGAACACGGTGTTGGAGTTATGCTTGACGTAGGTTGTTCTAGGATCACTTCTTGATCATAGATTCTCGACCGTGCTTCGCTTTCTCTTCTCGCTCTCTTTTGCGAATATGTTAGCCACCATATATGCTAGTTGCTTGCTGCAGCTCCACCTCATACCTTTACCTTACCCATAAGCTTAAATAGTCTTGATCGTGAGGGTGTGAGATTGCTGAGTCCCCGTGGCTCACAGATACTTCCAAAACCAGCTTGCAGGTGCCGTTGAACCAAGCAGGTGACGCAACCAAGCTCAAGGAGGAGCTCAATGAAGATCGTGTCCTTTATGTTGTTTCGTTCTAGTTGATCAGTAGTGGAGCCCAGTTGGGGTCGATCGGGGACCTTGTCGCGTTTGGGGTTCTTCTTTTATTTTGGTTCCGTAGTCGGACCTTGATTGTATTTGGATGTTGTAATGCTTTATTCATGTTTTTTTGTGTGAAGTGGCGATTGTAAGCCAACTATGTATCTTTCCCCTTTACTTATTTACATGGGTTGTGTGAAGATTACCTCACTTGCGACATTGCTTTCAATGCGGTTATGCCTCTAAGTCGTGCTTCGACACGTGGGAGATATAGCCGCATCGAGGGCATTACAAGTTGGTAATCAGAGCCTTCCCCGACCTTAGGAGCCCCCACTGCTTGATCGAATTAGCAGACGAGTTGAGTCTAGAAAAATGTTTTGAGTCATTTAGGAACTATATACATCGGAGAGTTAGGAATTCTTTTTACTCCCCAGTCCCTTCGTCGCTCTGGTGAGGCATCCTGACGTAGAGTTTTGACTCTTCTCTTCTCAAATTTCACTAAAAAAATTTTTAGGATCACGCGGGTATCTTGGAATCGTTCCGATTGATTTGTGACGAGAACATTGTTCTTGGTGCCTCCTGTCATTTAGGGGTTGTGACAGTGTCCCGGGGAGTTGAGCTCCGAGGTGTTGTCGTCACAATTTTATCATTGCAGTTCTGGAATACCTGAGTTTAGTTTCGCCGACATCGAAAATCTCTTTTATGTAGTTGTTGGTGAGATAACCTCGACGCCACCCAGTACTGGGGCGGGAGTTCGGGAGTATTGCCATAACTCGTATAACGGATGCTTTTTGAAGGTTGAGGTAGACGATTTCCGAAGGTTTCTTGGTTATGTGTTGAAGGATGGATACAGCTGGATGTAGGATTTGCTAGTTTTGGGTGAGATATTATGCTTCCCCTGTATCCCCAACACCTGATTGCATAACCGGAAAGTTTCGGGAGTTTATAAGTGGGAATTCAAGTAGCTCTTAGGATATCTTTCCGACAGATGTATGTTATGAAATTGGGGTTCGACGTCTAGTGGTCCGCCTATCCACCGTCGGTTTTACAGTGGTCTCGTTGTGTCTTAAAGAGTCCTTGGCTATGCCGACTCGGGGACGCTTCGTATGTCATGTGCACTACCTTGTACATGATGGTGCTGTACGATCGAGCCCGTGTAGGCCCCACCACGAAAACTTCGGACGAAATCTCTATCATATGTTTGTTCCGGCTTATTTTGCAAGACAATCCTTTGTTTTGTTTTGAGTTGTGGTATTCGAGTTGCTTTGAAGTCAAATGTTGATTCCATACCTTCCCCAAGCGGTGTTCTCATATTTCTATGTGAATACTAATCCTTCTCGATCATCGAGTTTGTCATTTCAATTTCTTCTCAACCGGTGAGCTTCCCTTCAAATGGATCTGTTCATTTTTGACATCCGCAAGTTCACCTCTTGTTTTTTCCAACGTTGTTCATTTCATCCGTCCTCAAGTTGCCTTTGTTTTTCCCGCCCACCCACCTTTTTCTTCTTCAAGGACTAAGTTTTCTTTATCAAGTATCTATCTTATGATTATGAAGTCTCTCCATTTTTTTCCGTCAATGTTCTTACCCGGTGATTTTCATGAAGATTCTAACGGAGCCTCTAGTTCATCATCCTTCGTTCTTTTCTCTTCTCCGGTGGATTTAATTCTAGTTTTTGGTGTTGACCATATCCTTTTCCTGGTTTCAAATATCTTCTCATGCCGGTGCACCTCATTTGTCATTCCATTTCTCGCTATTCATTTGTTCCGGTGTGCTAAAGATATCTCAAGGCTCGTCTTGTCATTCAAGATCCATTCAACTTATTTCGATGTTGTTATCTCATTCAAGCCGTTTAATTTAACCGATGCTATCCCCTTTTCAATCAATCATTTCAACGGTGTTTCTTTTCAGTGGGCACTAACCCACAGGTCTTTTTCCAGGATCTTACCTGACTCTTCTTATTTCCCGGAGCTACCATCAAATTCTTTTCGAAGTTTGACGTAAGAATGAATTGTCATCAGTCAAATGCCTTTCTCCAAGATCTTTCAAATTCTTTTTATCGTTGGCTCAACTTTTCCATTTTTTATTCCGGTGTGCCTCAATAATTCTTGGTGGTGTTTCTCGTTGTCATTCTCATCATTTGAAGATCGAAGAAGATTTTGCTGTCAATCTTGCTCTTTTCTCTTCAAGATTCGTGGTTCTAGTTCGAGGCCACCCTCTCATAATTGTTTTGATTGTGAGAATTCCTTTCACCTATCTGGAGTCCATCAATTCAGGTTTATTCATTCTCAGCTTCCAGCTATCATTCTCCAAATCTTACTGGTGCATCATTCAATATTCTCTAATCAGTTCGTGATCCCTTCGTTCACTTGTATCTAAATTATCTCAAGCATCTTCATTCATTTGCTAATTATTCCCGGTGTTTCTTTATCTTCTCTTCGTTCATTTTTAATTCTTACGGTGGTTCGTTCAAGAGTTCTCTTCCTTGGTTATCATATCAATTTATTCGTTGTTTCAATCATTCCGATGGATCGTTGAAGACCTTCTCAAGTTTACGCTATATCTATCTTGATCTTTTCTACGAGAATAAGTAATATGCCAAATCCGTTGATTGTCATCAATTTAAATTGGTGAAGGATAAGTATAATGTAATTCTTATTCTTGATTCACCCAAATGATTAATTCTTTATTCCAGAGGCTCATCAAATTCTGATTTCAATTGTTTCATCTTCTCTTTTTCCCGGAGTTCCAACCTTTTTCAATTACATCTCCACGGAGATTCATTTAAATCATTGCAAGGCTTCAACCTTATTCTTTTCATCCTCCATTTCGTTTGATCATTCTTTTTACCGGAGTTTTCACGAAGGCTCAACATGGTGGTTCATCAAGGATTTAATTCCTTCTCGAAGTGTTCATCAACATTCTTTTCTAAGGAGCTCAAGTTTTTATTCATCTTCCAATCCGGAGTGCAATTCTTTCTACCGTACCATTGGAGGTGGTATTATGTCATTCTTGATGATTTCCCTTCGTGCTTCGTGAGTCACAAGTTATCAAGAATGAGATATTTTAAATCCATCAATCTCTTCTTTGGATTTACCTTGGGTTATATTTCACCTAAAGGCTTCCCTAAGGTTTGTTGCTATTTATGGTGTTTATAAAGGACCCAAGTTCTTCTTTCATCCTTCCGGCGAAATAAGTTTCTCGCCTCCTCGCTCATATCAATCCAATTCTTTTTCCCGTAAGTGGCTGGTTATCACCTCATAATTTGAGATGTATTCCATAAGACCATATCAAGTTTATTCTTTTCGTTGTTGCTGTTCCAACAACTACGTTCGACCCTTCTCCTAAGGATACCTTTTCAAGCTCTTTTGTAGCAGAAGTTGGCATTTTCTTCTACATTCTTTTATCTCAATGATCTATCTTCTATTTCTCTCTTCGGGAGGCATTGCGATGTTGCTCTTTTCAACCCATCATTTTGTTTTGTCAAGATCTTGCTTCTTTCTTTTGCTTATCCATTTAACCAGAGTGTTTTGTCCTTTTGCTCAAGTTCCTTTCGCCTTATCAAGCCCTGCATTCCTACTCAAGCGGAGTGCTGCCCAAAGTTGTTTTTTCCTTGTTCCTCTTTGCTAACGGAGTGCTTTCAACTTCATTTATCTCCGTTGTATTTTTTTTCTCTCGAAATGGCTTAACCTTTACAAGGTTCTTTGGTTTCACTCGTTTGTCAAAGGAGCAACTTAGTTTTACCTTTTCTCTTCCTCTTCCGTTTCCCTACGATGCCATCCTGGATCTCGGGTCGAGATCCTCTCGTAGTGGTGGAGTGTTGTAACGCCCCAAGACCGGAGCTTCAGATGCCTTTCAGGGTTTTCAGGTTTCGTTGTGTGTTTTGTTTCGTCTATTGTATTCATCTTTGCATCGCGTGCATTGCATCATGTCATCATGCCATCATGTCATTTCTTTTTTCTTAACTCAACTAAATAAATGGCATGGATCTTTGATCCATTTAAACCGAGGGAACTCACATGGTGGTTTCTCTTTATAACCTATCCTCCCGATAGTAGGGAGCTATATTCAATATTTCTTTAATTTGATATTCACCATAACACACGTGCAAAAATAATCCTCATGCCTATTTCCACTTCGAGTTTGACCTTCAAATCTTGTCCACAATTCTGTATCTCTTTTACCGAGGTTCCTCTAAAAACCGAACATTTTGGACCTTCCAAACCTCCACTTCCTATTCACCCATTTGAATTTAATTCAAATGTGTTTGAATCTAAGCCTTGCATCCATGCCCACTCCTATTTTCTTGGATTAGACTCATTTTTATGAGTTTGAGAGTATATTCTTTCTCCTACCATCTTCTTTTCTCTCTTTTCTTTCTTTCTTTCTTTCTTTCTTGTTTTTCTTCTCTGTTTTTTTTTCTGTTCTTTAGAGTGAGAGAGAGAGAGCCTAGCCCAGCTACAACCTATGCTAGGACGGCCCTTTAGGCCCACCTAACCCTGGCATGCAGCCCACTAGTGCCGCAACCCTAGACCCAGGGAGCCCGACTCCCTTCTCCCTCGATACCTTCCCCTCGCGCCGCCATCTCCCTCTCGTTCCCTGGCCCGATCCTCCTCTTCCCTCATGCCCATCGTTCCCCTGCGCCGCCAGGGAACCGCATCCTGATCCCCATCTCCTTCGATCCCATCTCTCCCTCACAGCCACTCACTTCCCTCGTTCATCTCCTCCCTCGCCCTCTCTCTCATTCCATGTTCGCGCCGCCAGAGACGAACGCAGCTGCCGCCTCCCAATCCAGCGTCCCACGTCCTCCTCCGCCTTCGATCCGGTGCCGCCGGAGGCCACCAGCGTCGCCCAGGCTCCACGGCTCCTCCCCAGCATGCCTCCTTCCTCCCGCATCGGCCTCTTCCCTCCTTGCTCCAACGCCATGGAACCAGGCCGCCGCTCCGGTCAAGCCTCGTCGCCGGCCGACCTGAACCGTGGAGCCGTGGCCAGATCCGGCTCTCCCAGACGCCCGCAGGACCTCTGCCTCACCCTGCTCGTCGCCGGAGTCCCAGCTCCACCGCCTCGTTTCTTCAGCGCCACTGCCTCCCTCTGCCTCATCCAGGAAACAAGCACAACGCCATGGAACCCTCGTCGCTGGCCAAGACCCTCCTCGCTGCTGGCCTCGTGCAGAGCCCCTCCTCCTCACGGCCTTAGGGTCCGTCGCTGCCCCCATGTTGCTGCTGCTTCGTTGCCCGCCTCCCATTGATGACCGGGGCTGCATGTTTCGGTTCGCCAAGTACCACCACACCCGAGTCTTTGCCTTGCTTTGTTTTGGGATTGAAGACCGAGACGAGACCGCCAAGATGTATCCTGGTGTCGCCGAAGACATGTGAACGTCTACACGACGACCGCCGAGTACCTCTTCACAAGTACCCCTACGCGCGAAGATGCCAAGACCGTTTCGGGATTCACCAAGTACCACTACGGCCGGAGACCTCGACGTCCGACGCCTAAAACGATCACCGAACCGGAGATTACGCCAAGTACTAGGTCAACAAGAACCGCCAAGTTCATCTTCCGCCGTCTCCGAAATCGCCAAGTACCACGACGATACGAGAACCACTACCATCGACCAGCAAAGAACCCGTGGACATCAAGTCCCTCGTCGTGATTCCGAACATCTACGGAAAATTGTGCAACTAAGAACGTGAACGACTACCATCGCCACGAGAACGTCTACTTCCCAGAACGAACCGTGAACATCTACTTCCTCTACCATCGCCGAGGACCACTACCTCCCACGACGATCGTGAACGACTACACCGCTTGACCCGAACCGCTCCGATAACACATGCTTCGAAGGTACAACCCCGAGACGACTGCCGTGAACGAATGCATGTGTGATGTATAAGATGCTCGTGCTTGCACCGTGCTTGATTTGTCGGTGCACGTTGCCCTCTTTTACCTTGTCACCATCATGTGGAAACCCGGTTACTGGGAGCACCCCACCGTTCATCGCATGACACGCTCCCGTCACTTTCTTTTGCACCGACGTCTCAATGAGTTGACGGAACCGGAACGTTGCCGTGGCACCGTTTCATTATCGTCGCCGTGGCACCCCTTTCTTTTCCACCACGATGAAAAATGTTTCATGATGCTCTTGTCAACTTTTAATAAAAATTGCATAAACTTGTTCATGTCATCTGCATCATGATAACAACAATTAAAATGTTTAGATTGTTGTTGCACCAAATTACTAATGCATATGGGGATTTACTGTATTTGTTGTTTGTTATATCCGGCCCCATTTAAATGGTTTAAATGGTATAGTTTTGTTATGCTTCACCTCTTTCCAGGTGTAACACCCTCGATGCGACTATATCTCCCACGTGTCGAGGCACGACTTAGAGGCATAATCGCATTGAAGGTATATGTCGCAAGTTAGGCAATCTTCACAACATCCCATGTAATATTATAATGAAAGGGGAGATAACATAGTTGGCTTACACTCGCCACGTCAATCAAGTACATAAATAACATTACATCATCCAAACACTCATGGCCCGACTACGGCGCCAAAATAAAAGAGAACCCAACATGCGACAACGGTCCCGTTCACCCCCAACTGGGCACCACTACTGATCATCGGGAAAGGAAACATAGTAACGTTGAGAGTCTTCGTCGAACTCCCACTTGAGCTCATACGCGTCTCCTGGAGCGGAATCATCAGGCCCTGCATCTGGTGTAATAGTAAACTGCGAGCCACATGGACTCAGCAATCTCGCACCCTTGCAATCAAGACTATTTAAGCTTATAGGTATGGCAAGGTAATTATGTGGAGCTGCAGCAAGCGACTAGCAAAATATGGTGGCTAACTTATTCGCAAAAGGAGCGAGAAGAGGAGGCAAAGCGCGGGCGAGAAACTAGAGAGCAACCTGCGCAAACATAAATCCAACACTGTGTCCACTTCCCGGACTCCGCCGAGAAGAGGCCATCACGGTAACACACTCAGTTGATTCATTTTAATTAATTAAGGTTCAAGTTATCTACAACCGGACATTAACAAATTCCCATCCGCCCATAACCGCGGGCACGGCTTTCGAAAGTTCAATCCATGCAGGGGAGTCCCAACTTAGCCCATGACAAGCTCTCACGGTCAACAAAGGAATAGACCTCCTCCCAAGACGTTCCGATCAGACTCGGTATCTCGATAATCCAAGACACTTCGACAGGTTAAAACAAGACCAGCAACACCGCCCGAATGTGCCGACAAATCCCGATAGGAGCTGCACATATCTCTTTCTCAGGGCACACTCAGATTGTCTAAACTTCCGGTAGGCCAGCCCAGAGTTGCCCCTGGTAGCCACCGGCAGCTGACGGTTTGGACCAAACTCAGAGGAGCACTGGCCCGGGGGGGTTAAAATAATGATGACCCTTGAGTCTGCAGAACCCAAGGGAAAGAAAAGGCTAGGTGGCAAATGGCAAAACCAAGGTTGGGCATTGCTGGAAAAGCTTTAATCAATTCGAACTATCAAGGGGTTCCCATTATAACCCAACCGCGTAAGGAACGCAAAATCCAGGAACATAACACCGATATGACGGAAACTAGGGCGGCAAGAGTGGAACAAAACACTAGGCGAGAAGCCGAGCCTTCCACCCTTTACCAACTATATAGATGCATTAAGATAACATAGCAATATAATAATATCCCAACAAGTAAATAAAAGATGTTCCAACAAGGAACGGCCTCCAATCTTCACCTGCAACTAGCAACGCTATAAGAGGGGCTGAGCAAAGCGGTAACATAGCCAATCAACGGTTTGCTAGGACAAGGTGGGTTAGAGGTTTGACATGGAAATTTGGGAGGCTTGAAAGCAAATGGTAGGCATCGTAGCATTGGCATAGCAAAAGAGCGAGCAAAATAGCATAGCAAAGATAGTACTGATTTCGAGGGTATGATCATCTTGCCTGCACAGTTGTCAGAGTTGACTGGATCCTCGAAAGCAAACTCAACGGGCTCCTCGTTAGCGAACTCATCTCCCGGATCTACCCAAACAAGACAAACAAGCAACAAGGATACAATCAATCACGTGCAAGGATCAAGCAATATGATGCAATGATAATATGCTATGCGGGATGCGATGCGGGATGCAAAAAGCAAGATATGACAGGAAATGCATGAACCTGGCCTCAACTTGGAAAACCAAGTGTTCCACTGGAAAGATGAGATGAAATATCTTGAAAACGATATAAAGAACGCCGGAATCGGAGTTACGGTTTGGAAATGGCAAGCGATTCAAAAATGACACCGGTCTGCGATTTACAGCAAGTAGGCATCTAAATGCAACGAAATGAACATGCTACAGCACCCAAACATGACAACAAAATACATGGCAGGGATGCACACAAGATGCTTAACAAAAGTCTAGCACTGAGCTATGGCAAATTCATCCATTAACAGGTTCAAACAAGCATGGAAAAAATGCATATGACAAACAGATCTCAGACTTAGTGAAATTAACACTTGTCTGGAATTTCAGATCAGATAGCCCTCTTCGGAGCAACAAAACAACATGCTACAAGACCTTAACATGGCAAAGTAAAGCATGGCATGGAGCTACTCAAAGAGCTTAACAAAAGTCCCTTAGTGACCTTGAGCCAAAAGGGATCAGAAAATACAATTGCAAGCATGTGAACATTGCAAAAACATAATCAGTTTTCAGACTTAGTGAAAAACTGACACATGCTGAAACATAACTCAAGTAGGCATGTTTACGAGCTCGATGCACTCACTACGATGCAAGTCATGGCAAGACAAGCATACATCCATGAAGAAGGCACAAAATGCAAGCTAGACATGGCAAGAACAATAGCATAGCATGCACGGATCAACTACAACATCACCGGCAAAATTGCAAACAAGTTGACAATCTGCCCAGATTCACAAACTAGCAAAAGTAGAGCTCTATTGACTCAAGCTAGGGTGCTCCATAATTGCAAACAAAGGCATGTATGGATAGAGCACTACGATATTAATAAAACATCCTTACTGATCATCCTCAAAAGAGGCACGGATCACTAGGAAACAACATGAACATATGGCATCATGAGCTAAACAGATCAAGGACTTGGTGGAATTGCTAAGTCCCTGAAAACAGAATTAGCAAGTGCACCACTTTGCAAGCTTGCACAAGTCACCACACACATCCTAAAAATACATGGGTTGCACCTCTGGAAAGATGACAAAACCCTTAACAAAACATATGTAGAACTCATGGGCATATCATGCACACATTAATCATGGCAAAAATGACAAAAAGCTAAACGGAGCAGCAGATCTGACAATTATCTCAAGTAGCCCTCTTCTAACAGCATTTAGGGCATCAAGATGAACTCAAATGAAAATGATGCAATGGAATAAAATGATGTACTCTCTGAGATGAACATTTTGATATGCTATATGCATGAATCAGAGCTACAGATGTAAAGTTACGAGGTCTTGAACCGGAGCACTTGGATCTGCAATTTCAGGACTTAGGAAAAAGTCAACCTCCGGATTAGGGTTTCCAGATCTGCATGCTTCCCGAGGCGGCGGCGCGCGCACTGTAGACGGCCGGGGTTCGGTTCGCCGGCGGGAGAGAAGAAGAGGCGAGGACGAGGGCGAGGGCGGCCGACGGCGGTGGAGCTTGCCGGCGTCGAGGAGGCGGCGGCTCCAGGCGGCGGACACGGCGCGGCGGCGGCGGGGACCCGCGGCGGCTGCGGCGGCCGGAGAAGGAGGCAGCGGGCGGCGGCTCGCGGGCGATGGCGGCGGTGGCGCGAGGCCGGCAGGCGGCGGCTCGGCGGAGGCGGCGGAGAGGCGGCGGCGCAACGGTGCGGGCGGCGCGCGCGCCTGGGCCCGCGGGGGCCGGCTGCGGGCCTCTCGGGCCGAAGCGGGAGTGGCGGCGGCGGGCGATGTGGGCGCCCGGGCGGACGAATACCGGGGCGCCACGTGGCGGCGGACGGCGGTAACGGACACGTCCGTCGGTGCAACTTTTGTCCGGCGGCGCGCGGAGACGAAGAAGGCTAGGGTTTCGGGGAGGGGATCCGAGATTTTCGAGGAGGACCTATATATAGGCCTAGAGGGAGCTAGGAGAGTCCAAATGAGGTGCGGTTTTCGGCCACACGATCGTGATCGAACGCTCTAGATGATGGAGCAGAGTTAGGTGGGTTTTGGGCCAAATTGGAGGGGTGTTGGGCTGCAACACACACGAGGCCTTTTCGTTCCCTCGGTTAACCGTTGGAGTATCAAACGAAGTCCAAATGGTACGAAACTTGACAGGCGGTCTACCGGTAGTAAACCAAGGCCGCTTGGCAAGTCTCGGTCCAATCTGGAAATGTTTAATCCCCACACATGAAAGAAAGCTAGAAATGACCACCGGAGGAGAATGAAGCGCCGGAATGCAAAACGGGCAACGGGGAAATGCTCGAATGCATGAGACGAACACGTATGCAAATGCAATGCACATGATGTCATGATATGAGATGCATGACAACGACAACAACACACGGAGACAAAACCCGAACCCGAGGAAATAAATATAACTTAACGCCGGAAACGGCAAGAGTTGGAGTACAAATTGGAAAAGTTACATCTGGGGTGTTACACCAGGTTAACCAACATTTAAATTTGTTGAGTACCTAACCGGGAGAGAACGAAATAATTAATGTGGTGTTCCGTCAATATGCAACGGAGTTGCATATTGAGCTCCACTTAATTTGTAGTATTGTTTGTGCACTTTGCCATGACATGCTTCATTTAACCGTACATGCATCATACTTGATTGTGCATCATGCCATGATTATGTGGTGGTTTTTTACTATGTTGTTGGCTTCTTTCCGGTGTTGCTTCTTCGGGTTAGTTCCGATAACGTCGCATTTGTGAGGATCCGTTTGACTTCGTCCGTTTGTCTTCTTCATGGACTCGTTCTTCTTCCTTGCGGGATTTCAGGCAAGATGACCATACCCTCGAAATCACTTCTATCTTTTCTTGCTTAGTTGCTCGCTCTTTTGCTATGCCTATGCTGCGATACCTACCACTTGCTTATCATGCCTCCCATATTGTTAAGCCAAGCCTCTAACCCACCTTGTCCTATGATACGTCTCCTACGTATCTATAATTTTTGATTGCTCCATGCTACTTTATCTATTGTTTTGGACTATATTGGGCTTTATTTTCCACTTTTATATTATTTTTGGGACTAACCTATTAACCGGAGGCCCAGCCCAGAATTGCTGTTTTTTGCCTATTTCAGTATTTCGAGGAAACAGAATATCAAACGGAGTCCAAACGGAATGAAACCTTTGGGAACGTGATCTTCTCACCGAACGTGATCCAGGAGACTTGGACCCTACTCCAAGAAGTTTCCGGGGAGGTCACGAGGGTGGAGGGCGCGCCCCCTGCCTCGTGGGCCCCTCGGAGCTCCACCGACGTGCTCCTTCCTCCTATATATACCTACGTACCCCCATTAGACCAAAGACGGAGCCAAAAACCTAATTCCACCGCCGCAACTTCCTGTATCCACGAGATCCCATCTTGGGGCCTGTTCCGGAGCTCCGCCGGAGAGGGCATCCATCACGGAGGGCTTCTACATCAACACCATAGCCCTTCCGATGAAGTGTGAGTAGTTTACTTCAGACCTTCGGGTCCATAGCTAGTAGCTAGATGGCTTCTTCTCTCTTTTTGGATCTCAATACAATGTTCTCCCCCTCTCTCGTGGAGATCTATTCGATGTAATCTTCTTTTTGCGGTGTGTTTGTTGAGACCGATGAATTGTGGGTTTATGATCCAACTTATCTATGAATAATATTCAAATCTTCTCTAAATTCTTTTATGTATGATTGAGTTATCTTTGCAAGTCTCTTCGAATTATCCGTTTGGTTTGGCCAACTAGATTGGTAGTTCTTGCAATGGGAGAAGTGCTTAGCTTTGGGTTCAATCTTGCGGTGTCCTTACTCAGTGACAGAAAGAGTTGCAAGGCACGTATTGTATTGTTGCCATCGAGGATAACAAGATGGGGTATTTATCATATTGCATGAATTTATTCCTCTACATCATGTCATCTTGCTTAAGGCGTTACTCTGTTTTTAACTTAATACTCTAGATGCATGCTGGATAGCGGTCGATGAGTGGAGTAATAGTAGTAGATGCAGGCAGGAGTCGGTCTACTTGTAACGGACGTGATGCCTATATACATGATCATACCTAGATAACCTCATAACTTTGCTCAATTCTATCAATTGCTCAACAGTAATTTGTTCACCCACCGTAGAATATCTATGCTCTTGAGAGAAGCCACTAGTGAAACCTATGGCCCCCGGGTCTATTCTCATCATATCAATCTCCATTACTTTATTTTACTTGTTTTGCTTTTACTTTTTACTTTGCATCTTTATACCAAAAATACCAAAAATATTATCTCTATCAGATCTCACTCTCGTAAGTGACCGTGAAGGGATTGACAACCCCTAAGCGTTGGTTGCGAGTTGCTACCGTTTTGTGCAGGTACGAGGGACTTGCGCGTGACCTCCTACTGGATTGATACCTTGGTTCTCAAAAACTGAGGGAAATACTTATGCTACTGTGCTGCATCACCCCCTCCTCTTCGGGGAAAACCAACGCTAGCTCGAGACGTAGCAAGAAGGATTTCTGGCGCCATTGCCGAGGAGGCCTACGCCAAGTCAAGTCAAGATTTACTCTCCCGTCAACGAGCCATTTCTGGCACCGTTGCCGGGGAAGCCTACGCAAAAGTCAACATACCAAGTACCCATCACAATCTCTATCTCTCGCATTACATTATTTGCCATTTGCCTCTCGTTTTCCTCTCCCCCACTTCACCCTTGCCGTTTTATTCGCCCTCTCTTTCCCAATCTCCTCCTCTTTTTCCATTTGCCTTTTGTTTGCTCGTGTGTTAGTTTGCTTGCTTGTTCGTCACGATGGCCTTACCTAATTTTGGTGATCTTCACCTTAAAAGGCTAGAAGATATCAAAAACAATGTCAGGAAGTTTATGGTCTTGCAATTTGAGCATAATAATTTCTTTAGAAATGAGCTTAAGGAACAAAAGAGTTTTATGAGTTATATGAATAAAGAGCTCGATGATATGTCCAAAGAATTTGATGGTGTAAGAGCCCAAATTGCTCATCTTGAAAAAATGACCGCTGAAATTTCGGATATGCAAGCCACCTTAGTCAATAAGATGGCCGCTAAACCGAATAACTATAAGAATCAAGATGAAGATCTGAAAGTTATTGATGTGTCCCCTATTAAATCTTTGTTTTGCAATATGAATCTTGATGAATCTGATTATGATCTTCCCTTACCTAGAAGGCGTTCTAAGAATTCTGAGTTTTTAGATCCTGATGATGAAATTGATAAAAAAGGGATTGAAAGAAATAAAAATCTAGATATTGCTAAACCCACTATTTTGGATCTCAAGGAATTTAACTATGAAAATTGCTCTTTAATTGATTGTATTTCCTTGTTGCAATCCGTGTTAAATTCTCCTCATGCTTATAGTCGAAATAAGGCCTTTACCGAACACATTGTTGACGCCTTAATGCAATCTTATGAAGAAAAGCTTGAGTTGAAAGTTTCTATCCCTAGAAAACTCCATGATGAGTGGGAACCTACAATTAAGATTAAAATTAAAAATTATGAGTTTCATGCTTTGTGTGATTTGCATGCTAGTGTCTCTACTATCCCCAAAGCTTTGTGTGATTTGCTAGATTTCCGTGACTTTGATGATTGCTCTCTAAACTTGCATCTTGCGGATTCCACTATTAAAAAGCCTATGGGAAGAATTAATGATGTTCTTATTGTTGCAAATAGGAATTATGTGCCCATATATTTTATCGTTCTTGATATAGATTGCAATCCTTCATGTCCTATTATTCTTGGTAGACCTTTCCTTAGAACGATTGGTGCAATTATTGATATGAAGGAAGGGAATATTAAATTCCAATTTCCCTTAAAGAAGGGCATGGAACACTTTCCTAGAAAGAAAATAAAATCACCATATGAATCTATCATGAGAGCCACTTATGGATTGCCTACCAAAGATGGCAATACCTAGATCTATCCTTGCTTTTATGCCTAGCTAGGGGCGTTAAACGATAGCGCTTGTTGGGAGGCAACCCAATTTTATTTTGTGTTTTTTGTTTTTGGTTTTTTTTATGAATAAATAATCCATATAGATTCTGTTTAGATGTGGTTTTATCTTTTAATTAGTGTTTGTGCCAAGTTAAACCTATTAGATCTTCTTGGAAGATAGTTATTTGATCTTGCTGTAATTTCCAGAATCTTTGCGCTCAGTGCCCGAATTGTGAAAAATCACCAGGACGTGATAAAATAGTGATTCCAATTTATTCTTATCAATAAACAAATTTCCCAGGTCGTCTAATTTTGGTAGAATTTTTTGGGTTCCAGAAGTTTGCGTTAGTAACAGATTGCTACAGACTGTTCTGTTTTTGACAGATTCTGTTTTGCGTGTGTTGTTTGCTTATTTTGATGAATCTATGGCTAGTAAAATAGTTTATAAACCATAGAGAAGTTGGAATACAGTAGGTTTAACACCAATACAAATAAAGAACAAGTTCACTACAGTACCTTAAAGTAGTCTTTTGTTTTCTTTCTCTAACGGAGCTCACGAGATTTCTATTGAGTTTTGTGTTGTGAAGTTTTCAAGTTTTGGGTGAATTCTTTTGATGGATTATGGAACAAGGAGTGGCAATAGCCTAAGCTTGGGGATGCCCATGGCACCCCCAAGATAATCCAAGGACACCAAAAAGTCAAAGCTTGGGGATGCCCCGGAAGGCATCCCCTCTTTCGTCCACTTCCATCGGTAATTTACTTGGAGCTATATTTTTATTCACCACATGATATGTGTTTTGCTTGGAGCGTCTTGTATTATTTGTGTCTTTGCTTGTTAGTCTACCACAATCATCCTTGCTGTACACACCTTTTGAGAGAGCCTTGTATGAATTGAAATTTGTTAGAATACTCTATGTGCTTCACTTATATCTTTTGAGCTTGATAGTTTACTCTATGTGCTTCACTTATATCATTTTGAGCGTGATAATTTTTGCTCTAGTGCTTCACTTAGATCTTTTAGAGCACGGTGATGGTTTGTTTTAAATAAACTTGATCTCTCATGCTTCACTTAGATTATTTTGAGAGTCGTTAATAACATGGTAATTTGCTTAATGTTAATATACTTGGTATTCAAGATATGTGAAACTTTCTTTTTAGTGGGTTGAATACTAAGTTAAGTTTGATGCTTGATAATTGTTTTGAGATATGGAGGTGATAATATCATAGTCGTGCTAGTTGAGTAGTTGTGAATTTGAGAAATACTTGTGTTGAAGTTAGCAAGTCCCGTAGCATGCACGTATGGTTAAAGTTGTGTAACAAATTTGAAGCATGAAGTGTACCTGGCTTGTGCATCCTTATGAGTGGTGGTCGGGGACGAGCGATGGTCTTTTCCTACCAATCTATCCCCCTAGGAGCATGCGCGTAGTACTTGATTTTTGATGACTTCTAAATTTTTGCAATAAGTATATGAGTTCTTTTGACTAATGTTGAGTCCATGGATTATACGCACTTTTACCTTTCCGCCATTTGCTAGCCTCTTCGGTACCGTGCATTGCCCTTTCTCACATTGAGAGTTGGTGCAAACTTCGCCAGTGCATCCAAACCCCGTGATATGATACGCTCTTTCACACATAAACCTCCCTATATCTTCCTCAAAACATCCACCATACCTACCTATCATGGCATTTCCATAGCCATTCCGAGATAAATTGCCATGCAACTTCCATCATCATCATCATCATCATCATCATCATGACATGCTTTACTTTTGTCATATTGCCATTGCATGATCTTGTAGTTGACATCGTATTTGTGGCAAAGCCACCATGCATTATTTTTCATACATGTCACTCTTGATTCATTGCACCATCCCGGTACACCGCCGGAGGCATTCATATAGAGTCATATCTTGTTCTAGTATCGAGTTGTAATCATTATGTTGTAATCAATAGAAGTGTGATGATCATCATTATTAGAGAATTGCCCAATCAAAAAAGAGAAAGGCCAAAAAGAAAAAAAAGAAAGCCCCCCCCAAAAAAAGAGAGAAAATAAAAAGGGCAATGCTACTATCTCTTTTTCCACACTTGTGCTTCAAAGTAGCACCTTGTTCTTCATGTAGTGAGTCTCATATAGTGTGCTTCAAAGTAGCACCATGATTTTCATATAGTGAGTCTCATAAGTTGTCTTGTTCATACTAGTGGGAATTTTTCATTATAGAACTTGGCTTGTATATTCCAACGATGGGCTTCCTCAAAATGCCCTAGGTCTTCATGAGCAAGCAAGTTGGATGCACACCCACTAGTTTTCTTTTGTTGAGCATTCTTAGCTCTAGTGCATCCGTTGCATGGCAATCCCTACTACTTGCATTAACATCAATTGATGGGCATCTCCATAGCTCATTGATTAGCCTCGTTGATGTGAGACTTTCTCCTTTTTTGTCTTCTCCACACAATCCCCATCATCATATTCTATACCACCCATAGTGCTATGTCCATGGCTCGCGCTCATGTATTGCGTGAAGGTTGAAAAAGTTTGAGATTATTTGAGTATGAAACAATAGCTTGGCTTGTCATCGGGGGTATAGAAGTTGGGAACATCTTTGTGTGACGAAAATGAAGCATAGCCTAACTATATGATTTTGTAGGGATGAACTTCCTTTGGCCATGTTATTTTGAGATGACATAATTGTTTAATTAGTATGCTTGAAGTATTATCATTTTTATGTCAATATGAACTTTTGTCTTGAACCTTTCGGATTTGAATATTCATACCATGATTAAGAAGATTTACATTGAAATTATGCCAAAGTATCACTCCGCATCAAAAATTCTCTTTTTATCATTTACCTACTCGAGGACGAGCAGGAATTAAGCTTGGGGATGCCTGATACGTCTCCAACGTATCTATAATTTTTGATTGCTCCATGCTACTTTATCTATTGTTTTGGACTATATTGGGCTTTATTTTCCACTTTTATATTATTTTTGGGACTAACCTATTAACCGGAGGCCCAGCCCAGAATTGCTGTTTTTTGCCTATTTCAGTATTTCGAGGAAACAGAATATCAAACGGAGTCCAAACGGAATGAAACCTTCGGGAACGTGATCTTCTCACCGAACGTGATCCAGGAGACTTGGACCCTACTCCAAGAAGTTTCCGGGGAGGTCACGAGGGTGGAGGGCGCGCCCCCTGCCTCGTGGGCCCCTCGGAGCTCCACCGACGTGCTCCTTCCTCCTATATATACCTACGTACCCCCATTAGACCAAAGACAGAGCCAAAAACCTAATTCCACCGCCGCAACTTCCTGTATCCATGAGATCCCATCTTGGGGCCTGTTCCGGAGCTCCACCGGAGAGGGCATCCATCACGGAGGGCTTCTACATCAACACCATAGCCCTTCCGATGAAGTGTGAGTATTTTACTTCAGACCTTCGGGTCCATAGCTAGTAGCTAGATGGCTTCTTCTCTCTTTGTGGATCTCAATACAATGTTCTCCCCTCTCTCGTGGAGATCTATTCGATGTAATCTTCTTTTTGTGGTGTGTTTGTTGAGATCGATGAATTGTGGGTTTATGATCCAACTTATCTATGAATAATATTTGAATCTTCTCTGAATTCTTTTATGTATGATTGAGTTATATTTGCAAGTCTCTTCGAATTATCCGCTTGGTTTGGCCAACTAGATTGGTAGTTCTTGCAATGGGAGAAGTGCTTAGCTTTGGGTTCAATCTTGCGGTGTCCTTACTTAGTGACAGAAAGAGTTGCAAGGCACGTATTGTATTGTTGCCATCAAGGATAACAAGATGGGGTATTTATCATATTGCATGAATTTATTCCTCTACATCATGTCATCTTGCTTAAGGCGTTACTCTGTTTTTAACTTAATACTCTAGATGCATGCTGGATAGCGGTCGATGAGTGGAGTAATAGTAGTAGATGCAGGAAGGAGTCGGTCTACTTGTCACGGACGTGATGCCTATATACATGATCATACCTAGATAACCTCATAACTATGCTCAATTCTATCAATTGCTCAACAGTAATTTGTTCACCCACCGTAGAATATCTATGCTCTTGAGAGAAGCCACTAGTGAAACCTATGGCCCCCGGGTCTATTCTCATCATATCAATCTCCATTACTTTATTTTACTTGTTTTGCTTTTACTTTTTACTTTGCATCTTTATACCAAAAATACCAAAAATATTATCTCTATCAGATCTCACTCTCGTAAGTGACCGTGAAGGGATTGACAACCCCTAAGCGTTGGTTGCGAGTTGCTACCGTTTTGTGCAGGTACGAGGGACTTGCGGGTGACCTCCTACTGGATTGATACCTTGGTTCTCAAAAACTAAGGGAAATACTTATGCTACTGTGCTGCATCACCCCCTCCTCTTCGGGAAAAACCAATGCTAGCTCGACAGAGACGTATCAGCATCCCCAGGCTTAATTCCTGCTCGTCCTCGAGTAGGTAAATGATAAAAAAGATAATTTTTGATGTGGAATGCTACCTAGCATAATCTTGATCACATATCTAATCATGGCATGAATATTAAGGTACGAGTGATTCAAAGCAATAGTCTATCATTTGACATAAAAAAATACTTCAAGCCTACTAATAAAGCAATCATGTATTTTCAAAATAACATGGCCTAAGAGAGTTATCCCTACAAAATCATATAGTATAGCTATGCTCCATCTTCACCACACAAAATATTCACGTCATGCACAACCCCGATAACAAGCTAAGCAATTGTTTCATACTTTTGATGTTCCCAAACCTTTTCAACTTTCAAGTAATACATAAGCGTGAGCCATGGGCATAACACTATAGGTGGAATAGAATGGTGGTTGTGGAGAAGACAAAAAGGAGAAGATAGTCTCACATCAACTAGGCGTATCAATGTGCTATGGAGATGCCTATCAATAGATATCAATGTGAGTGAGTAGGGATTGCCATGCAACAGATGCACTAAGAGCTATAAGTGTATGAAAGCTCAAACTGAAAACTAAGTGGGTGTGCATCCAACTTGCTTGCTCATGAAGACCTCAGGCGTTTGAGGAAGCCCATCATCGGAATATATAAGCCAAGTTCTATAATGAAAATTTCCACTAGTATATGAAAGTGATAACTCAAGAGACTCTCTCTATGAAGAACATGGTGCTATTCTAAAGCACAAATGTGGTAAAAGGATAGTAACATTGCCCCTTCTGTCTTTTTCTCTCATTTTTTTGTTTTTTCTTTTCTTTTCTTTTCTTTTTTTGGTGGGCTTCTTTGGCCTCTTTTATTTATTTTTAAAGTCCGGAGTCTCATCCCGACTTGTGGGGGAATCATAGTCTCCATCATCCTTTCCTCACTGGGGCAATGCTCTAATAATGATGATCATCACATTTTTATTTATTTACAACTCAATATTACAACTCGATATCTAGAACAAAGATATGACTCTATATGAATGCCTCCGGCGGTGTACCGGGATGTGCAATGATCTAGCATAGCAATGACATAAAAACGGACAAGCCATGAAAACATCATGCTAGCTATCTTACGATCATGCAAAGCAATATGACAATGAATGCTCAAGTCATGTATATGATGATGGAAGTTGCATGGCAATATATCTCGGAATGGCTATGGAAATTCCATGATATGTAGGTATGGTGGCTGTTTTGAGGAAGGTATATGGTGGGTTTATGGTACCGGCGAAAGTTGCGCGGTACTAGAGAGGCTAGCAATCGTGGAAGGGTGAGAGTGCATATAATCCATGGACTCAACATTAGTCATAAAGAACTCACATACTTATTGCAAAAATCTATTAGTCATCGAAACAAAGTACTACGCGCATGCTCCTAGGGGGATAGATTGGTAGGAAAAGACCATCGCTCGTCCCCGACCGCCACTCATAAGGAAGACAATAAATAAATAAATCATGCTCCGACTTCATCACATAACGGTCCACCATACGTGCATGCTACGGGAATCACAAACCTCAACACAAGTATTTCTACTAATCCACAACTATCCACTAGCATGACTCTAATATCACCATCTTTATATCGCAAAACTATTGCAAGGAATCAAACATATCATATTCAGTGATCTACAAGTTTTATGTAGGATTTTATGACTAACCATGTGAATGACCAATTCCTGTCATCTCTCTAAATAGATATAAGTGAAGCAAGAGAGTTTGATTGTTTCTACAAAAGATATGCCCACACTCTAACAAATATAAGTGAAGCAAAAGAGCATTCTACAGATGGTGGTTTTCTATGTAAAGAGAAACAGGCAATCCAAACTTCAAATGATATAAGTGAAGCACATGAAGCATTCTATAAAGCCATACTCAAAAGATATAAGTGAAGTGCATAGAGCATTCTATAAATCAACCAAGGGCTGTCTCATACCAGCATGGTGCATAAAAGAAAAGTGAAAACTAAATGCAAAATACGCTCCAAGATTTGCACATATCACATGAACGAAACGAATCCGAAAACATACCGATACTTGTTGAAGAAAGAGGGGATGCCTTCTAGGGCATCCCCAAGGTTAGACACTTGAGTCTCCTTGAATATTTACTTGGGGTGCCTCGGGCATCCCCAAGCTTGAGCTCTTGCCTCTCTTCCTTCTTCTCACATCGAGACCTTCTCGATCATTGAACACTTCATCCACACAAAACTTCAACAGAAAACTCGGTAAGATCCGTTAGTATAATAAAGCAAATCACTACTCTAAGTACTGTTGCAAACCAATTAATATTTTGTTTTTTTCATTGTGTCTACTATAATATAACTTTTCCATGGCTTAATCCACTGATATAAATCGTTAGTTTCATCAAAATAACCAAACTATGCATCAAAAACAGAATCTCTCTAAAACAGAACAGTCTCTAACAATCTGAACATTCACCATACTTCTGATACTTGAAAAATTCTTCCAAAATTAGGAAAAATAAACAATTTGTATAGAAAGACATTGCAAAATTAATCAGAACCATTTGACGTTCCAGTTAAAAATGTAAAATCGCGCACTACAGCCAAAGTTTCTGTCCTGCATCGTACAAACCAACAAGCAAGGTAAACATCCTAAAGGCAAACCTTGGCACATTATTTTTATAATACAATCGAATTTTACAAGGGGATAATTATTTTTGTTGAAAATTTTCTGTAATCAAGATTCACAAAGTTTCCGTGAGCATGAACAAAGTTCAAGTCTAGCTCCCACTTCAACAATGCTTGTCTTTCTCACTTTCACTTTTCTTTTTGAAAAGTTTCGGGTTCCCCTCTTTATTCTTTTAAACTATATAAAAGCACTAAACAGAAATAAATGACTCTCTAAAACTTCTGGGTTGTCTCCCTGGCAGCGCTTTCTTTAAAGCCATTAAGCTAGGCATATAGTGCTCAAGTAGTGAATCCACCCGGATCCCAAGGTATATCAAAGCCAATTTTAATTAACAATGATTTGTAATTTAGTAGTGAGCACAAAGTAACATATATCAAGTAATGACGAAGTCTAACTCTCTTCCTATGCATCGGCATGTCATAAAAGAACAATTCATGCACACATAGTAAAGGCCAATGCATAGTATAAATAGTTTCTTGCAATTTTACCATGTTGGAAACATAGAGAGGTGGAGATATAGTTCCTCTCTCATAATAATTGCAAGTAGGAGCAGCAAGCACATGCATATTATATCTATCAAAATCATCATGTGTAATAGTAAAATGCAACCCATCAATATAATCCTTAATAAGGTTAACCTTCTCCGATATAGTGTAGTTGGGAGAATTCAAAAAGATAATAGGACTCTCATGCGTGGGTGCAATAGCAACAATTTCATGTTTAACATAAGGAACTATAGCAAGTTCATCTCCATAAGCATAATTCATATTGGCATCTTGGCCACAAGCATAGCAAGCATCATCAAAAAGGGATATTTCAAGAGAATCAACGGGATCATGACAATCATCATAGCAATCATCCTTCGGTAAGCACGAAGGGAAATTAAACAATGTATGAGTTGAAGAGTTACTCTCATTAGAAGGTGGGCACGGGTAGCTAATCCGCTCTTCCTCCTTTTGTTCTTCGCTCTCCTCATCATCTTTTTCATCCAATGAGCTCACAGTTTCATCAATTTCTTCTTCCATACACTCCTGCAAAATATTAGTCTTTTCTTGGACAGCGGAGTAGTCCTCAATATATGGTTCAACATGGGCATTAGAAGCATAATTATCATAGCAATATTTAAGTATGGCAAAAAAATTCAGATTTGTAAAGAGTAGCATCGTACTTTTCAATCAAAGAAGCAATTTCGTAAGCACCCTTAAAAGCAACAAATTCTTAAATTTGTTGAACATCATAGTAATTATAAACACCCTTAGCATACGAAGATACGATTCCATTATCACTAAACTCACATTGATAGGGAAGGTGTTTCTTAGGGTTTTCAGAACAAGCAGTAAAATCATAGATTTCACATAAATTCCAAGCATAGCATTGCAAACGATGAATTTGACCTAGTAAAAGTTTCCCTTTTTCAGATATACGGTGTCACACATAACAAGCATGCTCATCTAAAGATTTGCCCTCAACTAAGCTAGTTGGGGTTTCAGCACGAGCACATAGGGATCGAAGATGATCCAAGTAATAAGCTTCAGGAGTGTGATAGATTTTGAGTGGTTCTTCAACCATTGGTTCAGTACGTACAACTATTTTTTTTGGTATTTTGCGTTTCCTACCCATAACTAAAGATAGAAAACAACTAAAAACAGCAAATAAAAATTACTTAGTGATAAAGCAAACAAGCACACACGAGAATATTCACCCCATGCTATGACTCCCCGACAACGGCGCCAGAAAAAGGTCTTGATAACCCACAAGTATAGGGGATCGCAATAGTTTTCGATAAGTAAGAGTGTCGAACCCAACGAGGAGCTAAAGGCAGAACAAATATTCCCTCAAGTTCTATCGACCACCGATACAACTCTACGCACGCTTGATGTTCGCTTTACCTAGAACAAGTATGAAACTAGAAGTACTTTGTAGGTGTTGTTGGATAGGTTTGCAAGATAATAAAGATCATGTAAATAAAAAGTAGGGGATGTTTAGGTAAAGACACAACTAAGTTAGTTTTAGTAAACAACTTTTTGTTATGAGAAAGTTATTTGTCCCTAGGCAATCGATAACTAGACCGGTAATCATTATTGCAATTTTATATGAGGGAGAGGCATAAGCTAACATACTTTCTCTACTTGGATCATATGCACTTATGATTGGAACTCTAGCAAGCATCCACAACTACTAAAGATCATTAAGGTAAAACCCAACCATAGCATTAAATCATCAAGTCCTCTTTATCCCATACGCAACAACCCCCTTACTCGGGTTTGTGTTTTAGTCACTCACGCAACCCACTATAAGTGAATCATGAACGTATTGCAACACCCTACAGACACGGAGAGCACCATAGGACAGCACCAATAATAAAACATGCAACTCAAACCAATCTTGATCATCAAATAGCCCATAGGACAAAACGGATCTACTCAAACATCATAGGATAGCCATACATCATTGGGAAATAGTATATAGCGTTGAGCACCATGTTTAAGTAGAGATTACAGCGGGTAAGAGAGAGGTTACACCTTTGCATAGAGGGGGGAAGAGTTGGTGATGATGGCGGTGAAGTTGTTGGTGAAGATTGCGGTGATGATGATGGCCACGGCAGCGTTCCGGCGCCACCGGAAGAGAAGGGGAGAGGGGGCCCCTTCGTCTTCTTCTTCCTTGACCTCCTCCCTAGATGGGAGAAGGGTTTCCCCTCTGGTCCTTGGCCTCCATGGCGTGGGAGGGGCGAGAGCCCCTCCGAGATTGGATCTGTCTCTCTGTCTCTCTCTGTTTCTGCGTTCTCAGATTCTGCCCCTTCACCGTTTCTTATATTCCCGGAGATCCGTAACTCCGATTGGGCTGAAATTTTAACACGATCTCTATCCAGATATTAGCTTTCGTGCGGCGAAAGAAGGGTACCAACCGCCTTACGGGGTTGCCACGAGGGTCAGGGGTGCGCCCAGGGAGTGTGGCGCACCCCCTGCCTCGTGCCTCCCTCGGGCACCGTCTCGTGTGGATTTTTCTTCCCGAAAATCATATATATTCCAAAAAATCTCCGTCAGATTTTATCCCGTTTGGACTCCGTTTGATATGGATATTGTGCGAAACCAAAAACATGCAACAAACAGGAACTGGCACTGGGCACTAGATCAATATGTTAGTCCCAAAAATAGTATAAGAAGTTGCCAAGAGTATATGAAAGTTGTAGAATATTGGCATGGAACAATCAAAAATTATAGATACGACGGAGATGTATCATACAACGAGCTTCTAAACAAACGGTTTTCAACCCCTTTCCGCTATGACATTTGGAACCGTGGCCAAGTGAGTGTGGGCGATAGGGGGGGTCCTTCCCACACGACCCAGAAACCGTCGGGGATATGCCCTCCTGGCACGCACGCTCGGCAAAATGAGATGGTGTGCGACCGGTCGCAAGTACACCCCACACAGTCAGTCCCCACCAAATGTTTCCGTTCGTATGTACATCCCACACAGTCGCTCCAAGGAAACGTTTCCATTCACAGGTACATCATAAACATTTTTTCCCGTTAAATCATTTGCGTTATTGAATGTATCACACATGGTCCGTAGAACAAACTGTGTGGCAAAGGCTCTCCATCACACACGGTTTTTATGTGGTAAACGTTTGCGCAAGGTGGCCTAACACAAATAGTTCTCAAGAAAAAGTCATGTGTGATTGTTCATTGATCCAACACGGTTTATTCCTAGAAACTGTGTGCGTTGCTTGAGGTCATCGCCCATGGTATTTTTTCAACAACCGTTCGCAATAGCAAAACCCAATTAGCAGGCTAATTCGCCATTAGCAGGCTAATTTTCCTATTATTCACAATCCATTTATTAATCTAATTGACATTTCATATTAAGCACACAATATATTTCATTTTCATAATTGAAATACATCAAAGTACAACATCATATAGCTTCAGCACTCAGCTACCCCATTACAGAACTACACCAGGACCAAGTTTCACATGCAACATCTACAACCTTTCGAAATTAGCATCATAGACGGTACATAGACAGATGTATCTCATCTGGAAAACTGTTGAAGCAGAAGGCGAATATTTAGCCTTCATTGATGTTGAAGGTCTTTGTAACTTTAGGCCAATGCCTGTGGATGATTGGCCGTCCATCCTTCGTCCTCTTCAGAAACACTTCAATATTGAACCGTGGGTGTTGTATGAATACCTTCCTCGCCTCCTGACCATATAGGTGGTTTGAGAGGTAATCACCAGTGAACTGCTTTGGAAAGGCCTGAAAACAAGGATGTGCATAAATATCTTCTCTATATTGGAAATGGGGCAAAGGAATAAAAAAGGCAAGGTATAATAGTTAGTACCATCCTGTAGTGAATTGATGTCTTCTTCATTATGCAGACAAAGATCTTGTTGTTTTTTTGTCGCTAATTTCTTTACCCTAACAATCTTTCTGAGTTTCTTGACTTGACTGATATTCATGGACAACTCATTTCCCCATATGCAAAAAGGGTCGAACAATGGGTCAAAACCTCTGACAGGAGGACCTACATGTGCAAGACCAAATTGTTAAAAACCTAAATATTAGAATGGTTCCTGCAATTGCAAAATAATGTGCTATTAGACAACAGATCATGCACGCGCTAACCTCGATTGTAGACCTTAGTGCTTCCCATTGTTTCCCTGCAACACATATAAGGTAGTTAGTCATCAGGCTAAGTAAGGGTTCGCATGCTATCAGTAAAATATGTTGATAAAAAATAAGCACATTGCAGATTCATCAGATTAATTCAAGCCACATGGAAAACCCATTTATCCAAACCAAGCATGATTAAGAACTAGGAAATATAGCACTTGTATATGTTTCTCATGTATTAAGTGCAGCCAAATTCGATTTATTCCTCACATGCACAACAATACAAAATTCTACCCACGACAATTGGACATCGCATTACAGAATTGAACCAAGCAGTTAACTAAACACCACAACAAATGAACCAACATTAACTAAGAACCACATTGCATAATATAACATACTCCTAATAGAAGATCAGACATTTAACCAAACAGTTAACTACAACCAATTGTAGCAATTGTATTTGTTTCTCATGTATTTACTAAAACCAAATTCAATCTATTCCTCACATGGTATACAATAACAGAATGCTCCCACAACTATTGAACATCGCATTGCAGAATTGATCAAACATTTAACTAAACACCACAACACAAATGACTCAAACGTTAACTGAGCACCACATTGCACAATGTATAACCAAACCAAGCATGCTTGACAACTTGGAAATATAGCAATTGTATTCGTTTCTCATGTATTTTGTAAAGATAAATTCGATTTATTTCTCACATGGAAGACAATACAAAATTGTAGCCTGAAGAATTGAACATCACATTTGCAGAATTAAACCAAATAGTTAACTGAAGACGACAACTAATTAAAAAAACAATTAATAAGTGAGCACCACACTGCACGACATATAGAACATATACACTAGAGCAACAGATTGCATGGTAAAATTAGATAGCACAATTCACTAGAATTTGTGAAGGAAAGGCAGGAGCAGCACACGCAACGGGTAAACCGAGCATGCTTAACCGGCGTAGCTAGCAAGTGGCAAGGTGCTCCTTCAAGATCTGGGGGTCGGCACGAATAGAAGCCATCGCGACCTCATCCGCGCGTGCGGCCGCGATTTGCTTCTCCGCTGCCAAATGCTCCTTGAGGTCCTGGCTATACTGCATGCACCATGGCTTAGGCTGACGCTTATTTGGTGGAGGGGTCGGTGATTTGGGTGGAAGGTGTCGCTCTCGCGCCGATGGTCGGGGCATGTGGGATGTGGAAGGAGGAGGAGGATGGGGGTCAGGTGTGGATTACCTACCTGGATAGGCGAGGCCGAGCAGCATGAAGGAGGGTCGCCGACGAGGAGGCAGTGGCGCTGCAAGCAAGGAGTGAAGGTTTCAACTTGGAAAGGAAGGCGGAAACAGGGGAACTGTGGCTTTTGGTAAGAGGGAGGGGGTGGGGAGGTAGATATTTCCTGGAAAGCCAAAAATTTGGAATCACTTCAGCCAAAAAACTGGCACGCAAAGTGTCATCAGACACGGTCCCTTATTCAGACATGGTCCGAAGATATTTTGTGCTTCATCTCACATGGTTGGTTATAATAAACTATGGGGGATCTACTTGATTTTTCATCTTGATTTGAATTACATAATGGGGTCACAGCGGCCATGGATGGTGTTTCAATTGCTAGAACTTTTATCTGCAGTGAACATGCAACTATAGGTGTGTCGTCAAAAAAATTGGAATTATTCAGGATTCGTTTGGACATTTTTATACATTAACTGGGTTTTCTAGGCATTATATGCGCATAATTCAAATCTGAACTACATACACATGCTCCAGTGCATATAAACTGGTTGAAAAATCAAATATGTGTACTTGGTTGCATGCTTAGGTCCCATCCAAGAAATGGGAATGAATTTCAAACACCCTGCCACCGTCACTTGGCCGCACATATTGAGATACCTGGTTTTTAAATTCTAGTAAATCCAAAACTCGTCTGAAATTCATGAAACTTGGCATGCTATCATGGAGCGACATCAACATGCCGTGGTAAAATTTTTGTCCCATTTGGGGCAGGTTTGGGTATAAGCTTCTCACAACAAGCGTGATGGTTTCGGTAGGAACGTGCCACCTTTGGGGACGAAATGATATCCGTTGCCTCTTATTGCTTTCAAATTTTTCGACTATCAACATAGAACAACAAGAGTGTTGTGTTCAATTTTGGAATTTTTGGGGTTCGTTTGGACATTTTTATACATTAACTAGATTCTCCAGGCATTTTATGTGCATAATTCAAATTTGAACTACATGCACATTCTCCAGTGCATATAAACTGGTTGAAAAATCAAATATGTGTCCTTGGGTGCATGCTTAGGTCCCATGCAAGAAATGAGAATGAATTTCAAACACCCTGCCACCGTCACTCGGCCGCAAACATTGAGATATCTGATTTTTAAATTCTAGTAAATCTAAAACTCATCTGAAATTCATGAAACTTGGCATGCTATCATGGAGCGGCATCAACATGCCATGGTAAAAAAATTGTCAGCTTCCCCAGGTTTAATTCTGTTTTCCTAGTTTAATTCGGTTTTTAAATATAAAACACACATCGCAAACGTTTTAGTTAGAACGCCCGCATGCAAACCGACAGCTTCCCCAGGAAGACAAGGGAAAATGTGCCGAGAAGGATTTGTGCAGCTCTTGATCGCAAACGTTTTAGATAGAACACTCGTATGCAAAGTGAGAGCAGCGCTGGGTTTGTGCATCCCTTCAATGCAAACAGTTGTTTTGGATGACCAGTGTGCAACCACGTACAAACAATTATTGGGTATATTGCCATTTGTCAAACTGGAAAGATTTACATTTGTTGATCTAGTAACATTGCCATTTGTCAATCCTTGTAACACTGTGATTTGTCAAAATATGCAGCTAGAAATCATTAGCACTATCTAATTTTTGTAACTAAAATTCAGTAATTAAGCATAGATTTCATTCATAGATTAAGCAGTCATTCTTAATTTATACAAACAGCTCAACTCGACAGCTGAACCAACCAAACTTCTCCCCAATTGTTGCCAACCATGTACTGAAATAGCTAGTTCAACTATATATACTAGCTAATTTTAAGTACGTTGTACAGTTCGACCACACATCTATAGTCAGATGAACTGAACAAAATAGTCCCTAAATACTACTACTACCACGGAGGGGCTTTGTGCTACTTCCGTCAGCCCCCCTCTACCGAGCGCGCTCACCCCCTTGGTAAGAGGTAGAGGAGGAGGAGGAGCCTACTGACGAGCTGGACAAATGCAATATGGTGCCTGCCGCTGCTGCACGTTCAGCGACGCTCGCCAGCTCGAATGCCCACTACTGCTCCAGACGATCCTTCTCGAAGCGGCCGGAGTGCTCATAGATCTCCTGATTCCTCGCCTCTGTGTCCGCGTGTGCTGCGGCCACGGCTGCGGTAATGCTCTTTGCATGCTCGACGAGGCGCTCCTCCTCCTCCTCTCGCAGGAACTCGATGTAGCGCGCAAGGTCGCTGATGCACGTGCGGGCCTCCACCTTCGCCTCCCGCCTTCGGGCGCGGTGGCGGAGCGGGTGATAATCCTGGTGGTCAACAGTGGGCTGGCGGCCACGGCAGCCGACGATGGGTTGGCGGCCACGACCACCACCTCCCGCCTTCGGGCCGCGATGGCGGAGCAGGTGATGGCCACGGTGGCCGGCAGTGGGATGGCGGCCACGACGGCCACCTCCCACCTTCGGGCCACGATGGCGGAGCGGGAGATGGCCCTGGCTTTCGACGGTGGTGTGGCGGCAACGGCGGCCGGCAACAACTGCCGATGGGCAACAACGGCGGAGCGTGTGGTGGGTGTTCCGCGCACATTCAATAGGGATGCCACGCACACTACACTACGCCGGGGACTGCACCGTCACCGCGGTGTAGCCTCCCAGCTGGAGCTGTCCTCTGATGACGGCAAAGTGGCTGAGCGACGATGATGGACAGGTGCCATTGGCGATTGTGGGAGAAGAAGACAAGATAGGCTACAGGGAGGGAGGGGAAAATGTGACGCAGGACTCACCGACCGTGAGGGTTTTTATAGCAGGCCGGTAAGCATTGCGATTTTGAGGGATTTCACCGAGTCGGGCGGGAAGCTTGTGCGGGAACTTGCGAGGTTGTGTGGGAACGGGCTCACCGACGATTCATTGGCGCCACCGTTTGGCCAAAAGAACGCCCCCGCACGCTGCGCAAGCTTGCGCTGTAAGCCGTCTACGGCAGCGGGGTGACAAGACGTGCGAGAGGACACGTTTAATAAAAAAATGTTTGCGATTTAATTACCTACTATACCCCCATCCTGGTTTATAAGTAGGATTTAACTAATAAAATACGAATGCATGTCGCCAAAGATTATATTGTTGGAGTCGTATTTGAACATAGTTTCCAGCTATATAATTTTTGTAACATGCATTAACACTGTTTTGGTTAAACTTAAGGTTATATACCAGCAAGCGTTTACCCACAACACGCATGGCTTATTCCATCACAAACAGCTTGGATGGATCAATTGTATGCCATGTATCGCACACGCAACTCTAATCTGATTCATGCTTGATGTCTCCGACATCGCTCGCACAGTTCGTCTTATTTGCCAAGTATCACTGTTGTCGGGGATATACCCCGTGGTATGACCCGGCCGGAGTTATAACCCGGCTGGGACTTGGTAAACCGGCAGAGAGTTAAGACAGACAGTTAAGGCAGATGGTTAAGACAGATGGTAATCCGGCAGATGATAACCCGACATGTGTTAAGTCAGATGATAACCCGGTAGTTGTTAAGTCAGATGATAACTCGGCAGGTGTTAAGTCAGATGATAACCCGGCAGGTGTTAAGTCAGATGATAACCCGGCAGGTGTTAAGTCAGATGATAACCCGGCAGGTGTTAAGTCAGATCATAACCCGGTTGACAGTCATAACCTGGCAGACAATCATAACTTGTCCGACAGTCATAACCCAGCAGATAGGGTCGCTTGGGGTTAACAAGCCCGAGACGTTAAGAGGCCCGAGATGTTAAGAAGCCCATGAGGTTAAGAAGCCCATGAAGAGAAGTCAAGATAGTTTAAGTCTTAATCCGAGTTGGACTCTACATGTAGCCCGCCCCTTCAAACATATATAAGGAGGGGCAAGGCACCCCAAAGGGGGGAGAAGAATCTTAAGGGTTAGACACAACTGGGAGAGCCGGTTTACGTCGGCTCCCTCGTGATGATAATAAGACCTAGCCACAAACAACATGTAGGGTTGTTACCGGATGATGTTTCCCGGGGCCCGAAGCTGTCTAAATCCTTGTCTTGTGTTGAGTTTCTTGATTCCGCTCAACCCCTCGCAAGCTACCACATAGATGCATTGGCCTCACGACTAATTCCTCACACTAGGACATCTGACGTGACAATTCCACGACAGTTGGCGCCCATCATGGGGCCCGCACACGGTGGTGTTGAGTTCTTGGAGGGATCTTCCCTAGGGATCGAGAAGTTTGCAATACATTGGATGAAGAAGATTCAAGAGATTAGGGTTACGCCACCATCTTGTGACTTATTTGGTGGATTTTGAGTCGCCGAGATCAACAAATCTTCCTAAAAAAGGATGTGTCCACTTAATCGCTGCCATCACGTGTGCTTGCATCGTTACTGTTTCAACTCCAAACCAGAGAAGACGAGGTCAAGTCAAAAAGATTCACGACACAGAGATGGATGGGTGCTCCGACGACTCCACGAACGAGTCACCGCCTGGTCTTCACCGCGGTTGAGCCACCTTGGCCGTCCTGCTTCAAGCCGCTACTACCCGCCTTGAGCAGCCCGGGTCGTTGCGTTTCCGTGGCCGGCCTCCAAGTCGCCAGTTTCATCGCGTGAGCCGCCGCCCACGATCCGGCCTTCCCTGGTTGAAAGTCGCCAGGCCCCTCTGTGCCAAATTACTACTCCAAGCCATCCAGCTTCGCGCTGACCCGCCCTACCTCTACGGCCAAGTCGCTGCCACGGCCTCAAACCAGTTCCGAATCTCTTGCGGTCTGGACCGACTCTACACTCCGAACAACATCCGAGTCGCCCATGCACATCTGAGTCGCCATTGGGCCCCGCCTCCTGGAGTTGCTGAATCTGCTAAACCTCTGTCATCGAGTCACGAGCGTCCGTCGTTGCCTATACGGATTCGCCTTAAGCCGGCCACGACCTGGGAACGGATTATCGACTGTCAACTGGACTTGTTAAACCCACCTTCGACCGCCGTTCAACCACAACCGGCGCCGCCCTGCCCCTCTGCTCCGGGTTAAACTCCACCTCGGGCTGCCTCGGACCACCCTCGTCGGACTGGGCTCGTCTTCGCCTTGGGCCACATTTGCCATGGTTTCCTCTTGGTCAACTCGTCACCGGGCCTCCTTAAATTGCTGCCTTGCCTCGGCTGGATGCCTCAAACGGCCACACCCCGAGCCACCCTCACGGCCTCCCCTTGAATCGCCGAGCCGCTAATTTCACATCGAGCGCTGGACCTGATATGTCGACCCGCCGCGGCCACTGCTCCGAACTAGCACCTCCAAACCGCCATGGCCGGCTCTCTCCCACCACCCCGCCTCTGTCTCGATCTGGCCAAGTCACTGTTGTCTCATGCTGAGCTGCTGTTATTGGCTCGAGTCGCTGGCCGCCGACGTACTTCGCTCCAAGCCGCCATAACTGGCTCACCATCATCACCTCGTCGGTCCACCTCGGGCCGCCACCTCCATTGTTGTACCTCCGCTCCAAATAGCAGCCTCCGCTTCTACTGTGCGTTGCCGCGACCCCGAACTGACTCCGAATCGCCCCCGCCTCTGCTGCGGTCCCCCTCGAGCCACCCCAGTTTGAATCACCGCCGGCATCACATGTCATCTGCAGTGCTGCGGCACCTCCTTTCATCCTCCCAGTTCGCCTGCGTCGCCGCTATCTCTCACGCCGACGAGCACCTCCCGCTACTCCCGCGCGCTGCTGAGCCGCCATCTTGGCCCTGACAAATCGCCGGCCTTGTCCCAACCGCCTCTTCTACCACAGACCGTTGCCGAGTCGTCTTGCTGGCTCTTCTCCATTATTGCAGCTACGACGCCTCGAAACCACCGGGCACTGCCAAAACACCAGCCTCCGCTGTATGGCCGCAGCTTCGCTTCACCGAACCGCTTCGGCCTCCTCTGTCGCGACCTCAAGTCACCTCTGCTGGCCCCACCGGTTTGCCGCTACAGTTTCCCCTCCCCCGCGGCTGCCGTCAAGCTGCTCCCCAGGCCTTGAGCTGCTGTATCAAAGTCACCATCGTGGCCGCGGGTTTGCCGAGCCACCATCGCCTCCATTTGCAAGCCATTTTTTCCTTGCCGGTTTGCCTCCCCTGATGCGCCTGGGGCCGCCTTCTCCTGAAGACGCCATCTGCAGCCAGCTGCCAGAACTCCGAGCTTGTCACGGTCATACCAACCTCTGCCGATCCGCATCCTCGGAAAGGCCTTGCCACAGTCGCCGTCTCCGCCTCACTGCCGGAGCGCGCGCCGAGCCGCTGCTTCCGCCTCATCCACAGCTATGACCTGCCGCGGGCGAGCCGCCCCGTGCAACTCCACCCCCAAGTCGCTGGCCTTAGTGTTGAACCGCCGTCATTGAGTCGCCCTGTCGTTTCGCGTGAGCCACCGTCCGCCTTCAGAACGCTGAAGATGTTGTCCGCCTCCGATGTGGCTCGGCTCGACAGGGTCGCCGTGCGCTCGTGTTAAACTATGGGCGTCACCCACCACCACTCTTTGCCTCCGGCTGTGCCCCTGCATGCCTGAAAATTGCTGGTTGTTGTCTGCAGAAAGGAAAGTGGTGGGGCATTGCATGGTTTTATATTAAAACTGAAACGATGGAGAATGCAACAGATGCTATCACAAGGAATTAATGAGGCTTTGCATCATGGCCAAATATTTTAATGGACAAGTGGACCTAGAGACAGGGTCTGCGCACGGAGCTGTCACTTAAATAAAATCAGGTGATATTTATCCTATATATATATATATATATATATTGGTTAAGTACATGTTGATTTATTTCGACAAACAACTACTCCGGCTTGCTGTATATTTTGTACGCAGGACAATTATGTTTATACTGCAGGTATGGAGCACGAGCTGGCAACATTCAGCACCAGCGTTTGTTTGTGCCATAACCTGGCAACATTCTGCACCAACAGGATCCGACAGATGATAACCCGGCAGGTGTTAAGTCAGATGATAACCCGGCAGGTGTTAAGTCAGATCATAACCTGGTTGACAGTCATAACCCGGCAGACAATCATAACCCGGCAGACAGTCATAACCCAGCAGACAGGGTCTCCTGGGGTTAACAAGCCCGAGATGTTAAGAGGCCCGAGACGTTAAGAAGCCCAAGAGGTTAAGAAGCCCATGAAGAGAAGTCAAGATAGTTTAAGTCTTAATCCGAGTTGGAATCTACATGTAGCCCCTTCAAACATATATAAGGAGGGGCAGGGCACCCCAAAGGGGGGCAGAAGAATCTTAAGGGTTAGACATAACTGGGAGAGCCGGTTTACGGCTACTCCCTCGTGACGATAATAAGACCTAGCCACAAACAGCATGTAGAGTTATTACCGGATGATGTTTCCCGGGGCCCGAAGCTGTCTAAATCCTTGTCTTGTGTTGCGTTTCTCGATTCCGCTCAACCCCTCGCAAGCTACCACATAGATGCGTTGGCCTGACGACTAAGTCCTCACACTAGGACATCTGACGTGACAATTCCACGACAAGTGTGTCATCCTCTGCTCGCGTCCCTGGGCAAGCTCTGCTTGCCGTTAGGCGCTGCGGCGCGCTCTGTCGCATCCGTTGGCACGCTCTGCTCGCGTCCATTGCGCGCTTGGCTTGTGGACAGCTTTTCCTTGCACGTTCAACTGCTATACGCATATATATACTAGCAAGATGCTAGTGCGTTGCACGGAACATCAAGATACATTTGTATGAGTAGTTTATCTTGTGAGAGAAAAGGATGAATGAGAGAATTCCTTATCTGCAAGTGTGGGGAGAGGTGCGGGTATCTTTCTGCAAAATTGTCATAATTTGCTTTCTATCCATCAAGTATAGATCGGACAGTCTATATTACACGATGGTAGGCACATCATCATCACCAACTCGGTCTTTTATAAGAGTAGAGATGGTTGATCGCCGTTGACGCGACCGCAGAGCGCTCTGCTTGCGTCCCTCCGCGCGCGTTCTGCTAGCGGTTGGGCGTGCACACGATCACGTCGGGGCCCCATATGCATGCGGTTGCGCCGCGCGCGTTGCCACGTGATGCAGTTATGTGTGGCACGATGGAGTTACACGCTGCAAATTAGAACTGCCATCAGGGCCTGCCGATATTCCTAGCTGTCCGGCTTCCCCTTTAATTCCCGCGGTCATTATAACCTTAGTCTCTTCAACCTTTCGATCGCGCCCCATAACACAACAAGCACACCCACGACAACACATAGAGAGGAGATGTCCAGCGGCGCTCCAATGGAGTTCGGCGAGCATAGAGTGGAGACCCACGCGAGGGAGACGGATCTCTCGGTGGTGTACACCATCGACCCGGCCATGGTGGACGACTACATCAACAACGTTGAGCAGTTGCTTGCTGGAGACAAGTACAAGGTGGTCAGCATCGACCTCTAGTACACCGATGGTCGTCCCAGCATAGATCAGAAGGTTGCCGTCGCCCAGTTGTGCGTGCTCCATCATATCATCATCTACCACCACTGCATGGCCATAGAGCCTTGCGACCGTTTCAACATGTTTGTCAACAACACTGACTACAAGTTCGCCATGGTGGAAACCACCAATGATGTAAAAGTGCTCAGTGTTATGGGCTTAGCCTGCAAGAACCTTGTCAAAATCCGTGACCACTACAGGGTCTGGGGCAGCACGAAGAAGGACTCCCTGGTCGAACTCGCCTCGGCCATCATCGACCCTACTACGAAAAGATGAAGCAGGATGCCCGGAGAACAAGTCCCGTATCCTGGCATGGGGCCTGGATGCGGCAACTGGATGAACCTCACCTCAGGTTCGCGGCCAAGAGCGTGCAAACATGCTACGAGATGCACAGGCGAATCGTTGACATGAGGAAGTGCCTCGTTACCAAAATCGACGAGTCCGGATCGAGCCACAAGCAGAGCAAGCGTCACAAGAAGTAGATGATGATCAAATGATCGTTTATGCTAGTTAATCATGCATGTAATATATAGTTTACTTTATTGGTGTGTGGAAATGTCATGTGTGTAGTAGCCACCTATGTAATTATGCATGTAATAATTTACTTTGGTGTGTGCAAATGCCATGGTTGTAGTAGCCACCTATGTAAGTGGATGTTTAATTTGGTTATGCAAGCATGTCCTTATAAGTGTGTACTAGATCATTCATGGTGCGCGTTGCTGCGCCCATATATTTTTGAACTCTAATGTGGGGATTGATACAAATATATGTAGAGATGATATATTATTTTAATATGGGCATGCGATGTATAAATATTAGTAATTTTTTGAGCTAATTTGGTCCATCCTTGTACCTATGATAACACCTTATTGCAACACGTTAATTCCTCTTCATGTTCACCGGCACACTAAAGATTCTCCTTTTGTAGCCTAAAGAATTGCATGATTAGAATTTAGTAACACCATGGAACAAAAACAAATGCAACAGAATATCAAAAGGGTAGCTCCTGTGCACCTCAAATTATCCACCTTTTGCTAGCAGACTTAAATTACCTTAATTAGTATTAACCTGAAGATCTAATTTGAAAGCAGTAGAGAGGAAGGTGTAAGTTGGAATTTACAAGCCATGAATATTTAGATGTGCAATAGTCCACTATATCCAGTTCTAATTCCTTTTGTTTTAAAACAATCAGAGAACATGTATCAATCTTTGGATGCACTAACAATTATAGTTCTTTTTGATAGATATATAATTATAGAATACAAAGAGCAGGTAGATAATTCTAGTTCTTCATGCGTCTGCTCTAGAATGTGAACCATTGGCAGCAATCCTATACAAGACACCTTGTACCATCAATTATAATATTGGAGCAGTCACAGACTCACAGGCAATAAGGAACAGCATGATGATGCCAGTTCAATATAGATGGATCTGCACAAGATGGGCGTCAAAATTGATCGGACCTGCCACGAGATGGCGACAAGGGTAGTGGAGAAGCTCCTCACGCGGGAGCATTCGCCGCCGCCATCGCTTGAGCCCCACCCTCGTTGTCGCCTCTCGTCAACTCCATCGGGCAAGTCACCACCACCGCTGCCGCTGCGGCCTCACACCCACCATGGTCGCTGCTTCTCCGCATATCCACCAGGGAAGATGAGCTCGCATCCATCACAAATCAGAGCATCTGCATCCAGAGATTAGAAACAATAGGATCAATAAAGATGAGTTTCAGATTTGAGGCAGAAAAACTGGGAGAGCAAGGAGCGGAGAAGATGAGTAGCAGCATGCCGAAGTGACTAAAGGGTAGGGAAGGGAAGAACGGGGCAGAGGGGAACTATATGGACACACATGGATTAAGAAAGAGCACAATTATCGGGTAAATGCGTGTAAATGACCTGCAATCACCCACCATTAAAGTCTAACAACATTGACATCCTTCCTCAATCACCGGGTACATGATTTCAATCAAAAGTGACGGTTCGCTGCAATCCTCAATGCTTTGTAAATGACTTGCACATGGTCGCACCCAGTGCCCAGCTGGCCCAAATAACAATAGATCGTTGATTTTGTTACCGGAGCATCGGCCACTGCGTGTAGCGCTGCCAACAGTCATGAAGGAGGTGCATCCAATGGCCAAGAGCATACAGAACAGCAGATCCAAGGGTTGAAAACACTAGTGGTCTGAGAGGGCTTGATTAGTGCTCGCTTGTAATGTGTGTGTGTGTGTGTATATACATCTGGGCTATTCTGTTACGCGTAACAGAATATTATTCTGTTACCCTACTTGAACTGATGAATTCAAGCGGTTGAACTGATGAAATTCGAGCGGTTGAACTGATGCTTTCTGTTGCTGTTACAAATCATCTTCTTTAGTTCAATTTTTTTGCAAATTTTTTTTGTCGAAATGGGGCGTGTAATATATCATTGGAAAGCTCTTGACATCCACATTACAATATTATAATTTGTTTTTGCAAAAAATTATGATTTAAGAGCAGTTTTGAAAAGCCCGTTTTTTTCAAAACCGAAAACGCGAATCGTATTTTCGACTTAATTTTCAAATGGTTTGTCGGAATTGAGCAAATGAGATGGCATTGGAAAGCTTGTGAAAATCTGCATCTTCCATATATCTACTATTTTTTCAAATTCTATATGATTTAAAAGTAATTTGAAAACGGTGAAATTCTGGGCGAAATGTTTTTTCACTGTTTTTTGCAAACGGTTTGTTGGATTGACGCAAATGATACGGCGTTGGAAAGCTATGGAAAATGCACAACTTTTGCGTATAGAAAGTTTTTTCTAATTCTTTACGATTTAAATACGAATTCAAATACGGTTAAAATTGGTTTTGAACGCGTTTTTTTAAAGTTTGTCGAAATGGGGCAAATAATATACCGTTGGATAGCTATCGAAAATGCGAAGCTTAGTCATGTTGAACGTTTTCTCTACTTCGAAACCGTTTAAAACTAATTTTGAATAAGGTGAAACCCATGTGTTGTTTTTTCGTGTCTGAAAAATAGAGTACTCGTACTGATCTATGTCTATGTTTGTACTCAGGTATTTTTCACAGAGTAGTTTTGAATGGTTCCAAAAAAATAATACTTTAAACGGATGTCTTTATAATTTTGTACTTTCTCCCATCTTTTAAGAGTAATTTTGAAATATGGTGAGACTCATTGTGCTGTTTTTCTGTCCGAAAAAAAGAGTACTCGTACTCATCTAGGTGTGTGTTTGTACTGAGGTATTTTTCAGAGTAATTTTGAATGGTTCCGAGAAAAGAGTACTTGCACTGATGTTCGTATGGTTTTGTACTGAGCATGTTTTCACATACTAGACTTCACTCTGTTTTTTGGGTGTCATAGTCCCCGAACTTGCATGGTTTATATCATCGAACTGAACGATATTTTTTCAAAAGGAAATAATTTCGTGTGTATGTTTTTTAACTCAATTTTCTTGAAAGATGTTTTGGACTTCTCTTGTTTTGTGACTTGAACTTTTACCATTTGATTTTTCATTGGGTTTCATTTTGTTTGAGTTTTTTTCTCAAACTTATCTGGGACGTTGTGTTGAACTTACAACTTTTTTAATTGTGAACTTGCTGTGTTTTTGCAATGCCAATATTTAGGAGAGCAGGGCGAGGACAAAGGAAATAATTTCGTGTGTTTGGTTTTTTTAACTCAATTTTCTTGCAAGATGTTTTGGACTTCTCTTGTTTTGCAACTTGAACTTTTACCATTTGAGTTTTCATTAGGTTTCATTTTGTTTAAGCTTTTTTCTCAAACTTATCTGGGACGTCATGTTGAACTTACAATTTTTTTAATTGTGAACTTGCTGTGTTTTTGCAATGCCAATATTGAGGAGAGCAGTGCGAGAACAACAATAGAAGGAAGCTCGTGTGGTGATCGTGGAAGCACTACAGGGCTGAGCCACAACGGTGGTTGATGGCAAGGCGGCACGACACGACATGCGGTGGAGAGGCATGGCGACGGGTGGGCGGCGCACTGACATGACACTTGAGATGCGCCTGCTGGACTGACCTCCTTGTCCCATCTGGACGGATCAGTTGCAGAACTTGGACGTTTTCTTGGACGTTAACTCTTGAACGTCAACGTCACAGAATACCAAAACCTAACCATCTTTTTTTCAAACTGATCATTGTTTTTAATTCGTACTGGTCAATATTTTTGATTCAAACTATTTTTTATTCTTGTATGCACATCAAGCTATCATGTACTATACCTTCTTTGAAGAAGTAGCAATCATCTCATCATATACATAAATTTTTTCACACATATAATACATGTACATGAATAACATATACACAACACCGACAATTTTCATACATGAATGACATATACACCACACCGATTGGACATTTTCTTGCTATTAGAAGCCTCTTTAGATTTAATGGTTTCTACTGGGCATAACAAATTAACCAAAAACCGAATTATGAAGGTCAAAGTTCTTGAATTACAGGCCAAAAAACAAGCAAACAAAGGATAAATAGAGGATTGACAGGGTCTAAGAGAGATCAATTGCAATACACTTTCTTTCCATTTTTCACTAAGTAATAGCATGACTGGATAAGAAGTTCAAAACTGGAGCAGTTTTTCCTTTCAGTATCGTTGGGCACGAGCTCCTTGAGGAAGCTTGCGTGGTCAGTAGCACGTTGCTCGTGCAATTGTGTCAACATGGAGGAGCCGCCTCCAGGTCAGCCCGCAACAGGGTAGCTTCTCTGCACTACAACAAATCAAAAGTAGTAAATGTACATATTTTGGACATACAAGCATAATGGAAATTTGCAGAAATAACATGGTGTATCCTGATACAAAGTACTGATGCTTTGGGAATTTTCGAATAGAGAAAAGAATTGCAGGCGGCTCAAAGTGTCAAGAGCAGAAGAGCATGGGCTCACCGGGGAAGGAGGTAGACAGACGAAGTGGTTGGTCCAGCGCCCGGCCTGGTCTGCAAGGAGAAGGGAATGCAAGGAGCCAAGGGAGGGAGAGCCCTTTTGTGGTGCTTGTCCTGCTTCCTGGATGAATCAAAATGAAATAAACTTGAGAGACTGCAGAGATCTGCAGGGATCTTTTCACCTTTTGGATCCTACATGATGCAACACAGAGACAAGATGCCATGACACACACACACACATTCACAGAATGAGGAGTGGCGGGTTTTATTTTGAACTTGCCTAGAAGTAATACTCTGGTCCCAGTAAAAGTATCATGTGTATAGTCTATAATCTGTAAACAAAAAAGATGCAGAATTTACAGACAAAAAGGGTAAAATAAAAGTTGAAACAACAGAGAAACTATGAAGCAAATGGCATCAGTGAACTGAAGCACCATACTGTACTGATTTTTTTTGTCAATGAACTTTTGCAATATAGGTACTAGAACTCACTGATGCTATTTACTCTTCGTATAGTGTTGTTTTTTTATATAGGAAACATGTTCTTCTGTGTTGGAAATATGCCCTAGAGGCAATAATAAAATGATTATTATTATATTTCCTTGTTCATGATAATTGTCTATTATTCATGCTATAATTGTGTTATCCGGAAATCATAATACATGTGTGAATACATAGACCATAACATGTCCCTAGTGAGCCTCTAGTTAACTAGCTCGTTGATCAATAGATAGTAATGGTTTCCTGACTATGGACATTGGATGTCATTGATAACGGGATCACATCATTAGGAGAATGATGTGATGGACAAGACCCAATCCTAAGCATAGCACAAGATCGTGTAGTTCGTTTGCTAGAGCTTTTCCAATGTCAAGTATCATTTCCTTAGACCATGAAATCGTGTAACTCCCGGATGCCGTAGGAGTGCTTTGGGTGTACCAAACGTCACAACATAACTGGGTGACTATAAAGGTATACTACAGGTATCCCCGAAAGTATCTGTTGGGTTGACACGGATCGAGACTGGGATTTGTCACTCCGTATGACGGAGAGGTATCTCTGGGCCCACTCGGTAATGCATCATCATAATGAGATCAATGTGACCAAGTGTTTGGTCACGGGATCATGCATTACGGTACGAGTAAAGTGACATGCCGGTAACAAGATTGAACGAGGTATTGGGATACCGATGATCGAATCTCAGGCAAGTAACGTACCGATTGACAAAGGGAATTGTATACGGGATTGATTGAATCCTCGACATCATGGTTCATCCGATGAGATCATCGTGGAACATGTGGGAGCCAACATGGGTATCCAGATCCCGTTGTTGGTTATTGACCGGAGAGTCGTCTCGGTCATGTCTGCGTGTCTCCCAAACCCGTAGGGTCTACACACTTAAGGTTCGGTGACGCTAGGGTTGTAGAGATATTAGTATGCGGTAACCCGAAAGTTGTTTGGAGTCCCGGATGAGATCCCGGACGTCACGAGGAGTTCCGGAATGGTCCAGAGGTAAAGATTTATATATAGGAAGTCCAGTTTCGGCCATCGGGAAAGTTTCGGGGGTAATCGGTATTGTACCGGGACCACCGGAAGGGTCCCGGGGGTCCACCGGGTGGGGCCACCTATCCCGGAGGGCCCCATGGGCTGAAGTAGGAGGGGAACCAGCCCCTGGTGGGCTGGTGCACCCCCCATGGGCCTCCCCTGCGCCTAGGGTTGGAAACCCTAGGGGTGGTGGGTGCCCCACCTGACTTGGGGGGCAAGTCCCCCCCCCCCTTGGCCGCCGCCCCCCTTGGAGATTGGATCTCCTAGGGCCGGCGCCCCCCTAGGGGCCCTATATATAGTGGGGGGGAGGGAGGGCAGCCGCACCCAAGTCCCTGGCGCCTCCCTCTCCCTCCGTGACACCTCTCCCTCTCGTTGGTGCTTGGCGAAGCCCTGCCGAGATCCCGCTGCTTCCACCACCACGCCGTCGTGATGCTGGATCTCCATCAACCTCTCCTCTCCCCTTGCTGGATCATGAAGGAGGAGACGTTTCTCCCAACCGCACGTGTGTTGAACGCGGAGGTGCCGTCCGTTCGGCGCTTGGTCATCGGTGATTTGGATCACGACGAGTACGACTCCATCAAGCCCGTTCTCTTGAACGCTTCCGCTTAGCGATCTTCAAGGGTATGAAGATGCACTCCCTCTCTCTCATTGCTAGATGACTCCATAGGTTGATCTTGGTGATGCGTAGAAAATTTTAAAATTCTGCTATGTTCCCCAACAGTGGCATCATGAGCTAGGTCTATGCGTAGTTTCTATGCACGAGTAGAACACAAAGACGTTGTGGGCGATGATTTGTTCAATTTGCTTACCGTTACTAGTCTTATCTTGATCCGGCGGCATTGTGGGATGAAGCGGCCCGGACCGACCTTACATGTACGCTTACGTGAGACTGGTTCCACTGACTGACATGCACTTGATGCATAAGGTGGCTGGCGGGTGTCTCTCTCCCACTTTAGTTGGATCGGATTCGATGAAAAGGGTCCTTATGAAGGGTAAATAGCAATTGGCATATCACCTTGTGGTTTTGCGTAGGTAAGAAACGTTCTTGCTAGAAACCCATAGCAGCCACGTAAAACATGCAACAACAATTAGAGGACGTCTAACTTGTTTTTGCAGGGTATGCTATGTGATGTGATATGGCCAAAAGGATGTGATGAATGATATATGTGATGTATGAGATTGATCATGTTCTTGTAATAGGAATCACGACTTGCATGTCGATGAGTATGACAACCGGCAGGAGCCATAGGAGTTGTCTTAATTTATTTATGACCTGCGTGTCACTGAAAACGCCATGTAATTACTTTACTTTATTGCTAACCTTTAGCCATAGTAGTAGAAGTAATAGTTGGCGAGGAAACTTCATGAAGACACGATGATGGAGATCATGGTGTCGTGCCGGTGACGATGGTGTTCATGCCGCGCCTCGAAGATGGAGATCAAAGGCGCAAGATGATATTGGCCATATCATGTCACTTTATGATTTGCATGTGATGTTTGTCATGGTTACATCTTATTTTCTTAGAACGACGGTAGCATAAATAAGATGATCCCTCATTAAAATATCAAGAATTGTGTTCCCCTAACTGTGCACCGTTGCTAAGGTCCGTTGTTCCGAAGCACCACGTGATGATCCGGTGTGATAGGTTCTAACGTTCACATACAACGGGTGTAAGCCAGATTTACAAACGCAATACACCTAGGTTAACTTGACGAGCCTAGCATGTACAGACATGGCCTCGAAACACGGAAGACCAAAAGGTCAAACATGAGTCGTATAGTGGATATGATCAACATGAAGATGTTCACCGATGATGACTAGTCCGTCTCACGTGATGATCAGACACGACCTAGTTGACTCGGATCATGTATCACTTAGATGACTAGAGGGATGTCTGTCTAAGTGGGAGTTCATTAAATAATTTGGTTAGATGAGCTTAATTATCATGAACTTAGTCTAAAAAACCTTTGCAAAATGTCTTGTAGATCAAATGGCCAACGCTCATGTCAACCTCAACTTCAACGCGTTCCTAGAGAAAACCAAGCTGAAAGATAATGGCAGCAACTATACGGACTGGGTCCGGAACCTGAGGATCATCCTCATAGCTGCCAGGAAAGCATATGTCCTAGAAGCACCGCTAGGTGAAGCACCCATCCCAGAGAACCAAGACGTTATGAACGCTTGGCAGTCGCGTGTTGATGATTACTCCCTCGTTTAGTCCGGCATGCTTTACAGCTTAGAACCGGGGCTCCAAAAGCGTTTTGAGCAACACGGAGCATATGAGATGTTCGAAGAGCTAAAAATGGTTTTCCAAGCTCATGCCCGGGTCGAGAGATATGAAGTACCCGGCAAGTTCTACAGTTGTAAGATGGAGGAAAATAGTTCTGTCAGTGAGCACATACTCAAAATGTATGGGTTGCACAACCGCTTGTCCCAGCTGGACATTAACCTCCCGGACGAGGCGGTCAGAATCCTCCAGTCGCTCCCACCTAGCTACAAGAGCTTTGTGATGAACTACAATATGCAGGGGATGGTGAAAACTATTCCTGAAGTATTTTCAATGCTGAAATCAGCGGATGTGGAAATCGAAAAGGAACATCAAGTGTTGATGGTCAATAAAACCACTAGTTTCAAGAAAGGCAAGGGTAAGAAGAACTTCAAGAAGGACAGCAAGGGAGTTGCCGCGCCCGGTAAATCAGTTGCCGGGAAGAAACCAAAGAATGGATCCAAACCTGAGACTGAGTGCTTCTATTGCAAGGGAAAGGGACACTGGAAGCGGAACTGCCCCAAATACTTAGCGGACAAGAAGGCCGGCAACACTAAAGTTATATGTGATATACATGTAATTGATGTGTACCTTACCAGTACTCGTAGTAGCTACTGGGTATTTGATACGGTGCGGTTGCTCATATTTGTAACTCAAAACAGGAGCTGCGGAATAAGCGGAGACTGGCGAAGGACGAGGTGACGATGCGCGTCGGGAATGGTTCCAAGGTCGATGTGATCGCCGTCGGCACGCTACCTCTACATTTACCTACGGGATTAGTTTTAAACCTCAATAATTGTTATTTAGTGCCAGCTTTGAGCATGAACATTGTATCTGGATCTCGTTTAATACGAGATGGCTACTCATTTAAATCCGAGAATAATGGTTGTTCTATTTATATGAGAGATCTGTTTTATGGTCATGCCCCACTGGTCAATGGTTTATTCTTAATGAATCTCGAACGTGATGTTACACATATTCATAGTGTGAATACCAAAAGATGTAAGATTGATAATGATAGTCCCACATATCTGTGGCACTGCCGCCTTGGTCACATCGGTGTCAAACGCATGGAGAAGCTCCATACAGATGGACTTTTGGAGTCTCTTGATTTCGAATCATTTGACACGTGTGAACCATGCCTCATGGGTAAAATGACAAAGACTCCGTTCTCCGGAACAATGGAGCGAGCAACCAACTTATTGGAGATTATACATACTGATGTGTGCGGTCCAATGAGTGTTGAGGCTCGCGGTGGCTATTGTTATGTTCTCACTCTCACTGATGACTTAAGTAGACATGGGTATGTCTATTTGATGAAACACAAGTCTGAGACCTTTGAAAAGTTCAAGTAATTTCAGAATGAGGTAGAGAATCAATGTGACCGAAAGATAAAATTCTTACGATCAGATCATGGAGGAGAATATTTAAGTCACGAATTTGGTACGCACTTAAGGAAATGTGGAATCATTTCACAACTCACGCCGCCTGGAACACCTCAGCGTAACGGTGTGTCCGAACATCGTAATCGCACTCTATTGGATATGGTGCGATCTATGATGTCACTCACTGATTTACCGCTATCATTTTGGGGATACGCTCTAGAGACAACTACATTCACTTTAAATAGGGCACCGTCTAAATCCGTTGAGATGACACCATATGAATTATGGTTTGGGAAGAAACCTAAGCTGTCGTTTCTAAAAGTTTGGGGATGTGATGCTTATGTCAAGAAACTTCAACCTGAAAAGCTCGAACCCAAGTCGGAAAAATGTGTCTTCATAGGATACCCCAAGGAAACCATTGGGTATACCTTCTACCTCAGATCCGAAGGCAAGATCTTTGTTGCCAAGAACGGGTCCTTTCTGGAGAAAGAGTTTCTCTCGAGAGAAGTAAGTGGGAGGAAAGTAGAACTCGATGAAGTACTGCCTCTTGAACCAGAAAGTAGCGCAGCTCAGGAAGATGTTCCTGTGGTGCCTGCACCGACTAGAGAGGAAGTTAATGATAATGATCAAGGTACTTCAGATCAAGTTGCTACTAAACTTCGAAGGTCCACAAGGACACGTTCCACACCAGAATGGTATGGCAACCCTGTCCTGGAAATCATGTTGTTAGACAATGGTGAATCTTTGAACTATGAAGAAGCAATGGCGGGCCCAGATTCCAACAAATGGCTTGAAGCCATGCAATCTGAGATAGGATCCATGTATGAAAACAAAGTATGGACTTTGACAGACTTGCCCGATGATCGGCGAGCGATAGAGAATAAATGGATTTTTAAGAAGAAGACGGACGCAGATGGTAATGTTACCATCTATAAGGCTCGACTTGTCGCTAAGGGTTATCGACAAGTTCAAGGGGTTGACTACGATGAGACCTTCTCACCCGTAGCGAAGCTGAAGTCCGTCCGAATCATGTTAGCAATTGCCGCATACTATGATTATGAGATATGGCAAATGGACGTCAAAACGGCATTCCTTAACGGCTTTCTTAAGGAAGAATTGTATATGATGCAGCCGGAAGGTTTTGTCGATCCTAAGAATGCTAACAAGGTATGCAAGCTCCAGCGCTCCATCTATGGGTTGGTGCAAGCATGTCGGATTTGGAACATTCGCTTTAATGAAATGATCAAAGCGTTTGGGTTTATGCAGACTTATGAAGAAGCCCGCGTTTACAAGAAAGTGAGTGGGAGCTCTGTAGCATTTCTCATATTATATGTGGATGACATACTTTTGATGGGAAATGATATAGAACTTTTGGACAGTATTAAGGCCTACTTGAATAAGTGTTTTTCAATGAAGGACCTTGGAGAAGCTGCTTACATATTAGGCATCAAGATCTATAGAGATAGATCGAGACGCCTCATAGGTCTTTCACAAAGCACATACCTTGATAAGATATTGAAGAAGTTCAATATGGATCAGTCCAAGAAGGGGTTCTTGCCTGTGTTGCAAGGTGTGAAATTGAGCTCAGCTCAATGTCCGACCACGGCAGAAGATAGAGAAAAGATGAGTGTCGTCCCCTATGCCTCAGCCATAGGGTCTATCATGTATGCAATGCTATGTACCAGACCTGATGTAAACCTTGCCATAAGTTTGGTAGGAAGGTACCAAAGTAATCCCGGCATGGAACACTGGACAGCGGTCAAGAACATCCTGAAGTACCTGAAAAGGACTAAGGATATGTTTCTCGTATATGGAGGTGACGAGGAGCTCGTCGTAAAGGGTTACGTCGACGCTAGCTTCGACACAGATTTGGAGGACTCTAAGTCACAAACCGGATACGTGTATATTTTGAATGGTGGGGCAGTAAGCTGGTGCAGTTGCAAGCAAAGCGTCGTGGTGGGATCTACATGTGAAGCGGAGTACATGGCAGCCTCGGAGGCAGCGCATGAAGCAATCTAGATGAAGGAGTTCATCACCGACCTAGGAGTCATACCCAATGCGTCGGGGCCGATTACCTAGGAGTCACCGACCTTTTTTGACGGTTTTCATACACCACCGTTTGCGATTATTGCATCACACACAGTTTCTCGAAGGGTCTCTAATCACAGTGTCGCGTTAGCAGCATCCTGCAGTAGTGGAATCTTTATGATCATCCAGTTATGTTGTGATGTTTGATAGCACACAAGGCATTCCTTTGGTATTCAGGAGTTGCATAATCTCATAGTCGAAGGAATATGTAAGTAATAGCAATAAAACTGAACAATCATTATGCTAAGCTAACGGATGGGTCTTGTCTATCGCATCATTCTCATAATGATGTGATCTCGTTATCAAATGACAACACATGTCTATGGTTAGGAAACCTTAACCATCTTTGATCAATGAGCTAGTCTAGTAGAGGCTTACTAGGGACACAATATTTGTTTATGTATTCACACATGTATTTAAGTTTCCAATCAATACAATTCTAGCATGAATAATAAACCTTTATCGTGAATAAGGAAATATAATAATAACCATTTTATTATTGCCTCTAGGGCATATTTCCATCAGTCTCCCACTTGCACTAGAGTAAATAATCTAGTTCACATTGCCATGTGATTAATACCCGTAGTTCACATCACCATGTGACTAACACCCAAAGAGTTTACTAGAGTCAATAATCTAGTTCACATCGCCATGTGATTAACACTCGAAGAGTACTGATGTGTGATCATGTTTTACTTGTGAGAGAGGTTTAGTCAACGGGTCTGCCACATTCACATCTGTATGTATTTTGCAAATTTCTATGTCCACAATGCTCTGCATGGAGCTACTCTAGCTAATTGCTCCCACATTCAATACATATCCAGATTGAGACTCAGAGTCATCTGGTTTGGTGTTAAAGCTTGCATCGATGTAACCCTTTACGATGAACTCTTTATCACCTCCATAATCGATAAACATTTCCTTAGTCCTTTTCAGGTACCTAAGGATCATTTTGACCGCTGTCCAGTGGTCCACTCCTGGATCAGTACCCCCTTGCCAAACTCATGGCAAGGCACAAAATAGGTCTGGTACACAACATGGCATACTTTATAGAACCTATCACTAGTACATCAAGGTGCTATACAAACAGTTTTTAACCCCTTTCCGCGATGGCATTTGGAACCGTCGCCAAGTGAGTGTGGGCGATAGGGTGGTCCTTCCCACACGACCCAGAATCCGTCGGGGATAGGGAGCCTTGATGCATACAGTTGTCCCTATATAACCATTTCCGATATCTCGAATATCCCAAATGCTTCATCCTTGCTACTCGTTTGTGCTCGCACTGCCATCGCAATCGGAGTTTTGTGGTTTTACCTAAAACTAGGCAGATGTTGGGGAACATAGTAATTTCAAAAAAAATCCTACGCACACACAAGATCATGGTGATGCATAGCAACGAGACAGGATAATATCGTCCACGTACCCTCGTAGACCGTAAGCGGAAGCGTTAAGAAAACGCGGTTGATGTAGTCGTACGTCTTCGTGATACGACCGATCCAAGTACCGAATGTACGGCACCTCCGAGTTCAGCACACATTCAGCTCGATGACGTCCCACTAACTCCGATACAGCAGAGCTTCACAGGATGATTATCTCTCACTAGCCATCAGGAACACACGTATTGTCTCCTTCCATCCATACTGTAACGCCCCAAGACCGGAGCTTCAGATGCCTTACAGGGTTTCCGAGTTTCGTCATGTGATTTGTTTTGTCCATTGCATTCATCTTTGCATTTGTGCATTGCATCATGTCATCATTTGAATTGCGTCGGCACTCGTTGCCGTAATTGTTTTTAAAACTTGCATCCGCTCGTAGCTGTCGCGTTCCCCCTTGCTTTTGTTGACCGTTCGAAGACCAACCCTGTTCTTCGTTTTCACTCTTGCCTAAACCGGAGTCTCTTTGCACAGTGCGTCAACCCCTGCATTGTCTCTTTCTCAACTTCATCTTCTTCTCCACCCACAACCGTGTTTGGTCATCTTCTTCTCCTTCTTCATTAATCCATTTTAATTGTGGTATTCTATTCCCTGCACCAATTTAATGTTCTTTCTTTTCCTATAATTTTTGGACCATGCCGCTTACCTCTCGGCCTAATCTCATCTTTTCTGAGTTGTTTTGGTTAGGTTTAAAAAATGGCCCAAGTTTGAATTTAATTCAAACTTGTTTTATTTTTTATACCTCTAAAAATTGTCCAAACCAATTTTATCAATTAGGGCATAGTTCCAGGAGATTGAGGATATTTTTATATCTGAAAAGCTCCTCTTCTAGCCCCCTGGCCTTTTTATTTTATTGTAACTGTTTATTTCAAATAAACAGAAAGTAAATGAAAAGGGAAAGGCTTTCCGGGCTGGCCTCCTAGCGCAGCAGCTGCCGCGGCCCAGCAGCGCGTCCCCAGCCCGCTCACCATCCCCGCAAGCCATTGGTCCGGGCCGGCCCACCTAACCCCAGAGGCCCAGCCAGCATCCAGCAAGGACTCAACCCTAGCCCAACCCCTGCTCGATACCTCCTCCTCCTAGTTCCCACACGTGCCGCCATCCCTCTCCCCTCGACCCGATCCCCTCGTTCTCTTCCTCTCACTCGCTCGCCCCCCGCCATCATCATCCGCCTACCTTCTCCCTCCTTGCGGCACCTTGCCCTCCTTCTCCAACCGGCCACCTCGAGCACCCATCCAGCAGGCCCCAGTGCCGCGCCTCCCCACCATCCTCCGCAACCCGGACGACCGGCCAGGCGCCACTCCACCTCCGGCGCGCCCCAGCTCCCTTCTCCTCGCTGCTAGCTCCGCCCGCGCTGGAGCACGCGAGCAGCAGCAGCCTGAGACGCTCCCTGCCTTCACCGCGCCATGGCCCTCCCAAGGCCATCATTGCGCAACACCTCGTCGGCCTCCTGTTCCGCCGTTTTGCCTCCCCACGCCGGCAGCGAGCCCCGCTGCTGCTGCTCTTCGCCAAGCCCCAATGATGAGCAGCTTGTTCCATCCCCGTTCGCCTGCCTCGCGTTTCACGTGCCTACCATGGCCCTCCTCGCGCCCCTGCTCCCTCTCCGACGACCTTCCGTGGCTGCAATCACCTTTGCGGTCAATACCATCGAACCACGACTTCGCCTCTTGCTCGGAAAGTACCACACCGAACGCCAAGTACCAGGACATCGAGGACCCGCCAAGTTCATCTACGTGCGTGTACGACTACATATTCGTGATGCGTCTAGTACCTCTACGGGAGACCCGAACGTCTACGAACTGTGCACGACGCCCGGAGCCCTTGGATCCATCAAGTTCGACTACCTTCGTGTGTACGACTACCGTCGCCTCGAAGACATTGGAGTCATCAAGTACCTCTCCGAACGAACATGAACGACTACCGTCGCAAGAACGGGACCGGAAAGTCCGAAGACCCCAAGTACCAGGACACCGATGACATGAACATCTACGGAATGTGTACGACTACGCGATGTGAAGCCAAGTTCGATGACAACCGTGTACCACTACCGCTCCTCGAACATGAACGACTACTTCCTCTACGCCGACTCGATACACTTCGAAAACGCACGCTTCAAAGGTATAACATCGAGACGACCGTCATGGACGAATGCTTGCGATGTTTGAGATGCTCGTGTTTGCGCCGTGTCCAAATTGTCACTCGTTTCCTTGTGGCCAACTCGTGGGACACCCGGAATCCGGGAGCGCCCCACCATCTTTTGCATGCATCCGCACACTTCTCCTTTGCGTCGATATCTCAATCAAGTACCAGAACTGGAATGTTGCCATGGCATCATTACCGTTTCGACGTCGTGGCACCCCTTTCTTTCTACCACGATGACAAATGCTTCATATTGCTCTTGTCAACTTTTAATAAAATCGCATAAACTTGATCATGTCATCCGCATCATGTTAACAACATTAAGATGATTTAAATTGTTGTTTGCGTTAATTTACTAATGCATATGGGGATTTACCGGATTTTTTGTTTGCTATATCCGGCCCCATTTAACTTGTTTATATAGATAATCCCTTTATGTTTCCCCTCTTGTCATGTTAACCAACAGTTCGCTTTGAATAAAACTCCTCCAGCAAGGCCCAACCTTGGTTTTACCATTCGCCACCTAGCCTCTTTTTCCCTTGGGTTCGGCCAGCCCAAGGGTCATCTTTATTTTAAACTCCCGGGCCAGTGCTTGTCTAAGTGTTGGTCCAACCCAGAGCACCGTGCGGGGCTGTCCCTTGGCAACTTGGGTTACGTTGGCTCCCGTACGCTTAGCTTATCCGGTGTGCCCTGAGAACGAGATATGTGCAGCTCCTATCGGGATTGTCGGCATAGCGGGTGGTCTTGCTGGACTTGTTTTACCATTGTCGAGGATGTCTTGTAACCGGGATTCCGAGTCTGATCGGGTCTTCCCGCTAGAAGGAATATCCTTGGTTGACCGTGAGAGCTTGTGATGGGCTAAGTTGGGACACCCCTGCAGGGATTTGAACTTTCGGAAGTCGTGCCCGCGGTTATGGGCAGATGGGAATTTGTTAACGTTCGGTTGTAGAAAACCTGAACTTTACCTTAATTAAAATGCACCAACCGCGTGTGTAACCGTGATGGTCTCTTCTCGGCGGAGTTCAGGAAGTGAACACGGTGTTGCAGTTATGCTTGACGTAGGTTGTTATAGGATCACTTCTTGATCATAGTTTCTCGACCATGCTTTGCCTTCTCTTCTCGCTCTCATTTGCGTATGTTTTAGCCACCATATATGCTAGTCGCTTGCTGCAGCTCCACCTCATACCTTTTACCCTCCCCATAAGCTTAAATAGTCTTGATCGCGAGGGTGTGAGATTGTTGAGTGCCCGTGACTCACAGATACTTCCAAAACCAGCTTGCAGGTGCCGTCGAACCGTGCAGATGAAGCAACCAAGCTCAAGGAGGAGCTCGATGAAGATCTCGCCCTTTGTGTTGTTTCGTTCTAGTTGATCAGTAGTGGAGCCCAGTTGGGGTCGATCGAGGATCTGTGTAGCATTTGGGGTAGTCTTCTTTTATTTTGGCTCCGTAGTCGGGCCTTGATTGTAACTGGTTGATGTAATGCCTTATTCATGTAATTGTGCGAAGTGGCGATTGTAAGCTAACTATGTACCTTTTCCCTTATGTATTACATGGGTTGTGTGAAGATTACCTCACTTGCGACATTGCTTTCAATGCGGTTATGCCTCTAAGTCGTGCTTCGACACGTGGGAGATATAGTCGCATCGAGGGCATTACAAGTTGGTAATCAGAGCCTTCCCCGACCTTAGGAGCCCCCACTGCTTGATCGAATTAGTGGACGAGTTGAGTCTAGAAAAATGTTTTGAGTCATTTAGGAATCATATATCGGAGAGTTTAGGAATTCTTTTTACTCCTCAGTCCCTTCGTCGCTCTGGTGAGGCATCCTGACGTAGAGTTTTGACTCTTCTCTTCTCAAATTTTTACTAATTTTTTTTTAGGATCACGCGGGTATCTTGGAATCGTTCCGATGGTTTTGTGATGAGAACATTGTTCTTGGTGCCTCTTGTCATTTAGGGGTTGTGGCAGTGTCCCGGGGAGTTGAGCTCCGAGGTGTTGTCGTCACAATTTTATCACTGCAGTTCTGGAATACCTGAGTTTAGTTTCGCCGACATCAAAAATCTCTTTTATGCTGTTATTGGTGAGATAACCTCGACGCCACCCAGTACTGGGGCGGGAGTTCGGGAGTATTTCCGTAACTCGTATAACTGATGCTTTTCGAAGGTTGAGGTAGACGATTTCCGAAGTTTTTCTCGGTCATGTGTTGAAGGATGGATACAGCTGGATGTAGGATTTGCTAGATTTGGGTGAGATATTATGCTTCCCCTGTATCCCCAACACCTGATTGCATAACTGGAAAGTTTCGGGAGTTTATAAGTGGGAATTCAAGTAGCTCCTAGGATATCTTTCCGACAGATGTATGATATGAAATTGGGGTTCGACGTCTAGTGGTCCGCCTATCCACGGTTGGTTTTATAGTGGTCTCGTTGTGTCTTAAAGAGTCCTTGGCTATGCTGACTCGTGGACGCTTCGTATGTCATGTGCACTGCCTTGTACATGATGGTGCTGTACGATCGAGCCCGTGTAGGCCCCACCACGAAAACTTCGGACGAAATCTCTATCATATGTTTGTTCCGTCTTATCCTGCAAGCCAATCTTTTGTTTTGCCTTGAGTTGTGGTATTCGAGTTGCTTCGAAGTCAAGTGTTGATTCCATACCTTTCCTAAACGATGTTCTCATATTTCTATGTGAACACTAATCCTTCTCGATCATCGAGTCTGTCATGTCAATCCTTTTTAACCGGTGTGTCTCTCTTCAAGTGGATCCGTTCATTTTCAACTTTCACAAGATCCAATCTCAGTTTTCTCAACGGTGTTTGTTTCATCCGCCCCAAGTTGTCTTTGTTTTTTCCCCACCCACCCCCCTTTTTTCTTCGGGGACTAAGATTTCTTATTCAAGTATCCTTTTATTGATGTGAAGTCTCTCCATTCTTTCCCTCCAATGTTCTTATCCGGTGATTCTCATGAAGATTCTAACGGAACCTCAAGTTCATCATTATTCATTCTCTTTCTTCTCCGGTGGAACTAATTCAGACTTTGTTGATCATATCCTTTCCTTGTTTCAAATGCCTTCTCATATCGGTGCACCTCATAATATTTCATTTCTCGATATTAAATTCTTCCGGAGTGTTCAAGATATCTCGAAGATTCGTGTTTCCACTCTACATTCGTTCAAGCTCTTTCGAGGATGTATTCTCATTCAAGTCATTTAATTCAACCGGTGCAACCTCTATTTTAAATCGTTCAACGGTGTTTCTTTTGAGTGGGCCCTAACCCACAGGTCTTTTCCTGGGATCTTACCTGACTCTTCTTATTTTCCCGGAGCTATCCAAATTTCTTTTCGAAGTGTGACGTAAGAATGAATTTTCATCAGTCAGAAGGTTTCTCCAAGATCTTTCACATTCTTTTCATCGTTGGCTCAACCTTCCATTTTTCATCCCGGAGTATCTCAACAATTTAGTGGTGTTTCTCATCATGTGAAGACCGAAGAAGATTTTTCTCCCAATCTTGTTCTTGTCTCTTCAAGACTCGTCATTCTAGCTTGTTGCCATCCTCTCATAGTTGTTTTTGGATGGTGAGAATTTTTTCACCTATCCGGAGTAATTTAGGAGTATTTTACAGTTTGATTCTCCGAAGCCCATCATTTCAGAATACCTATTCATTCTCAGCTTTCAGCTCTATTTCTCTCAATCTTACCGGTGCATCATTCAATATTCTCTAATCAGCTCGTAATCTCTTCGTTCTCATGGATCTAAATTCTCTCAAGCATCTTCGTTTATTTGCTAATCCTTCCCGGTGTTTCTTCTTGTTTTATTCATTCTTTTTCAATTCTTACGGTGTTTTGTTCAAGAGTTCTTCTCCTTCGTTATCATACAGTGTTATTCGTTGTCTCAATCCTTCCGGTGGATCGTTGAAGACCTCTTCAAGTTTGCGCAATATCTATCTTAATCCTTTCTAAGAGAGTAAGTAGTATGCCAAATCCATTGTTTGTCATCAATTTAATTGGTGAAGTATACGCATAAGATAATTCTTACCCTTGTTTCACTCAAGTGATTAATTCCTTATTCCGGAGGTTCATCAAATTCTCGATTCAAGTTGTCCATCTTTCTTTTCCGGAGCTCAAAGTTATTTCAATTATCATTCCAAAGATCCATCAAATCATTGCAAGGATTCACCTTGTGTTTTCAACTTCTCCTTCATTCCGTTTTGATCATCTTTTTGTTACCGGAGTTCTGCACGAAGGTTCTACATGCTGGTTCATCAACGACTTAATCCGTTCTTGAAACGTTCATCAAGATTATTTTCAGAGGAGATCAAGTTATCTTCATCTTGCTATCCGGAGTGCAATTCTTTCAACTGTATCATTGGAGGTGGTATTATGTCATTCTTGATAATTTGAGTTCATGTTTCATGATTCACATGTTGTTAAGAATGAGGTATTTTAAATCCATCAATCTCGTCATTGGAATTATCTGGGGTTATATTTCACCTAAAGCTTTCCCTAAGGATTAACGCTATTGATGGTGATAATATATGACCCAAGTTCTTCATTTATCCTCCTGGTGAAATAAGTTTCTCGTCTACTCGTTCATATCAATCCAATTCTTTTCCCGTGAGTGGCAGGTGGTCACCTCATAATTTGAGATGTATTCCATAAGACCATATCAAGCTTATTCTTTTCATTGTTGGTTTCCAACAACTCCGTTCAAGCATTTGTTGTAACCATGCTCTCTCAAGATCTTGTTTCCCTTCGTTCCGGAGGCATTGTGATGTTCCTCTCTGCAACCCATCTTCTTGTTTTGTCAGGATCGTGTTCTTTTCGTCCTTATCCTTTTAACCGGAGTGTCGTGCCTGCTTTTTGAGTTCTTCCCATCCTGTCAAGTTTTGCCTCCCTTCTCAAACGGAGTGCCGCCTGAAATCATTCTTACCCATTGTGTCATTCTTTCAATAGTTCTGGAGGCAGTGTATTGTTGTTTTCCTCAAGTATCCCCTCATCTTGTCAAATTCATGTTCAATTCCTTCCATTTACAGCCGGAATGCTGTCCAAATTATATCATTCTTATTCCTTCTCTATCTTGTTTTAACCGGAGTGGTTTCAATATATATCTTGCCCTTCAACCTCAGGGTTTTTCGCAATGTTCCTTGTCCCTCTTTTCTAACGGAGTGTTTTCAACTTTGTTCACCTTCCTTGTATTCTTTTCTCGAATTTGTTCAACCTCACAAGGTTCTTTGGTTTCACTCGTTTTTCAAAGAAGCAACTTAGTCTTACCTCTTCTCTTTCTCTTCCGTTTTCCCTCCGGTGCCATCCTGGATCTCGGGTCGAGATCCTCTCGTAGTGGTGGAGTGTTGTAAGGCCCCAAGACCGGAGCTTCAGATGCCTTACAGGGTTTCCGAGTTTCGTCATGTGATTTGTTTTGTCTGTTGCATTCATCTTTGCATTTGTGCATTGCATCATGTCATCATTTGCATTGCGTCGGCACTCGTTGTCGTAATTGTTTTTAAAACTTGCATCCGATTGTAGCTGCCACATTCCCCCTTGCTTTTGTTGACCGTTCGAAGACCAACCCTGTTCTTCGTTTTCCCTCTTGCCTAAACCGGAGTCTCTTTGCACAGTGCATCAACCCCTGCATTGTCTCTTTCTCAACTTCATCTTCTTCTCCACCCACAACCGTGCTTGGTCATCTTCTTCTCCTTCCTCATTAATCCATTTTAATTGTGGTATTCTATTCCCTGCACCAATTTAATGTTCTTTCTTTTCCTATAATTTTTGGACCATGCCACTTACCTCTCAGCCTAATCTCATCTTTTCTGAGTTGTTTTGGTTAGGTTTAAAAAATTGGCCCATGTTTGAATTTAATTCAAACTTGTTTTATTTTTTATACCTCTAAAAATTGTCCAAACCAATTTTATCAATTAGGGCATAGTTCCAGGAGATTGAGGATATTTTTATATCTGAAAAGCTCCTCTTCTAGCCCCCTGGCCTTTTTCTTTTATTGTAACTCTTTATTTCAAATAAACAGAAAGTAAATGAAAAGGGAAAGGCTTTCCGGGCTGGCCTCCTAGCGCAGCAGCTGCCGCGGCCCAGCAGCGCGTCCCCAGCCCGCTCACCATCCCCGCAAGCCACTGGTCCGGGCCGGCCCACCTAACCCCAGAGGCCCAGCCAGCATCCAGCAAGGACTCAACCCTAGCCCAACCCCTGCTCGATACCTCCTCCTCCTAGTTCCCACGCGCGCCGCCATCCCTCTCCCCTCGACCCGATCCCCTCGTTCTCTTCCTCTCACTCGCTCGCCCCCTGCCATCATCGTCCGCCTGCCTTCTCCCTCCTTGCGGCACCTTGCCCTCCTCCAACCGGCCACCTCGAGCACCCATCCAGCAGGCCCCAGTGCCGCGCCTCCCCACCATCCTCCGCGACCCGGACGACCGGCCAGGCGCCACTCCACCTCCGGCGCGCCCCAACTCCCTTCTCCTCGCTGCTAGCTCCGCCCGCGCTGGAGCACGTGAGCAACAGCAACCTGAGACGCTCCCTGCCTTCACCGCGCCATGGCCCTCCCGAGGCCATCATCGCGCAACACCTCGTCGGCCTCCTGTTCCACCGTTTTGCCTCCCCACGCCGGCAGCGAGCCCCGCTGCTGCTGCTCTTCGCCAAGCCCCAATGACGAGCAGCTTGTTCCATCCCCGTTCGCCTACCTCGCGTTTCACGTGCCTACCATGGCCCTCCTCGCGCCCCTGCTCCCTCTCCGACGACCTTCTGTGGCTGCAACCACCTTTGCGGTCAATACCATCGAACCACGACTTCGCCTCTTGCTCGGAAAGTACCGCACCGAACGCCAAGTACCAGGACGTCGAGGACCCGCCAAGTTCATCTACGTGCGTGTACGACTACATATCCGTGATGCGTCTAGTACCTCTACGGGAGACCCGAACGTCTACGAACTGTGCACGACGCCCGGAGCCCTTGGATCCATCAAGTTCGACTACCTTCGTGTGTACGACTACCGTCGCCTCGAAGACGTTGGAGTCATCAAGTACCTCTCCGAACGAACGTGAACGACTACCGTTGCAAGAACGGGACCGGAAAGTCCGAAGACCCCAAGTACCAGGACACCGATGACATGAACATCTACGGAATGTGTACGACTGCGCGATGTGAAGACAAGTTCGATGACGACCGTGTACCACTACCGCTCCTCGAACATGAACGACTACTTCCTCTACGTCGACTCAATACACTTCGAAAACGCACGCTTCAAAGGTATAACATCGAGACGACCGTCGTGGACGAATGCTTGCGATGTTTGAGATGCTCGTGTTTGCGCCGTGTCCAAATTGTCACTCGTTTCCTTGTCGCCAACTCGTGGGACACCCGGAATCCGGGAGCGCCCCACCATCTTTTGCACGCATCCGCACACTTCTCCTTTGCATTGATATCTCAATCAAGTACCGGAACCGGAATGTTGCCGTGGCATCATTACCGTTTCGACGTCGTGGCACCCCTTTCTTTCTACCACGATGACAAATGCTTCATATTGCTCTTGTCAACTTTTAATAAAATTGCATAAACTTGATTATGTCATCCGCATCATGTTAACAACATTAAGATGGTTTAAATTGTTGTTGGCATTAATTTACTAATGCATATGGGGATTTACCGGATTTGTTGTTTGCTATATCCGGCCCCATTTAACTTGTTTAGATAGATAATCCCTTTATGTTTCCCCTCTTGTCATGTTAACCAACATTTAATATTGTTGAGTACCTAAACGTGAGAGAACTAAATAATTGATGTGGTGTTCCATCAATATGCAACTCGTTGCATATTGAGCTCCACTTAACTTGTAGTTTTGTTTGTGCCCTTTGCCATGCCATGCTTCATTAAACTGGACATGCATCATACTTGGTTGTGCATCGTGCCATGCTTATGTGGTGGTTGTTTACTATGTTGTTTGCTTCTTTCCGGTGTTGCTTCTTCGAGTTGGTTCCGATAACGTCGTGTTGTGAGGATCCGTTCGACTACGCCCGTTTGTCTTCTTCATGGACTCTTCCTTGCGGGATTTCAGGCAAGATGAGCATACCCTCGAAATCACTTCTATCTTTGCTTGCTAGTTGCTCGCTCTTTTGCTATGCCTATGCTACGATACCTACCACTTGCTTATCATGCCTCCCATATTGTTGAACCAAGCCTCTAACCCACCTTGTCCTAGCAAACCGTTTTTTGGCTATGTTGCCGGTTTGCTCAGCCCCTCTTATAGCGTTGTTAGTTGCAGGTGAAGATTGAAGTTTGTTCCTTGTTGGAACATGGAGATGTTGTTCCTTATTGGAACATGTTTACTTGTTGGGATATCACAATATCTCTTATCTAATTAATGCATCTATATACTTGGTAAAGGGTGGAAGGCTCGGCCTTATGCCTGGTGTTTTGTTCCACTCTTGCCGCCCTAGTTTCCGTCATATCGGTGTTATGTTCCCGGATTTTGCGTTTCTTACGCGGTTGGGTTATAATGGGAACCCCTTGACAGTTCGCTTTGAATAAAACTCCTCCAGCAAGGCCCAACCTTGGTTTTACCATTCGCCACCTAGCCTCTTTTTCCCTTGGGTTCGGCCAGCCCAAGGGTCATCTTTATTTTAAACTCCCGGGCCAGTGCTTGTCTAAGTGTTGGTCCAACCCAGAGCACCGTGCGGGGCCGTCCCTTGGCAACTTGGGTTACGTTGGCTCCCGTACGCTTAGCTTATCCGGTGTGCCCTGAGAATGAGATATGTGCAGCTCCTATCGGGATTGTCGGCACAGTGGGTGGTCTTGCTGGACTTGTTTTACCATTGTCGAGGATGTCTTGTAACCGGGATTCCGAGTCTGATCGGTTCTTCCCGCTAGAAGGAATATCCTTGGTTGACCGTGAGAGCTTGTGATGGGCTAAGTTGGGACACCCCTGCAGGGATTTGAACTTTCGAAAGCCGTGCCCGCGGTTATGGGCAGATGGGAATTTGTTAACGTTCGGTTGTAGAAAACCTGAACTTTACCTTAATTAAAATGCACCAACCGCGTGTGTAACCGTGATGGTCTCTTCTCGGCGGAGTTCAGGAAGTGAACACGGTGTTGGAGTTATGCTTGACGTAGGTTGTTCTAGGATCACTTCTTGATCATAGTTTCTCGACCGTGCTTTGCCTTCTCTTCTCGCTCTCATTTGCGTATGTTTTAGCCACCATATATGCTAGTCGCTTGCTGCAGCTCCACCTCATACCTTTTACCCTCCCCATAAGCTTAAATAGTCTTGATCGCGAGGGTGTGAGATTGTTGAGTCCCCGTGACTCACAGATACTTCCAAAACCAGCTTGCAGGTGCCGTCGAACCGTGCAGATGACGCAACCAAGCTCAAGGAGGAGCTCGATGAAGATCTCGCCCTTTGTGTTGTTTCGTTCTAGTTGATCAGTAGTGGAGCCCAGTTGGGGTCGATCGAGGATCTGTGTAGCATTTGGGGTAGTCTTCTTTTATTTTGGCTCCATAGTCGGGCCTTGATTGTAACTGGTTGATGTAATGCCTTATTCATGTAATTGTGCGAAGTGGCGATTGTAAGCTAACTATGTACCTTTTCCCTTATGTATTACATGGGTTGTGTGAAGATTACCTCACTTGCGACATTGCTTTCAATGCGGTTATGCCTCTAATTCGTGCTTCGACACGTGGGAGATATAGTCGCATCGAGGGCGTTACACATACGTCTATCTCGATATCTCTCGAGGTATCTTCTATCGCGCACACACCTTGTCACTTGATCTCCCACCCATGTAGTCCCATCACGATCTCCAGGGGATCTCTCTATGACAAACATACACTCTCTCCTCCCCATGTCTGCATTTTCTCCGTACGTCTCTCTCGACCTCTCTCCCTTGTTTGTCAGACCCTCTTGGCCACGTGCCAGGGGTCTTGCTCTCTCGGTTGCAAACAACCACACACTATCTCCTCACCTTGCTTCCGTTGTCAAAGATGCATGTGTGATATGTTTGCATAAGACACACACGTTTTTTCTTGACTTTTATCGAGTGTTGTCCATGTCTCTTTCACACACGCACACACACTTTTTTCACTCACTCTTTCTATTTCACTCACACACTCTCTCTCTCTCTAGTTAGGGACTCACTCACGTCCATAAGCATATGGATGTTTTGAAAAGTCAAACCTCAGAAAAGTTTGACCAGGTATATGTGGAGAAAAACATTTACATCTGGAAAGATCATTAGATTCATCACAACATGTACTTACTCCATACTATCATTTATCTTTGGTATTGTAGATATAAGTAATTTCTTTATAAACTTGGTCAAAGTTTCATAAGTTTGACTTTTAAAAAAATGTTGGAACTACATTATCGAATGGAGGGAGTAGCTCTTTCTCTCTCTCTCTCTCTCTCTCTCTGCTATCTCTCACGGGCCTCCCCTCTCACACGAACACTCTATACCGACGGATTATACGCTCACCGTGTCAGCATATAGCTCCGTATATTGTTTAGTTGACCAGTCAACCAGTCCACATGCTGCCTTGTCAGCTCGTGTTCTGTATCTTCGTGTGCTGGCCCATGTGGCATTGGGTGAAAATAAGTTAACTAGAGGCCCATCTGACACGCGGTGAAGTAAACAAAGTTGAAACCACTCGGGGTAGCACCCCGCACACTAGTAAATTGAGGGTGCATTGAGGACACACTTCTTCCGCGTGGAGGACGCACTTGCGCACAATTCACCACTGCACGGCGGCATGCACAGAAGGAAGCACTCGCGCACACCTAGCACACAACACATACCAGCACACGTGTACACCAGCGTCGCCGCCGGTAGAGATGGACGGCGAGGCAGCCAACAAGCAGAGGCGGCTCGAGCCAAAACTGCATCCGGTGAGCCTGGACTTCATCAGCAGCCTCCCCGACGACATGCTGCTCGTCATCATCGGCCTCCTCCCCACCAAATCTGTCGTGCGGACCGCGCTGCTCTCCCAGCGGTGGCTCCCCCTCTGGCGCCGCGTCCCCCTCAACCTCACCGTCGACAGCTGCCTCTGCGATGGGGATTGCAAACGCATGGCCGTAGTCTCCAAGATCCTTTCATCGTACCATGGGCCAGCCAGATGCCTTGACATCCGCATGTTTAGTACCAACTGCAAGGTCCAACCCAAGTTCGATGAGTGGTTCTTATCCCCCGCCCTAGATCAGCTCGAGGAGCCCAGCTTTGAAGCTGGACGATGTTGCTCTCTGCCGCCGTCCGCGCTCGGCCTCGTGCCAACGCTGCGCCGCGCCAGCTTCAGCTCCTGCTATCTTCCCCAGATTAATGCCGCGCCCACCCTTCTTCTCCCTCAACTCAAGCAGCTCGACCTCTTCGACATTGTCATCTCAAAGAAGGCTATGGAGCACCTGCTCCACAGCTGTACTGCGCTCGAGTACCTTCGTCTTAAGCAGATCCACGGGTTCATTAGCCTCCACATCGCCTCGACGAATCTCCGATGGATTTATGTGTCTTGCTGGCCCCACAACAAGACATCAATTGGAAAGAGATCACTCCAGTTGTTCCACGTTATGGTCAGAATGCGCCTTTCCTTGAGAGATTGCTTGTATCGGATCTAGAAGGTCCAACAAAAATCAGGGTCATTGACGCGCCGAAATTGACAGCGTTGGTGCACTCGTCTACCAAATTCTCCGAACTCTTTATTGGATCCGTAATCGTTCAGGTAAAATACTCATCTTCTTCTCCGTCTTCTTGAAATTCACATTTTTAAATTTCTTCTTGATGTATTTACGTCCGTCTTCCAGAAAATGATTCCCACAAGCTTGACCCAGTCTATGCGCACAGTGAAGATCTGGATCAAGTTGTTGGATTCCTTACATGCTTTCCGTGCACGGAGAAGCTACTCATCGAGGTGAAACTTCTTTCCTATTAGTAAACGGTAATCACAATGTAGATCAAATTTTTCGCAATTTTCCCAAATTACGACGACAAGTGTAGTCTTCAAAACTGCATCTACGCACTGCACCGAAAGAAATGTTTTTAGTATTTTTTCTCACATGATCACCTGCATCGTTTTCTTGTTGTACTACTATAGTAGCCTAGGCTAGTCATAGTGGAAAGTAACTTAGACTACTCTAGTAACTCTATGGTTACCCTAAGAGCAAGTACTACCTTTGTCCTGGTTTACTCTTCCTATTTTGTAGTATCAAAATTTGACCATAGATTTAACTGACAAAATGGTAATGCATTTCACTAAGAACTATATCGTTGGATTCGTATTTGAACATAATTTCAAATGGTGTAATTTTTAGTGACATGCATTGGCATTTTCTTATGTAAATCTATGGTCAAAATTTTATACTAAATAAGAGGCAGTACAAAAGTGGGCTATAATGGCCCTCCACTATGTAGGCCAAAAGACGTGCCAAATTCACTTGTGATGCATTTGGCATCGATGCCCCTCCATTGCTCACCTGGTGCCCCAATCTGGATCACCTACTTTGCTCTGGTGCCAAATTAACTCACACAATGAAAAAACACTTGTGTGGGAGAGAGAGAGGACTAAGGCAATAAAAACACTTGTTTGGGAGAGTGAGAGGCTGGTGTAGTTGGTTTGATTGATTTGTTTATACATGTGGGTCTGTGTGCACAGTGGTGCCAACTCTCTCACATCACGAGAGCGGTGCCAAAATCTTTTGATTTGACATCGATGCGTATTATGTGGCATACTTTTGCGAAATATGGCATCGGCCTCATAGTGGAAGGCAACAAATGCCCAAGATCTTCACGTACTCCTAGGTAAATGAGAGGAAAGAGAAAGAGAGAGAGAGAGAAATATCACTAGCCAGCCAACCCTATCGTATGAGCGAATGATATTAGTACCTCTTGATGACACAACAATCTTATACAGCCAGCTGCTCTAATATGTTCTCTTCTTTTACAGATAAAAAAATACCCGAAAGTGAAAAATGTGCTACACTATAACAATCTCATCGAATGCCTTGATCTTCAGCTTACATAAATTGATTTGATCGACTACCGAGGCAACACATTGATACGTCCATTTTGCATCATCTTTTATATCAATATTTATTGCATTATGGGCCGTTATTACACATTATGTCACAATACTTATGCCTATTCTCTCTTATTTTACAAGGTTTACATAAAGAGGGAGAATGCCGGCAGCTGGGATTCTGGGCTGGAAAAGGAGCAAATATTAGAGACCTATTTTTCACAGCTCCAAAAGTCCTGAAACATCACGGAAGTCAATTTCAGAATATATAATAAATATTGAGCGCAAGAAGTTCACCAGGGGGCCACACCCTGCCCACGAGGGTGGGGGGCGCGCCCTACCCCCCTGGGCACGCCCCCTACCTCGTGGCCCTCTGATGGCCATCTTCTACTATATGGAGTCTTTCAATGAGAAATAAATCATAAGCCATCTTCCTGAACGACACTCCGCCGCCACGAGGCGGATCCTTGGCGGATCCAATCTAGGGCTCTGGCGGAGCTATTCTGCCGGGGAAACTTCCCTCCGGGAGGGGGAAATCATCGCCATCGTCATCACCAATGCTCCTCTCATCGGGAGAGGGCAATCTCCATCAACATCTTCACCAGCACCATCTCCTCTCAAAACCCTAGTTCATCTCTTGTATCCAATTCTTGTCTCTAAGCCCGGGATTGGTACATGTGGGTTGCTAGTAGTGTTAATTACTCCTTGTAGTTGATGCTAGTTGGTTTATTTGGTGGAAGATCATATGTTCAGATCCTATATGCATATAAATACCCCTCTGATTATGAACATGAATATGCTTTGTGAGTAGTTACGTTTGTTCCTGAGGACATGGGAGAAGTCTTGCTATTAGTAGTCATGTGAATTTGGTATTCGTTCGATATTTTGATGAGATGTATGTTGTCTCTCCTCTAGTGGTGTTATGTGAACGTCGACTACATGACACTTCACCATTATTTGGGCCTAGAGGAAGGCATTGGGAAGTAATAAGTAGATGATGGGTTGCTAGAGTGACAGAAGCTTAAACCCTAGGTTATGCGTTGCTTCGTAAGGGGCTGATTTGGATCCATATGTTTCATGCTATGGTTAGGTTTGCCTTAATACTTTTGTTGTAGTTGCGGATGCTTGCAATAGAGGTTAATCATAAGTGGGATGTTTTTCCAAGTAAGGACAGCACCCAAGCACCGTTCCACCCACATACGAAATTATCAAAGTACCTCACGTGAATCATATGATCGTGATGAAACCTAGCTTGACGATATTCCCATGTGTCCTCGGGAGCGCTTTACATCATATAAGAGTTTGTTCAAGCTTGTCCTTTGCTACAAAAAGGATTGGGCCACCTTGCTTCACTTTATTTACTTTTGTTACTTGTTACTCGTTACAAATTATCCTATCGCAAACTATCTGTTACCTATTATTTCAGTGCTTGCAGAGAATACCTTGCTGAAAACCACTTATCATTTCCTTCTGCTCCTCGTTGGGTTCGACACTCTTACTTATCGAAAGGACTACGCTAGATCCCCTATACTTGTGGGTCATCAAGACTCTTTTCTAGCGCCGTTGTCGGGGAGTGAAGCGCCTTTGGTAGGTGGAATTTGGTAAGGAAAAATTATATAGTGTGCTGAAATTTACTGTCACTTGTTACTATGGAAAGTAATCCTCTGAGGGGCTTGTTCGGGGTATCTTCACCCCGACCAGTAGAGCAAAGAGTTGCTCGTCAACCTACTGCACCTACTGAAAATGAAACTACTGAAACTGAAAATGACTGCTTTGAAATTCCTTCGGGTATGATAGAAAAACTGCTAGCTAAACCTTTTGCAGGAGATGGAACATTACATCCTGATGAGCACCTAATATATGTGGAAGAAGTTTGTGGATTATTTAAGCTTGCAGGTGTGCCCGGAGATGTTATCAAGAAGAAGGTCTACCCTTTATCTTTGAAGGGAGATGCATTGACATGGTATAGGCTATGTGATGATATGGGATCATGGAACTACAAACGATTGAAATTGGAATTTCATCAGAAATTTTATCCTATGCATCTTGTTCATCGTGATCGCAATTATATATATAATTCCTGGCCTTGCAAAGGAGAAAGCATTGGTCAAGCTTGGGGGAGGCTTAAATCAATGTTATATGCATGCTCCAATCATGAGCTCTCAAGAGAAATGATCATTCAAAATTTTTATGCTCGGCTTTCTGATAGCAATCGCACCATGCTCGATACTTCTTATGCTGGCTCTTTTATGATGAAGACTATTGAATTCAAATGGGATTTATTGGAAAGAATTAAACGCAACTCTAAAGATTGGGACCTCGACGAAGGTAAGGAGTCAGGTATGACACCTAAGTTTGATTGTGTTAAATCTTTTATGGATACAGATGTTTTCCGTAAATTTAGCATTAACTATAGACTTAACTCTGAGATAGTAGCTTCTTTCTGTGAATCTTTTCCTACTCATGTTGATCTCCCTGGAGAGAAGTGGTTTAAATATCATCCTCCTATAGAAGTAAAAGTAGCTGCACCAATTAACGTTAAAGAAAAGACTATCACTTATAATGATCCAATTGTTCCTACTTCGTATGTTGAGAAACCACCTTTCCCTGTTAGGATAAAGGATCATGCTAAAGCTTCAACTATGGTTCATAAAAGCAATATTAGAACTTATACATCTCCTAAGCAAATTAAAGTTGAACATAATATTGCTATTGTTAAAGATCTCTTGTCTGATAATATTGATGGGCATGTTATCCATTTCTGTGATGAAACTGTTAGAATTGCTAAACCTTGTGCTAAAGATAAACCTAGATCTTTGGTAGGCATGCCTGTTATTTCTGTTAAAATAGGTGATCATTGTTATCATGGCTTATGTGATATGGGTGCCAGTGCTAGTGCTATACCTCATGACTTATGCAAAGAAACTATGCATGATATTGCACCTGCTGAGATAGAATATATTGATGTCACAATTAAACTTGCCAATAGAGATACTATTTCACCAATTGGAATTGTTAGAGATGTTGAAGTCTTGTGTGGGAAAACTAAATATCCTGCTGATTTTCTTATTCTTGGTTCCCCACAAGATAGCTTTTGTCCCATTATATTTGGGAGACCCTTCTTGAACATAGTTAATGCTAAGATAGATTGCAAAAAGGATGTTGTTACTATTGGTTTAGATGATATGTCTCATGAATTTAATCTCCAAATTTAGTAGACAACACCGTGAAGAGGAATTGCCTAGTAAAGATGAAATTATTGGTCTTGCTTCTATTTCCGTAACTCCTAGTGATCCTTTATAACAATATTTTCTAGACCATGAAAATGATATGTTTATGAATGAAAGAAGGGAAATAGATGAAGTATTCTTTAAACAGGAACCCATCTTGAAACACAATTTGCCTATTGAAATCCTAGGGGATCCTCCTCCACCGAAGGGTGATCTCGTGTTTGAGCTCAAACCGTTACCTGATACTCTTAAATATTCTTATCTTGATGAAAGAAGATATATCCTGTTATTATTAGTGCTAACCTTTCAGAGCATGAAGAAGAGAGATTACTGAAAACTCTGAAGAAGCGCCGTGCTGCTATTGGATATACTCTTGACGATCTTGTCAACACAAAATAAAGTTGGAGGAAGATGCCAAACCAGTTCGTGATCACCAACGACGGCTGAATCCTAAGATGAAGGAAGTGGTAAGAAAGGAAATACTAAAGCTTCTTGAGGTAGGTATAATTTATCCCGTTGCTGATAGTCAGTGGGTAAGTCCTGTCCATTGTGTCCCTAGGAAGGGAGGTATTACTGTCGTTCCTAATGATAAAGATGAATTGATTCCGCAAAGAATTATTACATGTTATAGGATGGTAATTGATTTCCGCAAATTAAATAAAGCTACTAAAAAAGATCATTACCCCTTACCTTTTATCGATCAAATGCTAGAAAGATTATCCAAACATACACATTTTTGCTTTCCAGATGGTTATTCTAGTTTCTCTCGAATACCTGTGTCAGCCAATGATCAATCAAAGACTACTTTTACTTGCCCTATTGTTACTTTTGCTTATAGACGTATGCCTTTTGGTTTATGTAATGCACATGCTACCTTTCAAAGATGCATGATGGCTATATTCTCTGACTTTTGTGAAAAGATTTGTAAGGTTTTCATGGACGATTTCTCCGTCTATGGATCCTCTTTTGATGATTGCTTAAGCAACCTTGATCGAGTTTTGCAGAGATGTGAAGAAACTAACCTTGTCTTGAATTGGGAAAAGTGCCACTTTATGGTTAATGAAGGTATTGTCTTGGGGCATAAAGTTTCTGAAAGAGGTATTGAAGTTGATAAAGCCAAGGTTGATGCTATTGAAAAGATGCCATGTCCCAAGGACATCAAAGGTATAAGAAGTTTCCTTGGTCATGCCGGTTTTTATAGGAGGTTCATTAAGGACTTCTCAAAAATCTCTCGGCCTCTGACTAATTTATTACAAAAAGATATACCATCTGTCCTTGATGATGATTGTGTAGAACCATTTGAAATACTTAAGAAAGCATTGATCTCGGCAGCTATTGTTCAGCCACCTGATTGGAATTTACCCTTTGAAATTATGAGTGATGCTAGTGATTATGTTGTAGGTGTTGTTCTAGGGCAAAGAGTTGATAAGAAATTAATGTTATTCAATATGCAAGTAAAACTCTAGACAATGCTCAGAGAAATTATGCTACTACTGAAAAAGAATTCTTAGCAGTTGTATTTGCTTGTGATAAGTTCGGACCTTACATTGTTGATTCTAAAGTGACTATTCACACTGATCATGATGCTATTAAATATCTTATGGAAAAGAAAGATGCTAAACCTAGACTTATTAGATGGGTTCTCCTCCTACAAGAATTTGATTTGCATATTGTTGATAGAAAGGGAGCTGAGAATCCCGTTGCAGACAACTTGTCTAGGCTAGAAAATGTGCTTGATGACCCACTACCTATTGATGATAGCTTTCCTGATGAACAATTAAATGTCATAAATGCTTCTCATACTGCTCCATGGTATGCTGATTATGCTAATTACATCATTGCTAAATTTATACCGCTGATACGTCTCCGTCGTATCTACTTTTCCAAACACTTTTGCCCTTATTTTGGACTCTAACTTGCATGATTTGAATGGAACTAACCCGGACTGATGCTGTTTTCAGCAGAATTGCTATGGTGTTATTTATGTGCAGAAACAAACGTTCTCAGAATGACCTGAAACTTCACGGAGCAACTTTTCAGAAATAATAAAAAATCCTCGCAAAAGATGAAGGCCAGGGGGGCCACCACCTGTCCACGAGGGTGGGGCGCGCCCCCTACCTCGTGGGCCCCCTGGAGCTCCTCCGACGTCAACTCCAACTCTATATATTTGGTTTTGGGGAGAAAAAAATTAGAGAGAAGGATTCATCGCGTTTTACGATACGAAGCCGCCGCCAAGCCCTAAAACCTCTCGGGAGGGCTGATCTGGAGACCGTTCGGGGCTCCGGAGAGGGGAATCCGTCGCCATCGTCATCATCAACCATCCTCCATCACCAATTTCATGATGCTCACTGCCGTGCGTGAGTAATTCCATCGTAGGCTTGCTGGACGGTGATGGGTTGGATGAGATTTATCATGTAATCGAGTTAGTTTTGTTAGGGTTTGATCCCTAGTATCCACTATGTTCTGAGATTGATGTTGCTATGACTTTGCTATGCTTAATGCTTGTCACTAGGGCCCGAGTGCCATGATTTCAGATCTGAACCTATTATGTTTTCATCAATATATGAGAGTTCTTGATCCTATCTTGCAAGTCTATAGTCACCTATTATGTGTTATGATCTGTTAACCCCAAAGTGACAATAATCGGGATACTTACCGGTGATGACCATAGTTTGAGGAGTTCATGTATTCACTATGTCCTAATGCTTGTTCCGGTACTCTATTAAAAGGAGGCCTTAATATCCCTTAGTTTCCATTAGGACCCCGCTGCCACGGGACGGATGGACAAAAGATGTCATGCAAGTTCTTTTCCATAAGCACGTATGACTATATTCGGAATACATGCCTACATTACATTGATGAATTGGAGCTAGTTCTGTGTCACCCCAGGTTATGACTGTTACATGATGAACCGCATCCGGCATAATTCTCCATCACCGATACATTGCCTACGAGCTTTCCATATATTGTTCTTTGCTTATTTACTTTTCCGTTACTATTGTTACAATCACTACAAAATACCAAAAACACTACTTTTACTACTGTTACCTTTTGCTACCGTTACCACAGATATTAAGTTTCCAGGTGTGGTTGAATTGACAACTCAGCTGCTAATACTTGAGAATATTCTTTGTCTCCTCTTGTGTCGAATCAATAAATTTGGGTTGAATACTCTACCCTCGAAAACTGTTGCGATCCCCTATACTTGTGGGTTATCAAGACTATTTTCTGGTGCCATTGCCGGGGAGCATAGCTCTATTCTTTGAGTCACTTGGGATATATATCTTGTTATCATTGTGAAGAACTTGAGAGATCCAAAAACCAAGATTTATCCCTCAACTACGAGGGAGGTAAGGAACTGCCATCTAGCTCTGCACTTGATTCACCTTCTATTTTTAGTAAGCTTGCGGCACCTAAACCTGCTTCTGCTATTCGTTCTGATATGCATGATACTTATGATGAAACTACTTCTATGCTTGATACTACTATGCCACTAGGTGAATTTATTGATGAACAACTTGCTAGGGCTAGAGAGAATGAAATTATTGAAACTGATAATATTGATGAAAGTGATGATGAAGATTCTCCCCCTAGATATGAATTGTCTGCTGTTCCTGAGGGTTATGTTATGGATGAAGAAACTGCTAGAGACTTTCTTGCCTGCAATGATAGAAGTGATCTTAAGAAACTATTAGCTAAGCTAAAAGAAAAATCTCTGAATGGTAGAATGAAATATGATCCTGCTTATGCTACTTAACCTATCTTTATTACTGATAAGGATTATGATTTCTCAGTTGATCCTGATATAATTACTTTGGTTGAATCTGATCCTTTCTATGGCTATGAATCTAAAACTATTGTGGCACATCTTACTAAATTAAATGATATAGCTACCCTGTTCACTAGGGCTAGAGAGAATGAAAATATTGAATCTGATAATACTAATGAAAGTGATGATGAAGAATCACTTGTTATTCCTAAGGGTTATGTTTTTGATCAAGAAGCTTATTTAGCTATTTTAGCTTGCAAAGATAGATACGAACTTAAGAGGTTATTAGCTAAATGGATTAAACAATCTCTAAATGCTAGAATGAAACCTGACCCTGCTTTTGCTACTTCACCTATCTGTGTTACTGATAAGGATTATGAATTCTCTGTTGATCCTGATATAATTACTTTGGTTGAATCTGATCCTTTTCATGGCTATGAATCTGAAACTGTTGTGGCACATCTTACTAAATTAAATGATATAGCCACCTTGTTCACTAATGATGAGAGAACTCACTACTTTTATATCCTTAAAATATTTCTGTTCTCATTAAAGGGTGATGCTAAGATATGGTTTAATTCTCTTGATCCTGGTTGTGTGCGTAGTCCCTAGGATATGATTTATTACTTCTCTGATAAATATTTCCCTGCTCATAAGAAACAAGCTGCTCTAAGGGATATATATAATTTTGTGCAAATTGAAGAAGAGAGTCTCCCACAAGCTTGGGGGAGGCTTCTCAGGTTACTTAATGCTTCGCCTGATCATCCTCTTAAGAAAAAGGAAATACTTGATATCTTTTATAATGGACTAATCGATGCCTCCAGAGATTACTTGGATAGTTGTGCTGGTTCTGTTTTCAGGGAAAGAACGCCGGATGAAGCTGAAATTCTATTGAATAATATGCTGACAAATGAAAATAATTGGACACCTCCTGGGCTAGTTCCTGAGCCTATTCCTAAACCAACTCTGAAGAAGAGGGGTATTCTATTTCTCAGTCATGAAGATATGCAAGAGGCAAAGAAATCTATGAAAGAAAAAGGTATTAAAGCTGAAGATGTTAAGAATTTACCTCCTATTGAAGAAATACATGGTCTTAATTTACCGCCTGTTGAAGAAACATATGATCTTAATCCTTTACCTATTGAAGAAACTCATGGTCTTGATAACCCAACACAGGTAGTAAAGGTAAATTCTCTCTATAGATATGATAAAGCTGAAATCCCATTTACTAAGTTTGCTAGCCCATGGTTAGATGAGTTTGATAAATTTATGGCTAAGCAAGAAGATTTTAATGCCTATTTTGGTAGACAATTGAAATACAATTCAAATATGCTTGAACACTTGGGTGATTATATGGCTAATGTTAAAAGTGAACTTAAACTTATTAGTAAACATGCTTCTATGGTTACCACTCAAGTAGAACAAGTACTTAAAGCTCAAAATGATTTGCTCAATGAATTAAATAATAAGAATAATGATAATGTTGTTAGAGTTATGACTAGAGGTGGTAGAATGACTCAGGAACCTTTGTATCCTGAATGCCATCCCAAGAGAATTGAGCAAGATTCTCAGAGAAATAATATAGATGCACCTAGTTCTTCTAAAAAGAAGAAAAAGAAAAATGATAAGACTTTGCATGCTTCTAGTGAACCTATTACCGGAACACCTGAAAATCCAAATGATATTTCTATTTCTGATGCTGAAACACAATCTGGTAATGAACCTGAAACTAGTGATAATGTTAATAATAATGTTCATGATGATGCTCAACCTAGTAATGATAATGATATAGAAATTGAACCTGCTGTTGATCTTGATAACCCACAATCAAAGAATCAATGTTATGATAAGAAAGAATTTGTTGCTAGGAAACATGGTAAAGAAAGAGAACCATGGGTTCATAAAAACATGCCTTTTCCTCCCAAACCATCCAAGAAAAAGGATGATGAGGATTTTGAGCGCTTTGCTGAAATGATCAGACCTATCTTTTTGCGTATGCGATTAACTGATATGCTCAAAACCAATCCTTATGCTAAGTACATGAAAGATATTATTACAAATAAAAGAAAGATACTGGAAGCTGAAATTTCCACCATGCTTGCTAATTATACTTTTAAGGGTGGAATACCAAAGAAACTTGGAGATCCCGGTGTACCAACTATACCATGCTCCATTAAAAGAAACTATGTTAAAACAGCTTTATGTGTTCTTGGAGCCGGTGTTAGTGTTATGCCTCTCTCTTTATATCATAGACTTGATTTGAATAAGTTGACACCTACTGAAATATCTTTGCAAATGGCTGATAAATCAACTGCTGTACCTGTTGGTATTTGTGAGGATGTGCCTGTTGTAGTTGCAAACGTTACTATTTTAACGGACTTTGTTATTCTTGATATTCCCGAGGACGATAGTATGTTTATTATTCTTGGAAGACCCTTTTTGAACACCGCAGGGGCTGTTATTGATTGCACTAAAGGCAATGTCACTTTTCATGTTAATGGTAATGAGCATACGGTACACTTTCCGAGGAAACAACCTCAAGTTCATAGTATCAACTCTATTGGAAAAATTCCATCGATTATATTTGGAGGTTTTGAATTTCCTCTTCCTACTGTCAAGAAGAAATATGATATTCTTATTATTGGGGATGTGCATATCCCCGTTGAGGTAACATAGTGTTATTCGAAATTTCTCCGGTTCCATGTTATTCGGAATGAGTTCGTTAACAAGACTTGATCAACCTTGTTAGTGGATTCCTTTTGATGATCATGAGATGGATGAAAGTAGAAGGCACAACCTTCTGTACCTCACTTTTTACTTTTTTTATTTATATTAAATAAAATAAAAATAAATATTTTCCCGTCTGTTATCTGATTATCCGTGCAATATAAAAATACCCCGAAAATAAAAGTTCTCCAAATGCCCTGAAATTTAAATATGATTTTTTTCTAGAATATTTGAGAATATTTGGCACCGAGAACACAGCAGGGGGGTCATCCACCTGGCCACGAGGGTGGAGGGCGCGCCCCCTGCCTCGTGGGCCCACGGTGGCCCTCCTCCACTTATTCCTGCACCCACACACTCCTTCTTCCTCCCACAAACACGAATATCCAGCTCAAACCCGAGTCCAAGCTCATTTTGCTGCCATTTTCGATCTCCTTGCTCAAAGCACCTCTCACAAAACTTCTTGGGGGGATTGTTCCTTAGTATGTGACTCCTCCATTGGTCCAATTAGTTTTTGTTCTAGTGCTTTATTCATTGCAAATTTTTGCTGCTTAGGTGACCCTGTTCTTGAGCTTGCATGTCAAATTTATATGGTCAAAAGTAGTTTTGATGCATGATATAGGCCCTAGGCACTTGTAGGAGTAGTTTCTATCAATATTATTGAGTTTGGTTCACTTTTATTTTGAAGTTACTAAAAATTTCAGAAATTTTTCAGAGGAAGAAATATGTTTAGGAAAATGTACCAAGGTGGTTCTTCAAGGAAGCAAGGACCCAGGCTTGCAATGTGTGATGCTGATGATGAGCCACCAAGAAACGCTCCGGTGCGTCCTTGTGAATGGCCTTCGGAAAACTTTATGGATCGAGCGGGAATTAAGGAAGAATTTAACACATATTTGCGTAATGCTGATCTTGTGAGCTTCGAGGAAGAAAAATGTCGCCAGTACCACTATCTCACTAATTCCTTTGTGAGGAGGTTTGAATTTTCATCTTCACGTAATTCTCCAACTGTCCTGTTTGATCTTTATGAACATTCTTACACTATGGACTTAGAGGATTTTACCACTGCTTGCAAACTTCCACAATGGGGTAGTATCAAGGAACCTCGCAAATCTGAATTTAGAGATTTTCTTGCTAGTATAACTGTGGGGGAATCTAGAGATATAACACAAGCTACCATAGGGAGCATTCATTTTCCTGCTAGACATTATTTTGCCCTCTTCATAGGTAGATGCATTAATGGTAAAGATGAAGCATGTCACATGTGTGTCCCCGACCTCAATATTCTTAGGAGTGCTGTGTTGGGAGACAAATCTTATAATTTGGGAGCCATTGTTGCACGTAGGTTGCATCTTAATAGATTTAATGGAGATTTCTTTGGTGGAATTTATGCAACCCGCTTAGCTGATTATCTTGGTGTAACTATACGTAATGGTGATATTGAATTACCTCCCGCTTACCTAGACTTTAATGCTATGGTTCACCACCAGTTTGTCGAGAGGAATGAATCACCTCTCCAGTATTGCTTAATCTTTGACAGACGCCGTGCTGTCCATATTACTCTTCCTGCTCCTACCTTCTTTGATTATCAGGCAAGAGGAAGATATGTTATTACCAGAGAGGAGGCAGATGAGTACGAGAGGAGGGCGGAGGCCGCTCGTCGCCACGCTGCAGCTCAGGAGGATAGCTGCTGCATCTCAGTACGACCACAACTACTATTATGGATATCCGCCAGGCCAGCCGTGGCCATAGACCAACTTAGGCCAAAAGCCTAAGCTTGGGGGAGTACGTATTTCCCACCGACATTACATTCATGTTCACACACTCATTGCTAGATGTCGGTGCTCATACTTTTTCATTGTATCATCCATGCTAGTTTATTTTCCTTTTTATGCTTTCTTCTTGTGTGTTTGATAAACCTTAAGAAAAACCAAAAAAATAGTTGTAGCTTTTAATTAGTTTACTTTCCATGCATGTAGTAGTAATTAAAAAGAAAACACAAAAAGATTTCATGTTCTTCTTTTGCTTGTTGGGAGCTCTCCCGTGTAAATAGTTTTATTTCTTTTCTTTTCTTTGGGGGTCGATAGGAGAAGACCATAGTTAAATTGTTGAAGTGGCTCTTATATGCATTATTGCTGATATGACAAAACAGCCCATATTGCCTTGTCTTCTCTTATTTATTGAATGCTTGCAGATTCCAACATAGTCCAATGCACATGCACTTTTAATATCATTCACATCATTCGGTCGTGCAAGTGAAAGGCAATTATGACGATATATGATGGACTGACTGAGATGAGAAAAGCTGGTATGAACTCGACCTCTCTTGTTTTTGTAAATATGATTAGTTCAACGTTCCTGATTCAGCCTATTATGAATAAACATGTTTGCAATGACAACTAGAGATCATAGTGCTTGTGCCATGCTTGATTAGCTATGAGTTATAATGGTTTACCTTGCGTGCCAACATGCTATTAAAATGGTTGTGATGTGGTATGATTGGGTGGTATACTCCTCTGAATGATTTAAGTGACTTCACTTGGCGCATGTTCACGCATGTAGTTGAAACAAAATCAACATAGCCTTCACAATATTTATGTTCATGGTGGATTATATCCTACTCATGCTTGCATTCGGTGTCAATTAATTTTAATGCATGTTCATGACTGTTGTCACTCTCTAGCTGGTCGCTTCCCAGTATTTTGCTAGCCTTCACCTGTACTAAGCGGGAATACTGCTTGTGCATCCAACTCCATAAACCCCAAAGTTATTCCATATGAGTCCACCATACCTACCTATATACGGTATCTACCTGCCGTTCCAAGTAAATTTGTATGTGCCAAACTCTAAACCTTCAAATAAATATCATGTTTTGTATGCTCGAATAGCTCATGTATCAACTAGGGCTGTCCGTATCTTCCATGTTAGGTGGGTTATTCTCAAGAGGAGTGGACTCCGCTCCTCACTCACGAGATAAATGGCTGGTCACCGGGATGCCCAGTCCCATGCTTTATGCAAACTAAATCAAAATAATTGCAAACAAAACTCCCCCTGGGACTCTTGTTAGTTGGAGGCACTCGTTGTTTCGAGCAAGCCATGGATTGATGCTTGTTGGTGGAAGGGGGAGTATAAACTTTACCATTCTGTTTGGGAACCACCTATAATGTGTGTAGCATGGAAGATATTGCCATCTCTTGGTTGTTATGTTGACAATGAAAGTATACCGCTCAAAATATTATTCACCTCTGTTTCAAAATCGAGCTCTGGCACTTCTACAAATCCCTGCTTCCCTCTGTGAAGGGCCTATCTATTTACTTTTATGCTGAGTCATCATCCTCTTATTAAAAAGCACCAGTTGGAGAGCACCACTGTCATTTGCATTCATTACTGTTAGTTTACATTGAGTATGACTTGACTGAATCTCTTTTATCATGAATTACAATGTCTAGTCAGTCCTTGATCTTTAAAGGTGCTCTGCATTTATGTTTGCGGTCTGAGAAAGGGCTAGCGAGATACCATCTTGTTATATCATATTATGATTGTTTTGAGAAAGTGTTGTCATCCGTGATTTATTATTATTGCTCGCTAGTTGATTATGCCATTGATATGAGTAAACTTGAGACCTAAGCGTTATTGTGAATGTGGTTAGTTATAGTCTTTGCTGAAAACCTGAATGCTGGCTTTACATATTTACAACAACAAGAGCAAACAGAGTTTGTAAAAGTTTTTCTTTATCACTTTCAGTTTATCAACTGAATTGCTTGAGGACAAGCAAAGGTTTAAGGTTGGGGGAGTTGATACATCTCCATCGTATCTACTTTTCCAAACACATTTGCCCTTGTTTTGGACTCTAACTTGCATGATTTGAATGGAACTAACCCGGACTAACGCTGTTTTCAGCAGAATTGCTATGGTGTTATTTATGTGCAGAAACAAACATTCTTGGAATGACCTGAAACTTCACGGAGCAACTTTTCAGAAATAATAAAAAATCCTCGCAAAAGATGAAGTCCAGGGGGGCCACCACCTATCCACGAGGGTGGGGGCACGCCTGCCCCCCTAGGGCGCGCCCCCTACCTCGTGGGCCCCCTGGAGCTCCTCCGACCTCAACTCCAACTCTATATATTTGGTTTCGGGGAGAAAAAAATCAGGGAGAAGGATTCATCGTGTTTTACGATACGGAGCCGCCGCCAAGCCCTAAAACCTCTCGGGAGGGCTAATCTGGAGTCCATTCGGGGCTCCGGAGAGGGGAATCCGTCGCCATCATCATCATCAACCATCCTCCATCACCAATTTCATGATGCTCATCGCCGTGTGTGAGTAATTCCATCGTAGGCTTGCTGGACGGTGATGGGTTGGATGAGATTTATCATGTAATCGAGTTAGTTTTGTTAGGGTTTGATCCCTAGTATCCACTATGTTCTGAGATTGATGTTGCTATGACTTTGCTATGCTTAATGCTTGTCACTAGGGCCCGAGTGCCATGATTTCAGATCTGAACCTATTATGTTTTCATCAATATATGAGAGTTCTTGATCCTATCTTGCAAGTCTATAGTCACCTATTATGTGTTATGTTCCGTTAACCCCGAAGTGACAATAATCGGGATACTTACCGGTGATGACCATAGTTTGAGGAGTTCATGTATTCACTATGTGCTAATTCTTTGTTCCGGTACTCTATTAAAAGGAGGCCTTAATATCCCTTAGTTTCCATTAGGACCCCGCTGCCACGTGAGGGTAGGACAAAAGATGTCATGCAAGTTCTTTTCCATAAGCACGTATGACTATATTCGGAATACATGCCTACTGTAAGTGCATCTAGTGCCACCCCTAGTTGGTTTTGGAGTATTGACGACAAACCTAGTTGAGGGACTAATGTGTTTGTGAGAATTGCAGGATAACACAGGTAGAAGTCCCTCATTGATTCTGTTTTCCTACCAGAGATGACCCCTAAAAATGTATGAAGACATTGAAGTCAAAGGTGGTATATGAAGATATTCACATTGAAGACTATGACAAGAGAAGACACCACATGAAGCCTATGGAGCTCGAAGACTTAGATCTTTCGTAGTTCTCTTTCTTCTGTGTTGAGTCATAGGAACCACCGTACTGTTAAGTGGGGTCCAAGAGAACCAGTCAGAATGACTGAAGTGATGCTTAAACAAAACCTATGTCTTCGAGTGAAGACTTTATGAGCGAATCTTGTCCAGAGTCGGGCAAGTCAGCTTTGCTTGAAGCCCAAGTAAAGTTGCCGTGTGAGTTTGAAATCTGATCGTTGGAACACGTGTCAGTTCCTTAGTAACCCAGGGTCATTTCAGACAAATCAGGTCGGGTTGCCAAGTGGCTATAAATAGCCCACCCCCTACAACCATAAACGGTTGGCTGCTCAGATTCAGAGTACGGCTTTTGTCTTTTGAGAGCAACCCACCTCGAAGCCTTTGAGAGAGAATTCCTTGCGAGGATAAAGCCCTAACCACCCAGAGCCAAAGAGAATTAGGCATCACTTAAGTCTTCTTGTTTGTGTGATCTGAAGACTTATTACACTTGAGGACTGTGCATCCTCCAGCCGGTTAGGCGTCGCGTTCTGAGCATCCAAGAGACATTGTGGATTGCCGGTGAACGAAGTCTGTGAAGGTTTGGGAGTCTACCTTGAAGACTTACCAGAGTGATTGGGCGAGGTCTGTGTGACCTTAGCTCAAGGGGAATACGGTGAGGACTGGGTGTCCTGAGCTGCATGTTCAGGACTGGGTGTCCGGGACTGTGTGTCCTAAGGTTTAAATACCTAGCCGCCCTAACCAGACGTACAGTTGTCACAGCAACTGGAACTGGTCCAACAAATCATTGTCTTCAGCGAGTCACTGGTTTCATCTTCCCTTCCCTTTACTTACTGTTACTCCTTGTGAAGTCATTGTATGTTCGCACTATCTTTTGTCTTCACTGAGTGACTGCGTGTTCTGTGTGGCTTCACAATATCTTCCTACCTGATCCTTACTACATTGCTGCTATTAGTCATTGTGCTTTCACTCTATTGAATACTTGACTATGGCTTGCCTAGTGTAGTCTACCTTCCGCTGCAGGGTAATAGGTTTATTTCTATCGTTTGTCTTCATAACTTCCACATTTTGAAGACTTTCATGAAAATCACCTATTCACCCCCCCTCTAGTCGATATAACGCACTTTCAATTGGTATCAGAGCAAGGTGCTCCCTTGTTCTGTGTGATTCGGTTTAACCACCTGGAGTTTTAGCTATGTCGACTGCAGGGATAATTAAAGTCTCCGCTGCGTGCCCCGTCTTTGATGGAACTGAATATCCCTACTGGATGAATAAGATGCGCATGCATCTTGAAGCCATTGACGTCGACCTATGGTATGTTGTCAAGAACGATGTTCCCAAGACTGGAGAAGGTGTTACTGCTGCTGATGTCAAGGAGTTCGTTCAACTGGACTCTACTGCCAAGAATATCATCTGTGGTCATCTGAGCAAAGGACAGTATGGCCGTGTGAGTGCTTTGGAAACATCTAAGCTGGTCTGGGACTGGCTCTCCAAGGTCAATGAAGGCGTCTCAACCCAGAGAGATCAGAGAATCAGTGTCCTTTGCAACCTCTTCAACCGCTTCAAGCGAAATGACAATGAGAATGTCCAGCTCACATTTGACCGACTCACTGACATCACAAATGAGCTTCAAGCCCTTGGCGCTACTGAGATCACCAAACATGAAGTCGTCAAGACACTACTGAGATCACTTGATAGTTCGTTTGACACCCTAGCCCTGATGATTCAAGAACGTCCTGATTTCAAGACACTCGATCCGTATGACATACTTGAGAGACTCAACACACATGAGTTTCAGCTTTTTGAGAAAAGAGATATCTACGGTCCAAACTATGGGCGAACTCATGCCTTGAAGGCGAAAGCTGTATCCTCATCTGAAGAAGAATCTGACAGCAGTTTGGATGATCCTGAAGACATTGGAAGGGAACTTGCTATGCTTGTGAAGAAGTTCCAAAAATTCACCAAGAAGAAAGGTTTCAGAAAGTCTTCCCGATCAAGCTCAAGGAATGATGAAGCTTCTGCTCACGACTACAAGAAGAAAACATGTCACAAGTGCAAGAAACCTGGCCACTTCATCTCTGAGTGTCCATAGTGGGACAATGAGCACAAAAAGAAGAAGAAGAGCAAGGAATATGACTCTGACGACAAGAAGAAGAAGAAATACTCAAAGTCTTCTTCCAAGTCTTCCTCAAAGTCTTCATCACACAAGAAGAGCTCATCTGGCAAGGCACGTGCGTTTGTTGGCAAGGAAATGGATTCAGAGGAGGAGTCCGCTTCTGAGGAGGCGGAGGTGGAGTCTGAGGAGGAGTCTGATTCAGGCGTCGCAAGTCTGGCTACAGCATACGTTGCCAAGTCCATCTTCAACACTGAAGACAATGACTTCATCACAGACACCGATGCAAACGACAAGGACTACTCCGCTTCTACCTACTACTTCATGGCACGCGGTGCCAAGGTAAACACACGCACTACTCACTATCAAACATCTAGTGACGATGACTCTGATTGTGGTTCAAAACCCAGCTACAAAACACTTGCTAAAATTGCAACTGAACAACAGAAAGCTATGGAACATATTCAAAAACTGTTAGACAGAAGCGATGATCTGTTAGGTGCTGAAATGACTTGATCTGAATCCTTAATTGAAGACATAAAAAAACTTCACGTTAAGTATGAGGAACTTGAAAGTCGTCATGAAACTCTCTCAATAGCTCATGAAAAGCTTTCCTATGATTATCTTCAAAGGAAGCAAGATCTTGAGAAATTGAGAGCGGCTCATGAAGATCTTCAAAAGGAAAACGAGTCACTTCACGCCAAACAGATCAGTTCCGCTCAGGAAGGATTTGAACCACCATGTCTTAAATGCATTGAGCGTGATAATGCTACTTTTGTTGCTGAATATTCTACTGCTACTACTGTTGCAATATCTTCAACTGTTGATGTGGTAACTAACCCCTCTGCTGAGGATACCACTGCTATTGCTGATGAGAATGCTAGGTTGAAGACATTGCTTGAAACAGGGATGTACAAAAGTCTTAAAGGGCATCAGACACTATGTGATGTCCTCAAAAAGCAGATTCTGAACCGAAACCCGAGGAAAGAGGGTGTTGGGTTCGTAAGGAAAATGAATGCTGATGGCTCTTACTGGAAACCTGAGCAGTACCCCAAAACCACGTGGGTTGCTGCAAAGGAACCTTCAGCAGATCCATCCAATCTATCTGGCTTCACTTGTGCTAACCCCATTATCATTGATGAATCCCTTGATGCAAACTATAATGTGTTTAAGAATCAGAATGGTGAAGTGTTTGCCAGGTACATTGGTACTAACTGCAGGAATGGACCGCCTATGAAGAAGATCTGGGTTCCAAAAAGGTGTCTGGAGAATCTTCCTGTGAATGTCATCATGACACCTCACGTGAAGAAGACAAACCTCAGACCAAAGGCTTCATACGGTCCAAAGGCTTCATACAGACAGAGGACTCACCTGAGTCACACTAACGCAAATGTTTTGCAGGGAAACCATACTCAGGCATATGAATATGAGAGCGGTTCATCAAACCACCACGTTCATAAGACCAAGAACTATTCTGCTTATTATTATGAGTACTATTGTCCACCTGCAAGACTGTTTGCTAGGGCTCCAAAGCCAAAGTTCTCAGATGCTGCACTTAGACTTATTGCTTCTAAGCCACCCTTGAAGATGTGGGTGGCTAAGAAAGCTTAACTCTCTTTTGCAGGGAAAGGTCTCCAGCAGAAAACCAAAATCGTCTGACGCTATTGCTGGGGACCTTAAACATCTTGTAGGGCGCAAGATCAAATGCCCGAATGGTCTTACTATGTACTTCATTCCTGAATCGCTTGCTACTCTCCCTATTAGTCCTAATCTGGATCTAAGCTTTCATAACCCACTGGTTCGTCAAATGTTTTTGCTTCACAATGCTCTTCGTGAAGCCTATCCCCCTAAATGCACTGTAGGGTACGACACCAGCATCTTCAGAATGGATTATTGATAGTGGGTGTACAAATCACATGACTGGCAAAAGAAGCCTTCTTATGTACTCAACCTTACGTCCATCCGACAAGAGCCACATCACATTTGCTGACACTGGTAAAAGTAAGGTATTGGGTCTAGGTAGAGTTGCAATCTCAAGGGATCAACACATGGATAAAGTCATGCTTGTTGAATCCCTTGGCTTCAACTTAATGTCTGTCTCAATGCTTTGCGATTTAAACATGATCGTAATATTTGGAAAATATCGTTGCCTTGTTCTAATGGAATCTGACAAGTCTCTAGTATTTGAAGGGTATCGAAAAGATGATTTGTATGTGGTAGATTCCTCAGCAGGACCACAGCTTGCCGTATGTCTTCTAGCAAAAGCTTTAGAATGCTGGCTCTGGCATCGGAGGCTTGGGCATGCTGGCATGAGGAACCTCCACACCCTGGCAAAGAAGAAGCATGTCATAGGCATCGAGGGCGTCAAGTTCAAGAAAGATCACTTATGCGGTGCCTGTGAGGCAGGAAAGATGACGAGGGCCAAACATCCCTCGAAGACAATCATGACCACTACTCGACCCTTCGAACTGCTTCACATGGATCTTTTCGGTCCCACTCATTACTCAACTCTTACTACTACTGCTTGTCTCTATGGCTTTGTCATTGTTGATGATTATTCTAGATATACTTGGGTGCACATAATCCTTTATAGCTTGAAGACATTCCTTCTAACAACAACAATGATCAGCAAGAGCAAAATCTTCGCCCTGTACATCCTCGCGTTGCCAATGAAGTGCAGATTGAAAGAATAATTGATAGCATCAATGTACCCGGTCCACTCACTCGTTCAAGGGCAACTCAGCTAGCAAATTTCTGTGGGCACTTCGCATTCATCTCAATAACAAAACCCAAGAAAGTTGAAGAAGCCTTCATGGAACCTGGATGGATTCAAGCTATGCAAGACGAGCTTCAACAGTTTGAGCTGAATAATGTATGGGAACTGGTCAAGCGTCCCGATCCTCGGAAGCACAACATAATAGGCACCAAATGGATATACCGCAACAAGCAAGATGAGCATGGTCAAGTTGTCAGAAACAAAGCTCGTCTCGTTGCTCAAGGATATACTCAAGTGGAAGGCATTGACTTCGATGAAACATTTGCTCCTGTGGCTAGACTTGAAGCCATACGCATACTGCTGGCCTATGCAAATCATCACAACATACTTCTTTATCAAATGGATGTGAAGAGCGCCTTCCTTAATGGTAAGATTGAAGAAGAAGTGTATGTTGCACAACCTCCTGGCTTTGAAGATCCAAAACATCCTGACATGGTATACAAGCTCAACAAGGCACTGTATGGCCTCAAACAAGCCCCTCGGGCCTGGTATGACACACTCAGATACTTCCTGAAGAGCAAAGGCTTCATACCTGGTTCTCTCGACCCCACTCTCTTCACGAAGACATATGATGGTGAACTGTTTGTGTGCCAAATATATGTGGATGACATTATCTTCGGCTGCACCAATCAGAAGTACAGTGAAGAGTTTGGATATATGATGCAAGAGCAATATCAAATGTCTATGATGGGAGAGCTAAAGTTCTTTCTCGGTCTTCAAATACGACAGCAACGCAACGACATCTTCATATCTCAAGAGAAGTATCTCAAAGATTGCCTGAAGAAGTTCGGTATGGAAGACTGCAAAGGCTTCACGACGCCAATGCCAGCCAAGCATCATCTGGGTCCTGACGACAATGGTAAAGAGTTCGATCAAAAGGTATACCGCTCCATGATTGGTTCTTTACTTTATCTATGTGCATCTAGGCCAGATATTATGCTTAGTGTTTGCATGTGTGCTCGATTTCAAGCGGCACCAAAGGAGTCACATCACTTAGCTGTGAAGCGAATTCTTCGATATTTGGCTCACACCCCAACTCTAGGATTATGGTATCCAAAGGGCTCAGAGTTTGATCTGGTTGGATTCTCGGATGCTGATTATGCTGGTGACAAAGTTGATCGCAAGTCTACATCAGGCACATGTCACTTTCTGGGACGATCACTTGTATGTTGGTCTTCAAAGAAGCAGAACTATGTATCTCTCTCCACTGCTGAATCTGAATACATTGCTGCTGGATCCTGCTACGCTCAGCTTCTGTGGATGAAGCAAACGCTCAAAGACTATGGCATTCATCTGAAGCAAGTGCCACTCTACTGCGACAACGAAAGCGCCATCAAGATTGCCAACAACCCAGTTCAGCACTCGAAGACAAAGCACATTGAAATTCGTCATCACTTTCTCAGAGATCATGTTGTGAAGGAAGATATTGATATCATACACGTCAACACTGAAGAGCAATTGGCAGATATCTTCACCAAGCCCTTGGATGAGAAGAGATTTTGCAAGTTACGGTGTGAGCTAAATATCCTGGAATCCTCAAATGTCCTGTGATCAGGCACACATCCTAACCCTTATGCATATTGATGACTTAGATGTGCAACACATGAAGTAAAGTATATCTTCAATCAATGAAGACATACATTCTAAGTGTGAATACATTAATGTGGAATTTGACTTCGGAGCGCCATGATAATTGTGCGCCGTGTCTGGGTCTAATACTTCCTATATGGCGGGTAACGCCACCACCAAATGTTCTATTTTGAAGTGTTTCACTCATGGCGTTACCTTGCTATGTCTTCACATTTGGTTTGGCTTCAATCTCAACATGTCTTCATGATTATCTTCACTATGTTGATTATATATATACTAGTGTTCTGTCCTCTACAGCATTCACTTATAGCTATGTCTTCTTGTTGAATCTTTTGAACTAAGTGAATGTGATCGGACCCTAACCTCTCTATGCTATCTATCTCAAACTCTATCTCTCCAAATCATATGCATTCTATTGAAACTGTCGAATGTCTTCTCTGCGTCCTTGTCAGCAGAAAATACAAAGACAAACCTTAAGTCCACTTTCAATGCTCATTCCTCCACATGAAACCCGGAGAAGTAGGAACGACCACCCGACAATCCAGGCGTGCGTGGGACATGGAACAAACCCCAAAATTCTGCATAATGGCCACGTGTTCCTCAGATGTGAATCGCCGGGGGCACCTATGTAATAACGCAGTGCCGCCCCTGTACCTATAAATACACACTTCACGGCGGTCATTATCTCTTCTTCCACTCTCGCACGAACCCTAGCGCCACCGCTAGCCCTCGATGACGCCGGCGACGAAGCGCTTCGTTGCCGCAACCTCTCCGACGCCGTCTTCATGCCGACCGCGGACATCGTCCTCTCCGCCGTCGCCATAGGTGTCCTCCGTCACCAAGTTACGGCACGGAAGATCGAACTGCTCGGCCTCATCTTCCACTCCGTCTAGCAGTTCTTAGTGTGGTAAATAAAACTTCCTTTTTACGGCACCATTGATCCTATGGCTTTGTCACTTTCTACCACAAGCAGTTTCTATTCACACAAGTTAGTTCTCTCTCATACTGCATCTCATAACATGCCTAGTATATTCACTTATGCTTCACAAAGTAGTTAGATTCCTCACTTGTACGGATCTCTGGATTCATACAAATCTGGAACCAACGCCTTATCTATGAGTGAATGTCTTCGCATGATGAGGTCAATGTCTTCTAAACTGATTTATATTCAAAATCTTCTGAGAATGCATATGACCTCTTCCCCTTCCCTCGCACCTTAATGCTGTCACAGGTACATGTCCGTGGGAGAATCCCTTGGTTCTCATAGTCTGCATTCATTTGCAGAATTCTTACAGCATCATATAAATTCTCCCGAAGCAAGTTCCTGTTTTCCAGCAAGCGAAAATCTTTGAAGCCTTTGAACGTGTTGAAGCCTTTCAGTTTAAAGTTCATGGCTTCAGAGAAATCAGCAAGGAAGGGTGGCAGAAAGCGTCGTGGAGAAACATCTAGAGATCTGCCAGATGACCTCTCAGAACTGTACAAGACAGATCCTGAAGAGGATTACAATCAGCGCAAGACCCGAATCCAATGGATTCGAAGATATTGGGCAGAACAATGGTTCAAATACCGATTTGTAACCCAGGAATATGCTGAGAAAAATGCCATCAGGAGATCGTGGGGAGACATCCTATACAAGAATCTTCAACCCAGGTCCAGAGATGAAGCCATTGAACAAGGCTTCTATCCCTGCATGGTCCGTGGGCCACAGCCTGTTGATGCACACCCATCGTCACTACTATGGTGTCGTGACGATATTCTGTTCAAGCGCAACTTCCAATTTGCCCAGAACTCAGTGAAGCAAAATAAGAAGACATTGGGACTAGACTTCAACCCTGGTCCTTCAGCTCCAAGGGCTGATGGCACACGAGATGCAGAACCCAATGTCGTCGGTCCTTTCTACAACCTTGAAGGCCTCATCACCCATATCTTGGTTCAAGGGACTGCAGTGAATGAGCCTGCAGCTGACGCTGAATCAGATGAAGCGCCTGCAGCGCCGAAGCCAAAGAAGTTGAAGAAGCCTAAAGCTTCAAAGCCTGCCCCTTCACCAAAAATCTCACGGGCGAAGCCACTGGCAACTGCACCTCCTGAAGACAGTGTGCAGTCCGAAGATTTATCACGCGTCTCCAAGCCCCACAAGGTCAAGATGCCTCTGCCACACACCGGCCAAGAGCTAACAACTGCTGCCATTCTGCGCAATGATGCCATTGATCTGTCAAGTGATGAAGATCTTGCAGATGACGCTCTTGAGCAACTCATCAAGAGTAAAGAAGAAGCAGAAATCTTCAATGATCTGCCTCTCTTTGATGTAACAATCATCCACAACTTCATTGATGAATGGTTTGACACGCCAAACATCAGCTTCGAAGATCTGCAACTACCCATTGGCCTCAGTGTCGCCTTCCATGGCGCCATTGCTTCAGAGTTAGCTATCGCCCAGCGCATTGTTGAACTGAAGCAAAAGATTGACTATGAAAAGGCTCGGTTCAAGAAGCATATGGCCAAGCTCAGCGTGCAAGAGGTGAAGAACTTCAAGATTATGCTGCACGAGCTCAAGGAAGCCTTTCTCAAGAAACATGCAGAAGCTCAAGGTTCTCGTGAGCGCATGAAGGTCCTGGCTGATAGGTGTGTGCAAGCCTACAATGAGGCTGAGAAGCGCAAGGCCCTTGGGCGTCCTAGCATCGACCCCAGGATGGCTGCAAAGAAGAAGAAAAAGCCCGCTATGGCCGAACCCGACGCACCAAGGCAGGAAGCATATCCTATTGTCTTCCCAACTAGCATGACTGGCTCGAAGCCAAAGGCCAGGTCAACCGCTTCAGAACTGAAGAAGACGAGGACTGCTGAGGCTGAAGCCAGAAAGAGGAAACATCCTGAAGCCTCTGCTACTGCTCCCTCCAAGAAGAAGCGGAAGACCAAGAAGGAACGGGCCGCTCCCACAGAGCCCTTAATTGTTGAATCCATCTCCATGGTTCGCCCTGACGCTGAACATCAAGAGCTTCAACTGACTGTCCATGAGCCTGCTTTCACAGAGGCTCATGAAGCTGAAGACTTTCCAGCAGCTGATCCCATCGCTGCTAAAGACATTGGTCATCATGACCATGTTGAAGATGATGCAGCCCTTCCTCAGCTAGAACACCAACAGGTATCATCGCCTGTGCTAACGCACAGCGAACTCATCAGCATTGGTCGTCCACTGACGCCAATCGCTCAGGATGCTTCATGGGCTGATCGCCCACAAGAGGAAGAAGACTTTGAGGCCCAGCCAACTCCAACTACACAGGCGTTGCCTGCGTTGCGCAGGCTTCGCAAAGGTCCAAGGCCTCAAGTCTCTGCTGAAGACAATCCGGCTGCATCAGCCGCGGAAGAAGAAGTCCCACAAGTTGCCACTCCCCTGTCCCACCAAGAAGCAGTTCTCGAGGAGAACGTGACTGTGACCGACCCTCCAGCTCATCAAGTGGAGGTTGAACATCTTGAGGCTGCCACCACCAACACCACTGAAGCCACTGACGCTGTCATGGCTGAAGCTAATGTGGAGCCCTCACCAACAAAAGCACCAGAAGTCAGCGAAGCCACTGATCCCGCCACTTCTGTTCCTGAGTCTGCTGCCGGTCCCCAGTTCGACTATCACGTTGAGCATAGGCCTCAGGTACAGAAGCCAATCCCAAGATTGCCAAGGTTCCCAGGTCCTGCATCAGCACCTGGCTCCTTCAATATCAATGGCTTCAGAGCAGACAACACATTCTTCAACAGCTCCAGGAACCCCTACTCCAGGGAAAGAATATCATCTGATCGGTTCTGGAGTTATCCGCGGCGAAGCTATTACTCATGCGTTCTTTACAACCAAGGTCGCATCTTCCCACACAAGCGCCTTGACATTGAAGCAATAGCTGGTCTGCCCTGTTTGGAAGAAGCTCTGGATTGCTTCAAAGAGGTTGGACTGCTGCCGTTCATCACTGACCAAGAGCATTGGAATGAAGAGTTGTTGCTCCAATTCTATGCCACACTTCACATCCGCGGGTATAGCAGAGATCCGAAGACTTGGGTCCTGGAGTGGATGACAGGAAACGTTCATCACGAAGCCAAAGCCTTTGACATCATTGAGCTCACTGGTTTGCCCACTCCTGGCGATCTCTACGAGCATGGCTGTCAGCTTCATAGTGAAGCTATTGAGAGCATCTTTCAGAAGACTAAACCTAATATGAGTCAGATGCTCAGTATGATGAAGCCATTGCCCCAAGATGCTGCTTATCCCACGGATTTCTTCGTTGAAGACCTTGAGTATCTGCCAAGAACCATTTATCACATCATAAGGCGAACTCTCTGGCCAATCAAAGGACATTCTCCCCATGCCAAGATGGAAGGTGCAATGAAGACTTTGGTCTTCTACATTCTTCATGGAAAATGCTTCAATACACAGGATTTCTTCATTCGCCAACTTGATGCATCTGGCTCTGATCTGTTTGGTTTGAAGTTCTACGCCCCTTGGGTGATGCGGCTGATCAAACTTCACTCCGCTATCTTATATCAGCCCTCGGCCTGCAACCATCGGATCTTTTTGCCTGATGTGGATATGTATATTGAAGCCATCTATCCTGAGCCTGCCAAGGAACCTCTCAGTCTTCAGAATGCAGAGCATCAAAGTTTCACTCAGAATGTTGAAGGCGTGGAAGCCGTAACTCGTGTGTATCCTTTGGCTGGCACTACACGTGCACCGCATCCTGCTCTCACTGAAGCCACTGACAGTACAACTGCTCCATGACCCAAGAAGCGCACTCGTGTTCTCAACGACCGAGAGCTTCTTGTGACTCTTCATCAGAAACAGGATAGGCATCATGACTGGCTGAAGTGCCAGATGCAAAGCCTCTTGGTGGATGTTAATTGTATTCGCAATCTTGCCACCAAGAATGCTTTTGTTGCCCATGAAACCTCTCGCCGCACGTGGAAAGGGCTAACGCTGATGTGTTCTGAAGATGATCTTCAAGAGGATGGCTTCACTGAGCGATTCAAGTTTAACTCCACACCTCCTCGAAGGGCAGTGCTGCAACGAACTCCATCCCTTGAAGACTCTGAGTTCTCTTCCTCTGCTGCAACTGTGAATGCCAGAGTGATCGAGGATGAAGACGATGCTACTTCACCGCCACCTCCTTCAGCACGCTTCGACTCTGCTCCAAGCTCTTCAGCACCGCCAAACACCACCAACGACCCTGCTGCTTCACCTACTCCTCATGGGAACGAGTAGATGCTCTATGTCTTCAAACCTTTTTGGTCCTTACTGACAAAAGGGGGAGAAGCATATGAGGTTGATAGTCTTCAAGCGGGTCCATATGGGCGGGTGCTTTATATTTTGCTTCGTGCTTACAACTCTCGTTTTGCTACATTTGGTTCTTTGAGTTGTAACACTCAAACTCGATGGTCGTCTGCTACTTATCTGCCACCTTGTGTTGCGATGATAAATTCTGCATGTGCGACGATAAATTCCGCACTTAGATCATTCTGCAGACGTCCATTTTCCATTATGCATGTCATTATCTTCATATACTTTCACATGCATAGTGGATTGTCATCATAAGTTGAAGTGGATCTCCACAAGTACAACCTGCCATGTGCATTTGCATTCCAAAAGCAAATTACTTATATGCACATCTTCAGGGGGAGCCCTTGCAACTTATGAAGACAATTCCTTATCCTTTACAATTTCACAGATTATATTCCCCGTTGAAAACTTCAACTAGTTTGTCATCAATCACCAAAAAGGGGGAGATTGTAAGTGCATCTAGTGCCACCCCTAGTTGGTTTTGGAGTATTGATGACAAACCTAGTTGAGGGACTAATGTGCTTGTGAGAATTGTAGGATAACAAAGGTAGAAGTCCCTCATTGATTCGGTTTTCCTACCAGAGATGACCCCTAAAATGTATGAAGACATTGAAGTCAAAGGTGGTATATGAAGATATTCACATTGAAGACTATGACAAGAGAAGACACCACATGAAGCCTATGGAGCTCGAAGACTTAGATCTTTCGTAGTTCTCTTTCTTCTGTGTTGAGTCATAGGAACCACCGTACTGTTAAGTGGGGTCCAAGAGAACCAGTCAGAATGACTGAAGTGATGCTTAAACAAAACCTATGTCTTCGAGTGAAGACTTTGAGAGTGAATGTTGTCCAGAGTCGGGCAAGTCAGCTTTGCTTGAAGCCCAAGTAAAGTTGCCATGTGAGTTTGAAATCTGACCGTTGGAACACGTGTCAGTTCCTTAGTGACCCAGGGTCATTTCGGACAAATCGGGTCAGGTTGCCAAGTGGCTATAAATATCCCACCCCCTACAACCATAAACGGTTGGCTGCTTAGATTCAGAGTACGGCTTTTGTCGTTTGAGAGCAACCCACCTCGAAGCCTTTGAGAGAGAATTCCTTGCGAGGATAAAGCCCTAACCACCCAGAGCCAAAGAGAATTAGGCATCACTTAAGTCTTCTTGTTTGTGTGATCTGAAGACTTATTACACTTGAGGACTGTGCATCCTCCAGCCGGTTAGGCGTCGCGTTCTGAGCATCCAAGAGACATTGTGGATTGCCGGTGAACGAAGTCTGTGAAGGTTTGGGAGTCTACCTTGAAGACTTACCAGAGTGATTGGGCGAGGTCTGTGTGACCTTAGCTCAAGGGGAATACGGTGAGGACTGGGTGTCCTGAGCTGCGTGTTCAGGACTGGGTGTCCAGGACTGTGTGTCCTAAGGTTTAAATACCTAGCCGCCCTAACCAGACGTACAGTTGTCACAGCAACTGGAACTGGTCCAACAAATCATTGTCTTCAGCGAGTCACTGGTTTCATCTTCCCTTCCCTTTACTTACTGTTACTCCTTGTGAAGTCATTGTATGTTCGCACTATCTTTTGTCTTCACTGAGTGACTGCGTGTTCTGTGTGGCTTCACAATATCTTCCTACCTGATCCTTACTACATTGCTGCTATTAGTCATTGTGCTTTCACTCTATTGAATACTTGACTATGGCTTGCCTAGTGTAGTCTACCTTCCACTGCAGGGTAATAGGTTTATTTCTATCATTTGTCTTCATAACTTCCACGTTTTGAAGACTTTCATAAAAATCGCCTATTCACCCCCCTCTAGTCGATATAACGCACTTTCACCTACATTACATTGATGAATTGGAGCTAGTTCCGTGTCACCCTAGGTTATGACTATTACATGATGAACTGCATCCGGCATAATTCTCCATCACCGATCCATTGCCTACGAGCTTTCCATATATTGTTCTTCGCTTATTTACTTTTCCGTTACTATTGTTACAATCACTACAAAATACCAAAAACACTACCTTTACTACTGTTACCTTTTGCTACCATTCCCACTACTATCATATTACTTTGCTACTAAATACTTTGCTGCAAATATTAAGTTTCCAGGTGTGGTTGAATTGACAACTCAGCTGCTAATACTTGAGAATATTCTTTGGTACACATTATGTCGAATCAATAAATTTGGGTTGAATACTCTACCCTCGAAAACTATTACGATCCCCTATACTTGTGGGTTATCAACCACCTAGTTTCACATACCAGCAAAAGAAAAAGTTCTTCTATGATTTGAGACATTACTTTTGGGATGACCCACATCTTTATAAAGAAGGAGTAGATGGTGTTATTAGACGTTGTGTACCTGAGCATGAACAGGAACAGATCCTACACAAGTGTCACTCCAAGGCTTACGGAGGACACCATGCTGGAGATAGAACTGCACAGGCATTGCAATCCAGTTTTTATTGGCCTACTCTCTTCAAGGATGCCCGTAAGTTTGTCTTGTCTTTTGATGAATGTCAAAGAATTGGTAACATTAGTAGACGTCAAGAAATGCCTATGAATTATTCACTTGTTATTGAACCATTTGATGTTTGGGGCTTTGATTATATGGGACCTTTTTCTGCCTCTAATGGATATACACATATTTTAGTTGCTGTTGATTACGTTACTAAGTGGGTAGAAGCTATTCCAACTAGTAGTGTTGATCATAACACCTCTATTAAAATGCTTAAAGAAGTTATTTTTCCGAGGTTTGGAGTCCCTAGATATTTAATGACTGATGGTGGTTCACATTTTATTCATGGTGCTTTCCATAAAATGCTTGCTAAATATGATGTTAATCATAGAATTGCATCTCCTTATCACCCACAGTCTAGTGGTCAAGTAGAATTGAGCAACAGAGAACTCAAATTAATTTTGCAAAAGACTGTTAATAGATCGAGAAAGAATTGATCCAAGAAACTTGATGATGCATTATGGGCCTACAGAACTGCATATAAAAATCCTATGGGTATGTCTTCGTATAAAATGGTTTATGGAAAAGCATGTCACTTACCTCTCGAACTAGAACATAAGGCTTACTGGGCTATTAAAGAGCTCAATTATGATTTGAAACTTGCCGGTGAGAAGAGGTTATTTGACATTAGCTCACTTTATGAATGGAGAACCCAAGCCTATGAGAATGCCAAATTATTTAAAGAAAAAGTTAAAAGATGGCATGACAAAAGAATACAAAAGCGTGAGTTTAATGTAGGTGATTATGTATTGCTATACAACTCTCGTTTAAGATTTTTTGCTGGAAAACTTCTCTCTAAATGGGAAGGGCCTTACATTATCGAGGAGGTCTATCGTTCTGGTGCCATAAAAATCAACAACTTCGAAGGCACAAATCCGAAGGTGGTGAACGGTCAAAGAATTAAACATTATATCTCAGGTAATCCTATAAATGTTGGAACCAATGTTATTGAAACCATAACTCTGGAGGAATACATAAGGGACACTTTCCGGAATGTTTCAGACTCCGAAAAGGAATAGGTATGTGGTACGGTAAGTAAACCGTCTCCAAAATAGTTCTAATGGCAATTTTCTTTCGTTTTGGAATATTTAGAAAAATAGAAAAATAAGAAGCAGTCCGGGAAGGACACGAGGGCTCCACGAGGGTGGAGGGCGCACCCCCTACCTCGTGGGCACCTCGTGCGCTCTCCGGACTCCGTTTTCTTACACAACACGTATTTTGGTCGGTAAAAATTCATCATATAACCTCCCGAAGGTTTTGACCGCCGTATCACGCAAATATCTCTTGTCTTTGTTTTGAGTTGTTGCTGCTGCAGATTAGAGTAAGATGTCTTCGCAAGAGTCAGTCGAGGAGAGCCGGGTGTCTCATCCGACACCGAGATCAATGACAAACGACAATGTTGACCAATTTGGGCCAGCAACGGAGGAAGAGATGGAGGCTGATTTGAAGAGGATAGATGCCATGGAGGAGGATCAAGAAGTCACTTCTCGCTTCCGAGCTAGATTCACAATGTGGGAACTGCAGAGCTCGGCTATCCCAAACTCGGTTATCCCTTCCAATGTTAGATTTCTTTCTTATGAGAATATGAAAAAGAGTGTCACTTGTTCTCCCGCAGCTATGCAACACCCTTGGGTGCAAGGAGCTTTGGCTGTTACAGGAAAACTGCTGAAGGAAATAATGGACCTCAAGCAGCAAGTCAACAAGCTCGAGGAGGAGAATCGTATCCTGAGGGGCATCATCGCCAAGAATATCACATCACCATCCCCGAAAAAGGAAACATAATCACATGGGTATGGGCACTCCCCTTGGCAACTGCCAAGCTTGGGGGAGTGCCCCGGTATCGTATCACCATCACTTTATCCTTACCATTTTTCTTAGTTCGATCCTTTTGATAATATCTTGATCTAGTAGAATAAAAGCTTTTTAGTATGATCTAGTTGTGAGTTTTGCTTTATGATCCTTCTATGTATTTGAGTCCATGAGCTATATATAATAAAGATTAGTGTTGAGTCAAGGGCTTGATTGTTTCGCCATGATCTTGAGTGAATAAAAGAAAAGAGAAAGAATAAAAAGGAAATAAAAGAGATCATATAGATCTTATGGAGAGTAATGAGCTCACATAGAAAAAGTATGATGAATAAAAGTTGTTGAGAGTTGACAAACATAGTTTTGGTCATCGTTGCAATTAATAGGAAGTAACAAAGAAAGAGAGGTCTTCACATATAAATATACTATCTTGGACATCTTTTATGATTGTGAGCACTCATTAAAGTATGACATGTTAAAGAGTTGACGTTGGACAAGGAAGACAATGTAATGGGTTATGTTTTCTTACATCTGAGATAAATTATATTGTCATGGATCATCCAACATGGTTGAGCTTGCCTTTCCCTCTCATGCTAGCCAATTCTTTGCACCAAGTAGAGATACTACTTGTGCTTCCAAATATCCCTAAACCCAGTTTTGCCATGAGAGTCCACCATACCTACCTATGGATTGAGTAAGATCCTCCAAGTAAGTTGTCATCGGTGCAAGCAATAAAAATTGCTCTCTAAACACGTATGACTTATTAGTGTGGGAGAAAATAAGCTTTATACGATCCTTTATACGATCGTGTGATATGGAAGAAATAAAAGCGACGGACTGCATAATAAAGGTCCATATCACAAGTGGCAATATAAAGTGACGTTCTTTCGCATTAAGATTTTGTGCATCCAACCATAAAAGCGCATGACAACCTCTGCTTCCCTCTATGAAGGGCCTATCTTTCACTTTTATATCCTACCTTGCATAAGAGTCATGGTGATCTTCACCCTTCCTTTTTTACATTTTATCTTTTGGCAAGCACAACATGTTGGAAAGATCCTGGTATATATGGCTAACTGGATGTGAGTTTTCATGAACTATTATTGTTGACATTACCCTTGAGGTAAAACGTTGGGAGGCAAAACTATAAGCCCCTATCTTTCTTTGCGTCCGACTAAAACTCCATACCCATAAGTATTGCGTGAGTGTTAGAAATTGTGAAAGACTATATGATAGTTGAGTATGTGGACTTGCTGAAAAGCTCTTATTTTGACTCTTTCCTATGTTATGATAAATTGCAATTGCTCCAATGACCGAGATTCTAGTTTGTTAGTTTTCAATGAAGTTTATGATTCATACTTGAAATTGTGATGGAATTGTTACTTTAGCATAAGAGATCATATGACAAGAATTATATGAGTTGTTGTTCTAAGAATGATCATGATGCCCTCATGTCCGTATTTTATTTTTATCGACACCTCTATCTCTAAACATGTGGACATATTTTTCGATTTCGGCTTTCGCTTGAGGACAAGCGAGGTCTAAGCTTGGGGGAGTTGATACATCCATTTTGCATCATGCTTTTATATCGATATTTATTGCATTATGGGCCGTTATTACACATTATGTCACAATACTTATGCCTATTCTCTCTTATTTTACAAGGTTTACATAAAGAGGGAGAATGCCGGCAGCTGGGATTCTGGGCTGGAAAAGGAGCAAATATTACAGACCTATTCTGCATAGCTCCAAAAGTCCTGAAACTTCACGGAAGTCAATTTCAGAATATATAATAAATACTGAGCGCAAGAAGTTCACCAGGGGGGCCACACCCTGCCCACGAGGGTGGGGGGCGCGCCCCCTACCTCGTGGGCCCCCTGGTGGTCCTCCGATGGCCATCTTCTGCTATATGGAGTCTTTCGATGAGAAAAAAAATCATAAGCCATCTTCCCGAACGAGACTCCGCCGCCACGAGGCGGAACCTTGTTGGAACCAATCTAGGGCTCTGGCGGAGCTGTTCTACCGGGGAAACTTCCCTCTAGGAGGGGGAAATCATCGCCATCATCATCACCAACGCTCCTCTCATCGGAGAGGGAAATCTCCATCAACATCTTCACCAGCACCATCTCCTCTCAAAACCCTAGTTCATCTCTTGTATCCAATTCTTGTCTCTAAGCCCGGGATTGGTACCTGTGGGTTTCTAGTAGTGTTAATTACTCCTTGTAGTTGATGCTAGTTGGTTTATTTGGTGGAAGATCATATGTTCAGATCCTATATTCATATTAATACCCCTCTGATTATGAACATGAATATGCTTTGTGATTAGTTACGTTTGTTCCTGAGGACATGGGAGAAGTCTTGCTATTAGTAGTCATGTGAATTTGGTATTCGTTCGATATTTTGATGAGATGTATGTTGTCTCTCCTCTAGTGGTGTTATGTGAACGTCGACTACATGACACTTTACCATTATTTGGGCCTAGAGGAAGGCATTGGGAAGTAATAAGTAGATGATGGGTTGCTAGAGCGACAGAAGCTTAAACCCTAGTTTATGCGTTGCTTCGTAAGGGGCTGATTTGGATCCATATGTTTCATGCTATGGTTAGGTTTGCCTTAATACTTTTGTTGTAGTTGCGGATGCTTTCAATAGAGGTTAATCATAAGTGGGATGTTTGTCCAAGTAAGGACAGCACCCAAGCACCGGTCCACCCACATACCAAATTATCAAAGTACCGAACGTGAATCATATGATCGTGATGAAACCTAGCTTGACGATATTCCCATGTTTCCTCGGGAGCTCTTTACATCATATAAGAGTTTGTTCAGGCTTGTCCTTTGCTACAAAAAGGATTGGGCCACCTTGCTGCACTCTATTTACTTTTGTTACTTGTTACTCGTTACAAATTATCCTATCACAAAACTATCTGTTACCTATTATTTCAGTGCTTGCAGAGAATACCTTGCTGAAAACCGCTTATCATTTCCTTCTGCTCCTTGTTGGGTTCGACACTCTTACTTATCGAAAGGACTACGATAGATCCCCTACACTTGTGGGTCATCACACATCTGAGATTAAATTGGCTAGGTTCTTTGTTCTGGAGGCAAGTGTGCTCAGGGTAATGAGGATTGGCGTTCTCTGGCGCAACAATGAATGGTGTGCTGATCACCGCAAGCATCTAAGCCTAAATGACATGTAACATCCCAAATTTTCAATTTGGAATGTTATACATTAGATCATAAATGCATATCATATTTTATTTTGATTTTGGTTTTGATCCTAGAAATTCTACACAACTCAAGGACCCACGGAGAGAGTTGGGGAATTCGTCATTTTCATATATGAGCTTTCTCAAATTTTGAGAATAGGATCATTTGATTTTATTTATTTTATCATCAATTATTTCTATTACAAAAATGTGAGAGAGGGAATAAAATGACTTTCCCAAAATAAAGAAATATTGAGGATTTAACAAAAAATCAAATAAGATTTTATTTCGGAGTTTTTCGTTATTTTATTTGAATTTAGGAAAAATGTGCATTTTTCAAAATTGCATTTAGGCCCCAAATAAATGTTCACCTTGTGCAGCTTGAATTTAGAAGCCCGGAAAAATTTATTCCGGGATTCTTGGAGTCCGTTTAATATTTCTTTTTATTTTTCTTCCGCGTGTACTTATTTAAAAAAAATCGCACCGACCTACGGGCCGTGTCCGACTTGGACACCGGCCCGGGAAGGCTTTATAAGCCGGGGGACCCGACCCCCACAGCCCACCCGACGCGCCCCAAACCCTAGCCCGCCACCGCCACCCACCCCGCCGCCGCCGCACGCCGCCCGAGGTTCGCCACGCCTCGAAGTCCGTGCCTATTTTTTTTCTTCCGAAAAACCGTTCGGTTTTTCCGTCGATTTTTTTTAGATTCATTTTTTTAAATATATCGGTTTTTTCCGATTTATTTAAATAGCGAGCGTTCGTCCGTTCGTTCGTTCTAGCGAACGTTCGTCGTTTTTCTTTTTCTCGGATTTAATCCACGATTTTTCTGATCGCGATTCCTGATCTGATTTTTGTTTTAGTATAACTTTTCGCTCGTTTATTGGAATCAGGCGATTCAAGTGCCTGGAGTTTCATCTCGAAACCCTCTAACTATTTAACCAACTTGAACAAGTTTTTGCTACTGTAAAATTTGCCGTAGATCCAGATTAGTAGAACGAAGTTGTTTTCTTTCGCCGTTTGACTTTCGTTGCCTCGTTTGATTTGATTCTTTTTGCAAACCGGAGTTCTTAAAGTGAACCTTCTGGTTAGATTTCTTATTTGAGTTTTACCTGTGCATTAGATGAGTACTTATTCTATGCTTGTTTGTTTGTTTGTTTGTTTGTTTGCGATAGAGTACCCGGAGTGCGCCGCTTGTTACTTCCAATCGCTAGGTTTCCCGGATCATCAGCAAGGCAAGTAACATTTGGATCATACCTCCTACTACCCAGTTTTATTGCATTAGATCAATCCTCAAACATTGCATGATTAGGATCTAATTAATTTGCGGGATGGGAAGTAGATGAGGTAGTACCTATTACCTGTTTATTATCAAACCTTTGGGAGTTACTTCTACGTTTGCTTATTATGCCATGCTATGCTAGTAGACGTGGATTGGGTGAGTGATATCCATGACAGATGTGAGTTTGTTAATTAATGGTTTATCTAAGGTGGCAACTTAAACACACATCTGGGTGGATTGAGGCACCTGGGTATTCCAGGACTTGCCTGTTTTCTTTTGGACCGCCACCCAGGCTCAAAGGGATCATTAGACTATTCATACTAGAAACTTCCGTGTGCAGCCACAAGCTATTATGGGCTCTAGCATAGTTGACTAAGTCGTGCGAACTCTTACAGTGGTAGATTAGCAGATGTAGGGGATGTAGGTGGTACGGTCTACCCGATCATAAGGTGCTAGTGCTTCTGAAAGACTATGTCTCGGTCATCCGTCTTCTCAAACACCATGTAGTGCAAGAAACCAAACGGAGGCGATCGAGTCTTGTGGGGAAAAGTGCGCAAACCTCTGCAGAGTGTAATAAACTAATCATGGTTAGCCGTGTCCCCGGTTATGGACATCTTGAGTATCTAGTACCTGGATTTTCATGTGAATCTCAACATGTTATTCTAAATTAATTTTGTTGGGTTTTGTTTAATGATGATGCTTAATTGGGATTGAGGATGCTGTCAACCATTCTCAATGTTTAACAACCACCATGATAGTAATTAAATTTATTCCTTTGAAGTAGGGAAAAATTGGCTTTACGCAAAACTGTAACCATAGAGCTTTCCAACAGCCAAATATGCATATAGTATAGCTGTTTCATTCCATTATTCTCTATGTGTTACCTTGCCAACATATTCCATGTATTGACCCATTTCGGGCTGCAACATTAATGTTGCAGACTTTTCAGACGACGATTAAGGAGTTTTTAGGTCGTGGTTCTATACTCAGTGATGCCGTTGGAGTTGATGGACTCACTTATCTTCTAAGCCTTCCGCTGTTATCATTATTAGATGGCCTTAAGCCATATTTATTGTAATAAGTTCTCTTTTGAGACGCTCGATGTAATAAGTGTGTGATTGCTACTCTGTTATAAATCCTCCGAGTACTGTGTGGTGTCAGCATTACTGATCCAGGGATGACACCAGAGCACAGAGATCAGACTGTTTGAGGTCTGGTCGCTACAGAGATGGTATCAGAGCACACGCTGACTGTAGGACACGACCCCTAAGCTAAAGACCTAGATCACTATTCACTCTCTTCTCTTCTGACTCCTCATCATTTCTACTCTTTTAGGATGGCGGATGCAAGGAACAAGTTCACGCAACCGGATGAAGATACACCCTTTGGACGTCACTTGAAGGAAGTCACTAGATACCTGAACATAGGAGTACCAAGCTTCACCGGAACCTACAATGCCACTTTACCTAAAGAAGAGCGTTGGATGATTCAAGTTCAAGTTCTAGGAAGGACTTTCATGCCAGTCACTGAGCCCATAGAGTTTTCTTTTGATGCACCAACTTGGAATCTAGGAAAGAGCATGGCAGCTCACATCGCCATGGGACGCATTGGAGAAGTCTACCGCAATGATCTCAAGGATACTATCTACCAGATTTGTGGGCGCCGAGAAGAGCACTGGGAGATGATCAGCACCAGGAAAGATAGATCAATTGCAGCTTTTATCCAGGAGTTAAACCAGCACATTCGACGACAGGAGAACCAGATGTGCGCCGACATGATAGATCTGAAGAAGGCTAAGACTAGAATCAAGGAACTGGAGGAAGGACTCAAGGCTACACGTGAAGATTATGAAGAGGAAATTGAAGTATTGGTGGATAAGAACGCCGACCTAACAATGAAGATCGGGATATTCATGGGAGACCCTACACCAGTAGATGAAGACGAAGAACCCAAGGAGATCCTCCAGGAAGACTACATCATCATCGACGACACCGATTCAGATCCAGATGATAGTGATGACGATTATGTTGATGAAGCTGGAGCAGATATCATGGAGTCTACAACCGAAGAATATTTCTAGTAGACCACCTTATCAGTAGTAGTAGTCCACCATGTAAATATAGTAGTCCGAGCACTTTGCAATAGTTAGATCGATTGTATGCCCTTGTTTGATTGAATGAAGTGAATTGTTTGCTTTTGCCTCATGTGCATATGGGTAGTGTTTTCTCTTTAGACCCCCTCTATTCTTAAATCTCATCTTTTCTAAACCCTCAAATGCCTCCGAGACGTGACCCCGGATTTACCTTTCCACCGGAGCTCACCCAGTTGATCCAGCAGCAGAACACATTGATGCAGTTGCTAGTCCAGAATCAGAATCAGGGGAACAACAACAACAACCCACCACCACCACCACCTGTTGATCACTTAGCCCGTTTTCTTAGGCTAAATCCGCCGGTGTTTTCTAGTAGCACCGAGCCGATAGTAGCAGATGATTGGCTATGCAAGACAGCTAGAGAGTTGACCACCGCAGGATGCACGGATGCGGAGAAGGTGAAGTTTGCCGCACATCAGCTTGAAGGACCCGCAGCATCATGGTGGGAGAATTTCACAGCCACTTTCCCTGTCGACACTGTCACATGGGACCAGTTTCAGTAGGCTTTTCGTACTGCCCATGTTTCAGCAGGAGCTATGGCCATGAAGAAGCGTGAGTTTCGCAACTTGCGCCAAGGAGGACGGACAATTGGCCAGTATGTGGAGGAATTTAGTAAACTAGCACATTATGTCCCAGATGACGTCGCTGCGGATGCAGCAAAGCAGGAGAAGTTTCTGGAAGGACTGAATGATGAGTTGAGCATGCAGTTGATGGTAGCAACTTTCAAAAACTACCAGGAGTTGGTAGATCGTGCTCTTATGATTGAAGGAAAGCAGCAGCAAATTGAAAATCGTAAGAGGAAGTATGGACAAGGGAAGTACAATTCAGGAGCTCAGCAGAAGCCACGTTTTATCCCTAGACCGGGAGGACGTTTTTAGCATACCCATGGAGGAGGTAGCTCGCACAATCACAATGGCACCAGAAGTGGTAATGGGAATGGAGGAAGCAACGGCTAGAATCGCGCCAACCCATCAACCCCAGCCAAGAAGGACCTGAGCCAAGTCACTTGCTTTAAGTGTTCAAAGACCAGACATTATGCCAATGAATGTCCTGAATTACAAAATGGAAATAGAAATGGAAGCTCTGGGAAGAAGCCGAACCCTTTCAACAGGGGGCAGGTGAACCACGTTAGCGTGGAGGAGGTTGAAGCTCAGCCTGATGCAGTAATAGGTAAGTTTTTGGTTAAGTCATTTACTGCACTCGTTCTTTTTGATACTGGTGCATCGCATTCATACATCTCAAGGGGATTTGTGGATAAGTATAACCTATCAACCCAAGCCCTTAGGTCACCCATGTTAGTAACCTCGCCTGGAGCAGAGTATATGGCTAGTCGATGGTGTGATCGGTTACCATTAAGGATTGGTAACTATGTTTTTCCCTCAGACCTAATAGTATTGGAATCCCAAGGATTGGATGTGATATTAGGCATGGATTGGTTATCAAAGTATGAAGGGAATATTGAATGTGCTAGTAAGTCAATTTTACTTACCACACCAGAAGGGAGAAGGATCAAGTATGTATCTCGACATGTGCCAAAGAGGGCTCAAGTAAATTGCTTAACAGGAGTTGTGCAGGAGGAAGTACCAGTGGTAAGGGATTTCCCTGAAGTATTTCCAGAAGAATTGCCAGGCATGCCACAGGATAGAGATATTGAGTTTTTGATTGAGCTATTGCCAGGCACAGGGCCAATATCAAAGAGACCATATAGGATGCCAGCAAAGGATTTGGTGGAAATTAAGAAGCAGATTAAGGAATTACTGGATAAAGGATATATTCGCCCAAGTTCTTCGCCTTGGGGATCGCCAGTACTTCTAGTGGAGAAGAAGGATGGTTGTTGATTATCGAGGATTGAATGAAGTAACGATCAAGAACAAGTACCCACTACCTATGATCAATGATCTGTTTGATCGATTGCAATGAGCTAGGGTATTTTCCAAGATCGATCTGCGATCAGGATACCACCAGTTGAAGATTAGAGAACCGAATATTCCTAAGACAGCTTTTACCACCAGGTATGGGCTGTACGAGTATACCGTTATGTCATTTGGTCTGACTAACACACCTGCATATTTTATGAACATGATGAACAAAGTGTTTATGGAGTTTTTGGATAAGTTCGTCGTAGTGTTCATTGATGATATCCTGGTTTACTCGAAGAATGAAGAAGAGCATAAGGAACATTTGCGATTGATACTTGGAAAGCTCAGAGAACATCAACTATATGCCAAGTTTAGCAAATGTGAGTTTTGGTTGAAGGAAGTAGGATTCCTCGAACACGTTATATCTGAAGAAGGTATAGCAGTAGATCCTGCTAAAGTTGATACCATGACCAAATGGGAAGCACCGACCACGGTTGGAGAGATATGGAGTTTTCTGGGACTCGCGGGATACTACCGGAGATTTATTGAGAATTTCTCAAAGATTGCGAAGCCTATGACTGAGTTGTTGAAGAAGGATACCAAGTTCAAATGGACTGAGGAATGTGAGGCTAGTTTCCAGGAGTTAAAGAAACGTTTAGTTACTTCACCAGTGTTGATTTTTCCAGACCAGGCCAAAGATTATGAGGTGTATTGTGACACTTCACGTCGAGGACTTGGAGCAGTGCTTATGCAGGAAGGGAGAGTTGTTTCATATGCCTCAAGACAACTGAAACCTCATGAGTTGAATTATGCTACGCATGATTTGGAGTTAGCAGCCGTAGTGCATTCATTGAAAACATGGAGACATTTCCTCATTGGAAATCATTGTGAGGTGTACACGGATCATAAGAGTTTGAAGTACATTTTCACGCAGAAGGAGTTAAACCTCAGACAAAGGAGATGGTTGGAGCTCATCAAGGATTATGATATGAGATTGCATTACCATCCCGGAAAGGCTAATGTAGTAGCTGACGCATTAAGCCGTAAGAGCCACGTCAATACATTAATGACGGGAGGAATACCAAGGGAGTTAGCAGAAAATATTCGTGAACTATGTTTGGAAATAGTTCCGAGAGGCTATGTAGCAGCATTGGAGATTCAATCTACATTAATGGATAAAATCAGAGAAGCCCAAAGGACTGACAAGGAGATTGCCTCTATAAAGGAGAAACTTAGCAAAGGAAAGGCTAAGGGATTTCGTGAGGATGAGCACGACACCCTATGGTTTGAAGATCGTGTTTACGTGCCCAATGACCCGGAGATCAGGAGGTTGATTCTGCAAGAGGCACACGATTCACCATATTTGATTCACCCAGGAAATACCAAGATGTATTTGGATTTGAAAGACATTTTTTGGTGGACCAGAATGAAGAAGGATATTGCGGAGTACGTAGCAGTTTGTGATGTATGTCAGAGAGTAAAAGCAGAGAATCAGAAGCCAGCAGGATTGCTACAACCATTGCCGACACCCGAATGGAAGTGGGATAAGTTAGGCATGGATTTTATCACGGGATTACCCAGGACTCGTTCAGGCTATGACTCGATTTGGGTTGTAGTCGATCAATTGACGAAGGTAGCTCATTTCATCCCAGTAAAGACCACTTACACCAGTGCTAAGTTGGCAAAGATATACATGACCAGGATCGTATGTTTGCATGGAGTTCCGAGGAGTATCGTATCAGATAGAGGAACCCAGTTTACCTCAAAGTTCTGGAAGCAGTTGCATGAAACTTTGGGTACCAGGCTAGAATTCAGTACAGCTTTTCATCCATAGACAGATGGACAGACCGAGAGAGTCAATCAGATTTTGGAGGATATGTTGAGAGCTTGTGCGCTAGATTACGGATCTAGTTGGGACGACAATTTGCCATATGCAGAGTTCTCTTACAACAACAGTTACCAAACCAGTTTAAAGATGGCCCCCTTCGAAGCTTTGTACAAAAGGAGGTGCAGGACACCGTTGTCGTGGGACGAAGTTGGAGATTGCCAGTTGTTTGGACCTGACTTGATTAAAGAGTCTGAACAGAAGGTGAAGTTGATACGCGACAGGCTCAAGATAGCCCAGTCCAGACAGACGAGTTATGCAGATTCTAAATGGAAGGAGACAGTTTACGAAGTTGGAGATAGAGCTTATCTTCGAGTATCTCCACTTCGGGGAACAAAGCGTTTTGGAGTTAAGGGAAAGTTAGCACCACGATTTGTAGGACCATATCGAGTTTTGAAGCGTATGGGAGAAGTGGCCTACAAGTTGGAATTGCCCGAAGGATTGTCAGGAGTTCATGATGTGTTCCACGTTTCCCAGTTGAAGAAATGTCACGCTGAGATGGCTGACATACCTTTGAGAGACACATTGCCATTGGAAACAATTCAGTTGGATAACGATTTGACCTATGAGGAGAAACCAATTAAGATTCTCGAGTTTGCCAGCCGAGTCACTCGTAGCAAGGTTCTCAAGTTTTGCAAAGTTCAGTGGAGCCACCACACAGAGGATGAAGCCACCTGGGAGCGAGCGGAAGATTTGCTCAAGGACCACCCTCACCTATTTTCTAGCCAACCCGAATCTCGAGGGCGAGATTCATCTTAAGGGGGGTAGGTTTGTAACATCCCAAATTTTCAATTTGGAATGTTATACATTAGATCATAAATGCATATCATATTTTATTTTGATTTTGGTATTAATCCTAGAAATTCTACGCAACTCAAGGACCCACGGAGAGAGTTGGGGAATTCGTCATTTTCATATTTGAGCTTTCTCAAATTTTGAGAATAGGATCATTTGATTTTATTTATTTTATCATCAATTATTTCTATTACAAAAATGTGAGAGATGGAATAAAATGACTTTCGCAAAATAAAGAAATATTGAGGATTTAATAAAAAAATTAAATAAGATTTTATTTCGGAGTTTTTCGTTATTTTATTTGAATTTAGGAAAAATGTGTGTTTTTTAAAATTGCATTTAGGCCCCAAATAAATGTTCACCTTGTGCGGCTTGAATTTAGAAGCCCGGGAAAATTTATTTTGGGATTTTTGGAGTCCGTTTAGTATTTCTTTTTATTTTTCTTCCGCGCGTAATTATTTAAAAAAAAGAAAAAAAATCGCACCGACCTACGGGCCGTGTCCGACCTGGACACCGGCCCGGGAAGGCTTTATAAGCCGGGGGACCCGACCCCCACAGCCCACCCGAGGCGCCCCAAACCCTAGCCCGCCGCCACCCGCCCCGCCGCCGCCGCCGCACGCCGCCCGAGGTTCGCCGCGCCTCGAAGTCCGCGCCCGTTTTTTTTTTGTTTTTTTTCCGAAAAATCGTTCGGTTTTTCCGTCGGTTTTTTTAGATTCGTTTTTTTAAATAGATCAGTTTTTTTCTGATTTATTTAAATAGCGAGCGTTCGTCCGTTCGTTCTAGCGAACGTTCATCGTTTTTCTTTTTCTCGGATTTAATCCGCGATTTTTCTGATCGTGATTCCTGATCCGATTTTCGTTTTAGTATAACTTTTCGCTCGTTAATCGGAATCAGGCGATTCAAGCACCTGGAGTTTCGTCTCGAAACCCTCTAACCGTTTAACCAACTTAAACAAGTTTTTGCTACTGTAAAATTTGCCTTAGATCCAGATTAGTAGAACGAAGTTGTTTTCTTTCGCCGTTTGACTTTCGTTGCCTCGTTTGATTTGATTCTTTTTGCAAACCGGAGTTCTTAAAGTGAACCTTCTGGTTAGATCTCTTATTTAAGTTTTACCTGTGCATTAGATAAGTACTTATTATATGCTTGTTTGTTTGTTTGCGATAGAGTACCCGGAGTGCGCCGCTTGTTACTTCGAATCGCTAGGTTTCCCGGATCATCAGCAAGGCAAGTAACATTTTGATCATACCTCCTACTACCCAGTTTTATTGCATTAGATCAATCCTCAAACATTGCATGATTAGGATCTAATTAAATTGCGGGATGGGAAGTAGATGAGGTAGTACCTATTACCTGTTTATTATCAAACATTTGGGAGTTACTTCTACGTTTGCTTATTATGCCATGCTATGCTAGTAGACATGGATTGGGTGAGTGATATCAATGACAGATGTGAGTTTGTTAATTAATGGTTTATCTAAGGTGGCAACTTAAACACACATCTGGGTGGATTGATGCACCTGGGTATTCCAGGACTTGCCTGTTTTCTTTTGGACCGCCACCCAGGCTCAAAGGGATCATTAGACTATTCATACTAGAAACTTCCGTGTGCAGCCACAAGCTATTATGGGCTCTAGCATAGTTGACTAAGTCGTGTGAACTCTTACAGTGGTAGACTAGCAGATGTAGGGGATGTAGGTGGTACGGTCTACCCGATCGTAAGGTGCTAGCGCTTCTGAAAGACTATGTCTCGGTCATCCGTCTTCTCAAACACCATGTAGTGCGAGAAACCAAACGGAGGCGATTGAGTCTTGTGGGGAAAAGTGCGCAAACCTCTGCAGAGTGTAATAAACTAATCATGGTTAGTCGTGTCCCCAGTTATGGACATCTTGAGTATCTAGTACTTGGATTTTCATGTGAATCTCAACATGTTACTCTAAATTAATTTTGTTGGGTTTTGTTTAATGATGATGCTTAATTGGGATTGAGGATGCTGTCAACCATTCTCAATGTTTAACGACCACCATGATAGTAATTAAATTTATTCCTTTGAAGTATGGAAAAATTGGCTTTACGCAAAACTGTAACCATAGAGCTTTCCAACAGCCAAATATGCATATAGTATAGCTGTTTCATTCCATTATTCTCTATGTGTTACCTTGCCAGCATGTTCCATGTGTTGACCCGTTTCGGGCTGCAACATTAATGTTGCATATTTTTCAGACGACGATTAAGGAGTTTTTAGGTCGTGGTTCTATACTCAGTGATGCCGTTGGAGTTGATGGACTCACTTATCTTCCAAGCCTTCCGTTGTTATCGTTATTAGATGGCCTTAAGCCATATTTATTGTAATAAGTTCTCTTTTGAGACGCTCGATGTAATAAGTGTGTGATTGCTACTCTGTTATAAATCCTCCGAGTACTGTGTGGTGTCAGCATTACTGATCCAGGGATGACACCAGAGCACAGAGATCAGACTGTTTGAGGTCTGGTTGCTACATGACAAAGTCTCCACAGAAGCTGAATTTGTTTTTGAAACATCAAGTGGCCAGAGGCTCGAAAACTTATTTGCTCATTAGTGACTTGTCAGGGCGGTGGAATTTAGTTTGTATGATAATGCTGCATCCACCTAAAGTAACGAAAGTTCTTACGTAAACTTCCTAGTAATTCCCTCTTCGTACGTGCAGCATTACTCCTAACATTTGTAATATTAGTTTGAAACTTGTAATATTACCGTGTCCTATTCTTGTGTTTTCAAAATCCTGCGAATCAAACAGGTCCTGAGTTGGTGATGATGTTGTGCCTGTCATCTTTCACCAATAGCCGTCGGATCTAGATCTGACGCATACAGACCAAACTTCTCCAGTTTTTAAAAAAGATGCCCGCACTTGCTCCCTATTTACAAACAACTCCTTCTCTCTCACAATCAGCCTTATCTCCTCCCCACCACATCTAGAAGGCCATGGAAAAATCTGGCGCGATGGCCGCTGTCGGCGCCGTCCACCCCCCAGTCTTGGTGTTCCGTGCAATGCACAGGCATCTACGCATGGAAAATTATGTCAAACACGGCTAGTTGTAAGCAGGCTAGGTATACAACCATGATGATAGTGACTACAGACGGTGAGGCTGACTATGGTATGCCGAACACGATGCCTATACTCAGGTGTCATCTCCGGCGTAGGGTCTTGTCACTTCACTGTGAGGAGCAGCACGTAATAATTTGACCAATGGGTAGTACAGTGCTACTACATTGGTAGTACTACTACTAGTACTTAGCACCACCGTCTGGATTTAGTAGTACTACCAGGTCCATCTGGATTTAGTGTTTGACTAGCAATATCTAGTAATGCATGTCACAAAAAATGTACTACTCCCTCTGTAAATAAATACATGGTGTATTGTTTTATTCCTATCGGCGAGATAACTTAATGTCTTTTTGCTACTTAATAAGATTACATGCAATGAACTAACCACCGCATGTGATGTTTGGTAGTCTTAAGTCATTGAAAGCATGCACAGGCATGGAGGGGGACACAGCTTCATTGACTTACTGCACCTGCCTTTGGGTGTATGCCACGTGGGCCCAACGGGTGGCTGGCCAACCTGTCATACAGCCAAAGGCAGGTGCAGTAGAGGGGCGAGGAGTAGATGGCCAACACGCATGTGAATTCAACGCAGTTTGCACTTCTCATATAAAGGCTCCCGCCAGTCCAATCTACGAAATCCTACACACCTACGCACCCAAGGGCAAGAGTGATCACTCCAATCACAAGATCAGTTGACTAGAAGCTACACCCATGGAGGCGATGAGCGCGAGCATCAGCCGGCTGTGCCAGATGGTCCACGACGCCGGCCTGCGGCCCGACACCAAGGAATGTCTCTAGGTAGTGCTTGAGGCTGCCAGGGCGAGGGGCCGCTTGGACGATAGCTTCGTCTCCTTATTATACGAGGTCCTCGTCGGCTTCCTCGACAAGTTCACCATCGCCAAGAAGCTTGCGGACGACCTTGACGTACGCCTCTAGCCCACGCGCCCAGGCTCCCTGATGCCTGCCACCCTCAACGGCCTCTATGGTGACAACCTCTTCGACGCATTGGTGGCCCTGCGACTGCCCACCATCGCGCCGGACAATGTCCACCTCGAGGTCGCACTCGCCGTGCAGCGCCTGGCGCAGCAAGACACCGTCGACATAATCACCCATGTCTACGCGCAAATCGTCCACAAGGACTACTACATGAAAGAGGAGGACGATAGGACGATGGCCTTCTTGGACCGCAGGGCAACCTTGGACGGCATTGTTCAGAAGCACGTTGAGCTTGCCGCCAACACCGCTGCTCCTCACACGTCGGTTGGTGACCCGGTGCACTAGGGCGTGAGGATGTCGTTGATGGATCCGTATGTATCTTTATCTTTCCGTCAAATCCATGCAGTAGTATATGGTACTACTAGTAATTATCTTATCTTTCGCATGAACTTCATAATTTTCCTACGTACTCCATGCATGAACCACGCCAGAACCAAACTTATCATTACTCTAGGGAAAATCGTTATTTCTATCTATCGGTCGCGCCATGGAGCAGAACCAAATTTTACAAGTTACAAGTTCAAAAGGAAAAGCCTGTCGTGTTCACGTCGCACCCCCACACGGTTGGTCCAGCACGCCCCTCAAGGGGGAATGCGTGTTGTGTTGCATTTTCACTTACAAGTGGGACCGCAGTTGAGCAAACCGACTATCGGCAAACCCCCACCCCGCCCACCGTGCGATGGCTAAGAAAACAGGAGGGAGAAGAGATGGCTGTAGCACGGACTCCAAGAAAATTTGGTGCCAGATGGGACTCGTGTGGGTGGTGTGTGCCATACTACTAGACATGAATGCTAGTTATGGCCCATGCCACCCCACTATATCAAGGTGCTGGTTACGTAGAACAAATTTCCTGGAGTCCGTGCTCAGCCCTCCTCTATCTCTCTTCTCAGCCAGCCAGCAAACGCGCGGAGCCCATCATCTGTTTGCTCATATGCGGTCCCACATGTCAGTGAAAACGCAAGAGGACCCACTGAACCTGCACATCTTTCACCTCGACATGCTGGTGATGAAAAACAAATCCAATAAAGATCTTCGGTGGCCGCTTTTGGAGTTACTCAAGTGTAGTAGGATTCTATTTACAGTTTAACCCAAGATGCACGTCACGTGGCTTCAACTACCACTCTATTTTCTTGCATGACACGACCTGGATGCTGGATGTCCCACGTGTCGGCAAAAGGAGGAAGAACTCGACCAAATCTTTGGTTGTGCTCTCGGATTAGACTAGTTGTGCTAACTTAAAATTTTATCGTGTAGAATGGATGCAAGTTTTGGTATTGGGAAGAAGAGTACAACGATATATTGATAGAGCGCAATTTAGTAGATGTTCTAGCACTTTTAGCTAGCATAGAGGCTGGAGATGAGACTAGTGCACTTGTTGATAGAATAGATGCTAGACACGTCTACTTCTTTGCACTCGAAGATGAAAGAAGCACGCAGGATCGAGCCTCCGCAGATCAACAATGAATGCATCGAGAAGGCACTAATCCAACTTACATGAGTAGTTATGGAAGTTGGATATCTTCTAAAATGTATTCTTGTGGTTCTTGTTTTTCTAGTCAAAATTTTGGTGATGTATTTCCATGTACCAAAAAATCAATGATGAAAAAAAGATATGTGTTTGCAAAGAAAAATGTACGCGGCTGGGATGCATCCGTGCATTTGGCGCACGGCCACCGCATTCGAGAAATGGCCCGGACACGACCCCATTGCCCTACCCAAACGGACAGAATCCAGGCAAAACGAAGGTCCGTTTGGGGTTATGCGTTGGAGTTGGCCTTACAAGTGGGACCGCAGTTGAGGAAACCGACTATCGGCAAACCCCCACCTCGCCCGCCGCGCGATGGCTGAGTTAGAGAAACGACGAGGTTGAAGAGATTGCTGTAGCACGGTCTGCAACAAATATGGTGTCAGATGGAAGTCGTGCTGGTGGCGTGTGCCATACTCCTGGACATGAATGCTTGTTCTGGCCCATGCCACCCTACTACTCCTACTACTTATAGTAGTAGTATCGAGGATTCAAGGTGTTGGTTACGTATAGCGAACACATTAACATATGGCCCACCTCACACTATGGCCAAATTTCCTGGAGTCTGTGCTAGGTTAAAAAGTGTTCTTTGTGAGGATGGGTGGCTGGTCTCAAGTTTAAAACTTGTTGTATTACGTACGTAGACGTAGAGATAGTGCATCATGTGAAGCTAGTACAAATAGTGTACTATTGTTGATTGGCCTCATCCGATAACCTGTTGCAATGCACGTACAATTATGTATTCGGAAAATATATTTTGCCTCGTCGCAGCACCCACTCAGAGAAGTGACTCGAAAGCCATTCATAAATTTAGTAAGTTTATCACATGCATATCATTTTATTACACACAACAGGCCATCAAACCACAACGACAATGAGGATATATTATAAATACTAAAGTTTTCATCACACAACAAATAACAAGCAATGAAATGAACTTCAACTCAACCAATCCTCGGCGCTGGAAACGCTTGCTTTGAACCACAAGTGATTCTCTGGGAATGGCCAGCTACTGTCAATCTCGAGACCAATGCAGGACCGATCATCCGGGCTGAAGCGACCTACTATATCACGACCAGGGTAGGGAACCACCGCAATGTCCGACGTATAGATACAATTGCTTCTCATAAATGGTTGTAACGTTGTGTCAACAGCAGTTGGATCGCCTTTCACCATCATTGGATAGTTTTGTCCAAGGAAGAGCGAGTTTGCTCCAAGATTATCAATATTGTACCAGGGAGAAGGTGTGTTGGCGCTAGCATAGTAGTATCCATCCCGAATACCATGCAACGGGTGTTGGAATAGGTCCGGAGAGTGCGACCATGGGAGACAACACCTGCTTCGTTCGTAGTAACACCAGCAGTGGGCTGTATACAGACAAGAAGGGGTGATCCATCGGAAGTTGCCAGGCGCCACTGAGTATATGGACCCTCCTCGTCCTCATGCTCATGATCATCACCATTGTCATCTCCCCCTTGGTTATAAAATTTTTCAAGTATAGGTGGTGGAATGTTCATAGGACCTTGGAAACACAAGAAGAAGGTTAATTAGTAGAGAAGGGAAACTTGCTAACTCGCATGCATGTGGATGAAACAATTATAATTACGGTGGAAGACAAACGTACCGAAACTACGAGGATCCCATGCAAAAACAGTGCCACGAGTGGTGGCAGCAAACACAAGACCCTCATATTCAATTGCATCACAGTACACATCCGTGTATAGAAACTGATTTTTGAGCAATATCTATCCAGTCGAACCATGAAGGATGGCAACAAACTTGTCGAAGATAGCAACAACTTGATAGTTCTTGTAATTCCAAGAGCGGTTGGGAACTTGATAAATTGCTATCTTCCGTAGACGACAGTCACCATGATCATATTTGAATGTACGTAGATCATCTATGTGCTCAACCTCAGGGCACTCGAAGATTTTTGGAAGTGGAATCCACTGACGAGTGTACATATTCACAAGTTCCCACTCGCAATTGTACCCAATATAAACAACCCAATCTCCATTTGCGCCTGCCCAAGCCTTGCCCTCAAGCGATGGCATCTTAACATCATACGTATCATTATCAAGTGGCATCAACTTGCACAAGGCGAGGCTTCCCTCATCCCCACGCCAGTCAGCAGGGTCACGGCGAAGAAGATAGGGGAGATCAAACTGCTCCTGGACCCTTGGGTTCCTTCTAATGATGTTATTAGTTGAGTCGAGAATGTTCTTGAACAAACCTGCAATGCTAGCCGAGGTGATGACGTCGCACCGATGAATGAGTTCCCCCACCACGTCATCTTTCAGATCAGGGCAAGAATAATGGGGTCGTTTCCGGCTTGTTCCCTCCATGGAGAAGATGATCGAACAATGGTAGAAGGAAGGGTGAAGGCAAATGGAGGAGGGAGGAAGAGCGTGCGACAGCAGTTCCAAATCGAGAGGGAAAGGCAAAGAGTCGGTGGACGGTTGCCAGTTTGCCACGTACACGAAGAGGCTCCCCGGCCTACACGTCCTTTCGGAAATTGTACAAAAGGACTTGCCGTCGTCTCACTGACATTTGGAACGGGACCACATGTCAATGAAACATGGTGTGTAATTTCCCGTGCAAAATGCGATCTGGCCGCGTTGGCCCGAGGTGCCGCATTAGTTATCGGCCTTTATTTTTTTACATACAATCTGAGAGGATAGCTCCTGTGGTCATCACACGTGAGCGAATATATAGGTGGGCTAGGTGGGCAGGTGGTAACAATCTAAGTGATAAAAGAGTTGATCTCGAAAAAAGAGTTGATCCAATGCTTGGTTTTGTTTGGATTTTCCAACTATGACCATTGGATAAGTGAATCAATGGCTTACATTCAAAGTTATTCTCATAGTACTATAGAATGGTATAGGAATGTGGAGAGATTTGGTTGATTTTATATCGCTAAATAATATAAAATATTATGAGTGCAGACGCTCCACTCCGAGGTTTGTAGCTCCTTCTCAGTCGTCGGGAATCTATGTTCTTCCACTCTTTTGTTTAAGACATGAGCTTTGTTCATCTTGTTGCCGGCACGCGGGACATCTATATGCCTCCATTTTACAAAATCATACTATATGCCTCCATGACACGTGGGACATCTAGCATCAAGGTGGCGTGTCATGCAAGAAAATGGAGATATGTAGTGCGTAAGTGAGTCGTGCACTTTGATGGCACCTAGTACTACGCAATATTTTTTCTCCTCGATGGCACGTGAATAGTGCATGTACTCAATGATAGAGCATGAGATGGTAGCCATGGACATGGTCGGCCCTTTTTGAAGAGAGTACTAATAAATACGTAACTTTGATGTGTCCCGTCAACTCGTAGAATGACGAGAAGCTTGCTTACTATGCCTTCTCCCTCGCCAACGCGTGCGCGGTGGCTCGTAGCACGAGGAGAAACTTTTGCTTACAAGCGGTGGACGTGCAACAGTTCATTTGGTATCAGATTGCCAGAAGTAGTACCATCATTATTGTTCGACTTCCAGAAGAGGAGAAGAGCCAAGCGCAAGGTCACCTACTAACCTAGTACAGTACTACTATAGCCAAAGCTGGTCCACCTTTTTAGAGCATGGTTAATTAATATAGGCGGTTCTTGCAGCGGCACATCATTTAGAGCAAGTACTCTCTTCATAGGATCAAAGGAAGTGAAACAGAAGTTGAAGTGGATGCTAGATTGCCAATTAAAACATGATTACATAGGAAAAAAATCCTATAGCATTCTATCCTATGAATCAAACGACCAATGTAGGAAAATTATGAGGGGGGTCTCTCCAACAGTGTTCCTCGGCTCGCACCTAGCATCACAGTGGTCAAACTTGGAGTCATTCATCTGGTACACGTGGCATCTCAGATCTGGTACTCCAATATTAGGTTGGCTTTATGTGATGTGGCAACTTCATATACTAACTGCATGCTGGCTATACTACTACGGTACTCACACTCCAAGAAGTGACTTGAAAACCATTCACAAATTGAGTCTATGACACGCATTTGCAAATGTACCATTCATTACATACAACAAGTCATCAACACACAACGACAACGATGATACATGTTGGATTATAGATTATTTCCAACAAAAAATTCTAGTGAATACTGAAGTTTTCATCACACAACAAATAACAAGCAATGAAATGAACTTCAACTCAACCAATCCTTGGCGTTGGAAACGCTTGGTTTGAACCATAGGTGCTCTGGGAAGGGCCAGCTATTGTCAATATCGAGAGCAACGCAGGACTGATCATCCAGGCTGAAGCGACATATATCAGGAGCAGGGTAGGGAACCACCGTAATGTCCGAGGTATAGATACAGTTGCTTCTCATAAATGACAGTAACGTTGTGTCAACAGCAGCTAGATCGCCTTTAACCATCATTGGATAGTTTGGTCCAAGGAAGAGTGAGTTTGCTCCAAGACTATCAGTACTGTACTAGGGAGAAGGTGTTGGCGCTAGCACACCCGTATCCATCCCAAATACCCTTCAACGGGTGTTGGAATAGGTCCGGAGAGGGCGACCATGGGAGACAACACGTGCTCCCTCAGTAGTAACAATCTCAGTGCACTGTATACAGACAACAAGAGGTGATCCATCGGAATTAGTTGCCAGCCGCCACTGAGTATATAAGTCCTGCTCGTCCTCATGATCGTGATCATCACCATCATCATCTCCCCCTTGGTTATAAAATTTTTCAAGTATAGGTGGTGGAATGTTCACAGGACCTTGGAAACACAAGAAGAAGGTTAATTAGTGAAGAGAAACTTGCTAACCCGCATGCATGTGGATGAAACAATTATAATTACGGTGGAAGACAAACGTACCGAAACAACGAGGATCCCATGCAAAAACAATGCCACGAGTGGTGGAAGCAAACACAAGATCCTCATATTTAATTGCATCATAGTACCCATCATTCGTGTACAGAAACTGATTTTTGAGCAATATCCATGGACGAACCATGGAATCAGTAACGATGGCAACAAGCTTGTCAAATATAGCAACAACTTCATAGTTCTCGTAATTCCAAGAGTGGTTGGGAACTCGACAAATTGCTATCTTTCGTAGACGACAGCCACCATGATCGTATTTGAACATACGTAGATCATCTATGTGCTCAACCTCAGGGCACTCTGAGATTTTTGGAAGTGGAATCCGCTGACGAGTGTACACATTCACAAGTTCCCCCTTGCAATTGTACCCAATATAAACAACCCAATCTCCATTTGCGCCAGCCCAGGCCTTACCCTTAAGTGATGGCATCTTGACATCACACGTATCATTATCAAGCGGCATCAACTTGCACAAGGCGAGGCCTCCGTCGTCCGCGCCCATGCGAACATGCTTATAGCGAAGAAGATAAGGGAGATCAAACTGCTCCTAGACCCTTGGGCTCCTTGTAATTATGTTATTAGTTGAGTCGAGAATGTTCTTGAACGAACCTGCCATGCTAGCCAAGGTGATGATGTCGCACCGATCAATGAGTTCCCCCACCACGTCATCTTTTAGATCGGGGCAAGAATAATGGGGTCGATTCCGGCTTGTTCCCTCCATGGAGAAGACAATCGAACAATGGCAGAAGGAAGGTTGAAGGCAAATGGAGGGAGGAAGAGCGTGCGACAACAGTTCCGAATCAAGAGGGAAAGGCGAAGAGTCGGTGGACGGTTGCCAGTTTTCCACGGTACACGAAGAGGCGCCCCAACCTACATGTCCTTTCGGAAATTGTACAAAAGGACTCGCCGTCGTCTCACTGACATGTTGGAACGGGACCACATGTCAACGAAACATGGTGTGTAATTTCTCATGCAAAATGCGATCTGGCTACGTTGTCCCGAAGTGCCGTATTATCTCTTGACTTTATTTTTTACTGGCTTGCCGTTCAGTTTTGAAGCACGACTAACTGGTACTATTTGCAGAGAAAATATAAACTACTCTGCCACTACTCCACCTCTAGTACTAGTAGTATAAAAAAGATATATAGGCTAGAGCTTCAGAGCTTTCTTGCTAAGGGATGCCCACTTGCTTCTCACACTATCACCCTCTCTCTAGATCTAAAAAAGACGGCCTCTCTCTCCCTCCTCACAGGTGGTCACAGATCCGCCGAGGAAGAAAAGGACGTGCAACGTTGACGCACTCATCGTCGGCGAGCGAGGTCATGCACTGACGACAAGGCCGTCCTCTCAGACCTAGCACCCGCGCGGGATGACCTCCGTCCCCAAGCTTGTTGTCGTAGTGCGTGCGGAGGACGACGACCACGAGCGAAGCCACTTCCCACCGACCCTCAGGTATGCTACCTCTTTTCGAACCATACCCTTGTTCTATTGCCCCATCTACCATGTCGTTGCATGTGGATCTTTTTCCACTCCACCATCTTCCCAATTTGCTATCCTCTGTTCTGCTGGTCACGCAGACGAAAACCTTAATTTGCACTATTAAAGGAAATCCTACTTCATGCAGACTAATCCATGTCTGGGTTGAATAAGGAAAGGAAGGGAGACTGTACTGTCCAAGAGAGTAGGCATCGAACCCGCATCTAGGTTGAAAAGGGGAAAATCAGTAGCTAAGGAATGAGTCTCGTGTCTCTTGGTTGAAGAAGGGTATAAAGGCATGACAACGCAATAGAGAATGACCAGGTCGATCGGTTTGTTGTCCTCACATAGGGAAAAGGTGGCTAAACATAACAAAAATGGGACGTAATCCACATATGCTGCCTGGATATTTGTTGCTCTGGGAAACCATACCTCCCTCACCACTCTATGCGTCTGTGGAGGTACATCGTATTGGTGCGCCCACTATCCGAATGGGCCTCCCATGCTCTTATTGCCACTTTTTTGATGTTAGTATAACACCAGCAGTCAAGTCAAGCAATGCTACTGCTAAAGTGATGCCACATTTAACTAACACAGCACTTAGTCTAATGCCACCGATAAATTTAAGCAATGACGTTTAATGTCATTGGATTATTTCAGGGTTAGCTGTTGATCATGGATGTATTAAAGATTTTTCAGCTAAGGCATTCTAATGCTGTTGCACAGCCAGTATACCAACGATGAAACTTGTTACTACCTTCAGTTTTTTGCACTATTAATGCTTATAGATTACATACCTCACTTTCATGAGATAAGTTAATTTTTTTATACAGTGTCACCAAAATGCCAAGGCGCTGATGTCATTTTATTTTGGTTAAACTGCACACAAAATTATGAAGACAAGAGGAAAGGTCAAGAGTGGGCACCTCCTCCAGCAGCTGTTCTCTTGATTCGTTCGATCAAGTTTTTATGTTTGATCGATTATCAAGATTGGGATAGCAATTTTTAAGCCCCCCCCCCCGAGTTCGAAATGATATTTACCTTGGAGGTACATGGTTTGCAATTTTTTTATACTATCATTAGTTAATAATGCTAGTTACCTTCAGACTTTTGTATTTTGTTTAATGCTCATGCACGGTCAGTATACCAATGCTGAAACGTGTTACCTTTACATTTTGTATTGTTAATTCTTATAGAAATCTTCCAGTGCCAGAGTTTATTGAAATCTGTTCAGTAAAACCATTGTACTGTACCCTGTAATAAAATAACTACTCTACTTTGCACTAGCCACTGGATTAGTGTATATTTGTAGTATTCGAAATTTCGAATGGTGTTGCATTAGCGTATGGACATAAATAAAGTGTGGCAAGCTTTCCCAGATATGTGCTCAAGAAAACTACTACCTGTTTTTCTAAATACTAGACTTTGGGTACTTTAAACTGAACCACGAAAACCTCTAAATTAAGGAACAGAGGGTGTAGAGTTCACTCAAATTATCCCGGTAAAGCTAGTCACACCTTTGTTAAAACTAATGTTCATTATGTTATCGGAGGAGGTCTGTAAGTTTGTCTCTAATGCCTGTCGACTACATACCTGACATCATGATGTAATGTTAAGTCATTTCCTTTTGTACAGTGTCACTGAATTGTCAAGGCGGTGATGGCATTTTATTTTAGTCGAACTACACAAAATATGCTTAAAAGAAGAGGAAAGGTCAAGAATCGATCATTCTTTTAGAAAGAACTATATATGCCTTTCTGACATCAGCCGCTGTTGCCTTATTTATTCCTTCAAACAGGTGGTTAGAAACAGTCTTGCTACCTTTTCCCATTAAGAAATTGGAATGCTTATATTTGTGAGTCTATGCTTCAACTAGTGCCACTTTTATAGTAATCACACTTTCAATATCTATGCAAATAGGGATGCTCGATTTTAGTGGAACTGCACAAAAAGTCCAACTGGTTCAACATTAGGAGCATGTTTTCTTCCAAACCTTTATATCCAATTGGTGGCACTATGAGCTGTTCATTAAGAAGGTGCATGGTTTGCTACTATCTTGCTACTCTTTTTGTACTGTCATTATATAGTAATACTAGTGGTTTACATGTGAATTTATTGGCAGGGTTGACCTACATTGGAGGTGCAGGACATGATTCAACGATTGGATGCTCAATTTCGGTTGTATTGATTTCACCTCTTCCATCACTGCGAACATGGATATCCTTGCTCTGATGAAGAATAGGCGCTATATTTCTGCTCTGAACAAGCAAATCAATTCAGTATGAAATTGTCCAGGGAAAACACGACTCTATGAAATTGTCTAGTGCAAAACATGACAGATGCTAAGCAGAAGAGACATGTTTAAACCAAAACTACAAGGTGGGGTATATGTTTACTAGATGCTTGATATTTGTGCAGATAGAGATGTATGCCCGTTGCTATTTGGCAAACACACAAAGTGTCCGCAATTTTGGTTGAACTGCATAAGAGAATAGTATAGTCACTGCATGCAGTGCCATTTGAAAATAGACACAGAAAGATTGGATAGTCACTTCGTGGACTGCAGAAAAGTAGTACTGTACTATTTATTGGCCAACACTAGGTGCTTAATTGCTTTGGTCTGATTATACAATGGGCATCATTTTGCCTAAGTTAAAGTTTGTATTCCGAAAATAGTCTCGCCATGTGATCGAGAGAAGACCAAATCATATTGCAGTGGATGTTCCTCCATCATGTGTGGTTCATCCTCATGGTTCCAGCTGTTGGTGAAACCACTTACGTTTGCAAGAGGAATTGTAGACTTCACAAACAAATTTGTCTTTTAGTCTGTACTGAATGTTGGCCAAGAGAAGCATCCATGTTAGTAGGAAGAACATATGTTTTTCTAGATCTTTCCTTTTGGTGCTACATATTTGTATATGATATGTGAATCATTGAGATGCATTAACATGTTGATCTTATGTATGGGAAGCGTACTAGTTGGTTCTAGCTGTGGCTGATCTTTGCTTTTGGAGCTACATATTTGTATATGATCTGTGAATCATTGAGATGCATTAACAGTTCCTTATATCTGTTCGCTTAGTGCTTACAAGTTACTGATCGATCACTAGCTAGCCTACTAATGCGCTCCTGGTAGTTTTTGTTGCGACGCAAGATCCAAAGTGGCAGTTTTTTGAATAAAAATGCCTACCTCTGAAGAAACTGACAAGCTGCTCTGAAGAAAATGCCATGCAAATCTGAAGAAACTGCCAGCAAAAACGTTCGCAAATGCCTTATCTCCCAGCTAAAGTTCATCAACTAATGCCCTCGGCTGCGACTCATTGCATGCTACTCCGCGTACTGGCCGCGAGCGATTTTGAGTGCCTGCATGCAGCCAGCCGTAATTAAGGCAACTAACTGATGCAAAAAAAAGATGTGCTTTAATTGTTGCGGGCCTTTTAAATCCGTGGAATCATTATTGACATGGAGGGAGATGATTCGAGTGCACTCATTTGACCGTCATGCCAGCGTGCGACCCAGCACACACGGGACGGGACGACACAGTCATAATTTCAGTTTCTCTAGTTTTCCATGGCAAGCTGGCGCGCTAAGCCATGCCTGCTTAATTATGCATTGAATTCCGATGACCGTCGTGCTACCTTTCGCCTATAAGTACTATTTCCCGGCCTTCTATGGTGGCACCGTGACCCAACTCGCCCTATCCTCATAAACCCCCACCGGCCCGACGTCGCTCGCCACATCCGCCATGCCCCCGCCCGTCCGCGATAGGCGAGGTCGGAGGCGGTCATCGCTGGAACTAGTGTTCGGTTTTTCATCGGAAGGCAGACGGAGGGAAGAGGCATTCTATCGGTCTTTAGATGGTAATGTGGAGATCGAGGACTTGTTGGAGCGCGACCGCTTGGCGGAGGAGCAGGAGTTGTTGGAGCGCGACCGCTTGGCAGAGGAGCAACGTATCGCTGATTTGCGCCGCCAGCGGGACATGGAGCAGCAGCGCACCGACGCTCTGAGTCGCGAGCAGAGCGCCCGCAACTGGGCCGACTACGTGTAGGCCTACGCCCGGCAAATAGCCCTAGAGGCTATCGGGCACGCACGCGTTCGTGACGTTGATTTTTACTACCAGCTCATCAAGTGGGTTTCCTGCTTAGAAGCCAAAGCTTCGGTGGACCACGCCAGCATGGAAAGGGCCAACGCACGCGAGCAACGCTCCCTATCGCACCTCTGGAAAGTTCGAGGCGAGGCGGAGGACGCCGGTGCCGGTGTTTAGCGTGTACTGCAGATGGCGGCCGACATCGTCTAGTTAGCTAAGAGTTAGTTAGTACTTGTACACTACCAGAGTATTAGTGGGAGTAGATAGTTAACTTGGCTATGATGGTTGTCAACGTGGAAGATCAGTACTCTATATGTGGATCAGACCTATTACTTTGCTCTGAATGATGAACTTTCCATTTGAACGTATGGAATGGGCCGTTATTTTTTAAATGGGTTGTATTTGTCCTCCATGGGTTTAGAGGCTGACTTGTGGGCCTATCAAGTTGACGCGTACACAATCAGGAGATGATTGTATGTGGAGAGGATGACAGCAGGGACCCGCCAAGGTCATGGCAGTACGCAAGCAAGTGCCTCCTTATTTCAAGCCAATAAAAACATGGCTCCTCCTAATGGATTTCTGACATCTGGGTCCCATGCCATTGTCAACGTAGTCAATAAACGAGAGAATTGCACAACGAGCGGCTGACACCAGGGACCCAGCAGCTCGCCCAGTTATTTTTTCTTTGGGTTAATTTGATAAATGCCACTCCAAATCTGGTGTTTCTGAGAAATGCCACTGCAGTTTCCAAACTTTGAAAAATGCCATTTCATGCCATTTCCAGTGGCATTTTTCAAAGTCAGGAGTGGCGTTTTTCAAAGTTTGCAAATTGCAGTGGCGTTTTCCAAAGTTTGCAAAAATTGCAGTGGCATTTTTCAAAGTTTGGAAATTGCAGTGGCATTTTTATGAATTGCCATAATTGGAGTAGCATTTATCTAATTTGTTTTTGAGACGGAAGCAAGGTGTCAACTGGGCTGTGCGGGGCACTCTGGCCTGTCTAGACAACCTTCTCTTTTATGTTTACCACAGACCAGCCCAGTAGTTTTTTTGTTTCTGAAAATGGCTAGCCCAGTTTTTTTGTGATTTGCCTAGTAAGACGCTTTGTCAGGCCTGTTGGGCTGCAAATCTTTCAAGACAAGGAGAGCTTCATTCGGCTGGACGAGAAAATGGCCTATCAGTAATGAGAAATTGGCTGTACATTTTTAAAACACATCAAACCGACAATTAGTTTCAAACTTCTTTTTTTCATTTCGAGATTTTAAATTGCATTAATTTTTATGCGTGAACAATTTGTTGGATTTTATATTGATATACATTTATTTTTAAAATCAGTTTCAATGTGACTCAAAATTTCGAGATTAAAAATAGTTCGGACCACACCGAAATATGCAAAATTTCATATAATTTTTTAACCGTGGCCACAATATGGGCTGTAATGCTAACAAAAAGAATATGGGCTCCAAAAAACCTTAAGAATTAGCAAATGGGCTGTAAATTATTAGAAATAATGGCAGATGGGATGTATGTTGTTTTCCACAGATTTGAGGCTTTCCTAAAAAAAGGTTGACGCACAAGCAGTGACTGTTGGATGTCCATCCAACGGCCGTCGTGCTTCTTCAATCTCTACTCTTCCCGCTCCAGCCGCTCAAACAAGCGCCGGCGGGACTGCCTGCTCCCTCCTCCACGCGGCCGACTCCGCTGCCGCGCAGGCCTCGCCGCTCCATCGTACTCCCATCGCTGGCCTAGCCATCCCTCTACTCACCCACACCTGCTGTTATTCTCCGACAACGGCAGACGAACCAGTAAACCCTCGTACAGTTGTACTCCCCTCCACATGTGAAACAACTGCCGAGTCTTCCCTGCCTTCGTGTCATTCCCTTCCTAGGCCTCGCCGTCGTCCACCGCCCTGGTGCTCTCGGTGCGGCCTGATCAACGTGGTCAACGACCGACATGCATCTGAAGTGGACTGTATGTGGAGATGCTGACAGCTGAGTCCATAGCCACACGCAAGGAAATGCCTCCTTATTACGCGCAAAATAATGATTCCTCCACCTAACATCTGGAACCCACCGAAAGGGCCTATGTATCTCGCGAAAAAAGTTATCGCCGCTGACAGCTTGGAACCACCAGCTATATCTTCGCACGCAAGGAAGTGCGTCCTTATTACGCACAAAAAAATGAATACTCCCCCTGCTACCTGGGAGCCAGTATAGTGGCAGGATGACTTGTGGGCCTACTAAGTTGACGGGGACAGAGGGCTTTGTCACCTTAGTCAATATGCACGATTCTAGTTCCAGTAACCGTACGATGTCCATCCAACGGCCATAGTGCTTCTTCAACCTCTGGTCTACTTGCTCCAGCCGCCCAAACCAGCGCCGGTCATGCCTCGTGCTCCTGCCTCCCGTGGTCGGCTGTGATGCGGCGGAGGCCTCACCTCCCCTACTACTCACCCCCTGTTATTCTGCGGCGTCGGCAACCTCACACCGCAGCGAAGCAGTGAACCCTCATACTCCTCTATGTGTGGGCATCCACTGCCGCGTCTTCCCCGGCTCCGTGTCGTCCCCTTCCTAGGCCTCGCTGTAGTCCACCGCCCTGGTGCTCTCAGCGCGGCGTGGTCAACTTGGTCAAGGAACGACTTCCATCAGAAGAGTACTGTACGTGGAGAGGCTGACAGCTGGGTCCACGACAGCCGCAAGGAAGTGCCTCCTTATTACGCAGAAAATAATTATTCCTCCACCTGACAGCAGGGACCCACCGGACGGGCCACTGTATTTGGCGAAAAAACGTTTCCCCCCTGATTGCTAGGACCCACCGGACGGGCCATCGTATTTCACAAAAAAAAAGTTCCCCCCGCTGTCAGCTCGGACCCACCGAAAGTGCCGCCTTATTACGCACAAAAAAATGAATACTCCCCCTGCTAGTTGGGACCCACCTTGGTGGGTGGCTGACTTATGGGCCTGCTAAGTTGACAGGGATGGAGTGCTTTGTCAACTTAGTCAATATGAATGATTCTAGCTCCAGTGACCGTACGATGTCCATCCAACGGCTGTAGTGCTTCTTCAACCTCTGGTCTTCTTGCTCCAGCCGCCCAAAGTAGTGCCGGTCATGCCGCATGCTCCTGCCTCCCGTGGCCGGCTGTGCTGCCACTGAGGCCTCACCGCCCCTACTATTCCCACCGCTGGCCAGGCCCTGCGGTGACGGCAGCCTCACACCATAGCCGAACCAGTGAACCCTCGTACTCCTCTCCGTGCGGGCTTCCACTGTCGCGTCTTCCCCGGCTCCGCGTCGTCCCCTTCTTAGGCCTCACTGTCATCCATCACCCTGGTGCTCTCAGTGTAGAGTGGTCAACATGGTCAAGGAACGACTTCCATCGGAAGAGTACTGTACGTGGAGAGGCTGACAGCTAGGTCCACGGCCGCAGCAAGGAAGTGCCTCCTTATTACGCGCAAAATAATCATTCCTCCACCTGACAGCGGGGACCCACTGGACGGGCCACCGTATTTCGCAAAAAAACATTTCCCCCTGACTGCTGGGACCCACCAGCTACATCTTCACATGCAAGGAAGTGCGTCCGAGCAAAAAAACGATTCGCCCCCCTTGACTGCTGGGACCCACCAGCTACATCTTCGCACACAAGGAAGTGCGTGACAGTCGGGACCCACCTGGTCGAAGCGTACATAGCGTTGTCATTTTGGTTGCGAACGTGTACATACATACTGGTCGATGTAGAGGCACGCACGTGTCATAGTAGAGGTGTGCACGCAGCATGTACACGTACATACATGCAAGGAAGTGCCTCCTTATTACGCGCAAAATAATCATTCCTCCACCTGACAGCGGGGACCCACTGGACGGGCCACCGTATTTCGCAAAAAAACATTTCCCCCTGACTGCTGGGACCCACCAGCTACATCTTCACATGCAAGGAAGTGCGTCCGAGCAAAAAAAACGATTCGCCCCCCTTGACTGCTGGGACCCACCAGCTACATCTTCGCACGCAAGGAAGTGCGTGACAGTCGGGACCCACCTGGTCGAAGCGTACATAGCGTTGTCATTTTGGTCGCGAACGTGTACATACATACTGGTCGATGTAGAGGCGCGCACGTGTCATAGTAGAGGTGTGCACGCAGCATGTACACGTACGTACATCGGCCAGGGAGCAAGAAAGTAAATACGACCACGTACGTACATACGGGCGGGGTCTCGAACGCCTACTCGCGCGTACGTACGACCAGGGCTCGTGTACTTGGCTGGGTCGGAATGGAGAAACTGCATCATCGTCGTGTTCATGGGGAGGCAGCGGAATGCGTCGTGTTCATCGGGAGGCAGCGAAACGCGTGGGAGCCAACCGGCTTGGACAGAACAACCGATGGAAACAAGGCCTGGCGTACCGCAGAACGGAGGAAATGGCCTTGTGTTCGACCGGCCACGTTCGAAACGGGATACTGTTCATCGGGAGGGGTCTAGCATACCGCAAAACGGAGGAAACGGACCTCCTACGGTCGAAACAGGGGTCCTGTTGATCGGGAGGGGTGTGGCGTACCGCAAAATGGAGGAAATGGACTTGTGTTGCAGCGCTACGGTCGAAACGGGGGTCCTATTCATCGGGATGGGTGTGGCGTACCACAAAACGGGACTCCACGGGATACTGTTCATCTCCACCGTCGACCCCCTCCAGCCTCCACGGGCTACTGTTCATTCACCGTCGACCTCCTCCAGCCTCCACCTGCGACTGTTCATCCACGGGCTCCTGTTCATCCAGCCTCCACCGCGCGCTACTCCACCGGCTACTGTTCAACCAGCTCTTTCCATGGGCTCTCATTCAACCACCCCTCCACGAGCTACTGTTCATCCAGCCCTCCATCGTCTACTGTTCATCCTGCCCTCCACGGGGTGGTCCTGTTCATCCAGCCCTCCAGCAATGCTCACTGTTCATCCAGAGGCAGCATCGATCAGCTTCAGTTAGCAGCAGTATTGAAGGAATCACTCGATCGGGTTCAGTTAACAGCCATCGATCGATCGCTCGGGTTCAGTAATGCGTAGCCTGCAGTGCAATCGCTCGGGTTCAGTTAGAGCCCAACGCCTCGCACCCACGCGTGTGCGTGTATGAGAGAAACGCACATCGCTCGGCCCCGACCACCCACCGTAACCGGGAACACCCCGATATTTTCCTCGCCCTCGCTTCTACCACGGTTTTTTCCATCATGGACGGCCCAAAGAATGTCATGTGGCTGCTTCTCCGGCCCGCCCAGGACGAAAAACCCATTTCTGTCATGATTTTTTGTCATAGAAGTAGGACCCCACCACATCTATGATGGTACCGGGTTTTGTCACAATTATCGTCATAGAAGTGTCATAAGTATGACATAATTTTTTTTCGTTCGGCCCAAAATGTCATGGATGTGTCTTTTTATTGTAGTGCAAGTAACATACCGATGACAAAGGGAATTACGTATGTTGTCATTGCGGTTTGACTGATAAGATCTTCGTAGAATATGTAGGAACCAATATGAGCATCCAGGTTCTGCTGTTGGTTATTGACCCGAGATGAGTCTCGGTCATGTCTACATAGTTCTCGAACCCGTAGGGTCCGCACGCTTAACGTTCGATGACGATTTATATTATGAGTTATGTGTTTTGGTAATCAAAGATTGTTTGGAGTCTCGGATGAGATCACGGACATGACGAGGAGCCTCGAAATGGTCGAGAGGTAAAGATTTATATATTGGACGATGGTATTTGGACACCAGAATGGTTTCAGGATGTTTCAGATATTTATCGGAGTACCGAAGGGTTACGGGAACCCCCGGGGAAGTAATGGGCCATCATGGGCCATACAAGAGAGAGAGGGGAGCCCACAAGGGGTGGCGCGTACCCCCCATGGGCTATCCGAACTAGAAAAGGCAAGGGGTGCGGCCCCCCTTTCCTTCCCCCTCTCCCTCTCCTTCCCTCTTTCCCCCTCCATGAGAAGGAAAAAAAAGAAGGGGGGGCGAATCCTACTAGGACTCCCCCCTCTTGGCACGCCCCTAGGTGGCTGGCCTCCTCTTCTTCCTCCTTTATTTACGTGGGCAGGACACCCCTTGGAGATACACCAATTGTTCCAAGCCGTGTGCGGCGTCTCTCTCCACGGTTTACTCCTCCGGTCATATTCACGTAGTGCTTAGGCAAAGCCCTGCGCAGATCACATCACCATCACCGTCACCATGTCGTCGTGCTGACGAAACTCTCCCTCGACCCTCTGCTGGATCAAGAGTTCGTGGGACGTCATCGAGTTGAACGTGTGTAGAACTCGGAGGTGCCGTACGTTCGGTGCTCGATCGGTTGGAATAAGAAGAAGTTCGACTACATCAACCGCGTTGTCAAATGCTTCCGCTTTCGGTCTATGAGGGTACGTGGACACACTCCCCCTCTCGTTGCTATGTATATCCTAGATAGATCTCGCGTGTGTAGGAATTTTTTTTAAATTGGTTGCTACGTTCCCCAACATGCCAGGGGCCCACAAGGTCGGGGGGTGCGCCCATGGGGGTAGGGCGCGCCCTCCACCCTTGTGGCTGGCTGCTGGCCCCCCTCGAGTATTTTCTTCGCCCAATATTTTTATATATTCCAAAAACATGCTCCGTGAAGTTTCATTACTTTTGGAGTTGTGCAGAATAGGTCTCTAATATTTGCTCCTTTTCTAGTCCAGAATCCCGACTGCCGGCATTCTCCGTCTTCATGTAAACCTTATAAAACAAGAGAGAATAGGCATAAGTATTATGATATAATGTGTAATAACAATCCATAATGCAATAAATATCAATATAAAATCAATATAAAAGCATGATGCAAAATGGACGTATCACTACGCGGATGCTCCTAGGGGGATAGATTGGTAGGAAAAGACCATCGCTCGTCCCTGACCGCCACTCATAAGAAAGACAATAAATAAATAAATCATGCTCCGACTTCATCACATAACAGTTCAGTTCACCATACGTGCGCTACGGGAATCACAAACTTTAACACAAGTATTTCTCAAATTCACAACTACTCACTAGCATGACTCTAATATCACCATCATTATATCTCAAAACAATCATAAGGAATCAAACTTCTCATAGTATTCAATGCACTTTATATGAAAGTTTTTATTATATCCCTCTTGGATTCCTATCATACTAGGACTAAATTTATAACGAAAGCAAATTACCATGCTGTTTAGAGACTCTCAAAATAATATAAGTGAAGCACGAGAGTTCATCAATTTCTATAAAATAAAACCACCACCGTGCTCTAAAAGATATATGTGAAGCACTAGAGCAATATTGTCTAGCTCAAAAGATATAAGTGAAGCACAAAGAGTATTCTAATAAATCACGATTCAAGCGTGTCTCTCTCAAAAGGTGTGTACAACAAGGATGATTGTGGCAAACTAAAAAGCAAAGACTCAAATTATACAAGACGCTCCAAGCAAAACACATATCATGTGGTGAATAAAAACATAACCTCAAGTAAAGTTACCGATAGACGAAGACAAAAGAGGGGATGCCTTCCGGGGCATCCCCAATCTTAGGCTCTTGGTATCCTTGAATATTACCTTGGATGCCTTGGGCATCCCCAAGCTTAGGCTCTTGCCGCTCCTTATTCCATAGTCCATCAAATTCTTACCCAAAACTTGAAAACTTCACAACACAAAACTCAATAGAAAATCTCGTAAGTTGTGTTAGTATAAGAAAATAAATCACCACTTTTGGTACTATTGTGAACTCATTATTTATTTATATTGGTGTAATATCACAGTATTCCAACTTTTCCATGGTTGATACCCCCCGATACTAGCCATAGATTCATTAAAATAAGCAAACAACACATAGAAAATAGAATCTGTCAAAAACAGAACAATATGTAGCAATCTGGATATTTCGAATACTTATGTAACTAGATGATACCATGCGCGTTGCTGCGGAATATTAGTTTTTAATATTGTAAAGATTTATGAGGTGAATTCTTAGAGGGGAGATAGTGGATAAAAAATATAATGAATTTTAGGTCGCACAAACCACACTTGTAAAATGTAAAAAATGACTATCATACTAAAATATTATTATATACTTTTTCAATCCTACAAATTACATGAAGCTTGTCAGACCAAGGAAACAATTGTAGTAAGCCAACAATTCTGCAAAGTCCCATTACAATGTTTCAACAATGAAAAATGTCAACAGTAAGCAAACGTACAACATGACATGTGAAAAATTCTGGCTAACTTTAAAAATACAAATATGCATAATGTAATCAATTTAAGCAAGATTGGTGTATTATGCAGATATATATGTAGGACCCATAAGAAGAAATTTACTTCTCTTGAATAATCCAAAGTTTATTATACTACAAAGTAACCAAATTTCCTACATAGAAATCATTTACTATGCTAAGTTGTGATAGAGAGAAATCGCTCCATATCTTAGAATATAATTATTTGTGTAGCTGTACCACGAACGGCCCGAACCACAAAAGTAATTTTACTGGACAAAAAGACCACTTGAACCTACCCCAAAAAAGTTCACCATGTTTGGAAAATCTGACCATTCAATCTTTGTTTAGGAGATAAAAGTAGCTGATACAAAAGAGAGTTGACCATAGGAAAAAGTAAGACAAACATAACCATGGGTTGCAGTAATAAGACACTTGGTAGTGTGACAGTAGACATTCAGTACTGGGAAAAACTTTTGCAATCTGCAAAGAGGACATGCCAATCATTAATAGAAGTACATATCAATTTTTCTCCCAATAAAATCAGTAATTCCACAGATAACGAATGGTGGCAGTGATCGTTCAATCCAAAATCCAAATCTTTCATGTCGTTACCTAATGTTAGGTTGAAAGCTTTCAATTTTGTAACAACATCTAGACCATTTAGATGCTCACAGAAGTTGTTACAATCTAGACCACATTTAGATACAATACATTTACAAATTACCTGCATTACCTAACAACAAAATGAGTATGTTACATCTTGTGGTATTATGTACATGCATGTGTAGAATATGGCAGTCACTATTTTTTTTCTGGAGTACAATCAGAAACCACCAAACATGAATGACCGACACGTTGTCTGAAGCTCTCAAATGAAAAGAAAAATACATAGTGTACCAAGGTTGCTCTTCCCCTCCAATTTCCTTATATTTCCTATTATATAACACTACAACACATGTGGTATGCTCGAGTCACTGTCAATAAAAAAGAGCATTTATCTAAAAATTTGAGATAGGGGGACTAACAAATATAATTACATAGAGCGAGCAAAGGTACTGACAAATATTCGGAATACTACAAAAGAGACAGACATCTTTACGTTATCAACAATTCTAAATTTGGTAGATAACAGACATTTTGCAACACATCATCCATCAATCTATAAAGCTGGCAACGGTTTCAAATAAGAATGTAGAGCATAAAGCCACAAGTCAATAAATTCATCAGAATGTAAAATGGTAGTATGATTCATGTGAGGCTAATGCCCCTGTCCAAGCAACACCTCTGCGTGTATCATGAAAAAGAACACAAATAAAATTACGGAATAGATACTCATTGGAGGAAAAAGACCTACTGTGGGACCACGTAGGCACACCAACGATTTTCCCATGCTTGAGGGAGAAAAAGGCAGCAGCCGCAGGTAGCGCACGGTGACTCATCCTCTACAAAAGAAAGTGTCGTGTAGCTAGTATATTAGAGAAAGACAAATGAAGAATGTTTGATAGTTCGGCAGGAGAATAACTACCATAGTGATACAATCAACGTGAACAAAAAGGTTACTGGTCAACTGACCTGATTAATCTAGTGCACACAGATGTCAGAAAAAATTGATTAGCTTTGAAACGTAGCCTTGACCACTCATTGAAATGTGTTTGCCTGAAACCTCGAACAAGAGGCATTATGATTCTACACTGATTCAATGTATGATCCAATCAGTCAACATGGGAACTACCAGGCCTCCGTTCTTACCCCAAATTGCCTCCTCCTCCTCCTTGTGGAGGTACTGGACTGGTGTAGCAACCACCACATTGTTGACCAGTCCATCCTGTAGTCTTCCATCGATGGAGAACTTGCATACAGTGAAATAGATTTGAAACATAGCCTTCAGTATAAAAAATTGATTAGCTTTGAAACGTAGCCTTCAGTATAAAAGAAAAAAATATTGCAAATTGTATGGAAAGGTGCAATCATAAACCCTGAAGAAAAAAACCAAGACCATCATTGAGATGCAAACTAATGGATAAAAGTACAACACCAAAGAAAAACTGGACAACAAAAAATTTCTCCAGGAACTATGTATGTGTCCAATGTAATTTTCAATATGTGATGATTGGGATACCCAACCTGAAAAAGAGGATGAAGTCAGCATTATTAGAAATACTAAGGAATGAGCAAAAGAAGACATCCACATATGAGGTCGATGAAATGGTGCTTGGCTTGACGCCACACAACACAGATATCATGTAACATTGAGGAGTTGAGGACACCGATTGTGTGATATAAGCAAGTTCAGCAGGGCTAAGAGAATCTGTGCAAATGCTAAGACAAGAAACTTACAGCGGTGCTATACACACGACACGATCCAGACGATTCATGCACGATACTCAAATCCAGCCGGGCATGCACAGGATTCAGAAGGGCACTGGCCGCTGGATTAGCACGTCGTGCAGTAGTATCGTGTGGGTAGTAGTTTCGAGAAACTTACTTGCTAGATGCGTCTCAAGGATTCAAGGAGGATAAGATAAAGTCGATTGCAGTCTCCTCAGGTGCTCATTGAGTGTGCACCGACAGTTTCAGATATCACCATTGGTCTCAGTTATTAGAGAAGATTAGAAGGCAAGCGGTTTGCCATAGGAAGGATCCGGTCAGTGTCTGGCGCTGGCGCCGGCGCAGCTGGACGGATCCACAGGCGATCGAGGCGGTGTGGCCGATAGAGATGCGGTAGTAGTCTCCTAGAGGTGCCTCTCGTCCGCAGATTTGAACCCCCGTCCGGTGTTGCACCAGGGAGATGACAAAGAAGGCTAGCTTCAGAGTCCAATCTCACCAGCGCCTGATCTATATCCGATCCGAATCATCAGCCCTCGCAGAAGGTGAGGACCAGGGCACCGCGTCATGGCCCGAGAGAATCTCAGAGAGCCGGGGAAGGGAGCTGGACCGCCGTCATGTCGGAGGAGCTCCCAGCCGCCGCAGCCTATTGTAGCCAGGGAGAATATTGTCGTCCTTTTTCTGGGGGACAGAGAGGCGATTCGATTTGTTTTATGATCGAGGGGGAGAGGGGGTCTGTGGAAACCGTGGAAATAAAGAGATGGACAGAAACGAAGAGACGATAGGTTTTTGGTCAGTTCCATATGCTGGTAACGCACACATTATGCATGATATAAAATCTGCTGATGTGGCAGGACGTGGCTTGGTGTGATTGGATGCTGAGGTGTTTATGCTGCATGTTGAGATAAATCAAGTAGTGGGGGTGAACTTCTTAAGTATATAGGATTCCAAAAATTCTGAAAACTTTAGACGACCTAAGCAATTTGTCTATTAATCTTCTGCAAAAAGAATCAACTAAAAAGCACTCTTCTGTCAAAATGAGAATTGTTTTCCTAAGCGCAAAAGTTTCTGTTTTTCAGCAAGATCAAATAAACTATCACCGTAAGCTATCCCAAAGGTCTTACTTGGCACAAACACTAATTAAAACACAAAACCACATCTAACCAGAGGCTAGATGGATTATTTAATGTAAAACAGAACCTAAAAAGCAAAAACAAAAAATAAAATTGGGTTGCCTCCCAACAAGCGCTATTGTTTAACGCCCTTAGCTAGGCATAAAACACGAATGGATATAGATATAATCGTCCTCGGTATGCAATTCTTCAATTAAACACTTATAACTTTTAGGAGATTCTTTGGTCTTATCAATGATCAAACTCGTAGGCAATAAATCAAGAAATTCATTCGTGACAATTGGTTCCTTAATGATATCGAGAAAATTCGGGTGAATACTTATTGATTTGAGATCTTCATTGTCTTTACTAGAAGATTCACCCTTATTTTTAGGAACGTAAGTAAACTTGGCAATCTTAGTAGGAGGAAGATCTCGAGTAGTTTTAACGGAGGAAAAAGCGGAACCCAAGTTGGTAATAATATCTTCTAGTTTGCCAATTCTAGTAGAATCTTGATCTATCTTTTCATTAACTATGGGTTCCTTTTCCCTAAGATTCTTTAAAGTAACTCCTACTTTAGATCCATATTGAGTAATATGATTATGAATCTTTTTATCCAAATTTTCAATCAACTCAATAGTAGCAATTTTATTCTTAATAATATCAAGTCTTTGCATCACATGCTCCAAAGTTAAAGCAGTACCATTAACCAAAAGAGGTGGGGGACCAAGCAAATCTATCATGGTATTATAAGAATCAAAAGTATGGCTCCCCAAGAAATTTCCTCCGGTAATGGTATCTAGAACATATCTATTCCAAGGAGTGACGCCTACATAAAAGTTGCGAAGAAGAACGACAGTAGATTGCTTTTGAGTAGATCTATTTGGAGCATTGCAAATTCTATACCAAGCATCTTTCAAATTTTCTCCTTCCCTTTGTTTGAAATTGAGGACTTCATTATCAGGAGTGCTCATGATAATGGGAGGACTAGCCATGAGAGCTAATTTGGCGATTAAACACACGAGCACACAAAAAGCAAGTGAAGAAGATGAACGGAAGAGAGGCGAAGAAAAAGGCAAATCTTTTTGAAAATCGTTTTAGAAGTGGGGGAGAGGAAAATAAGAGGTGAATGGCAAATAATGTAATGCGAGAGATGAGAGTTTATGATGGGTATTTGGTACGTCTTGGCTTGGCGTAGATCTCATCGGCAACGGCGCCATAAATTCTTCCTGCTACTTCTTGAGCTTGCGTTGTTTTTTTCTCTTGAAGAGGAGAGGGTGATGCAGCAGAGTAGAGTAAGTATTTCCCTCAATTTTGAGAACCAAGGTATCAATCCAGTAGGAGACAACACACAAGTCACCGAATACCTACACAAACAAACACCAACTTGCACCCAACGCAATAAGGGATTGTCAGTCCCTTCACGGTTATTTGTAAAGTGAGATCTTATAGAGATGGATAAACGGTAAAGTAATATTTTTAATATTTCTGGTTTATGGAACAGAAAGTAAAAGATTGCAAATGAAGTAAAAAGGAAACTAAAAATGTAGATCGGAAACTTATATGATGGGAAATAGACCTGGGGGGCATAGGTTTCATTAGAGGATTCTCTCAAGATAGAAAATATTATGGTGGGCGAACAAATTACTACCGAGCAATTGATAGAAAAGCGCATAATTATGACGATATCTAAGGCAATGATCATGAATATAGGCATCACGTCTGTGTCAAGTAGACCGTCTCCTGCCTGCATCTATTACTATTACTCCACACATCGACCGACTCATGCCTACATCTAGAGTATTAAGTTCATAAGAATAGAGTAATGCTTTAAGCAAGATGACATGATGTAGCGGGATAAACTCAAGGAATATGATGAAAACCCCATCTTATTATCCTCGATGGAAACAATACAATATGTGTCGGTTCCCCTTCTGTCACTAGGATCGAGCACCGCAAGATTGAACCCAAAGCTAAGCACTTCTCCCATTGCAAGAAAAACCAATCTAGTTGGCCAAACCAAATCGATAGTTCGAAGAGAATTGCAAAGATATCAAATCATGCATATAAGAATTCAGATAAGATTCAAATAATATTCATAGATAAGCTGATCATAAAACCACAATTCATCGGTTCTCGGCAAACACACCGCAAAAGAGTATTTCATTGGATAGATCTCCAAGAACATCGAGGAGAACATGGTATTGAGAATCAAAGAGAGAAAAGAAGCCATCTAGCTACTAGCTATGGACCTGTACGTAGGTCTGAGGTAAACTACTCACGCTTCATCGGAGAGGCAATTGTGTTGATGTAGAAGCCCTCTGTGATCGAATCCGACTCTGGCAGGGCGCCGGAAAAGGCCCCTAGATGGGATCTCACGGGTACAGAAGGGTGCGGCGATGGAGAAGTGTTTTCATGGCTCTCCTGGTAGGTTTTGGAATATTTGAGAATATATAGGCGGAAGAAATAGGTTGGCGGAGTCACGAGGGGCCCACAAGGGTGGGGGGCGTGCCTCCCGACCTTGTGGCCGCCTCGTGGCTTTCCTAACGTGCACTCCAAGTCCTCTGGATGTCTTCAGGTCCAAGAAAAATCATCGTGAAAGTTTCATTCCATTTGGACTCCGTTTGGTATTCCTTTTCTACGAAACTCTAAAATAAGGAAAAAAATAGAAACTGACACTGGGCTCTAGGTTAATAGGTTAGTCACAAAAATCATATAAAAGAGCATATTAAAGCATATAAAACATCTAAAACAAATAATATAATAGCATGGAACAATAAAAAAAATTATAGATACATTGGAAACGTATCAATTATTCGATTCACAGGTACATATGTTTAAGAATTACATAAGCACCAAATAAAGAATGATGAACCAGGGTTCTATACTTGTACTATTACAGATGGTAAAGAAAGAGGCGACAAATATTCTAGTTGCTGAACAAGGTGAAGCGGAATGGCCCTATTGTGCTCTCCTGGATACAGAAGGCATGCACGACTCTAGTCCAACCCCTTGTGATGGTCGGCCGCCAATCATGTAGTTTGAGAGGTAATCTTGAGTAAACTGTTTCAGGATCCACTACAAAGGAAAAAAGATTCACACATTGTCATCCAACACAACTCATTACGGGCAGTAAAAAGAAGACTACAGGGTTCTTACTTACCATCTTGCAGCTCACCGTTGTCTTGCATAAAGTGTAAACAAATAGTTCGATTGACATCTTTTGACTCATTTTAATAACAATCTTTATCAGTTTCCTCACTTGATGCTAGTTCATAAATATCTCATTGCCCCATGCGCAGAAAGGGTCGAAGTGTGGATCTTTGGCAATGACATATGTACCTAAAAGCACCAAGTTAATATTAGAAGCTAAACAACAATTGCAAAATGATGTAGTACAACACTCCCTCCATCCCATTATATAAGATTTTATTACATGTATATCTACACATCATCAGAACATTAAGGTAACACTCTTCCTTGTTGCTATGTAGCCCGGGATTGCATATTTAGTCATTCAGTACAATGCATGTTGCTATGTAGTCTCAGATATATTAAATATGGCCCTAGTTAACCTACTGATAAATGGGTTACAGATATATTTAGTGAAATGTCCGATTCGACGATTAATTCCTTATCTGCCCCATGCTATATGGTACCAGTTACCGATATCCTGAATAGTGAGTACATATAAGCAATGCGATGAAACTAACCTTGATAGAAAACATCACTATTCTCAATATTGTCCTGTATGAGTACATATAAAGGCATGTTAAGCACAACAGGCTAAACATAAACCAAATATATCCATGGTAGACAACATAATATACAAATCATAGCTTCCGTGTGCAGGCTTAATCATGCTAGTTAAGCAAAACAAGAAGTGGAAAGGTGTGTTAACTACATCAGGCATAACATTTAAAAACAAGCAAATAGTCATTCAAACTAGCACTGTGCAGGTCTAAAGTACACTAGTTATTGTTAAAAAAACGAAAAGGCATGTTAGCTGCAATATCCTTAACAGCAACTAAATATCGTAATTCATAGTTGTATAACTGTTATTGATGAAATTGAACTGCATGGAAAATAGTTGCGCATATAGAGCATCATATTATGAAGAACTGAAATAAACAAGGTATAAGGCCATCTCTAGCCGATCCTTTAAAAGCTAAAGGACTAAAACCCTTAGTGGATATAAAACCCTTAGCTGCAGTACTCACGCGAGTGAACTTCCCGTTGCAAAAAAACTGCACGCCGTGTTTTTTCGGTACTGTTTTCGCTCTAGTTTTTTAAGCGTTTATCAGAATGAGGCGTATAATATACCATTGGAAAGCTATGGATTAGGCGCAACTTCTCCATGTTGAACACTTTTCGAGATTCCACACAGTTTAAGAGAAGTTTTGAAAATGGTGCGTCCCATGACGAGTGGCAGCGAGCGTTTTTTCGCGATCTCTTCTAAACCGCGCGTCGGAATGAAGCGAATGATACACCGTTCGAAAGAAATCGTCGAGGCGCATCTTTTTCATATCTATTATTTTCTCTAATTCGTTATGGTTTAAGAGCAGTTTCAAATTTACTAAATCATGGAATTATGTTTTTCAATTTTTTTTGAAATTTTCGGTACTGTTTTCACTCAAGTTTTCTAATCGTTTGTCGAAACGAGACGTATGATATGCCTTTGGAAAGCTACGGACAAGGCGCAACTTTCATATGTTGAAATGTTTTTGAGATTCCTTATGGTTTTTAGTTAATTTTGAAAATCATGCTGCTGACGTCGAGAGGCAGCGACTGTTTTTTCGCGAAATTTTTATGAATCGCTGGTCGGAATAATTTAAATCATACGCCGTTGGAAAGATATCGATGAGACACAACCTTTTCATGTAGAACACTCTATTTAATTCCTTACGGTTTAAGAGCAGTTTTGATTTTACCAAAAAGCGGACACTCTGTTCTTCGCGAGACCAAAATCGTCGTATGTACTGCATCAGACAGAAGACCGCACTGATTCAGACGAAATACCACACTGCATCAGATGGGTAAGTGCACTGCATGGTTTCTTTTTGTTTAAACGTATTTTTTCTCGGACGAGGAAAGAAGAACGCACTGCTTCAGATGAAATACCACACTTCATTAGATGGGCAAGTGCAGTGCATGGTTTCTTCTTGTTTAGACATATTTTTTCTCGGACGGAGAAAGAAGAACGCACTACTTCAGACGAAATACCGCACTTCATTGGACAGACAAGTGCACTGCATGATTTTTTTGTGGGACGTAAATTTTCCCAAACGAAGTGGAGTGCACTTCATGTCAAGCGTTGGCGAACCGCAATACAATGAAAAGTGAACCTCAAGACTACCGTAAATGGGCCGCGACACTACCAAAAGTGAACGGCTTGACTTTTTTGGACCACAAGAACTGAACAAGTGAACTACATATAATGAAAAGCGAGCTTCTTTGAGATATATATTTTTCCTATTTACCAAGCAAACCACGGAGGAGTATTATAACAAACTGCGTGAGACAACAAAGTGAGCTTCAAAGCCACATCTATCTGATAAAGACACTTTGTCTCTTCCTTATTGAATGCGGTGCCGGTGAACCACAAGACTCCTCGAAGTGGGCTGCATCAATCCATTTTTCTCTTGAAAATGAACCATTAATGCTTTTTGGAATCAACCCATGCTTGAAAATGAAACCATTAATGCAAAATATAGTTAACTGAACCGTAAGAACAATAATTAGTGGATCACATTTGCACTTATGTTTTCTCTCATCCCAAAAGAAGTGCGCTGCACACAACAATTTGTTATAGGTACGGTTTTCGTTCCGTGATCAAAGCATTGAACTGCACCAAATAAAACTGTGTACTCATGAGTATAAAAAATCAGAGAAAAAGACCCGCGCTTCAGTAACACACACGGCCGTGAGTGCCGCACTGCATAGGCCGCCCTGCTGCACTGCATGCACCCTGAAAGTTAAGTGCAGTGCACAATGCATAACCTTTTTTTTAAATGCAAACAAAAATGAGCTGCTCCAGAACACACGCCCATTCTGTACTTTTACATATGCACTTCACCGCAAAACTGAACTCCAAATTGTTTTCAGCCGCAAAGGTCTCCCAGCGGCCAGCTAGAGAACCTCCTGCCGACACCAAGTAAACTGCATACCACACCCATCCGCACGTCGGACGGCCGGGCACCCGCGAAGCCCAGTGGTGGTGGGATTGAAAGAGGACGCCATGGAACCACAAGCGGCCGCGTTGACTGCAGAAATGACGCAATTGAGCTGCACGCGGCCGCATTGCCGCACTGCGTCTTGAAAAGAACCTCATCAGTGGGAGCTCCATCCAGGGGAGCCGGAGCTTAACACAGGTGGGGGCAATGCGTACTGTAGTATGGACTGCAACAGTAGGAGAATGCAAGACCACCGGGAGAACAACTTACAAATGCCGGAGAGCGCGACCATAGGAGGGCGCGTGGCGCGCTGCTCATGGGATCGGACTGCATTGCACATTCAAGCCTTTGATTCCGACCAGTAGAACTTTTTTTGTGCTCCTCCAAGAAGTGGACTTCCTCTCCGGTCGCCGCGGAAGACGAGCTGGACGTCGGGGCCTAGCAGGCAACCACGATGCGCAGGAGCTCACTCCCCCAAAGAGCAGAGCTTCGAGGTTGCTGACGTCTCCACCGGCGGCACGGTTTGCTGCGCATACAGTTCACTCCAAAGAGGAAGTCCACCGGCGGCACGGGCTATTGAAGAAGGCCGGTTAGGAGGGGTGGCGCCGGGCCGGTGCTGCTATGGCTGTCCGGCATGGCGGCGGGGCAGATCAGCATCCGGCACACTGGGTGGTGGTGGCCGGGCAGCTCGGTGGGAGGTGGTGGGCAGCGCGGTGGTACACGGGGCCGCGCTGGCGGTTGGAGGGGGTTGGGGACGCACCAGTCGTGGAAGGTAGTGGGCTAGGTGGGGCGGCGAGGGCGCTGTTGGTGGTGTCTGGAGGCGTCGGGCGTTTTAGGAGGGGAAGTGGGGAGGAGAGAGGAAGACGGTGAGAGTGAGGGCGGGGTCGAAGGTGTTAGCAGAATAAAGAATTGTGTGCAGAATAAGAGGCGTTGTTAGAATACCCCACCCTACATATATATATATGGTGGGTTTATTATGATAACATTCCTTAAAAGTCTTATTCTAATAACATTAGGCTATTCTGATAACACCTAACCACATCAACCGGATGGCGTAAAGAAAAAAGGCAGCCCAACCCCACATGAGAAAACCCAACCCCCACTCCTCCCTTGAGCCCACCCACCCTTCTTCCCCACCGCACCATCTCCCTTGCTCCCCCCCCCCCCCCCCCCCACCACTTCCATCGCGCGCCACCAACCGCCGGCCAGCGCCCCCACCTCCCCGCCCCGCCCCCACAACTGACCAGCGGCTTCTTCACTACCTCCCTCCGGCGCTGGCCAGCGCGACGCCACCTACCTACGCCATCCCGCCCAACACCAACCGGCCTCGTCCACCTCCGCATCGAACGGCGCCCCTACCACCTTCCTCGGCGCCCGGAGCCCACCAGCCGCCGTCCATCGCGCCCCAGCCCGCCTCGCGCCGTCCCCGTCCCTCCCGCGACGCCCCACCCTCACCTACCCCGGATCTGTCCCGGCGAGCGCGGCTGTCGAATCCCCGAGCCACCTTCTCCACCCCGGCGTGAATCCACGTCGTCCCCACCCGACCCCGCTGCCGGATCCAGGGCCATCGCGACGGCACACTGCCGAATCCAGGATGCGCCACCACCAGCGCTCATCAAACCATGAGCTCACCGACGCGCCACCGCCCGGCCTTCTCCATGGCGCAGGATTCCACCTCATGCAGTTCGGCCGCCAGACTTGGAAGTGCGTCAGGTTGCGCGATGTGGTGCGGCGGCGCATGGCCGTGCAGTTCGCGGCCACCACAGGCCCCCTCACCTATACCTCCACGGTCGCATCCTCAACCAGCGGCTCTCTCCCCTCGTCGTCGGCCACGGCACCGCAGCCTGGGATCATGGCAGCTTGGCGACCATGGCAGTGCAGCTCGGAGGCACTCGTGATGTGGTTCAGTGCTCACGGGATTGCAAAATTGGGCGTTTTTATGTGCGGATGGAAATTCATCATCACAGAGTGTAGCTGCAGTTTGGGCGAGTCGTGCGTGTGATCATGGTGTGCAGAGGCGTGGCAAGTAGTTCGCTGGGCGCGACGGTGCTGTTCACTTCCTTTTCTCTCTTTTCAAAAACAAAGTGTTGAGGCTCGTCTTGTGTGCAGGTCCCTATGTTCATATTGGCATGTGTGTGATAATCATCCCTCTGTGTATCTGTAGTTCGCTATGTTCTCCAGCTAGCTCAACTACTACTCGTTAGCGTTGGCTGCCTCCTGTTGGCCAAATGAAGGAGGAGCGGTTTTCAGCCCACCCGTCGCTGGCGTGCAGTTTGTGTGTGCGTGGTCTAGCCCAACCACGGCATGATCCTCTCCATTCTCCCAGGTAATTTATTTCCCCCAATTTCACCTCACTTCATGTAGAGAGGCTACATATAGCATCTCAACCTCTTAGTTAGCCAATTTGGTGCTATCGCTCTGGAATTCAAATTAGATGCTTGGTGCTTCACATTGATTCTTTTTTAATCCTCTGAAATCCTCAATGTATGTGCAAGTACGAGTAGTATACAACGAGTCAGTATATATAGTGTTTTTGGTGTTTGGTGCAACAGTAACATGTGTTTCTTCTCTTCTATATACAGGCATCGACTTGGCCAATGACGACGTGAAGTGCGGCCAACGACGACTTGCAGTACGACCAATGATGGCGTGCAGTGTCGCCACCAGCAGCACCTCAGACGTGGGGGCCACGCCGTGCTCCTCTAGTCTGCCGGAGACGCGAAAGGAGCAGCTCCTCCGCCAACGGTCGCAGCCTCCAACCTCCTGTACCTTCGAACTAGCCGACCCCCCTTCTCCACCTGCTTCGTCTGCTTGCCGGTCAGCCGGTCTCCAACTTGCAGAGATGCAGTACGATTAGGCGTGCCATGCAGTTTAGCAGTGCTCTTCTACACTTCACTAATTTTGTGATTTATGAAGAGAAAAAAAAATGCAAATGAAGTTTGCTATGGTTTGCTATTGAGGTTCATTTTACTCAGTTTTGCAAGGAAAAAGATGAAGTGATGCAGTCCTATTGGATGCCCCATTACTCAAATTTGTTGTTGTTGAAAAGTGCACTTCATTGGTTCATTGTAAAATCCACAGTTCATTACCGCGATTCGGCTGGTGGAGATTGCAGATTTTGTATGCTATAAAACTCCTCTGTTGTCCACTTGGTAAACACAATACAAAAGGTCTCAAAATGAAGCTCGCTTCTATATTAGATGTAGTTCACTCGCTCAGTCCCTACGGTCCACTCGCTTGTTCAACGTGTGTAAAAAATTAATAAGTATGAAAAAAAGACAACAAGAACTCATGAGGTTCACTTTGGGTAGTGTTGCGGTTCACTTTCGGAAGTGTTGTGGTCCACTCTCGTCCGAAAAAGGTTGAAAAAAGACAACAAAAACTTGTGCGAGAAAGTTTATGTCTGACAAAAAGAAATCATGAAGTTCACTTGACTGTCTGTTGTAGTGCGGTTTTCCATTCGAACCAGTGCGTTCTTCTGTCCGATGAAAGGTCCACTCGCTTGGTCAACGCGCGTAAAAAATTAATAAGTATGTAAAAAAATACAACAAAAACTCATGAGGTCCACTTTTGATAGTGTTGCGGTTCATTTTCGGGAGTGTTGCGATCCACTCTCGTTCAAAAAAAAGTTCAAAAAAAGACAACAAAAACTTTTGCGAGAAAGTTTATGTCCGACAAAAAGAAATCATGAAGTTCACTTGACTGCCTGCTGCAGTGCAGTTTTCCGTTTGAAGCAGTGCGTTCTTCTGTCCGATGAAGTACACACGATGATTTTGGTCTCGCAAAAAAAAGAGTGTCCTCTTTTCGGTAAATTTAAAACTGCTCTTAAACCGTAAGGAATTAGAGAGAGTGTTCTACATGAAAAAGTTGCGTCTCGTCGATATGTTTCCAACGGCATATCATTTGAATCATTTCGATAACCGGTTTGTAAAAATTTCGTGAAAAACGGCCGCTGCCACTCGTTGTCCGCCGCATGATTTTCAAAATTAACTTAAAACTGTAAGGAATCTCAAAACCATTTCTACATATGGAAGTTGCGCCTTGTCCATAGCTTTCCAACAACGTATTACACGCCTTGTTTCGACAAACGGTTCAAAAATTAGAGCAAAAACAGTACCGAAAATTGCAAAAAAAAAAAAACAGAATTCCGCGATTTAGTAAATTCAAAACTGTTTTTAAACCGTAACGAATTAGAGAAAATAATAGATATGAAAAAGATGCGCCTCGGTGATATCTTTCCAACGGCGTATCATTTGCCTTATTCCGATGAGCGGTTTAGAAAAAATCACGAAAATACGCTCGCTGCCACTCGTCATCTGCCGCACCATTTTTGAAACTGCTCTTAAACCGAGAGGAATCTCGAAAAGTGTTCAACATGGCGAAGTTGCGCCTAATCAATAGCTTTTCAACGATATATTATACGCCTCGTTCCGATAAACGATTAAAAAATTAGAGTGAAAACAGTACCGGAAAAACACTGCGTGCAGTTTTTTTCGACACGAAGCTCACTCGTGTGAGTACTGCAGCACACTTGGTTCAAACAATGACGTGCACTTGCATTGAGCGTGCTGTGCGGAAGTGTTATCAGAATAACTATTCTGATAATATTATCATAATAGACCGGCTATATATATATATATTTATATATATACTCCAGCAATTTTTGGCCGTTTCTAGTCGACCCCCTAAACATAATGTTGTAAACTTCACTTTGATCAAGTTCAAAGCAGGTTCAACCGAAAGTAGCATGCATTCGAATATAAACATAGATAGTTTTGCATAACCGAACATAAGACATAAATTTAAACTAAGCTAAACTACTTTCGGTCGAAGTGGAGGTCGAGCCAATCCTTTCTCGTCAGGTACGGCGTGCTGCGAGCCAGGTCCGGGCCGGTGTTGTCGTCGGGGTTGTTGGGGAAGACACTCCTCCAATCGTCGACATCGATCTCCTTGTCCTCGCCGCCCACCTTGACACCCTTCGCTCTGCCTTCCTCGCCTCCTTCGACCTCGTCATCATAGGAGAGCGCGATAACCTCGCCGCCCTCCGCGTCGGCAAAGATCGCCTGCTCCGCCTCCACGAGCTCCGAATGCTGCCGGCGGAGCTCTTGCATGTAGGCCTCGTCGGCGGCATCGGCCTCGAGGCATTCTGATGCGGCTTGAACTACGTCGGTATTTCCCCAAAGAGGAAGGGATGATGCAGCACAGTTACGGTAGGTATTTCCGTCAGTGATGAGACCAAGGTTATCGAACCAGTAGGAGAACCACGCAACACCACGTAAACAGCTGCTGCACACAAAGAACAACTACTTGCAACCCGAGGTAAGAGAGGGGTTGTCAATCCCTCACGGGTAAAAAGATAGGTAAAATTGTAGTAGATTGGATAAATAGATCTTGCAGGAACGCGAGATAAAATAAATAAATGAAAAGTGCAGCAAGGTATTTTTGTATTTTTGGTTTAATAGATCTGAAAATAAAAGCAAATAAAATAGATCGTGAAGTCAAATATAATAAAGAAGAGACCCGAGGGCCGTAGGTTTCGCTAGTGGCTTCTCTCGAGAAAAATATCATACGGCGGGTTAACAAATTACTATTGGGCAATTGATAGATCTTCTAATAATCATGACGATATCCAGGCAATGATCATTATATAGGCATCACGTCCAAGATTAGTAGACTGACTCCTGCATGCATCTACTACTATTACTCCACACATCGACCGCTATCCAACATGCATCTAGTGTATTAAGTTCATGGAGAAACGGAGTAATGCAATAAGAACGATGACATGATGTAGACAAGATCTATTTATGTAGAAATAGACCCCATCTTGTTATCCTTAATAGCAACGATACATACGTGTCGATTCCCATTCTATCACTGGGATCAAGCACCGTAAGATTGAACCCATCACAAAGCACATCTTCCCATGGCAAGTAAAATCGATCTAGTCGGCCTAACTAAACCAAAGATTCGAAGAAGAAATACGAGGCTACAAGTAATCATGCATATAAGAGATCAAAGAAGACTCAAATAACTTTCATGGATAAAAACATAGATCTGATCATAAACTCAAAGTTCATCGGATCCCAACAAACACATCACACAAAGAGTTAAATCAAATAGATCTCCAAGAGACCATTGTATTGAGAATCAAAAGAGAGAGAGAGAGAGGAAACCATCTAGCTACTCACTACGGACCCGTAGGTCTACAGTGAACTACACACGCATCATCGGAGAGGCACCAATGAGGATGATGAACCCCTCCGTGATGGTGTCTAGATTGGATCTGGTGGTTCTGGAACTTGCGGCGGCTGGAATTGATTTTCGTTGACTCCCCTAGGGTTTCTAGAATATTGGGGTATTTATAGAGCAAAGAGGCGATGCGAGAGGGCACTGAGGTGGGCCCAACCCACCTGGGCGCGCCTAGGCCCCCAAGCATGCCCTGGTGGGTTGTGCTCCCCTCGGAGCACCCCTTTGGTACTTCTTCGGTCCATCTGGTGTCTTCTGGTCCAGAAAAAATCCACAAAAAGTTTCACTCCATTTGGTATTGATTTCATGCGATGTAAAAAACAAGCAGAAAACAACTGACACTGGGCACTATGTCAATAGGTTAGTACCAAAAAATGATATAAATGACTATAAAATGATTGTAAAACATCCAAGAATGATAATGTAACAGCATGGAACAATAAAAAATTATGGATACATTGGAGACGTATCAACATCCCCAAGCTTAATTCCTGCTTGTGCTTGAGTTGGTAAATGATAAAAACAAAATTTTTGATGTGGAATGCTGCCTAACATGTTCGTCACATATTCTTTTCTTTATAGCATGGACATTTGGACTTTTATATGGTTCAAAGCAATAGTCTAGTTTTGACATGAAGACTTTAATACTCAAGCATATCAACAAGCAACCATGTCTTCCAAAATATCAACGCTAAAGCAAGTTATACCTAGCCCATTATGCTCAATCATTGATCCATTCATGAAACACACTCACATATTAGCTTCACCCAATGCTCAAGTACGATCATAGTGCCCCTTAGTTGTTGCTTTATAAGAGAAGATGGAGACTCAAGTAAAAATAAAAATTGCATAAAGTAAAAGAAAGGCCCTTCACGAAGGGAAGTAGGGATTTGTAGAGGTGCCAGAGCTCACAGCGAAAAAGATAGAGATAAAACATTTTGGGTGGCATGCTTTTCCTATCAACAAAAACGATCGAGTAGTTCACAATACTTTCCATGCTAGATATATCATAGGAGGTTCCCAAACAGAAAATAAAGTTTATTCCTTTTTCAACCATACTTTCACTTTCCATGGCTAATGGTATCCACGGGTGCCTTCCATACCAACACTTTCCAAGGAATTTATTATTTGACAACATAAAGTAAATTCATTTTTCATTTCGGGACTGGGCATCCCTAATACCTTTGCCATACTCTCATGCAATGACAAGTGAATAAACACTCATCTCGAGAATAACAAATCTAGCATGTAAATATATCAGCCACCTCCTACCGTTTCATGAGCGGTACGAGCACACAAAAGAGAAATTTATTTTGAAAATTAGATGATTAATTTATTACTAAACAGGAACAAAAAGCAAGGAGCAAAAATAAAATTGGGTTGCCTCCCAACAAGCGCTAACGTTTAACGCCCCTAGCTAGGCATGATGATTTCAACGATGCTCACATAAAAGATAAGAATTGTAACATAAAGAGAGCATCATGAAGAATGTGACTAGCACATTTAAGTCTAACCCACTTCCTATGCGTAGGGATTTCGTGAGCAAACAACTTATGGGAACAAGAATCAACTTGCATAGGAAGGTAAAACAAGGATAACTTCAAGATTTTAAGCACATAGAGAGGAAACTTGATATTATTGCAACCCCTACAAGCATATGTTCCTCCCTCATAGTAATTTTCAGTAGCATCATGAATGAATTCAATAATATAACCATCACATAAAGCATTCTTTTCATGATCTACGAGCATAGAATTTTTATTACTCTCCACATAAGCAAATTTCTTCTCATGAATAGTAGTGGGAGCAAGCTCAACAAAATAAGTATCATTTGAGGCATAATCCAATTGAAAGTTAAAATCACGATGAAATGTTTCATGGATATCATTATTCTTTATAGCATACAAGTCATCACAATAATCATCATAGATAGCAACTTTGTTCTCATAATGAATTGGAACCTCTTCCGAAATAGTGGATTCATCACTAACTAAAGTCATGACCTCTCCAAATCCACTTTCATAATTATCACAATAAGATTCAACATCCTCCAAAATAGTGGGATCATCACTTCCTAAAGTTGACACTCTTACAAACCCACTTTCATCAATATAATCATCATAAATAGGAGGCATGCTATCATCATAATAAATTTGCTCATCAAAACTTGGGAGACAAAAAATATCATCTTCATTAAATGTAGCATCCCCAAGCTTGGGACAAACATTAATTGCAGCAAATATATTCTCAAAACATCATCTTCATCAAACATAACATCCCCAAGATTGGGCCTTTTCATATCATAAGCATAATTACTCTCATCATTAGTAGTATGGATAGCACCAATAGTATAGCAATTATCATCATCACAATGAGAAATAGAAGCAACATCATTTGGGAGAGATACCTTTCTACCTTTACTTATCCGTCTTTTCTTTTTCTTCTTCACTCTTTTTGGAGCTCCTTATTAATGAGATTGGTTGAATAGAAGGCTCCTCCTCGTTACCTAATTCATCATAAAAAATAATAGGAGAATATTGGGAAGTCTCTTCCCTTTCGTTAGTATTCTCTTCATCTTCTATTTGTTTGCTTTTCTTTATGTAATTGACAATATAAGGATTTTCAATGCAATTCACCGCACAATACATATAAATTTCTTCTAGATCAATATCGAGGAATTTCTCAAGGTTATATTCTGGAATATGCTTAGTTTGACGTTTCATTTGTTCATAACCCAAAAGCAAACTAAGTTCATTATGATGTGCAAGGGAAATCAAGTCATCATAATTTTTGGACATGATTCGATCATGAAACAATTTGCATTTGATATTTAAATGACCATGTTCATTGCAAAGTTCACAAGTATGGCTAACATATTTTAAATTTTCAGCACTAACATCTAGCCTTTCTTGCAACCATTTAGTTTCCAAATACTTATGCCTCTTGCAAAATCTATCTTCCCTGTTTGGTATGTACTTGCACACTCTATGCACTCCACAAAAATCGACATGCTTATAAGAGATATTTTCGTCATGACTAGTGCAATCATCATTAGTACTATGGATATTCAAAGAGTTCATACTAACAACATTGCAATCATGCTCATCATTCAAAGATTTAGTGCCAAACATTTTATAGACTTCTTCTTCTAGCATTTGAGCACAATTTTCCTTTCCATCGGTCTCACGAAAGATATTAAAAAGATGAAGCGTATGAGGCAAACTCAATTCCATTTTTGGTAGTTTTCTTTTATAAACTAAACTAGTGATAAAACAAGAAACTAAAAGATTTGATTGCAAGATCTAAAGATATACCTTCAAGTGCTAACCTCCCCGGCAATGGCGCCAGAAAAGAGCTTGATGTCTACTACAAAACCTTCTTCTTGTAGACGTTGTTGGGCCTCCAAGTGCAGAGGTTTGTAGGACAATAGCAAATTTCCCTCAAGTGGATTACCTAAGGTTTATCAATCCGTGGGAGGCGTAGGATGAAGATGGTCTCTCTCAAGCAACCCTGCAACCAAATAACAAAGAGTCTCTTGTGTCCCCAACACACCCAATACAATGGTAAATTTTATAGGTGCACTAGTTCGGCGAAGAGATAGTGATACAAGTGCAATATGGATGATAGATATGAGTATTTGTAATTTGAAAAATATAAAAACAGCAAGGTAACTGATAATAAAAGTGGGCACAAACGGTATTGCAATGCGTTGAAACAAGGCCTAGGGTTCATACTTTCACTAGTGCAAGTTCTCTCAACAATAATAACATAATTGGATCATATAACTATCCCTCAACATGCAACAAAGAGTCACTCAAAAGTCACTAATAGCGGAGAACAAACGAAGAGATTATGGTAGGGTACGAAACCACCTCAAAGTTATCATTTCTGATCGATCTATTCAAGAGTCCATAGTAAAATAACACAAGGCTATTCTTTCTGTTCAATCTATCATAAAGTTCGTACTAGAATAACACCTTAAGACACAAATCAACCAAAACCCTAATGTCACCTAGATACTCCAATGTCACCTCAAGTATCCGTGGGTATGATTATACGATATGCATCACACAATCTCAAATTCATCTATTCAACCAACACAAAGAAATTCAAAGAGTGCCCCAAAGTTTCTACCAGAGAGTCAAGACGAAAATGTGTGCCAACCCCTATGCATAAGTTCACGATGTCATAGAACTCGCAAGTTGATCACCAAAACATACATCAAGTGGATCACATGATATCCCATTGTCACCACAGATAAGCACGTGCAAGACATACATCAAGTGTTCTCAAATCCTTAAAGACTCAATCCGATAGATAACTTCAAAGGGAAAACTCAATCCATTACAAGAGAGTAGAGGGGGAGAAACATCATAAGATCCAACTATAATAGAAAAGCTCGCGATACATCAAGATCGTGCCAACTCAAGAACACGAGAGAGATAGAGAGATCAAACACATAGCTACTGGTACATACCCTCAGCCCCAAGGGAGAACTGCTCCCTCCTCGTCATGGAGAGCACCGGGATGATGAAGATGGCCATCAGAGAGGGATTTCCCCTTCCGGCAAGGTACTGGAACGGGTCTAGATTGGTTTTCGGTGGCTACGGAGGCTTCTAGCGGCGGAACTCCCGATCTATTCCGTTCTTCGATGTTTCTAGGGTATATGGATATATATAGGCAAAAGAAGTCGGTCAGGGGAGCCATGAGGGGCCCACGAGGGTGGGGGCGCGCCGAGGGGGGCAGGCGCGCCTCCCTGCCTCGTGGCCACCTTAAAGCTTCCCTGACGTAAACTCCAAGTCTCCTGGATTGCTTCCGTTCCAAAAATAACTTTCCCAAAGGTTTCATTCCGTCTGGACTCCGTTTGATATTTCGTTTCTTCGAAACATTGAAATAGGCAAGAAAACATCAATTTGGGCTGGGCCTCCGGTTAATAGGTTAGTCCCAAAAATAATATAAAAGTGTATAATAAAGCCCATAAACATCCAAAACAGATAATATAATAGCATGGAACAATAAAAAATTATAGATACGTTGGAGACGTATCTGCATCCCTAAGCTTAATTCCTGCTCGTCCTCGAGTAGGTAAATGATAAAAACAGAATTTTTGATGTGGAATGCTCCCTAACATATTTATAGATGTAATCTTCTTTATTGTGGAAAGAATATTCATATCCATAAGACTCAAGACAAAATTTTAATATTGCCATAAAAATAATAATACTTCAAGCATACTAATAAAGCAATCATGTCTCCTCAAAATAACATGGCCAAAGCAAGCCATCCCTACAAAATCATATAGTCTGGTTATGCTCTATCTTCATCACACAAAATATTTAAATCATGCACAACCCCGATGACAAGAAGGAGTGTTTTCTGAAGAAAAATGTCATGAAGATGACTCCTGATGAACTTGTGGCTATGCAGACTGAGATCAAAGCACTCAGTGATGAATTTGACGCTTATCGTGCAGATTGGTTAGGAGCCAAAGTCAGATTTATCAAAATGGCAAAGGGATTTACATAAAATGTTGCAGCTCCATCGCAACATGAAATTCCTCAGGCTGAAGCATCTACTCAACCTACTGAAGAACATGCAAGCACAACTGATGACAACTAGGCTATTGATGATTCTAAAAGTACCAGGGCTGCTGAAGAAATTCCAGCCAGTGAAGAAACTGCCAGGGCAACCTCCACTGTTGTGCCTGAAGATCAAGCTAGGCCAGTTGAAGCATCTGCTACTGCGTCTGAGGACACTGAACAGGCCAGGGCAATTACATCACTTGCGCCTGAAGAAACTGAACCAATTTCATCTGCTCGTGCTGCCAAGTCACCATAGATGACAAGTACCAACCTTCCTTCTACATCAGAAGCGAAGAAGACCAAAGCTGCAGAGAAGGCAGTTGTGAAGAAAAGGAAAGCATCTGCAACCTCAGAGTCTTCAGCTCCAAAGAAAGTGAAGACTTTGACAAGCTCCTGTGCAAACCCAATAGATGTTGTTCCAATATCAAGCATGCCATCAATGGAGATTGTTCCCTTTGGTGAGGAATATGTGATTCCTAGTGACTCGGATGAAGAAATCCTTCTGCTGCTACGTCAAAGCAGTTGGATGAAGAAATTGAAGTGGATAATATCCCTTCAACTCCCCTGGTATCATCTCCCATGCCTCAGTTCACAGCTGAAGAGGCAGGTGTTGAAGAAATTGATGAAGAAGACGAGGACATGGACATTGGGTCAAAAACTCCAATTCTGAATGATGACCGTTGGGAAAGTCATCACCCCAATTCTCCTCTAACAACACCTCTGCACCAACTTCCTCAGTCCCTAGTCCAAACTAAAGAAATTCATACGGGCTCTGAAGGACGTCAAGCTTCACTTCCTTCTGTTCCAGAAGAAGTTCTAGCCGCTAGTGCTGAAGAAATGGAGGACAAGGCTGCTACTGATGACACTGCTCCTGAAATTCCTGAACCTGTGGCTCCAGAGGCTGTGCTCAAGAGGCTATGAAGACATCAACTGCAAATCTTCAGCCCAAGCCACAGAATCCTCACACCAAGAAGCATAAATTCAAGGCTGATGACTTCTTTGTCGAGCATCATTTTTTCACCGACTACAATCCATACGACTCTGCTTGATTCCGTCGCAAGCGTTTTTGGACTGCCAACGAGAGGAATTTCTATTCCTCACTACTGTTTGATAAGGCCAAGATCTTTGACCATGAGAAAATTCCTCATGTGGATATGGAGTCTCTTCCATGCTTCACCCCAGTCCTCAGTGTTCTTCATGATGCTGGGCTGCTCAACATCTGCACCGTCATCAGAGATTGGAATGAAGAACTCATTGTTCAATTCTTCGCCATGCTGCACATCACAGGAAATGTTGAAGATTTCATGGGTGCTGGACTAGATGACCGAAAACACTCACTACAAAGCTCCAGCCTCTGAATTGCTTTATGCTGTCCCAGTCAGTCCTCCCACTGAAGGTGTAAGGCTCATCTATGCTGAACCTGAACTCTCAAATCATCTAATGCAAGTGTTGATGAAGCCTTTGAAGCATGGTCAAGCTCCAAGGACCACATTCCTCGTCAAGGAATTGCTCCATGTGCCAAGGACTGTCTATCGCATATTGACCAAAATCCTCAGTCCGATCAAGGCCCACAACTCTGATGAAGAAGAGGTTGTTGGCATAATGAAGAATCTGCTATTCAATATCATACACGGTATTTCTATCAACTACCATGATTTCTTCATAAGGACTTTGGCCAATGTTGCTCTGTCACATTGAAGCCTTACGCTCCCTGGACTATGAGATTCATTAGATCAAGGTCTTCAATTCATTACAAGGCTGATTGTCAAAATCATCTCAGCTACTTGCCGCCAATTGAAGTCCTCAAAAGGACTATTTCCTCAGCTGATGAGAAGGGCAAGGCTGCTGTCATTGATGAAGGCACTCGTCCATTGGATGGACAGTTTCGCAAAGCTGCATCATATTCCACCAATGATGATTCTGCAACGCATGATACTACCGCAAATGCTTCAAAGCAATATCCTCAAGCCACTACTCCGCGTGTGATGACTGACCGTGAGCTTCTCCTCAGCCTACATCATAAAGTTGATAGAAATCACAAGTGGGTCAAGCGTCAGTTTGGTGCTATTCTTCAAAACATGATAGTCATGCAAAATACTGTGAAGAAGAAGCACTACTACTTGTATGAAGTCTTTGACCGCACTTGGGCTATTCTGTCTAACCTTTATAGTGCTGAAGAACTCAAGGAGATGGAATTTCAACAAGACTTTGACTGGGCGCGGCCACCTTTGAAGAAATTCAAGAAAGTCAAAGTTCCTCAGCTTGTTGCCAGTTCATATTCTTCATCGCGCGAGACGGATGAAGCTGAAGATTTGAACAACAACGCGGCAGGCCCTACTCCAATGGACGACCCCAACAATGTTGGCGCTCCTCCAGCAACTTCTTAAAGATATTCTTCAGGGGCGTTAATCCTCATTTTTCGTCCCTTTTGGTCATTCGATGACAAAGGGAGAGAAATTTGAGTTAGTCTTCCAGCGGGTCTCTATATATGGGCGTTTTTTGTTAAGTTACAACTCTCGCTCTTCTGAAGTGTTTGTTGATTGAGTTGTAAACTTAAGTCCTATGGTGGTCTGATACTTCTGCTTTGTTTTCTGCATGCTATTTCCTCAAGTTCGTTAATGCACGCATGCTGAATTTCCTCAGACACCATATTTCATCATGCATTTCAAATTCTTCATATCATATGTTAAATGCGTGTATGAATTACAAGATATAGGGGGAGATCTCCATGATTCTATTCTACAATGTGAATTTGCTATTCAAAGCAAATTCCTCAAATATGCACATCTTCCGGGGAGTTCTTCTATATCTTGCAATCAAATTCCTCAATATCAATATTTACACTTCATATGTTTATCCCCGTTGAAAACTTAACCTATATTGTCATCAATCACCAAAAAGGGGGAGATTGTAAGTGCATCTAGTGCCCTTTAGTGATTTTGGTGTATTGAAGACTTATAGGTTAAGGGACTAATGAGTTTGTGAGTGTACATAGGTCTATAAGTCTATGAGGAGTTTGATATTTACGATGAAAGTCGACCCCTGAAAATGAATGTCTTGAGCTCAAGACTTTGGTTTTCTTGAAGACTTTGAAAGTGAAGAAATTGGTGTGACCGTGAAGACTTGATATTCATGCGAGGATTATGAAGCGTGAAGACTTTTGTTTTCGTAGTTTCATTTTTCTCTTTCTTTAGTCATAGGAAACACCGTACTGTTAAAGGGGGTCGAGGTAAAACTAAGGAAAAGTTTCCAAGTGATGCTGATCTCAAAATCCTACAACTACCCAATCCTTTCGAGTGAAGCCATTGGAAATCTCATACAGTTCAGTCAATTTCTTCAGTGAAAGAGACGAAGATCTTCTGGTCTTTGAGGAATTTTTTCTCACTGAGGAGTTAGGAATTCGCCAGTGCAGATTGCCTACAAGTGAGGAAAATGATAGCCCTGAGGAATTTGATAGTCAAATTTCCGACCATTGTTGTGCTATGTGCCAGCTGTCCCAAAATATCTTCCCACCTAACGGTCATATCATTGAAGGGCATTTATGTCTTATCATGTCGGGCTGCTCCCTAGGCTATAAATAGCCGCCCCCTACAACCACTAGTTGGTTGGCTGCTCCGAGAGAAACTAACACTTGTCATTGAGAGCATCCCATCCTCCGAGGACTTTGAGCGAAAATCATCAAGTGAGGAAAACCCAAACCCAAACACCTACAAACCCAAAGTGATTGAGCATCACTGAAGAGATTGTTCCTGTGTGGAACCGACACTTGTTACCTTTGAGGACTGTGCATCCTCGAGACGGTTAGGCGTCATGCATGTTCTAGAGCATCCAAGAGGAAATTGTGGATCGCCGAGTGACCGATTTTGTGAAAGGTTTGGAAGTCACCTGAAGACTTACAACGAGTGACTGGGCGAGGTCTGTGTGACCTTAGCTCAAGGAAAATACGGTGAGGACTGTGTGTCCGGGACTGTGTGTCTTTAGGTTTAAATACCTCGCCGCTCCAACCCGACGTACGACTGTCACAACAGTTGGAACTGCCCTACCAAATCATCATCTTCACCAAGCTACTGATTCTATTTCCTCAACCTTTTCATTTCCTCATTCATGTGTTGAAGTACTTGATTGTTACTGTTTGAAGACTTTGACCGAAGACTTTCTCAATTTCCTCAATCCTAATTCTTCAGTCACTTTGTCTTCAGCCTACTTATCCTGTTTACACGCTACTTGTACTCTGTGCTTGCTTTCATTTCATCATGATGACTGTGCTACTACTCTGTTACGCTTGCATCTGAGTATTTATTCCACTACTAGTTGTTCGTGACTTAGGAATTTCCTTAGTGAGAAATTCCACAATGATGAATTTGTAAAAATCGCCTATTCACCCCCCTCTAGTCGATATAACGCACTTTCATGGCCGCCCCCACCACGGGTGCGACCGTAGGGCGCGCGCCACCCCCGAGATGGGTTAACCCAACCATTGTGCTCAACGGAGCTGCTGCCCCTTAAGCACCTTCTCCACGTCACCGTGCCATCCAAGTGGCTGGCTCGCAACAGCGAGGGCGCGACGCGGTCGCCACCGACACCATCAGAAGCCAGGCGAAGGTATGATCTACATCATCATCGCTGATGCCAAGCTCCGCTACGGAGGCCATGGAACGTGCCCAGCTGCCATTGAGGTTTCCACCGGTGGCTGATCAGATGGATGAATGGAGGGCCACTATTCAGAGTCTGATTGGCTTCACCGAGGCTGGGGGCTCGCAGCGGGCTGGCCCGTCACGCCCTTCCCATGCGACGACAACGGCTCGCGCTGCTGGTCGTACGGAAGGGGCCACCCCCATGGTGTAGTCCCCACCAAGGCAATCAGTGCAGGCGCGACAGAATCCAGAACCTGACGACGTCTCGGTGGCCTCTTCCAACCCTCGAGCATGTCCAGGCCAAGGGAGAGCACCGGAGGACAGGCAGAGGGGAGATGCGCGCGTCGTCGTCGAGCGATGCCGCGACGACCACCACTGTACCAATGTGTGCGATGATCTCAACATCGATGATCCTACGCTCGAGGACGGCGGGTGCTTGCCTTTCGAGGTTGGGTACCCTGCATGTACTCGTGAGCTACGGCAAGTCCGTTGGCCATCCGCTCGTACGTTCAAGCCAGAGATACCAGAGAAGTATGATGAAAGGCCGACATAGTTCTTGAGCATCTACACCATCGCTGTTCAGGCTGCCGAAGGAAGAGATGAGAAGGTGTTTGCTAACTACTTCCCTTTGGCACTCAAGTCCAATGTGAGGTCTTGGCTGATGCACCTGCCGGAGTCATGGGCTGACCTGTGCCATGAGTTCATTGGCGCCTTCACAGGCGGCCATTAAGAACCAGGACGGCCCAACGACTTGCAACTTCTCCAACAGAAAGAAGAAGAGACCCTCCGCAAGTATTTGCAGAGATTCAGCAGAGTCCACAGGAATATCCCAAATATCCGTCCAGCAGCTGTGATAGCTGCCTTCTAGTCCAATGTGCGCAACCGCATGATATGTTCCAAGATGAATGTACGGTTGCCCAAGACTATGAAGGAGCTTTACACCTTGGTGGAAAAGTGTGCACGGATGGAGGAGGGAAGGAAACTCCTTGAGAAGGAAGATTGCATCGACATCGACTAAGAGGATGACATTGAATCCACCAGTCATAAGAAGAAAAGCAAGAAGCGCAACAAGAGGCGCAAGGATAAGGCAGTGATGACCGTCGAGGGATCGGGCATAGTGATGACCGTCGAGGGATCGGGCACACTCAGTACCGGCAAGAAGGCTAAGGCCGAAGCCCCCGGCAAGGAGTCTGCTGCGTGCGTTGACTACCGGGAGGCTGCTGCTACCGAGAAGGTTGGGAAAGGCGATGGGCCGTACAACAAGATCTATCAGACCAAAGGCCACGATCTCCAAGAGTGTCATCAGGTCGAGCAGCTTGTCAACAGGCAGAGAGCCGAGTACGAGAAGCATGATAAGGAGAAAGGTCAGAATGGTACTAGCGGTAAGGGCCGTGGCGGTGAAGCAAATCATCCCGGCAAGGCCTTTCGGAACCAAGGAAAACCCGCCAGGGGCTGAGACAAGGAAGTTTGCAATGATGAGAGTGATGGAGGGGATGAAGAGGAAACCAACGAGTAGGAATTCCAAAAGGCCACTCACACCCTGTGCATTGACGGGGGTGCATCTTTGCACTCCTCCCACTACCAGCTTAAATGGTGGGTGTGTGAGGTCAATGCCGTGGAGCCAGCGGCAGAATCTCAGAAGCCGCTCATATGGTCACGCACACCCATCATCTTTGATGAAGAGGACCATCCTGACCGCACCACCACGGTAGGATGTTTGCCATTGTTGGTCTCTCCAATAATTCACAACCTCAAAGTCACAAAGATGTTGGTTGATGGCGGGGCTGGGTTAAATCTAATTTCCCCAAAGGTTATCGGCAAACTTCAGATAGCAGAGGAAGAACTAAAGGTCATGGGCATGTTTCAAGGAGTTAATCCCGGTAGGAGTCATCCTAAGGGAAAGATCACGTTGCCAGTGACACTGGGGGGGGGGGGGAACTGAACTATCGGACTGAGAAGGTTGTGTTTGATGTGGTCGACCTCCCCCTGCCATACAATGGGATCCTTGGACGCCCAGCTCTGGCAAAATTCATGGCGGCATCCCACTATGCCTACAACACCTTGAAGATGCCAGGGCCGGTAGGAGTCAATTCTATCCTGTCAGATGAGAAGGATGCAATCATTTGCATGGATAAGATGTATCGGGACGCAGTCGCGGCAGAGGCCACAACAACGACAGTTCCCGCCAAGGAAAACAAAGGAAAGAAGAAGGATAGCGAGGACACCAACAAGGGATCCAAGAAGCGTACCTCTTCAGAGTGCACTGCGCCTATTGATGACTTGTCGGAGAGTTCCAACAACAAGGATCCAAGGTTGCTGCACCACATGTGAACAAGGTCCCGGCAGGGCTGCCTGGCGTTGATGGTACCTTCACCATCAGCGCCACCCTTGATGACAAATAGGAAAGCACGCTTGCTGCCTTCCCGCGGGCGAATATAGATGTGTTTGCCTGGCAACTATCTGATATCCCCGGTGTTCCCAGGAGGTAATCGAGCACCACCTTGCTGTCTGCCCACACGCCCAACCTGTCAAGCAGAAGGTTCGAAAGCAGGCCTTGGAGAGGCAGCAGTTCATTGCAGAGGAGATTAAGAAGCTTGAAGTAGTTGGTCTGGTCAGAGGAGTATTGCATCCGACATGGTTGGCAAACCCAGTGGTCGTGCGCAAGGCTAACGGGAAATGGAGGCTTTGCATAGATTTCACAGATCTCAATAAGGCTTGCCTGAAGGACCCATTTCCCTTGCCGCGCATCGACCATATTGTGGACTCCACTTTAGGTTGTGATTTTCTCTCCTTTTTGGATGCATACTCTGGGTATCACCAGATCTTCATGTCTAAGGAAGACAAAGAGAAAACCTCGTTCATCACCCCGTGTGGTACGTACTGCTTTGTGTGCATGCCTTTCAGGTTAAAGAGTGTCGGGTCCACTTTTGCAGGAGCAATCCATATTGGTTTTGAACCATAGTTGCACAGAAACATTGAGGCTTATATGGATTATATTGTGGTCAACCCTCATCTAGGATTTGGAGGAGACATTTGCTAATCTGCGCAAGATCAACTTGAAGCTAAATCCGGCGAAGTGTTTGTTTGGCGTTCCCTTCGGTAAGCTACTTGGGTTCTTTGTGTCCCATCGGGAGATCGAAGCCAACCCTGACAAGATCAAGGCTATCGAGCAGATATAGGTGCCCAACACAGTCAAGGACGTGAGGCGTCTGACAGAGTGCGTTGCCACACTTAGCAGATTTATCTCCAAGTCTGCCGAGCACACCCAGCCGTTCTTTAAGATTTTGAAGAAGGCAGGGCCCATGAAGTGTACCCCGGAAGCAGATGCAACTTTACAAGACTTGAAGACCTACTTGTCCTCTGTGCCCACTTTGGTTGCCCCCAAACCACAAGAGCCATTGCTGCTGTATTTAGCGGCAACCAATCAAGTGGTTAGTGCAGCCTTGGTGGCACAGCGGGAAGTAGATGAAACAGAGAGTGAACAAGGCCCAATAGGGACGGATAAGGATCAGGACAGAGGAGAACACATTAGTAGGGACAACCCCAAGGACGCGGCAAAGAAGAAAGTGGTGCAGCGCCCAGTGTACTTCGTTAGCTCCGTGTTACAGGGGGCTAGGTCGAGGTACTCTGGTGTGCAAAAGTTTATTTTTGGCCTCATCATGGCCTCAAGGAAACTGCGCCACTACTTCCAAGCCCATGAGATCACGGTTGTCCCCCACTTCCCGTTGCAAAGGATACTTGATTCATCTCCAATGCATCTATAATTTTTTATTGTTCCATGCTGTTATATTATCAATCTTGGATGTTTCATAATAATTTTATAGTCATTTTATATCATTTTTTGGGTACTAACCTATTGACATAGTGCCAAGTGCCAGTTGCTGTTTTCTGCATGTTTTTACATTGCAGGAAATCAATACCAAACGAAGTCCAAATGCAAGGAAACTTTATGGAGATTATTTTGGACCAGAAGACACCTAATGGGCCAAGGCTGCGCCTGGGGGGGTGCTCCGAGGAGAGCACAACCCACCAGGGCATGCGAGGAGGCCCAAGCGCGCCCTGGTGGGTTGTGCCCACCTCGGGTGCCTCCCGGACCGCCTCTTTGCTCTATAAATACCCCAATATTCCAGAAACCCTAGGGGAGTTGACGAAAATCAATTCTAGCCGTCGTGGAGTCTAGAACCACCAGATCCAATCTAGATACCATCACGGATGGGGTTCACCACCTCCAATGGTGCCTCTCTGATGATGCGTGAGTAGTTCTTTGTAGACCTTCGGGTCCGTAGTTAGTAGCTAGATGGCTTCCTCTCTCTCACTGAATTCTCAATACAATGGTCTCTTGGAGATCCATATGGTGTAACTCTTTTTGCGATGTGTTTGTTGGGATCGGATGAACTTTGAGTTTATGATCAGATCTACGTTTTTATATCCGTGAAAGTATTTGATTTTCTTTGATCTCTTTTATGCATGATTGCTTATAGCCTCATATTTCTTCTCCGATATTTGGGTTTTTTTGTCCAACTTGATCTATTTATCTTGCAATGGGAAGAGGTGCTTTGTAGTGGGTTCGATCTTACGATGCTTGATCCCAGTGACAGAAGGGGAACCGACACGTATGTATCGTTGCTACTAAGGATAAAACAATGGGGTCTATCTCTACACAGATAGATCTTGTCTACATCATGTCCGCTCGTATTGAATTACTTTGTTTCTCCATGAACTTAATACACTAGATGCATGCTGGATAGTGGTCGATGTGTGGAGTAATAATAGTAGATGCACGCAGGAGTCGGTCTACTAATCTTGGACGTGATGCCTATATAATGATCATTGCCTGGATATCGTCATGATTATTTGATGTTCTATCAATTGCCCAACAGTAATTTTTTTACCCACCATTTGCTATTCTTCTCGAGAGAAGCCACTAGTGAAACCTACGGTCCCCGGGTCTCTTACTCATATTATTTGCCTTTGCGATCTATTTTCCTTTGCTTTTATTTTTAGATCTACTAAACCAAATACCTTGCTGCAATTTATTTTATTTGGCATTCGTTCTATCAATACTTACAACTTTCTCCCATCCACGTGCCAATTTCTGGCGCCGTTACCCGAAAGGGATTGACAACCCCTTTTACACGTCGGGTTGCGAGTATTTGTTATTTGTGTGTAGGTGTTGTTTACGTTGTGTTGCTTGGTTCTCCTACTAGTTCGATAACCTTGGTTTCATATCTGAGGGAAATACCTACCACCGCTGTGCTGCATCATCCCTTCCGCTTTGGGGAAATACCGACGTAGCTTCAAGCGACATCAATACTCTGAAACGCTGAGGCTACCGGCAGAATAGTGGAGTGGGCTTTGGAGTTATCCAACTTTGGCCTGAAGTTTGAGAGCACGTCAATAATCCAGAGTAGGGCATTGGCAGAGTTTATTGCAGAATGGACACCAACTCCTGATGAAGAAGCACCGGAAACAGTTATCCCCGGCAAGGAAGCACCCTAAGAATGGATCATGTATTTCGATGGTGCCTTCTCCCTACAAGGTGCAGGGGCTGGCGTGCTTCTTGTTGCTCCCACGGGGGAGCACTTGAAGTACGTCATCCAGATGAACTTTCCTCGGGAGGAGGCAACCAACAATACAACAGAGTATGAAGGGCTCCTTGCCGGGCTCAGGATTGCAACATAATTGGGAATTAAGAAGCTAATCATTCGAGGAGATTCACAACTTGTGGTGATACAAGTCAACAAGGATTACCAAAGTCCATTGGTGGAGGCATACATTGAGGAAGTGAGGAGATTGGTGGAGCACTTTGACGGATTGCAAACAGAGCACATACCCCATGCGGAAAATAGCATAGTTGATCATCTGTCAAAGTGTGCTATGCAAAAACTTCTTGTTGAACCAGGAGCTTTTGTTCTCCATCTTACTCAACCATTCGTATCCCCGGCAACAATGGCCAGAAAGAGGAGGAAGTTGGACTCTGGTAAGCCTCTCCCGGTAGAGCCTCCCAGGGCTCCTGGTATGGACCCGGCTGGAAACTCCTCATCACCTGCTGGGCTGCGCTCTCCTGCCGAGCCACTGGTCCCCGCGGATGAGGTACGCGCTCCTGCAGATGAGGAGGTGCCGCTAGTCCTTGTTGCCGAGCCTCAGGCTCCAACTTGGGCAAGGCACATACTCCATTTCCTCCAAACTGGAGAACTTCCTGATGAGCAAGAGGAAGCTGAAAGAGTAGCCCGGAGGGCCAGTATGTATCAGTCTGTCGATGACACTCTATACAGAAGAAGGCCCAACAGTGTGAAATTGAAGTGCATCTGCCAGGAAGAAGGAAAGGAACTGCTGGCGGAAATACACAAAGGCATGTGCGGCTCCCACATTGGATCAAGGGCATTACTTGGGAAAGCATTCCAGCAAGGATTCTATTGGCCCACATCCCTCCAAGATGCGGTTGAGCTAGTCACCAAGTGTGAAGCCTACCAGTTCCATTCCAAGAACATCCATCTGCCTTCACAAGCACTTCAGACAATCCCTTTGTCATGGCCGTTTTTGGTCTGGGAGCTCGATATCCTCGGCCCTTTCCCCCGAGCTACCGGGGGCTTTGAATTCTTGTTTGTTGCCATCGACAAGTTCACAAAGTGACCGGAAGTAGATGCCGTGAGAAAGGTGACTACTCAGTCAGCTATCAAGTTCTTCAAAGGATTGGTGTGCCGCTTTGGGGTCCCTGCCCTGATCATCACCGACAACGGCACCCAGTTCACGAGTCGCGCCTTCATGCAATATGTTCATGCCCTTGGAAGCAAGATCTCATTTGCCTCTATTGCACATTGCAGAAGGAATGGACAAGCTGAGAGGGCGAATGCTGAAGTGATGCAAGGACTCAAGACGAGAACCTTTGATACGCTGCAGAAGTGCGGCAGACGATGGATCGATGAGCTGTCGGTAGTCCTCTGGTACCTCAGAACGACACCAAACCGGGCTACCGGGCAGACTCCCTTCTCCCTAGTCTATGGGGCAGAAGCAGTTATCCCCACGGAACTCATTTACGAGTCACCTCGAGTGCTTGCCTATGATGAAGTAGCGAAGGACCAGCACCGGCGTGACGACGTTGTGCTTCTCGAGGAGAACCGTCTCCGGGCTGCTATGCGTGTCGCACGCTATCAGCAAGCCCTGCGTCACTATCACAACAGCAGGGTTCATGCCCGATGTTTTGAGGAAGGCGACCTTGTCCTTAGACGCGTTCAGTTCGCCAAGGGTACAAACAAGTTGATGCCGAAGAGGGAAGGCCCTTACCGAGTAGTTCGACTCACCAGACCTGGCGCAGTCCGTTTAGAGTCCGAAGATGGCATTCAATTGCAAAACTCGTGGAATATTGAGCATTTCCGCAAGTTCTGCCCATAAGGCGCGGCTGTCGGGCCTTGCCCGACAGCCACCCTTTTGTACTGCTGATACGTCTCCGTCATATCTATAATTTTTTGATTGTCTCATGCCAATATTATTCAACTTTCATATACTTTTGGCAAGTTTTTATACTATTTTTGGGACTAACATATTGATCCAGTGCCCAGTGCCAGTTCCTGTTTGTTGCATGTTTTATGTTTCAAAGAAACCCCATATCAAACGGAATCCAAATGGGATAAAAACGGACGGAGAATATTTTTGGAATATTTGGAAAATTCCGGAAGAAAAATCCACGCGATACGGTGCCCAAGGGAGGCACGAGGCAGGGGGGCGCGCCCCACCCCCTGGGCGCGCCCCTGACCCTCTTGAGCTCCCCGTAAGGCGGTTGATGCCCTTCTTCGGCCGCAAGAAAGCTAATTTTTGGAGAGAAAAAATCACGACAAAGGTTTCAATCCAATCGGAGTTAGATCTCCATATATATACGAAACGGTGAAAGGGCGGGAGAGAGAGAGAACGCAGAAACAGAGAGAGACAGAGAGACAGATCCAGTCTCGGAGGGGCGAGAGCCCCTCCGACGCAATGGAGACCAAGGACCAGAGGGGAAACCCTTCTCCCATCTAGGGAGGAGGTCAAGGAAGAAGAAGAAGGAGGGGGGCTCTCTCCCCCTCGCTTCCGGTGGCACCGGAGTGCCATCGGGGGCCATCATCATCACCGCAATCTTCACCAACAACTTCACCGCCATCATCACCAACTGTTCCCCCCTCTATGCAGCGGTGTAACCTCTCTCTTACCCGCTGTAATCTCTACTTAAACATGGTGCTCAACGCTATATATTATTTCCCAATGATGTATGGCTATCCTATGATGTTTTAGTAGATTCGTTTTGTCCTATGGGTTATTTGATGATCGTGATTGGTTTGAGTTGCATGTTTTATTATTGGTGCTGTCCTATGGTGCTCTCCGTGTCGCGCAAGCGTGAGGTATTCCCGCTGTAGGGTTTGCAATATGCTCATGATTTGCTTATGGTGGGTGGCGTGAGTGACAGAAGCACAGACCCGATTAAGTAGGTTGTTTGCGTATGGGATAAAGAGGACTTGATACTTTAATACTATGGTTGGGTTTTACCTTAATGATCTTTAGTAGTTGCGGATGCTGGCTAGAGTTCCAATCATAAGTGCATATGATCCAAGTAGAGAAAGTATGTTAGCTTATGCCACTCCCTCATATAAAATTGCAATAGTGATTACCGGTCTAGTTATCGATTGCCTAGGGACAAATAACTTTCTCGTAACAACAAGCTCTCTACTAAAACTAACTTAGTTGTGTCTTTACCTAAACAGCCCCTACTTTTTATTTACGTAATCTTTATTATCTTGCAAACCTATCCAAAAACACCTACAAAGTACTTCTAGTTTTATATTTGTTCTAGGTAAAGCGAACGTTAAGCGTGCGTAGGGTTGTATTGGTGGTCGATAGAACCTGAGGGGATATTTGTTCTACCTTTAGCTCATCATTGGGTTCGACACTCTTACTTATCGAAAGAGGCTACAATTGATCCCCTATACTTGTGGGTTATCAAGACCTTTTTCTGGTGCCGTTGCTAGGGAGTCATAGCGTGGGGTGAATATTCTCGTGTGTGTGCTTTTTTGCTTTATCACTAAGTAATTTATATTTGCTGTTCTTAGTTGTTTTCTATCTTTAGTTATGGGTAGGAAACACAAAATACAAAAAAATAGTTGTACCTACTGAACCAATGGTTGAAGAACCACTCAAAATCTATCACACTCCTGAAGCTTATTACTTGGATCATCTTCGATCCCTATGTGCTCGTGCTGACACCCCAACTAGCTTAGTTGAGGGCAAATCTTTAGATGAGCATGCTTGTTATGTGCGATATCATATATCTGAAAAAGGGAAACTTTTACTGGGTCAAATTCATCGTTTGCAATGCTATGCTTGGAATTTATGTGAAATATATGATTTCACTTGTTGTTCTGAAGACCCTAAGAAACACCTTCCCTACCAATGTTTGTTTAGTGATAATGGAATCGTATATTCTTATGCTAAGGGTGTTTATAATTACTATGGTGTTCAACAAATTGAAGAATTTGTTGCTTTTAAGGGTGCTTATGAAATTGCTTCTTTGATTGAAAAGTATGATGCTATTCTTTACCAGTCTGAAAATATTGCCATACTTGAATATTGTTATGATAATTATGCTTCTAATGCCTATGTTAAACCATATATTGAGGACTCCTCCGCTGTCCAAGAAGAGACTAATATTTTGCAGGAGTCTATGGAAGAAGAAATTGATGAAACTGTGAGCTCATTGGATGAAAAAGATGATGAGGAGAGCGAAGAACAAAAGGAGGAAGAGTGGATTAGCTACCCGTGCCCACCTTCTAATGAGAGTAACTATTCAACTCATACATTGTTTAATTTCCCTTCGTGCTTACCGAAGGATGATTGCTATGATGATTGTTATGATCCCGTTGATTATCTTGAAATACCCCTTTTTGATGATGCTTGCTATGCTTGTGGCCAAGATGCCAATATAAATTATGCTCATGGAGATGAACTTGCTATAGTTCCTTATGTTAAACATGAAATTGTTGCTATTTCACCCACGCATGATAGTGCTATTATCGTTTTGAATTCTCCCGACTACACTATATCGGAGAAGTTTACCCTTATTAAGGATTATATTGATGGGTTGTGTTTTACTATTGCACATGATGATTTTGATGAATATAATATGCATGTTCTTGTTTCCCCTACTTTCAATTATTATGAGAGAGGAACTATATCTCCACCTCTCTATGTTTCCAATACAATAAAATTGCAAGAAACTGTTTATACTATGCATTGGCCTTTACTTTGTGTTCATGAATTGTTCTTTTATGACATGCCGATGCATAGGAAGAGAGTTAGACTTCGTCATTACATGATATATGTTACCTTGTGCTCACTACTAAATTACAAATCATTGTTAATTTAAATTAGCTTTGATATACCTTGGGATCCGGGTGGATCCATTACTTGAGCACTTTATGCCTAGCTTAATGGCTTTAAAGAAAGCGCTACCTGGGAGACAACCCGGAAGATTTAGAGAGTCATTTATTTATGTTATGTGCTTTTATAAAGTTTAAAAATAAAAATAATGTGCCAAGGTTTGCCTTTAGGATGTTTTAGATGCTTGTTGGTTTGTGCGGTGTAGGACAGAAACTTTGTCTGTAGTGCGCGATTTTACATTTTTTTACTGGAACGTCAAATGGTTCTGATTCTTTTTGCACTGTCTTTCTATACAAATTGTTTATTTTTCCTAATTTTGTAAGAATTTTTCAAGTTCCATAGGTATGGTGAATGTTCAGATTGTTACAGACTGTTCTGTTTTAGACAGATTCTTTTTTTGTGATGCATAGTTTGCTTGTTTTGATGAAACTAACGATTTATATCAGTGGATTAAGCCATGGAAAAGTTATATTACAGTAGACACAATGCAAAATAATAATATTAATCGGTTTTCAACAGTACTTAGAGTAGTGATTTTCTTTATTATACTAACGGATCTTACCGAGTTTTCTGTTGAAGTTTTGTGTGGATGAAGTGTTCGATGATCGAGAAGGTCTCGATGTGAGAAGAAGGAAGAGAGGCAAGAGCTCAAGCTTCGGGATGCCCGAGGCACCCCAAGTAAATATTCAAGGAGACTCAAGCGTCTAAGCTTGGTATGCCCTGGAAGGCATCCCCTCTTTCTTCAACAAGTATCAGTATGTTTTCGGATTCGTTTCGTTCATGCGATATGTGGAAATCTTGGAGCGTATTTTGCATTTAGTTTTCACCTTTCTTTTATGCACCATGCTGGTATGAGGTAGTCCTTGGTTGATTTATAGAACGCTCATTGCACTTCACTTATATTCTTTGAGTATGGCTTTATAGAATGCTTTATGTGCTTCACTTATATCATTTGATGTTTGGATTGCCTGTTTCTCTTCACTTAGACAACCGTCATTTGTAGAATGCTCTTTTGATTGACTTATATTTGTTAGAGCGTGGGCATATCTTTTGTAGAAAGAATTAAACTCTCTTGCTTCACTTATATCTATTTAGAGAGATGATAGGAACTGGTCATTCACATGGTTAGTCATAAAATCCAACATAAAACTTGTAGATCACTGAATATGATATGTTTGATTCCTTGCAATAGTTTTGTGATATAAACATGGTGATATTAGAGTCATGCTAATGGGTAGTTGTGGATTAGTAGAAATACTTATGTTGAGGCTTGTGATTCCCGTAGCATGCACGTATGGTGAACCGTTATGTAACGAAGTCGGAGCATGAGGTATTTATTGATTGTCTTCCTTATGAGTGGCGGTCGGGGACGAGCGATGGTCTTTTCCTACCAATCTATCCCCCTAGGGGCATGCGTAGTAGTACTTTGCTTCAAGGGCTAATAAAATTTTGCAATAAGTATGTGAGTTCTTTATGACTAATGTTGAGTCCATGGATTATACGCACTCTCACCCTTCCATCATTGCTACCCTCTTCGATACCGTGCATTGCCCTTTCTCACCACGAGAGTTGGTGCAAACTTCGCCGGTGCATCCAAACCCCGTGATATGATACGCTCTGTCACACATAAGCCTCCTTATATCTTCCTCAAAACAACCACCATACCTACATATTATGGCATTTCCATAGCCATTTCGAGATATATTGCCATGCAACTTCCATCATCATCATATACATGACTTGAGCATTCATTGTCATATTGCTTTGCATGATCGTAAGATAGCTAGCATGATGTTTTCATGGCTTGTCCATTTTTTGATGTCATTGCTACGCTAGATCATTGCACATCCCGGTACACCGCCGGAGGCATTCATATAGAGTCATATCTTTTTTCTAGTATCGAGTTGTAATATTGAGTTGTAAGTAAATAAAAGTGTGATGATCATCATTATTAGAGCATTGCCCGCCAAAAAAAACAAAGAGGCCAAAGAAGCCTAAATAAAAAAAGGGGACCAAAGAAGCCCACAAAAAAGAGAAAAAGGGGGCAATGTTACTATCCTTTTACCACACTTGTGCTTCAAAGTAGCACCATGTTCTTCATATAGAGAGTCTCTTGAGTTATCACTTTCATATACTAGTGGGAATTTTCATTATAGAACTTGGCTTGTATATTCCGATGATGGGCTTCCTCAAATGCCCGAGGTCTTCATGACCAAGCAAGTTAGATGCACACCCACTTGGTTTCAGTTTGAGCTTTCATACACTTATAGCTCTAGTGCATCCGTTGCATGGCAATCCCTACTCCTCACATTGACATCAATTGATGGGCATCTCCATATCCTATTGAATAGCCGCGTCGATGTGAGACTTTCTCCCTTTTTGTCTTCTCCACACAACCTCCACCATCATATTCTATTCCACCTATAGTGCAATGTCCATGGCTCACGCTCATGTATTGCGCGAGGGTCGAAAAAGCTGAAGCACGTTAAAAAGTATGAACCAATTGCTCGGCTTGTCATCGGGGTTGTGCATGATGTGAATATTTTGTGTGGTGAAGATGGAGCATAGCCAGACTATATGATTTTGTAGGGATAACTTTATTTGGCCATGTTATTTTGAAAACACATGATTGCTTTATTAGTAGGCTTGAAGTATTATTGTTTTTATGTCAAATGATAGACTATTGCTTTGAATGACTCGTATCTTAATATTCATGCCATGATTAGATATATGATCAAGATTATGCTAGGTAGCATTCCACATCAAAAATTATCTTTTTTATCATTTACCTACTCGAGGACAAGCAGGAATTAAGCTTGGGGATGCTGATACGTTTCCGTCGTATCTATAATTTTTGATTGTTCCATGCCAATATTATTCAACTTTCATATACTTTTGGCAAGTTTTTATACTATTTTTGGGACTAACATATTGATCCAGTGCCCAGTGCCAGTTCCTGTTTGTTGCATGTTTTATGTTTCACAGAAACCCCATATCAAACGGAATCCAAACGGGATAAAAACGGACGGAGACTATTTTTGGAATATTTGGAGAATTCCGGAAGAAAAATCCACGCGATACGGTGCCTGAGGGAGGCACGAGGCAGGGGGCGCGCCCCTGACCCTCGTGAGTTCCCCGTAAGGCGGTTGATGCCCTTCTTCAGCCGCAAGAAAGCTAATTTTTGGAGAAAAAAATCACGGTGAGGGTTTCAATCCAATCGGAGTTAGATCTCCATATATACACGAAATGGTGAAAGGGCGGGAGAGAGAGAACGCAGAAATAGAGAGAGACAGATCCAATCTCGAAGGGGCTCTCGCCCCTCCAACGCCATGGAGACCAAGGACCAGAGGGGAAACCCTTCTCCCATCTAGGGAGGAGGTCAAGGAAGAAGAAGAAGGAGGGGGCTCTCTCCCCCTCGCTTCTGGTGGCACCGGAGTGCCACCGGGGGCCATCATCCTCACCGCAATCTTCACCAACAACTTCACCGGCATCATCACCAACTCTTCCCCCCTCTATGCAGCGGTGTAACCTCTCTCTACCCGCTGCAATATCTACTTAAACATGGTGCTCAACGCTATATATTATTTCCCAATGATGTATGGCTATCCTATGATGTTTGAGTAGATCCGTTTTGTCCTATGGGTTATTTGATGATCGTGATTGGTTTGAGTTGCATGTTTTATTATTGGTGTTGTCCTATGGTGCTCTCCGTGTCGCGCAAGCGTGAGGGATTCCAGCTGTAGGGTTTGCAATATGTTCATGATTTGCTTATGGTGGGTGGCGTGAGTGACAGAAGCACAGACCCGAGTAAGTAGGTTGTTTGCGTATGGGATAAAGAGGACTTGACACTTCAATGCTTTGGTTGGGTTTTACCTTAATGATCTTTAGTAGTTGCGGATGCTTGCTAGAGTTCCAATCATAAGTGCATATGATCCAAGTAGAGAAAGTATGTTAGCTTATGCCTCTCCCTCATATAAAATTGCAATAGTGATTACCGGTCTAGTTATCGATTGCCTAGGGACAAATAACTTTCTCGTAACAACAAGCTCTCTACTAAAACTAACTTAGTTGTGTCTTTACCTAAAGAGCCCCTACTTTTTATTTACGTAATATTTATTATCTTGCAAACCTATCCAAAGACACCTATAAAGTACTTCTAGTTTTATATTTGTTCTAGGTAAAGTGAACGTTAAGCGTTCGTAGGGTTGTATCGGTGGTCGATAGAACCTGAGGGAATATTTGTTCTACCTTTAGCTCCTCGTTGGGTTCGACACTCTTACTTATCGAAAGAGGCTACAATTGACCCCCTATACTTGTGGGTTATCAACAGCCTTGCCTCAGTTGCATGTAACCCCTTGTAAAAAGCTTGGCGCAGACCCTGAACAGCAGAGAAATAAATGAAGCGCTGGGGGCCCCCGACAAGTTGCATGCATGCATAAGCATTTCATGAGCATTGCATATGCATATAGATAAGATCGCATCTTGCATCATTTCCATCTGCATAAAATTGCAGGTTCCTGCCGTGAGCTTGGCCTCTACAGGAAGATGGAAAGATGAACCAACACCGTGGCCTCCGGCAAGCCAAACAGATAAGTTCTATCTCTTGTCCATACATGTTTTGTAAGCAAATACTTGTGCATAAGAAAACCTCGTCGATTTTTAAGACTTAGGTGCTCCCATCCCTTGACACGAACGTTGCTTTGGTCAGGATGGTCGCAGTGGCCTTTGATTAAAAAAGATTGGCGGGGGGCTGGTTCTTCTCCACAATTTGTGCTCGGTAGGCTTAGTTCCCCGGCAAGCAAAATGGAGGGTACCGGCAGGATAGCCTGCCGGGGGAAACTCATTTATTTAAAATATAGAGGCATTCCACCTCTGGATGGGCATATACATGCACGAATCCCCGACAAGGTTTATCTTTTTCATTAATATGATGATCAAACTAGTACAGACCTTACAGGACATAAACATGGATCCAAGAGATTACATTATTTGAACTAAAATTTGGCAAGTGCCTATAGTTTTAAGCTTGAAAAAAAGATAAGTGCCCCATAAACTCCTCTCCCTGTCCCTCTTATCCCAGGTATTGCAGTGGGAAAAGAAGAGGGCGGAAGGTGCGGGTCAGCAAACGCCACCCCAACCTCGTCAAGACCTGTCAAGCACAGCCTGACAAGATCGGGAGTGGCGAGGTTGCAAAGGAGGAAGACGGAAGGAGCACCCCGGCGGTCCTCTGGTCACCGCCTCCAGGACCAGTCCGAAGCTCCAGCACAGGCACCGGCAGGGAAGGCCGTCAGAGCTCGGCTGGAAGACTGCTGGAGGAAGCGGAAGCGCCAGGGGGGCAAGCTCTTCCCTGGCAACCGGGAAAACAATGATGATGGTGCTGGGGAAGGAAGGGCAAAGACAGAAAGACAAGGCAGCAGGTCGCCAGTATGAGACGAACGCGTCGATGCTTTTGTACTCCAACCTGGCAGCCTGCCTCCCGCCTTCTCCCTCTTCCCTGGCTTCATCTTCATCAACATCTCTCCAAAGAGGCACCCGGACCCCATCCCGACGCCTTCCCCGGAGAAGTAGCCGAAGACCTAGACAACCAGGGGGATCGGGCGCGCCGTTCCCCACCTTGGCAGCCAGGTAGGCGTGCCTCCCTTCAACATCAGCCCCGGATCCACCGAAGGGGGCAATGCTGGGATTAGCAATGATCCCCAGCCCTGCCTCCTGGGCGAGCATCAAAGGTACCAAGAACCCGGTCTCCGAGCCAACAAGCGGCAGCAACACCCGACAAGATACCGCCTTACCCGAGGACGGCCACCGAGGTAGAAGAGAGAAGCATTTCCCCGTAATGGGGAAGCTTGATATCTCCCGCACCACGGTCGACCCATCCGCCGCGTCTCCTCCGAGCATGGACCAGACTCACTCCCCAAGCACCGGCATGAGCATTTGGTGTCGCCGACCTCAAGATACTGCCTGAGGCCGAGCCCCAGGCTCTTCTCCTCAGCATAACCCACAGGAAGCAGAAGCTGGAGGAGAAAGGATGTGAGGATGAATGCCTCCGCTCCTCTCCCGCCCCTCCTTTTATAGGCAGGTCGGAGGAGAGGGTCGCTCCCTCAACGGGCGACCGCCGCCCTCCTCCACCAATTCAAGAAGACTAGGCCCCCGCCTTGATGCTCTTCTGCACCATGTGCCTCCGTTACCTACCCCGCGTGATGCATGCCGCATACGTGGCTGAGGATAAGGGTGTGGTGGGAAGAGTGAATTGGCGTTCATCCCACCGTGCGTTAAAGTCATTCACGGGCCATTACAAGGATGGCACCACCACTATTGGCTTTACACGACGCATGGGAAAACTGAAATCTGGCCTGAACTCAAGATTAATGAAGAAGCAAAGAAGATCTCAAGAGGCCAGCTACTGCCACACCCCTGCTTGTGCACTTATTAGGGCCTACCCCGACGACGCCCGACAGCACGTTCGGGCCATGCTCGGGGACTTCTGTCAGTGCAACAACACCCTGGGTCTGTTGCCCAGACTATGCACAGGCATGAGAACAAGATTACAGCACCAAGATCAGAGTGGAGCATAAGGAATCAATTCTTCAAAGGACCAACGTGCAACACCAGAAGACTAAGACCAGCCAGGAAAGTAGGATATTGATAAGGGAAAAGCCTCCCTTGCCGGGCACGCGAGCCCAGCAAGGACGGGGTCACCCCGCAATAAAGCCTCTAAGATGCCCTGGTAGGGCTTGCTACGACTCACGAAGGCAAAACCACCTCACCACGATGCACGTCGTCGATCGATGCGGTGTCAAGCTCCAAAGTGACTAAGTGGCTGCTATTCGCCACATGGCAACCACTTTCTACAGGAAATACCTACAGGCGACACTCGTCTTGTGATGTGTCGAGCGAGAAGATGTAAAGCTAGCAAAATAGCCCGACAGGGCCTGCCAGGCAAGCTACGATGTGACGTTGAGCGGCGCATTTAATGTGCTCTATCAGCCTACAGAATTAGGTATGATAGCACTATTTGCTATCTTATCAGTGCATATATAATGACTGATTTGCCACTGTGGTGACCCCTTTGTCTATAAAAGGAGGCCCAAGGCAACCATAAGAAAGGTTAGCGAATCCACCCCCTCACACTTTCATACGTGCGAAGCCGTTTCGTCCCGAGGCAACCCTGCCGGGCAAGCGTGTTGCGTTCACCACCATTTTTCCACCATCAATCCACCAAAGCAGGAGTAGGGTTTTACGCCTCGCAGCGGCCCGAACCTGGGCAAAGATTGCCCGTGTGATCTCTGTCGTGCTGTTCGACGCCCCTCTGCTCTTTGTGCAACGTGTTATCCCCCCGCCGAACCAGCAAGGGACTCTTGGTCCCATAGGTGGCCATGGTTTCCCACGACACCGTCGGTGATGATTTCACCAATCGCTGACTATTGTATACCACCAAGCGTTTGCCCACAACACGCACGGCTTATTAGCAGCAATCATATGTATTATTATCGGTCTCCGCACACATTTCTGATTACAAACCTGTTTGTCGCGTATCACACACATCCTGTTAAATTAAACCGTTTTTGTTTTCTTGGCTCAAAGCAAACAGTTCATCCAAGTGAATTGTACGTCGTATATTGCACACACCTTGATCTGGCTGATTGTTTCTTTTGTGTTGCCTATTCACAAACAGTTCATCCGAGTGAACCGTATGTTGTATATCGCACATACCTTCATCTGGTTGCCCGTTTCTGTTGTTTTGCCTCATCGCAAACAGGTCATTCAACTGAACGGTATGCCCCTCATCACACACGCAACTAAAATATGAATCGTGTTTGATGTATCCTTCATCGCAAACATTTTGCATCTTTTTTGACGGTTATTTTACATCACCGTTTGCGATTAATGCATCACATACAGTTTCGTCGAAGGGTCTCTAATCGTAGTGTCGCGTTAGCAGCATCCTGTAGTAGTGTATGGCTGAGGCATAGAGAATGACTTTCATTCTGTGTGATAGCCTGGCTTATTAGGGATGATAGAATACTCATATCAATAAGGAATTCCTTCTTTTCCGGCAGCCAATTCAGATAGAACTCCAAAGTTAAGCCTGCTCAGCTTGGAGTAGTTTCAGGATGGGGCGACCAATCGGGAAGTTGCTCCCTGGCGCGCACGAGTGAGGACAAAGTGCGCAGAAAAGACTAATATTGATCTCTGGTGCCAGTCTAGATCCTGCCAGGAGTAACGACCATCAGAGGGTGTGTCTGGGGCGTTAGAAGTTGGTATCAGAGCCGACCCTCACGGTTACATGGATGTTTACGGACAAGTGCGTGGTAATGTTGTGCATGACGTTTGTGACCCGTCGTGGCACATGGCATGTCACATGTGTCAGACTGGAAACACATACGTATGTGCCAAGAGGGAACGTTCCTGTGGCCCGACGTGGATGTCAATTCGTCTGAGTGGGGGTGTATGTGATAGCCTGGTTTATTAGGGATGATAGACTACTCATATCAATAATGAATTCCTGCTTTTTCGTGAGCCCATTCGGACAGAACTCCAAAGTTAAGCATGCTCAGCTTGGAGTAGTTTCAGGATGGGTGACCGACTGGGAAGCTGCTCCTGGGTGCGCACGACTGAGGACAAAGTGCGCAGAATAGACTAGTATTGATCTGTGGGGCGAGTCTAGATCCCGCTAGGAGTAACGACCATCGATGGGTGTGTCCGGGGCGTTACATTCTCTCTCTCTCTTCTGCCATGATCGGGCTTTGAGTCTTACTCAACTTCACACCTTGTAACACAGGCAAGAACCCTTTCTTTGGCTGATCCATTTTTGAACATGTTCAAAACTTTATCAAGGTATGTGCCTTGTGAAAGTCTATTAAGCGTCTCGATCTATCTTTATAGATCTTGATGCCCAATATATAAGCAGCTTCACCGAGGTCTTTCATTGAAAATTTCTTATTCTAGTATCCTTTTATGCTATCCAGAAATTCTATCATTTCCAATCAATAATATGTCATCCACATATAATATCAGAAATGATATAGAGCTTGATGACCCACAAGTATAGGTGATCTATCATAGTCCTTTCGATAAGTAAGAGTGTCGAACCCAACGAGGAGCAGAAAGGAAATGATAAGCGGTTTTCAGCAAGGTATTCTCTGCAAGCACTGAAATTATCGGTAACATATAGTTTTGTGATAAGGTAATTGGTAACGAGTAGCAAGTAATAAAAGTAAATAAGGTGCAGCAAGATGGCCCAATCCTTTTTGTAGAAAAGGACAAGCCTGGACAAACTCTTATATGAAGGAAAGCACTCCCGAGGACACATGGGAATTATCGTCAAGCTTGTTTTCATCACGATCATATGATTCGCGTTCGGTACTTTGATAATCTGGTATGTGGGTGGACCAGTGCTTGGGTACTGTCCTTACTTGGACAATCATCCCACTCATGATTAACCCCTATTGCAAGCATCCGCAACTACAACAGAAGTATTAAGGTAAACCTAACCATAGCATGAAACATATGGATCCAAATCAGCCCCTTACGAAGCAACGCATAAACTAGGGTTTAAGCTTCTGTCACTCTAGCAACCCATCATCTACTTATTACTTCCTAATGCCTCCCTCTAGGCCCAAACAATGGTGAAGTATCATGTAGTCGACGTTCACATGATACCACTAGAGGGATGACAACATACATCTCATCAAAATATCGAATGAATACCAAATTCACATGACTACTAATAGCAAGACTTCTCCCATGTCCTCAGGAACAAACGTAACTACTCACAAAGCATATTCATGTTCATAATCAGAGGGGTATTAATATGCATAATGGATCTGAACATATAATCTTCCACCAAGTAAACCAACTAGCATCAACTACAAGGAGTAATCAACACTACTAGCAACCCACAGGTACCAATCTGAGGTTTGGATACAAAGATTGGATACAAGAGATGAACTAGGGTTTGAGATGAGATGGTGTTGGTGAAGATGTTGATGGAGATTGACCCCCTCCCGATAAGAGGATCGTTGGTGATGACGATGGTGATGATTTCCCCCTCCCGGAGGGAAGTTTCCCCGGCAGAACAGCTCCGTTAGAGCCCTAGATTGGTTCCGCCAAGGTTCCGCCTTGTGTCGGCGGAGTCTCGTCCTGAAAGCTTGCTTATGATTTTTTCCTCGACGAAAGACTCCGTATAGCAGAAGATGGGCATCGGAGGGCCACCAGGGGCCCACGAGGCAGGGGGGCGTGCCCAGGGGGTAGGGCACGGCCCCACCCTCGTGGCCAGGGTGTGGGCCCCCTCTAGAACTTCTCTCACTCAGTATTTTTTTTATATAATCTGGAAATAGCTTCCGTGAAGTTTCATGACTTTTGGAGATGTGCAGAATAGGTCTCTAATATTTGCTCCTTTTCTAGCCCAGAATCCCAGCCGACGACATTCTCCCTCTTCATGTAAACCTTGTAAAATAAGAGAGAATAAGCATAAGTATTGTGACATAATGTGTAATAACATCCCATAATGCAATAAATATCGATATAAAAGCATGATGCAAAATGTACGTATCAAGTCCCCCAAGCTTAGACCTCGCTTGTCCTCAAGCGAAAGCTGAAATCAAAAAGTATGTCCACATGTTTAGAGATAGAGGTGTCGATAAAAATAAAATACGGACATGAGGGCATCATGATCATTCTTGGAACAACAACATATATATATATTGTCATATGATCTCTTATGCTAAAGTAACAATTCAATCACAATTTCAAGTATGAACCATAAACTTCATTGAGAACCAACAAACTCCAATCTCAGTCACTGAGGAAATTGCAATTTATCATAACATAGGAAAGAGTCAATATAAGAGCTTTTCAGCAAGTCCACATACTTAACCATCTTTTAGTCTTTCACAATTGCTAACACTCACGCAATATTTATGGGTATGAAGTCTTAATCGGACACAGAGAAAGATAGGGGCTTATAGTTTTGCCTCCCATCGTTTTACCTCAAGGGTAATGTCAACAATAATAGTTCATGAAGACTCACATCCAATTAGCTATATATATATCAGGATCTTTCCAACACATTATGCTTGCAAAAGGATAAAATGTAAAAAAGGAAAGGTGAAGATCACCATGACTCTTATGTAAGGTAGAATATAAAAGTAAAAGATAGGCCCTTCGCAGAGGGAAGCAGAGGTTGTCATGCGCTTTTATGGTTGGATGCACGGAATCTTAATGCGAAAGAACGTCACTTTATATTGCCACTTGTGATATGGACCTTCATTATGCAGTCCGTCGCTTTTATTTCTTCCATATCACAAGATCGTATAAAGCATATTTTCTCCCACACTAATAAGTCATACATATTTAGAGAGCAATTTTTATTGCTTGCACTGATGACAACTTACTTGAAGTATCTTACTCAATCCATAGGTAGATATGGTGGACTCTCATGGCAAAACCGGGTTTAGGGACATTTGGAAGCACAAGTAGTATCTCTACTTGGTGCGAAGAAATTGGCTAGCATGAGAGGTAAAGGCAAGATCAACATGTTGGATGAGCCATGACAATATAATTTATCTCAGATGTAAGAAAACATAACCCATTACGTTGTCTTCCTTGTCTAACGTCAACTCTTAGCATGTCATACTTTAATGAGTGCTCACAATCATAAAAGATGTCCAATATAGTATATTTATATATGAACCTCTCTTTCTTTATTACTTCCTATTAATTGCGACGATGACCAAAACTATGTTTGTCAACTCTCAACAACTCTTATTCATCATACTCTTTATATGTGAGCTCATTACTCTCCATAAGATCCATATGATCTCTTTGTTTCTTTTTATTTCTTCTCTTTTATTTTATTTAATTCCCCCAAGATCATAGCAAAATAATCAAGCCCTTGACTCAACATTAATCTTTATTATATAGCTCATGGACTCGATTACATAGAGGGATCATAAAGCAAAACTCACAACTAGATCATACTAAAACTTTATTCTACTAGATCAAGATATTACTAAAAGGATCGAACTAAGAAAAACGTAAAGATAGAAGTGATGGTGATACGATACCGGGGCACTCCCCCAAGCTTGGCAGTTGCCAAGGGGAGTGCCCATACCAGATACTCGGTTCTTCTTTGTTGGTGAAGAAGGTTATGGTTTTGTTGATGGCGTAGGCTTCTTTCTTAATTTGCGCTTGAGGACAGAATTTTGGTCCCTTAGGTCATCGATCTCCTGCTCCAGGCTCAGTATCTTTTTGCATAATTCCTGCTTGTTTTCCTACAAGAGGCGAAAAGGGATAAACTCGATCTTGGGTTTCTTTACTCTATCCGGGAGGCTTGACTTTTTGAACTCCACATGCATGTCCCCAGGTTGAGGTAGTGAGACTTCATCTTCTTCTGAGCTCGTCTCCTCCTTTCCCTTGGGTTCATAGTCCTCTTCTTCTTCCGTAGTCCAACCACAATGCTCCACATCCCCATAGACCTTAGGATCTGCAAGGTAATCATCCACATAGCTTTCTCCTTCCGAATCCTGGGACGACATGTTGCTCTAATCTGCAGTAGGACAGCTCGAAACAAACATAGGAGATATTCGCGTCATACGGTGGTCAAAACCTTCGGGATATTATAAAATGAACTTTTACCGACCAAAAGAAGTATCATGCAAGAAAACAGAGTCTGGAGAGCGCACGAGGTGCCCACGAGGCAGGGGGCGCGCCCAGGGGGTAGGGCATGCCTCCCACCCTCATGGAAGCCCCGTGTCCTTTCCGATATGCTTCTTATTTTCCTATTTTTTTAAATATTCCAAAACGAAGAAATATTGCCATTAGAACTGTTTTGGAGTTGGTTTACTTACCGTACCACGTACCCATTCCTTTTCGGAGTCTGAAACGTTCCAGAAAGTGTCCCTTATGTATTCCTCCAGGGTTATGGTTTCAATAATGTTAGTTTCAACATTTATAGGATTACCTGAGATATAATGTTTAATTCTTTGATCGTTGACAACCTTCAGATTTGTGCCTTAGAAATTGTTGATTTTTATGGCGCCGGAATGATAGACCTCCTCGATAACGTAAGGACCTTCCCATTTAGAGAGAAGTTTTCCTGCAAAAAATCTTAAACAAGAGTTGTATAACAATACATAATCACCTACATTAAACTCATGGTTTTATATCCTTTTGTCATGCCATCTTTTAACTTTTTCTTGAAACAGCTTGGCATTTTCATAAGCCTGGGTTCTCCATTCATCAAGTGAGCTAATGTCAAATAACCTCTTCTCACGGGCAAGTTTGAAATCATAATTGATCTCTTTAATGGCCCAATATGCCTTATGTTCTAGTTCAAGAGGTAAGTGACATGCTTTTCCATAAATCATTTTATACGGAGACATACCCATAGGATTTTTATATGCAGTTCTATAGGCCCATAATGCATCATCAAGTTTCTTGGACCAATTCTTTCTAGATCTATTAACAGTCTTTTGCAAAATTAATTTCAACTCTCTGTTACTCAATTCTACTTGACACTAGACTGTGGGTGATAAGGAGATGCAATTCTATGGTTAACGTCATACTTAACAAGCATTTTACGAAAAGCACCATGAATAAAATGTGAACCACCATCAATCATTAAATATCTAGGGACTCCAAACCTCGGAAAAATAACTTCTTTAAGCATCTTAATAGAGGTGTTATGATCAGCACTATTAGTTGGAATAGCTTCTACCCACTTAGTAACGTAATCAACAGCAAATGAAATATGTGTATACCCATTAGAGGAAGGAAATGGTCCCATGTAATCAAAGCCCCAAACATCAAATGGTTCAATAACAAGTGAATAATTCATAGGCATTTCCTGACGTCTTCTAATATTACCAATTCTTTGACATTCATCACAAGACAAGACAAAATTACGGGCATCCTTGAAGAGAGTAGGCCAATAAAAATCGGATTGCAATACCTTATGTGCAGTTCTATCTCCAGCATGGTGTCCTCCATAAGCCTCGGAGTGACACTTGCGTAGGATATGTTCCTGTTCATGCTCAGGTACACAACGGCTAATAATACCGTCTACCCCTTTTTTATAAAGATGTGGGTCATCCCAAAAGTAATGTCTCAAATCATAGAAGAACTTTTTCTTTTGCTGGTATGTGAAACTAGGTGCTATAAATTTAGCAACAATATAATTAGCGTAATTAGCATACCATGGAGCAGTTCGAGAAGCAATTAGGACATTTAATTGTTCATCTGGGAAGCTATCATCAATAGGTAGTGGGTCATCAAGAACATTTTCTAACCTAGACAAGTTGTCTGCAACGGGGTTCTCAGCTCCCTTTCTATCAATAATATGAAAATCAAATTCTTGTAGCAAGAGAACCCATCTAATAAGTCTAGGTTTAGCATCTTTCTTTTCCATAAGGTATTTAATAGTAGCATGATCAGTGTGAATAGTTACTTTAGAATCAACAATATAAGGTCTGAACTTATCACAAGCAAATACAACTGCTAAGAATTCCTTTTCAATAGTGTAGGTGCGTGGGACTTGAGCGTGATATCCTACTAGATTGATACCTTGGTTCTAAAAAACTGAGGGAAATACTTACGCTACTTTGCTGCATCACCCTTTCCTCTTCAAGGGAAATCCAACGCAGTGCTCAGGAGGTAGCAGGACCCCTTTTCTACAAGTTTATCTTTAATTTGATCTTTGATCCTTGTCTAGTTTGTCCATCGGGATTCATCTTGTCTCCTTTGGGCAGTGAGGTTATGATTTCTTGTCATGTGGCACTTTTTTGTGTTATATGTCATAATCCGGTGCTTCGGATCAAAATGACGACAACTACGCCTCCGGGGCACGTGCATGAACACTTCTCGACAGTCATTGCCGAGGTCAAGCCAGCTCCGGCCGGTAGACAAAAGAAAACTAGTACTCCACTATATATGCAGGAGCCTCCGTGCTTGCTTGCTAGTGTTGCTCTCTTCACACTGTCTCGTCCTCTCCAGATCTAAACACGACAACGGTGGCCACACTCTCTCTCTACTCACCGCTGGTCACAGATCCAGCCAGATCCTCTCTGCCGGGGAAGGTGAGAAGGTGCAACGTTCACGCGGTCATCCTCGGCGACGGCTCTTACCCACTACCGGCGCGCCCTAATCAGCGTGCCTTGCCGTTCTCTCCCAAGCATCACTGGCGAGGGAGGGCCTCCCAACCCTTCTTCCTCGCTGCCGTAGTGTGGGCAGATCCGGCCTCCCGCCGCCCACCTAGCGACATCCCAGCGACCCTCAGGTATAACTTCCTTCGAAACCGGCCTTGCTCTACTTCCTGAGCTCCTGACGTCGCTGCATTTGTATCTTTTACTATTTCTCAGGGGCCCTCGTGGATAGGATCGATCAGCTGTTCGAAAACCACCTAATTTTTTTACTGTTAAGAGGTAAAACTAGTTCATGCACTCAAAGCTAGTACTACTTGGTTCAAACAAGGAAGAAAGGGGGTGGGGGAAGATTTTTTACCTGAATCTAGGACTTGGTCGAAAGAGGAAATAATGGGGGTGAAAAGTAGCAGAGACTGGCTATCCAACAGGTCTCTAGGTCTAATAGGGAAATAAAGGGAACGTAGTACAAACTCAATATAAACCCGATCTACTGGTTGAAAAAGGAAAGAAAGTGGGGACTGGGGGACAAGTCAACAGAGTAGGTCCAGCACTAGATTTGCTAGCCTCACACAGTATAAGGTGGCTATATACCCAAAAAAATGGGACCAACCCAGATATCCTCTTCTGATGTTTGTTGCCCCGAGCCGCTCTTATGTAATGCCACTGGTAAAATGTAGCAATCGCACTGTTAAAAGTAAGGACACGTTAAACCAGTGTTGTTTTCATTGTAATACCTCCAGTAATAGGAATCAATGGCACTTTTTTTTCATGTCCTGCTAAATTTCCCATTAAGATAAGTTGCTTCTTTTCGTTAGACATGCAACTGTCCTGGTCCGCCTACTCTCCCGTTCCCAAATACCGACTCTGTAGCAGCTGTTAATGTAATGTTTCTGGTAAAATGAAGCAATGGCACCATTAAAGTAATGCCATATTTAACGGTTGTCATAGTTTATCCTAATTCCCACACTAATATCTAGCAATGTTGCTAGAAATTGCTACTGTCCTTGTACGATTGCCATTCAGATAAGGAACATGTTTTTTTTTTCATTTGATGCATGTTTCATCACTTGTTAGTCACCCTCCTTTCCACCTTTTTTGTGCAAACATAGATATACATTTCACGCTTGATCTTTGTTGAACTGCACAAATGATATCCAAATTATAGTTGAACATTCTAGGAGCTTCACGACCAACCTTGATGTTGCTCAATTTTATTGCAACTAATTAAGAAGAAGCTTTGTGGGTTTCGTTTTCTGATGGAAATGGAACCGCGGCTGGAGCCCTTTTCTTAAAAAAAGAAGCTGCTAGCTCATGGGACATTGCTTCATTTTAGGTGAACTGCACCAAAAGGTCCCATGAATTGAATCATCCATGTTGGTGACTGGTGTCATCCCTTCTACGGTGGCGTTGACTGCAGATATGGTTCCCATCACGAGGTATGTTCCTTTTTGGTCTGACTGTTTGCCAAAGATCTTGCATGTTGATCCTGCTCTTGTGCTACTGTTTTGGCACTGCCATGATAAAGCAGTAATGTTATTATTTTGCACCTTCATCTAGTGGCACTATTAATTTGAGGCAATGTTTTGGCACCGCTGGTGCCATTGTTTTTTATATCGAAAGAGGGGGATTCCCTCCGATTATATTAAAGAAACCCAACCATAGAGAACCATTATCCGACAACATCTCAGTGTGAACGGGCAGTTATGCAACTACTACTAGAACGGACTGAGTACTAGCAGGAGACAAGTTTGCCACATAAGCTAGGCAGGTAGGGGGACGCGGCACCAGCTCGACCAAGTTTGGATTACAACCCAAATGCTACCACATAAACATCAGGGGGAAGATAGGGACTGAAAGAGCCAGCTTCAGCATCCCAGTCTAAGCACCCCCAGCCTTCATCCTTGCGACGCATGGTACACCTCGTTTTCCACCTGCTCGACCCTAGTGTCACTGATAAAATGAAGTAATAATACAGTTAAAATAGAGCGAGTGTCCTCTCTATCATTTCATTTCCAATGTAGATAAAGAAAGCGCTTCTCTTTGTTAATGTATGTTTCATCAACTAGTCCCATTGTTAATGTTTAAGCGTTTCTGCAAACTGGGGTGCTTAATTTTAGTTGATCTGCACAAAAATAGAGATATGAATGTCTCAAGGCCCCTCCTTGTACTACCGCTGTACACCGATGTTCATCACTGGTAGAAGGTGTATCGGGGAGACTTGGGATGATTTCCAGTATGAGGCGTGGCGTACCGCATGAGGCGTCGCAGGGCCCATCTCGCCCTCGCGGCATGGCATAATATGATACTATCGCAATATTTTCTTCTATTTATTTTGCGTGTTTCATCAACTAGTGCCACTATAATGTAATCACGCTTTTTCATTATCTATGCAAACAGGGTTATTCAGCTGCATTTTGGTGGAACTGCACAAATGTACGGATGGAACCAGCATATATGCAGAGTGCGAGGTGTGCCAAGTAAAAATTACCGACACCAACCTTGCTCCATGCACGCATTGGCATCCACCACCACCAGTGGGATGTGTGGCGCTCTCTGTGGACGGATCTTTCTCGGCAGCAAATCCTCTAACCAAATACTAGTAGCTTATATTGGCAGTTTTCTAGGGAGTACTCTTTTCTGAAAGAAGCACCAATCTATTTTTCTTTATTTGTACACAGTGTCACAACTTTGACCCAAAGGTCCAGAGCTATTTAAGGGTGATTGGCGTAGTACTCGGAGACTGATGGTAAGCATGATTTTCATTACCTGTCACACTGATTGTAAGCATGAGTAAGTGGAAGATTAAGTTAGTGCGAAGCTTACCTTAAACCCTACCGCCGCCGTTGAAACGAGGTGAGCATCGAGGAAACCGTGGAGAATGGCGGGGAAGCGACGTCGCGCCATCCGGCCTCCTCTTGTGGTGGGAGAATGAATACTCCTGTGGCTCCGGCTGGCTCTGCACCCTCACGAATGGCACACCGTACTCGATCGATTCATTATCCTCTGGGTGCTCGACCTTCTACCTGTACGGCCACCACCTCCGCCCGACTTTCGCCTCGGGTGAATCTGTCTGCTCCATCGCCCAGAGGAGATACTCGATGAACTCGAAGGACTGCGGCATGACAGCCGCCGAGGAGTACATGTACATCGCCGCCCTCATCGCCGCCGTCTCGCTCTTTCGCATACATTGCCACATGGCCCTCACCGTCCTCGAAATCTCCCACTCATTGTCAAACCAAGTAAGGATCTCCTTCAACCTGGCTAACTTTGCCTGGTCGCCGCTGGCGATCTGCCTGATTCGCTGCTGCATCCTCTCCATAAATGTCCTTCTGAGTGGTCCGGTGCTAGCTTTGGAAGATGGGAGGAGAGACAGTGGTCTTGCAATAGAGAAGAGGGAGAGGCGAGATGGTGGTTTTGGAATGGAAATGATGGAGAGGAGAGGAGGTGGTTTTGCAATGGAGAAGAGGGAGAGGCGACACGGTGGTTTTGGAATGGAGATGATGGAGAGGAGAGGAGGCGGTTTTGCAATGGAGAAGAGGGAGAGGCGAGACGGTGGTTTTTGAATGGAGATGATAGAGAGGAGAGGAGGTGGTTTTGCAATGGAGAAGAGGGAGAGGAGCGTGCGGCAGCGATTTAGGACTGGACGAGAGGGCCCACACGCTATGACTGGATCAAAATCAAAATCAATTAACCCTTCAATTAAGAAAGCGACCCCACATTAACTAGTCTCCCTTTTATTCTGGGTCATAATTGACCATGATTTTCGCAAATAAAATATATGTTATACGTTGCAAAAATAATATAATTTGAAAGTACATTCAGATACGAACCAAACGATACAATTTTTGGTGACATGCATTCACATTTTGCTTGTCAAATACAGTACATGGTCAAACTTTGACCCAAAATACGCAAAACAATAAAAGTACTTCCAAGACCAGTGCTGCTCATCCGCTCTTCTCCTCTTAAACTATCGCTGCTCCTCTCCTGTTCCAATCTAAATCCAGTGCCACTCCTCTCCTCTTCCATTTCAAAACCACCGTCCCTCCTCTCTTGTTCCAATCCAAAACCAGTGTTGCTCCTCTTCCGTTCTAATCCAAAACCAGCGCTGCTCCTCTCCTCGTCCATTCAAAAACCACCGTCGGTGAGTGAAGGTGCTGTGGAGAAGTATATCGATGGAGGAGTACAACCGATAAGTGAGGATCGCAGACGGCGACCCTGTGAAGCTAGCTAGGATGTTGGAGATATAGTCTTGGTTTGACAACAAGGACCAACTAGCGGCGAAGACGACATCCATGGCCAAATATCTGCAACAGAGCGAAAAGGCGGCGATACTCCCAGAGGAAGTCGCGTGAGAGTACACAGAGCTGCTCCTCTGGGCCATGGAGCAAACAGATTCACCGAATCCGATCGTGAGGGAGCGGTGGTGGGAGTATCGATCCCAGATGGAGCATCCACCAGAGATTGAAGGATCGAGCATCTACATGGTGCCGTTTGTGAGGGTGTCGTGCCAGAGCGAGCTGGTGGAGTCTTCGTCGACCGAACCCAACTGCAAGAGGAGAAAAACAGTTGGCCCGACGATGCTTCCCCGCCATCCTCTCCCTCACCGTTCACATCATCTCACGGGGCGACTGTTTGCCGCCGAGGAATAGGAGGGACTGCCCCCCAGCCCAATAGTCGGGCAGGTTGTGAATTGTCAGGAGGATCTTAGGGTTGTCAGTATTTGCAGGTTGTGAATCGTGTTTTGTGTTGTGTATTTTGAGAGTACTTTCAGATATGAATGTCTTTTGAATTTCAGATTTGCAATATTGAGCATATGAAGTATTTTATGAATTCTAGAGATCTATTTTTAGCACTTAAAAATGTAGTTTCATAGGAGTATAAAAGTGCAGACAATGTGATTCTCAGAGAAGAAACTGCAAGTTTCAGTTTCAGATAAGAAACTCCAAGTTCGGTTTCAGATAAGAAACTGCAACTTTCAGAGGCAGAGCATTTATATTAACACGGCCTTTTCAAATAGTGTTAACATCATGTTGGAAGTTTTATTCATGGTCGAAACTGGACCTACCAGACAGTTAACATCATGCTGATCAACATTCATGCATAGCACATCTTCATATGATGCATACTCAAAAAGATATGCTATTTTCAAAATGCCCACACAATGTCGAGTGTGCGAAAAATAGAGAAAACGAGAGACGAAGTTTTGGCAAGTGTTGGACGTGGTGGGCATAGATGACAATTGGGACCCACATGTCAATAAAGGCAGAGGCAAAAATTTTGGAGATATTTTCTCTGCACAGGTGGAATCGATCCCGGGTGGAACAGTTGTTAGGTAGTGTCACTCAACCACTAGGCTAGTTCAGTTGTTTCATTACTAATAAGGCACTTCCTCAGGTGGTCGGATCTCCTCCTGCGCCTTTGTGCACTCGCCGCAATGCCACTGTCTGTCGTTGTGAACATGCTGAACAAACGAGAGGAATCTGGAGAGGACTGTATGTGGAGAGGCGGACAGTCGGGACCCACCAGGTCTATGGCCGTACACAAGCAAGTGCCTCATAGAAAAATACTTCCTCCTAATGCTATACTAACGTTGGGGCCCACGAGTTTGTCAACATAGTTACATTTTTTAGGTGCTTCAACGTAGTTACTATAGGAGATAAATTCACAACGAAGCCGGGGAGCTAGCAGGTATCATTTATTATCACTGAGGCAGCAAGTATCAGCTGGGTTTTGGGCTGCCCCGTCTAGGCTTTCTTTTTTAACATGCGCAGCCCACGACCTCGGATGGGAGGTCCATAGGCTTGTTTGTATTTTCTTGAGGTCCGTCATGTATCGACCGACCTATGAACCTCACATCCGAGGTTTTATTTTTCCTGAAACATCGGCAACCCAATTTATGTATTTTTTTTGAAGAAAACACAGAGGTCTGTTCTATTTTTCTATATAAGAATAGGAACACCTGGTCCAACTTATGTTTCCCTTCTAACTATATTATATATATTTAAATTATTTTATATGTTATTATATATTATTGTTATTGTCATCATATATTTAACAGATACTTACATATGTAAGAAAAAAATATCCCACATCTTATTAACAAATAAAAATAATTTCTTAATAATGAAATCCTGGATTTTTTTGGCAACGAAAATCCTAGTGATTGTGTACAAAAGCTTGGTAAGATTTAAGGACCAATGTAATAATAAATCACTTATTATTTAAATATAGGGCCATTTGCATTTCTGTCCCTAACTCGAACCACCTAATTAGATATAGCCCTAATTCGAAAGCCTGCTCAAATTTGCCCCTCCGCCGTTAGGTGCCCTTATAGAAATGCCCTTCTACGCTGTTACCGTCCGGTCAAACAGCTTTGACCGTCCTGAAAAAAATAGCAAAAAAAAATCTAAAAAATCTAAATTTTTGTGAGATCGAAGATACTCATGTGCCCAAGGTGTGTGCAAATTTTCGTGCTATTTGGATATTCCAGGAGCTCGTGGCGAGAAAAAACAGTTAATCTGCACGCTTGTGAACAATAAATTTGAAATAAAATAGCAAGAAAATTTAAAAAAAATATGAATTTTTTTGGCATCAAGTGGCTTGGGTGCACAAGGTGCTTGCAAGTTTTTGTGATCAAATGACATGCGAGGAGCTCTAGCAAGAAAAAAGAAAATAGTCATTTTTCCCAAGTTTTTTCCCGAGCCAAATTTTGTTTTTTCTCCACAAGCCCCTCCAATGTCCAAACACAACAAAAATTTGCACGCAGCTTGCAGACTCGCGCCTCTTTGATGCCAAAAAAAATCATTTTTTTTAATTCTTGCTATTTTTTGAATTTACTGTTCACAGGCTTACATATTTATTGTTTTTCCTCTGACACGAGCTCCTGGAATGTACAAACAGCACGAAACTTTTCACGCACCTTGCAAACCTAAGTATCTTTGATCCCACAAATTTTTAGATTTTTAAGAATTTTTTTGCTATTTTTTTCAGGACGGTCAAAGCCCTTTGACCTGCTTTGACCGGACGGTAACGGCACAGAAGGGTATTTCTGTAAGTGCACCTAACGGCGGAGGGGCAAATTTGAGCAGGCTTTGAAATTAGGGGTAAATCTGAGAGTGGGCGCAAATTAGGGGCATAGATGTAAATGTCCCAATAAATATATATATATACATAACAAAATGCTCAGCCCCTGTTTATTTTTTGATAACATTCCTGCGCCCACCCCAACATTATAATTAGAATCAGCCCAGCAAAATCGTGTATTTCGAGAAAGTGCAAATGGCATGTAATTTTTTACGGAAAAATATAAATGGGCCGCATGGACGCTACATTATTTGTTCACCCAGCCCAGCTAATGGACTGTAATTCAAAAAAAGAGATCAAATGACTGTAAATTCTACCCCGCAAAAAAAGACTATAAATTCTGAAAAAATGGGTTGAATACGCGCCACATTTTTGGAGGATGAAATGTGGGCCTTGGTCGAAGCCAATGCAAGTCGTTGTCAACTTAGTCAACAAATGATTCTAACATCATTAGCTGTTTGATTTACATCCAACGACCAGCATCCATCTTCAATCTCTCATCTTCTTCCTCTGCCGGGACCACCTGCTCCCGCCTCCTGCTGCTAGCAGCTCTGCTTAGCACGCTTCGCTGTGAAGCGCTACTCCACCGTTGGCCAGGCCATCCCTCCACACCTCCTGTTCTTCTCCATCGACTGCCGAACCACACCGCACCAGAACCAGCTAACCCTCGTACACCTCTCCGTCTGCAACTCTACTCCCGCGTCTTCCCATCTCCAGCTCGTTGTTGTCCGGGGCCTCGCCGTCGTCCACCACCTTGGATGCACTCGGTGCGGAGTGGTCAACGTGTTCAACGAACGACACCATCGGAAGTAGACTGTGCATGGAGACGCTGACAGCTGGGTCCATGTCCGCACGCAAGGAAATGCCTCCTTATTACATGCAAAATAATGAATCCTCCACCTAACAGCTGGGACCCACCGGAAGGGCCTCTGTATTTCGCGAAAAAAATGTTCCCACCGCTGACTAGTCAGACCCACCAGCTAT